>NC_083358.1:14450145-15072645 GCF_030254825.1 Meriones unguiculatus | reverse complement strand
CTAACCCAGTTTTCATGATTAGATAGCTATGAAATTTCAAATTTTATTTTTTTGTTCCCTTGTGGATTGAACATTTTTCAAATCTATTCCATCCTTTTATTTTGTAAACTGGTTATACCAACAGTCCTAATTAACAATCTCAACGTAAGCATTTGTGTATTGATTTTGAAAAGCCATGCGCTTATTCTTCCTTTGCCTCCTGGGGGCCTGCCTGTGTCCAGCCCTTTGCCCAGTCTTGATCATGCTTCCTGCTGCCCAGTTTTGCTTGGTCAGTGCTTACATTTGACCTGCAACTCAAACTCAGCTCGTTCTAACTGGCTGTTGAGTATTATAAATGCCATCCTGGATTGAACGTCTGTTCAATTTCTCCTTTCTCCTTTCCAGGAATATTTCAGGTTCACCCAAAGGATGTTTTATGAGTTTACTCACTGTGAAGGAAGGACACGAGCAAGCATATCGTGTCCTCTTCTCCTTGCCTGGAAGCAGTGCATTGGATGACAAGGCTCCTCAAATTCTCTTCCTCTACTAGGAAACATTATGGCTCTACAGAAAGAGGAGCCAATACATAGAACAAGTAGTGCAGAAAAATGGCCCCATTTTGGGTATGCCAGTTTCTATCTATCTTTCTCAAGTCTTGTTTTTAGGTCTATATAGCTATCTTCTACAACTCAGGACACTTAAAGCCCATAAACTACAGTGTTATTTATAATGAGTCGTCTAAAAGAGTACTGATGGGGAGACACTAAACCAGACTTAACAAGAAATGTAAATTCTTTGGAAGCACTTTGAGAAAAAGTAAAGCGAACACATTAATTTTTAAATGAAACTTATTTTAGGTAATTCTGCATACACACAGGCAAAGTATATGAACCCCTCTAGTCCCCACCTGCTTTCTATCCTTTCTATCCAGAATCAAATATCAAATATCCACACAAATATCTCTTTCAAGTTGGTGGCTGTTTGCTTTGGTCTTTTAACCCGGTTAACTTGGTCACCTGTGTGATCATGGGTTTAGAGCCATCCCCTGGAGACTCCTGGGCTCAATGGTAGTTACACAATCAAAGGTAATGGCTCCTCCTCCTCGATTCTATTAATAGCCAATAGTTCGGAGGTAAAGGGTCACATGAGTCTGTCCCCTTTCCTGTTGTGTCAGTTCAGCGTAGGTAACTACAGTTCATGATTATGAACTGTATATGAGTTCATGACTGCAAAGGTGATATCTCATTGACAGAATGGTGCTTCACAGCCCTTCACCCTGTCTTCCAACTCTTCCATACTTCCCACCCCAGTTTCTACAGTGTTCCTTGAGCTACTCTGATGGAGTGGTATGGATGTCGCTTAGATCTGGGCTCACAACCTTTGCTTAATGTTTGCATTAATTTGAATGGTGTATTTTGCCGATCAAAGGAGATGTAGAATAACTGTAATTCAAACTGTAATCGATATAATGCTATTGGCAAGAGCATCTTTTTTGGTATTGCCTTAGGAATCCCATAAATATTTTACATATATGGCATGTTGTTTGCATTACTTAAATTCCAGACACTGTGTGGACTGAAACACATACCTTGTTAGATATCCCCACCCCACTCCCACCCACCAGCAAATTGGTACATATGCACCAGTATAGTTCATGTACATGTGCACAGCCCCTGTGAACTATCTGATTTTATTATTACTCAACTATCCCAAGTAAAAACAGACACCGCCAGAGTTGCTTCCAAGGCTACTTTTGCTGTTTCCGGAAATGCAGGCTCTGTGTTGCCAGGCTGTCTGTGGATTGCTGCTCAGCATGAGCAGGCTCCTGAAAGATAGCTCCCTCTAGTGTCTCTGCTTGGATGAGTGAGTCATTTTTAGGCTACTGCAAATGCACTTTCAGCACTTATTCTAACCAAAGCAGGGAGAAAGGTAAATATGCAGGAAGGTAACAGCTGGTTTCTAGCAGCTTTATGTAACCCAATAGAAGGCTCTGAGCTGGAGAGATACAGTTGTGAATAAGCAGCCCTTGGCATGGCCTGGAAAGAAATCCCAGATTCAGACAACAGAGCTTAGAGCATCTTGATTCTCAGAGTGTGGCTGAGTACTTTCCATTGGCTTCAAATGCAATCAAGAAATCCAGGCATGAATGATGTGAAATTTGGTACCCACTGTTTTTTAGAATATATTTTCTATTTTTGACTGGCTATGGAGCGATCACACCTCTGTGTGCCCACAAGAGGTGCAATGTAGATTCATTCTTAAGTAGACAGTTTCTTTTTATCCAGGAGCTCCACAGTGGGGCTTCCTCAATTTGAATGACATCAGGAAGTCAAGGTGGCTGGTGCTGATTTCGAGATCGTCTGGTTTTCCCAAGGTAGGCACAATTTCTGCAAATGCCCAACAATAAACTCTCCACTATGTTTCCAAAGGACTGAGTTAGGCAGCTGCCTGGGACCACTTTCAAGTCCAAAATCTCTGCCTTCTCCACCAAGCAGCAGTATCGATTTCTGCCAAAGGCTCTGGTCTGCATGTGTTCCAGCTGCTGACACCTTTACAATCATTTGTGCATTCGGGTCATAGGCTCAGGAGGTGTTGTCTGATTGACAGCCCTTTATAAATCTTTTATTTGCTTGTTTCTGTCAGGGCACAATTCAATCTCTGAATTCTTTCTGGTGACTTTGCGAATAGGACTAACAATATCCCCAAAAGGGAGATGTGACTTTTTTTTTTTTTGCCATAACTCAAACAACTTCTCCAGTCTCTGTGCTGAATGTCAGAACCAAGATCTGATTATAAATTATTTTTTACAGTGTGAGGAAAAAAAATCTTGTGGTCTTGGCTTGGGTTCTTTGCTAAATGTTTGTAGGCTGAGGGAGAGCTTGAGTGCAAGCAGACCTTCTCTTAAGGAGGCAATAACAGAACCATTGATAGCATTGCCTTACTCATCCTGGTATTTAAGATGACCAGGTGCATCCACGTGAAAAGATGACACACGTGGGTTAATTCGACGCTTTTCATGACCTGTGTTAAAGCGACCTGGAGATGTCCCACATGAATGAAAGCTGTTCTTGACTGGCAGAAAGAAAACGTGAGCTGAGGAGTCTATTCAGATTTCAGTTCTTTTTTACCTGCTTCTGTTTGGTGCAGTTTGAAAAATCATGGCACGTCTTAGGTTGCTGATGGATCTACCACGTGACTTACTAAAGGTTCCTTATTAGTACCAATCAGCTGCCTGCTTTGCTTTCTGGCTTGAAAGGTGCTATTTAAAGAAGTGATGGGTTGCATTTTTTTTTTCTTTTGTGAGGTTGAATAGTATTCCACTGTGCACAGGAGCCACACTGGAAACTTCTTTCACCCACTGATGGACATGAATTGGTTCTGGTCCACACGGCAGTGAACACAAGAATGAAGATGTCTCTGCCACCCTGAGTTCAGTTCCATGGTGAAATTATTGAATCATATAGTAGTTCTATTTTTAATTTTTTTGATAAACATTACATACTGCTTTCCTTAATAGCTACAGTAATTAGCATGCCAATACATCAAATACCACATTATGTGCAATAAGTATATATAAATAATTTATCACATGTCAATTTATAAAAACAATTAGTGGGGATCAATATTCTACTTCAACCAGTAATTCTAATTAGAATATTAATACTTTATCATACCTATAGCATAGTTTATTATTTTGTATGTTCTTCTCTGTGGTTGGGAACTGTAAAGATTGTCATTTGGCATTTAATCGAAGCCATTTGAGATTGGTTGTAGCAGGTGGCTGTGGAATATGGAGGTTCAAACAGGAGGGGCATGATTCTCCATCCATCCCAATTATGCTCTTAGGAAAAGAAGGTGAAACTGAAGGTTGCTTTCTCGGAATAGATTTTTCAGATCAGAGCTAGCCATAGTCTGTTCTGTCTACTGTGACATTCCAGTGTCCTCTGAGTTTCACCTTCAGACTTCTTGAGGTATGTTTTTTTTTTTTTGCCCTCATGTAGATAAGGGTAAACTATGTGCCAACAGCTAATGAATCCAGGTGGTTGAGGTGTTGTTTCTTGGCTGTCTTTTTTAGTGGCCTGGATTCTTGCACTGAGTGCTGAAGGAGCAGATCTCATACTGATTTAAGACCAAAATGATTATTTTTAACTCAGGAATTATTTGAATTCAGCCTCCCTGTTCTATGCCATATCAGATCTCTTGTTATTGGAAGTGTATCTGTCTGTGATAAATGATATGTAGTGCGTTTGAGGAGACTTTCTAGGATATGGCACATCATAATCAAAAGTGTAAGTTTTAACTTCCACGTTTCACTGTCATATCGCATAAATGTTACTAATTACTGTATTCGTGTGTGTGTGTGTGTCGCTGTATGCCAATTAAATCTCCCTTAAAGTCATTAGAAAATAAACACCTCCCTTAAATTGTACCTTAAGCAATCTTTATTCTCATTTCTACCTTAGAAAGATTTCCCCTACTTAGTCAGCACCTGGTTTATGTATGTAGTTATGAACAGACATTAAATAGGAGCAGCTATATGTATAGCAATTGGGAGCCCAACCAAGAGGATCTTTCCCCACACAATATATATGGTTTTGGATTCTGGTAAGTGCATCAGAGAAGTTACTCAGGAGGACTGCTGACTTCTAGAGTTCTGTTAGGCCCCTACCTTTGTTCTGGCTCTATGTATAACTTGTATGCATCAGCCCAGCCCTGGATTTAATATAAGCAATCTAAATGAACTAGGATAGGATGCTGAGGTCATTTCCAGATCAGTAACCAGTGCACAGCAAAACCTTTCAGGACCCTCATTTATCTTTCAGTTAGTATATTGGATCAGTCGATATTTGCAAAGAATTCTGGTCAGGGTCAAACGTCTTCAGGGCTCTCTCGAGGAGGGAGGAATAAATTACAGGACCACAGTTACCCTTTCATATAATATCTAAAAGGCCATTATGTGCAAAGATTCTCTCTGAAATCTAATTCTTGCCCCAGCCAAGTCAATTTAGGAAAAGTGGACTGGTAGCAGCCAGCTCTGTAATGCTGCCCAAACAGATAAAAGCTTGTGGTTTTGTGTCTGGCCCAGACTGTGTTTGCTGCCTCTATAGAAACAGATGTTCTCCTGTGTGAAACGGCCACTTGCCCACTGCCCATGCTTCTACAAGCTGATAATGGGCATGGATGTCTCTAATGTGTGTGTGTGTGTGTGTGTGTGTGTGTGTGTGTGTGTGTTGGGGGATTACAGTGATACCTCAGCAAGCACTCTTTAAGATGGTCTCTGATGGTCTTTCTATCACACACAGGGCCCTTGTGAACCTTGATTGTAATAGCCATTTGCACCAAAGAGAGAAAATATGGCAAAGGCAATTGATTGTCTGCTCTGTAATTACTTGACATAGTCCACTAACTTCCATATTAGTAACTGATGTGTGTTCCCAGCTGGCTATGATCAAGCATGTTGTGTTGTTGGAGAAGGCTTCACTACAAGGAACTGAGGGCCACCTTTAGCAGCTCTCTTGTAACTGAGGCTCTTGGCTCAGCATTCTAAAGGGAATGAGAAGCAAATAGTGACAACAGAAGCGAGCTCAAGAGCCTACCTCTTTCTGGATTAGATGTCACGGGGGAATCACAGTATTAGATGACAAGTTGATTACAGCCATGTGAGAAGCCCCGAGGAAGGGGCTCCAATTAAGCTGAGCACAGATCCCTAGCTCATAAAAACCATAACATGACAAATGAGTGTGTTTCTTTAGTCATCAAATGAGTCATAAGTTGTTTGGATGCAGTTTACAATTACAGCGTGAGGACTGAAGACATGTATTCTGCCTGTGCCCTCTGCTCATTTTGAAGCTTATTTTTACCTTAACTTGGAAAACGTACAAAAAAAATGCTTTCACCGAGAAGGTAATGGCATGGGATGAATAGTACAAAAAAATAAAACTGCTTCCTACCTCAAGAAGGAAAAAAAAAAAAAGCACCTTTATGAAATAAGCCAAGTCAAGATCTAAGGCTGGCCCAACATGATGAGACCATTTAGCATGGCCAGTACCTGTGAATTAAACTGTATCTTTCAAATTGGCTGTAATCAGAGAAATGCAGGTTCTGCCCCATGTTGGCTTAAGGTAAGGAATTTGTAGGGAGAAGATATACCATGAATCAAATAAGCCAGGCTAATTCATCATGGTTGTAAGCTACATGGAAAAATTAGTGGGAAAGTTGGACCCCACTGGGGCATTGCACTCACTGGAAGGACCTGAGGTTTATAATTTAATAATTTATTATTACAGGCCTGGCAGTTTTAAAATGCCAGATAAATGGGAAGTGATCAACTCAGGACAAAGCATACGCATTTAAAGTGAATTTGTTTTGAAGAAAGTGAGCAAGGAAGAGTCTTTGAAGTAAGTTAAAAAAATGCAACCAAGAGACAAAGATATCTGGGGAAAACATGATTATCTTTCCAATACTAGTTATGGTGGCTTGAATGAGAAATGTCCCCAGTAGGATCATGAATTTGTACACATGGTCCCTGGCTGGTGGGGCTGTTTAGGAAGAGTATAGAATCTTTAAGGAGCACGTATCTTGAAAAAGTGTATCGCTGGGACTGGCTTTGAGGTTATATAGCCAGGCCCCACTTCCTGTTCTCTCTGTCTGCTTCCTATATGTGCTTGAAATGTGACCAGCCAGGTTCCTGCTCCAGGCTGTTGCCATGTTTTCCCCACTGTGGTAAACTGTGCCCCCTATGTAACTATAAGATAAAACAACCCTTTCTTCTCTAACTTGCTTTTGGTAGGGTTATTTTATCACAACAACCAAAGGGGACTAATACACTGTATACAAATATTTCGTTTTGTCAATTCCTTGATGAATGACATATATCAGCCAGTTGGGATAAAAATAGATACAGTTTTCAAAAATAAAAGCATAAGTATCTTAAATTAGTCTCCTTATTGCTCAGTACAAAGTCAGAAACAGTAGCCACTCGCATCAGCTCTCATTGTTGGGTTATTTTTGTTTTTACATCCAAGTTCACTGGATTTTCAAAATTGAAAGATATTACAGAGCAGAATTTTTGAGGGAGTCTTTTTGCAAAAAGTAAAAGGTTGGCAAACTGGAATGTATAACCTTCTTCACGCACACAAAGTGTATGTGAATAAAGGGAGAGAATAGCTTTGTATAGACTACCTTCCTACCCAGGTTCATGCTTAGAGCACCCCCAGACAGAGGGATGCAGACACACTCAATCCCAGTTGATTGATTTTATGTAAACCAAAGGTGTAGCCATGCCCATTCCTGATTGGGTGACATTTATACGACTGTAGGCTGCAGTTATTGGTTCCGGTGGGAAGCAAGCAGAGACTTTTGGGGTCTGCTCATCTTAGAAATTGAAATAGGAATTTGCTTGAGCCGGTACCACAAGGCTCTGTTTTGTGGCTCTTGGAGGAATTCAAAGTATGCAATGTGGAAGTTTTCTTGAAGTCTCAGCTTTGCAATACACATTAGCAGGGGTTCTCATTCAGTGAAATGATACCTTTAGATCTGCGCCAATTACTCCTGTCTCTCTGAGTTCTCTCAATTCTGTTTCTTCATTAACTTGGATATGAGATGAAACTGAGACACCTTCTTCTGCCACCACCATGGGATCATTTCTCTTGAAACACTGTTGTTCACTGAAGTCACTGCATCTTTATTTTTTATTTTTACAATTTATTCATTGTATATCCCAGTTGCAGCCCCCACCCTCAACTCTTCCCAGTTCTACCTTCCCTGCCTATGCCTCCCTAGCCTCTTCCCCCAACCCACTGAAAGAGGGAATTCTCCTCCCCTGCCATCTGGCCCTAGGTTATCAAGTCTCATAAGGACTGCCTGGATCCTCTTCCTCTGTGGCCTGGCAAGGCTAAAACATTTGGCTAAGAGCTCAGACTTTTTTTTTTAGCTTTGTTGGTCTCTTTGTGGGGCTTCTGCCCCCTTCTTGTCCTTCTATCCTCCTCTTAGCCTATAATACTCCCTGCATTCTTCCCAAAGTTTGGCTGCGAATATTAAATGATGGAGAAACACTTATAGAAATGCTCAACATCCTTAGTCATCAGGGAAATGCAAATCAAAATGACTCTGAGATTCCATCTTACACCAATCAGAATGGCTAAGAGCAAAACTCAAGTGACAACACAGGTTGGCGAGGATGTGGAGAAAGGAGAACCCTCCTCCATTGCTGTTGGGAGGGCAAACTTGTACCACCACTTTGGAAATCAATCTGGCACTTTCTCAGAAAATAGGGACTAGAAGTCACTGCATCATAATGAGGATTTGTAACAGGGAACAACATGAAGCCTCCATGCTGTAGTATAGGCATGTTGAAAAACTGAGGAGTTTTACATGAGATCTGCTTTGTGAGCCTCATGAGGGCTGCTTCTGGCAGGCACAGGGAAAATGGAGTTTTCTATGAGCACCTGCTTCCACAGCATCTCTAGGACTTGGCTGTGCAGAGGCCCCTGTGCTTACAGACTTCACCTGAATTCTGGGGGCTTCAGCGTCTCTTTGCTTTTTTAATCACTTAATTTCTAAACTTATTACTTAACACATAATAATTATTCTCATTAATCTATTATACTTTCTCTCATTAATCTATTATACTTTCATTCTCTATATAACTAATTCACACTCTCCATATTTTGAAAGTTGCTATAAATCATCTTTGGAAGAAATCAGAATAAATTACTAAAAGTTAAATATCAGAAATATGAAGTCCTATGATATGTTCATATCTTTGTTCTTATAAAATTTAAAATAGGTATTATTTACTGTTACAGGAATGAACACTAAAATATGGCATCAGAGCATAATAAAATGACCTAATTTATTATGAATGAACAAAATCTATTTAAAAGTAAGTATGTATAAATAATTTGAACATTAGACACAAATCATAAGATATTTATGAAGTGGCCATTGAAACAAAGTTATAGAGTTAAGGTCATCAAGAAGTTACTAAGTTAAAACTAGTATCTAGAAAGAAGGAGATAACACTTGTGTAAGAGAAATGACATGCAAAAAATAATTTTCTCAGGCTGAGAAATAAATGAAGTATTGACAAGCACCTCTTCCTGTTATACTCCTAAGATTTCTGTTAACTCTGAATACACCAAAGATAAATATGATTGAAAATTAATTACTCACCTTGGGATACATCATGGGCATTTTCCTTCTAAATACAACTTACTCTGTTAAATCACACACTTTCTAAAATCTTACTGTTATGTCTCTGGCATGTGATTCAATATCTTGAGAAAAGAAGCCTGAGTTTTCAGAAACAAGTTTAGGATGCAAGAAACTGACTTAACCTAAGCATCTAAGAATCACAATGTTAACAAAACAAAAGCAAAAAAAAAGCAAAACAAACAAAAATCTCTGGAGAGTAGAAAGCTGAGGACAATAGCCTTTGTATAGTCTTGAAATAGAAAACTCACTTCTGAGAAATGACTTTTAGCTCCTCTAGAAAGAGGTAAATATTTTCCTCCCCAATAACTATGTCTCATATAATTATGGTTGTTCCTATGACAATAACTATCACCCCCAAGGATGTGGTACTCCCAATAGAAGAACTTTTAAGTGGCGTTGCTCTGCCCTCCTCTGAATGGGAATGAAGGGCCTGCAAGCCTCTTGATGGAAAGAGAAATCATTTTCCCCATTAGGTTGTAAAATTAATCTTGCATTTTCCAAGATGTTTTTAAACAAATGAATTCATCATTCCATAGCTTGATTCTTCTGATGTGGGTGGCATGGGTGGGTCAAATGAATTGAGTTGTTTAAAATTATTCACAAACATTAGCTTCCTATACTTTAAGTAGCCAACTAGAGCAGCTGTAAGTAAATGTACATTCCTTTAAAATAGTGTGGATATTTAAAGATACTTGTAAAAGATCATAGTACAAGTTTAGATAAGAATTTTCCTATATTTTACTAAAATATGTGAGGGTCCTCGTTAGTATTCAGCTATATTGGATTGAAATCTTTAATCTATCACAGTTAACACTAAAATGGAAATTAGAAACTGAAAAGCACCAGTGGGTAAGGATGTGGAGTCACAAGAATTCCTTGTCTCCTGTGCTTGAAAGAGTTAATTACCCACCTTTTTTTTTTTCATGTAAGTGACAGGCAGTGATAGAGTTGCCTTTTATTTTGAAATCCATTATTTTACTCTGAGAAATAGTTTTGAGCTACATAATTACATGAAGAGTCTGATAAAAATCATTTGAATTTTCTTTGTGGAGAAACAGAACAAAAAGTCTTCATAGCACTTTGATACTTTGAATATTATGCTCCTCTCCCCATGTATGACTTAGACAAAGGAGGGGGATATTTGAGGATAGAATTCTATATCAGGAATTATCAGGAAAAAAAAATTACAAAGTGGTCTTTTTACAATATAAAGAACAGATCCGTGACACAAACAAAAACACATTAGACAATAAATATTATTTTAAACTTAGAATTTCCTGATGACAGAGGTCAGAGTCAAAAGGATGGTATGGGTCATGTCTCAAATCTAAATTGGGTGCCTAAACATTGACTATAATATTTGAATTTTATAAGGGAAAAATAAGTGTGGGGACAAAAAGACTAATGGTTTGGAATTGTGGCTATTTATAAGAATGGTTGCTTTCTTCTTGTTGTTTTGTTTGATTTTTCAGTTTATTTACTTTACATTCCAAGGGTGCTCCCTCCCTCCTCTGCTCCCAGTTCTCCCCTTCCCATCCTTCCCTCTTCCCCTTTTTCCTCTCCCCAAGAAAAGTGGACCCTTTCCCAGCAATCAAGTCAAGTCAGGGCCGAGTATATCCTCATCCCCTGAGGTCAGGCAAGTTGGCCCTGCCAGGGAGAAGTGATCCAAAAGCAGACAATAGAGTCCATGTTAGAAACAGCCTGCCCTGCCCTCCACTCGCCAGGCACCCCATATGAAGACCAACGCGCCATCGCCATTGGCCACATAAGTTATGGGGGCGTAGGTCCAGACCATGCATGCTCCGTAGTTGATGTTTCAGTCTCTGTAAGTCCCCATGGGAGTCGGTTAGTTGTCTCTTTTGGTCTTCTTATGAGGTTCCTGTTCCCTCCAGGTCCTTCCATCTTTCCCCCAACATTTCCACAGGTTCCCTGGAGCTCAGCACCAAGCTCGGCTGCAAGTCCCAGCATCTGTCTCCACAATCCTCTGCTTTCTGTAGCCTCCCAGACGACAGTCAAGTTATGCTCCTGTCTGCGATCAGAGCAGAGAATCATTTACAGTGTCAGGGGCTGGCTCTCTACTGTTGGGTGGGTCTCAGGTTGGGCCAATTATTGGTTGGACTTTCCCTCACTCTTTGTTCCCTCTTTATCCCTGCACTTCATGTAGGCAGGGTAATTTTTGGATCACAGGTTTTGTCGGTGGGTTTTTGTTCCCCTCCTTCCAAAAGTCCTGCCTGGCTAGCAGGATGTCACTTCATGTCCCCCCACTCCAGCCCCACTGTTAGGAGTCAGATAGAGAACCCATATCTTCCCAGGAGCCTACTCTGTCGCAAACCTCCAGCATGACGAAGAGATGCCCCACCTCAGTTTCCCTTCTTATCCCCTGCCCTCTCACCTTCTACCCCCATTCTTCCCATATCTGATCCCCACCATAGTTTCCCTCCCAGTTCCATCTCCCGTCCACTTCCCTCTCTTCATCCACTTCTGCTGTCTATTCTATTTCCCCTTCTGAGTGACATTCTAGAACCCTCCCTCGTCCCTCCTCATTATTTAGCTCCTTGTTACTTTGGGTCTGTGGACTGTAGTATGGTTATCCTGTACTATAGGTCTAATATCTGCTTACAAGTGAGTACATATCATGTACATCTTTCTGGGTCTGGGTTACCTCACTTAGGATGATCTTTTCTAGTTCTATCCATTTGCCTGAAAATTTCATGATTTCTTTCTTTTTTTTAATGGCTGAGTAGTATTCCATTGTGTAAATGTACCAATATTTTTGTATTCATTCTTCAGTTGATGTTTCCAGTTTCTGGCTCTTATGAATAAAGCTACTATGAACATAGCTCAGAGAATGTCCTTGTTATATGGGAAGCATCTTTTGGGTCCAGGAGTGGAATAGCAGAGTCTTGAGGTAGAACTATTCTCAAGTTTCTGAGAAAGTACCAGACTGATTTGAGAGAGGTTGTACAAGTTTTCACTCCCACCAGCAATGAAGTGTCCCCTTTTCTCTACATCCTTACCAGCATGTGTGGTCACTTGAATTTTTGGTCCTAGCCAATCTGACTACTGTAAGGTGGAGTCTTAGTCTTTTTAATTTGCATTCTGAGACAGTATTTCTCTGTTTTGCTCTGGATGTCCAGAAACATGTTCTGTTGACTGAGCTGGCCTCAAAGTCACAGAGATAAGCATGTTTCTTACTCCAAAGTGCTGGGTTAAAGGCATGCACCTCTACTCCCCAGAAGTGGCTATTTTTCTAATAGAACGTACTAATGTATTGTAAAGCTTAGCCTATGTATTACATGCTATTAGCTGGACCTCACACTATTTGATTGAAAACACTTCAAAAATAAATAAAGAATTTGAAGCATCAAGATGAAGTGTATGCTAGTAGTGATTAATTGCTTTTCAATTAAATAAACTATGAATAGAATGATACCTAGTTTGCATCTTTATCAGCAGTTTACTCTGAAGGTCATTTCGTAGGTTTGATCCCAAAGAACTGATTTGAGACCATATATCTGGTTCTATTGACATTGATTGATTCCCACAAAACTCTGAAAGAGACACGTAGGTAGATCTGCAACAGGAGAATAATTTTTGGGTTCTTTCCCATATAGGCATCCATGGAGACTTTAGTTGATTCTGGCCTGTGTTTATGCATGCCATGTTTCAGAGTAAGTTTGGAGTCTTGGTTAACTATTGACAAATAACAATGACATATGGTGATGCTGGTTCTATCCTAATTATTTTATAACATAGCCCTGGGAGTGAAGTCATCTTTCATAGCAGTGTTTTAGTTTCCTTTTTGTTAGTTTGGCAAAACCCTCTGACCAAAAGCAACTTGGGAGAGGAATGGATTGACTTCACTTTACAGCGTATAGTCCTCCATTGAGGGAATTCATGGCAGGAACTTGGAACAGAAACCATGAGGAGCAAAGCTTGCTGACATCCTCTCGCTCATGTTTAGCTACATTTCTTAGATAACTCAGGACTTCCTGCCTAGAGACTGGTTCTGCCTATAGAAGAATGTACCCTCCTTCTACACTAATTAACAATCAAGACACCCCCACAGATATGCTACAGTCCAATATGATTTGAGCAATCCTATAATTGAGATTTCTGTCTCAGGTGACTCAAGGCTGTGTCATGTTGACAGTTAAAGGTAACTAGATGGCCATGATGATTACCTTTCTTTTTACTTTTTTTTTTTCTCACACCAACAGATGACTTTACTTCTAAGTCATTCCCTGGTCTCCTAAATCTGGGCAGTTCTTCATGACTTACTTGCCTAGTGTGTTATGCAGTGGCACTAATTTTGGAGACTAGTCACAGAAAGGTGGCAGCTTTACCTCAACCATGACCTGTAGGAATCCATGCTATCTAAGAAGTCTGACAGCATAGGTTAAGGTCCATAAAATACTTATGATGCTCTGTCTGCCAGTCTGCTTGATCAGACTAGACTCATAGATGGCTTTTCTGGAGAAAGAAATGTTCTCTTCTCTCCTGTTCTAACCATCCTAGTTAAGATGCTTGTGTGTGAGGGAGGGAGGGAGGGACTGGGAGGGAATGAGGGATCGGGACACGGCTGGGATACAGAGTTAATAAAATGTAACTGATAAAAAAATAAAATAATAAAATAAAATAAAATTAAAAAATTTTAAAAATTAAAAATTAAAAAATTTTAAAAAATTAAAAAAGCTTGTGTGTGACTATCCACTAATAGCCACTGCTTGGTGTCTACTCTAATATGTAATGTAAGAAACTTCATTTGTAAACTGTCCAGTTAAGCTCCATCAACCCACACAATATGATTGGCACTGACAAAATGATGCTGCTAGGAAGTAAGTTATACACTGACTTTGTGCAAAAATCCTCAACATTTTATCACATCCATTCAGCATATGAAAACACTCCAAAGGTATATTCCTGGCTCATTACTTGTTGTTGTTCATTTAATTAACACCTTGCTAAATTATATGCTGGATTGTCTTTCCCATAGGCTATATTCCTTGTGTGGGTGTGTGTTTTCAGCAAGACTGTCAGTTCAATGATGCTACAAACCACTAGATTCCTTTAAGACTACAGCACACACTATTTTCTGGCATGCTTTGATTATATCCCCCTTTGCTGTCTGTCCCTGAACTATTTATAGCAACAAAAAAAATCGATGTAGCAATGGAAGCTAAAAAGAGCCTGCAAACAATATCAAAGCAGAATATGTATTTATCTCTCTTGTCATATTAGCCATTAGCAGCACAATCTGTTGATTCTTTCTTAAGATCCATTCCCTTAGAACACAGTACTGTTTCTTCTGCCTGTGACAGAAAATACTGGGTTTAATTTGCATTTTCCTGATTACCATTGAAGTTGAACATTTTCTTTTCACATGCTTATTGCTTTCAGGTGAATTACTCATACATATTTGGTGCATTATTGATTTTTAGATTTTTTTTAATACTAGCTGCCCAAATAAGCTATAAAGATTCTCCTTGTCTGGGTCTTGTGTTTTGAAACTGTTTATGATTTATTTTATTGCATGAATGGAATAGTATTTTATTTACAATCATACTGCTTTGTTTAAGAAAATCTTCTTCACTCTGATATCCTAAGGATAATTACCTATATATTTCCCAGACATGTGAGATTAACTTCACTCATTGGGGTGTTTAGTATATTTGGACTTGACTTTGGCATGTGCCTTGAGCAAAGAATATATTTTTCCTACAGAAGTTCAATTTTCCTAGTAGCATTTAATAAAAAGTCATCATTTTCAGGGGCCATTTGTAATTATACCTCCCTACTTTTGTTGTCAAAACATGTCCCCATGCACCCCTGAGTATGTGCCCCAGTTTGAGATGCTCTTACTTTTCCTGTTTGAAAATTTCTGCATTTATTTTCTGTACCACTAGAAGAAAATATTTGAAGATTTTTTTTTTTTTTTTTTTAGCTATAACTCAGCATTTTTCTTTTGCTGGCTATGAATGAAACTCTCTGGGGCTTTTAGTACATTTTGCAACTACTCATTACTCTTGTTCATGATGCATCAAAAGGAGCCCAAATTGTTGATGCAGATGTTAGAATACCTGATCATGTATGTGTGTGTATGTGTGTGTTCATGTGGAATGGTTATATATTCACATGTGTAAGGATCTAAGGGGTTATTACAGGTATTATTATTTATGACCTGTCTGTCTATATTTTTTCTTAAGGCAGAATCTCTCAAGGTCTGTAAAGAATTGTGTTAGAATTTTGATGGGAATTTCATTGAATCTGTAGAGTGCTTTTGGTAAGATGGACATTATTACTATGTTAATCTTACCGATCCATGAGCATAAGAGATCTTTCCATCTTCTGATATCTTCTTCAATTTCTTTCTTTAAGACTTAAAGTTCTTGTCATAGAAGTCTTACAGTTGCTTGATTAGAGTTAACCAACTATTTTATATTATTTGTGGTTATTGTGAAAGGTGTTGTTTCCCTAATATCTTTCTCAGCCCTTTTGTCCTTCTGTATATAGGAGGGCTACTGATTTATTTTTTTTAATTTGCTGAAGCTGTATATCAGCTGTAGGAGTTCTCTGTGGAATTTTTGGAGTCACTTCTGTATAGTCTCACATCATCTGTGAATAGTGATACTTTTACTTCTTCCTCTCCCATTTGTATCCCTTTGATTTCCTTTAGTTGTCTTAATGCTCTAGCTATTACTTCAAGTACTCTGTTGAATAGATATGGAGTGGGCAGCCTTGTGTTGTTCTGATTTTGGTGGAAATGCTTTAAATTTCTCTCCATTTAACTTGATGTTAGCTATTGGCTTGCTGTATATTGCCTTTACTGTGTTTAGATATGTGCCTTGGATCCCTGATCTCTCCAAGACTTTTAACATGAAGGGCTCTTGGGTTTTGTCTAAGGCGTTTTCAGTATCTAATGAGATGATTATGTGTTTTTTTTCCTTTCTGTTTGTTTATATAGTGGATTATATTGATGGACTTAGTATATTGAACTATCCTTGAATCCCTGGGATGAACCATACTTGATCATGGTGGATGATATTTTTTTTATGTGTTTTTGGATTTGGTTTGAAAATATTTTATTGAGTATTTTTGCATCAATGTTCATACGGGAACTTAGTTTGAAATTCTCTTTCTTTGTTGGGTCTTGGTGTGGTTAGTATCAAGTGACTGTGACCTCATGGAATAAGTTTGGCAATGTTCCTTTTGTTTCTATTTTGTAGAATAATATGAGGATTATTGATTGGTATTAGTTCTTCTTTGAAGGTCTGGTAGAATTCTGACCTGAAATCATTTGGCCCTGGGCATTTTTTTGAGTGGGAGACTTTTAATGACTGCTTCTATTAATGATTATTTATCTATTTAGATTACTTACTTGATCCTGATTTAATGTTGGTAAATGGTGTCTATCTAGAAAAATGTCCATTTTGTTTAGATTTTCCAATTTTGTGGAATGTAGGCTTTTGAAGTAAGACATAATGATTCTTTGGATTTCTTTAGTGTTTGGTGTTATGTCTCTCCTTTCATTACTTATTTTGTTATTTTAGATACTGGCTCCATACCTTTTGGTTAGTTTGGCTAAGGATTTGCCAGTCAGAATGGCTAAGACCAAAAACCCACATGCTGGCTAGGATGCAGAGTAAGGAACACACTCCTGGCTGGTGGAAGTGCAAACTTGTACAACCACTGTGGAAAGCATTCTGGCGCTTTCTCAGAAAATTGGGACTAGCTCTACCTCAAGACCCGGCAATATGATGCCCAAGCATACACCTGAGAGATGCTCTACCATACCACAAGGACATTTGCTCAAATATGGTGATAGCAGCTTTTTTTTTCATAAGCAGAAACTGGAAACAACCTAGATGTCCCTCAACCGAAGAATGGATAAAGAAAATGTGGTACATTTACACAACGGAATAATACTCAGCTATTAAAAACAAAGACATCATGAAATTTGCAGGCAAATGGATGGAACTAGAAAAGATCATCCTGAGTGAGGTAACCCAGACCAGAAATACATGCACGGTATGTAGTCATTTATAAGTGGATATTAGCCATAAAATACAGGATAACCATGCTACAATCCACAGACCCAAAGCAGGTAAGTAACAAGGAGAGCCCAAGGGAAGATGCTTGAATCTAACTAAGAAGGGGAAATAATATAGACATTTGAAGTAGATGGAGGTAGGGTACTGGATGCAAGAGAGGGTAACAGGGGTAGGTATCAGGTGTACAGAGATCAAGGATGGGGGTGGAGGGGAAGACCAGGAGTGAGAACAGAAGTGGAGGAGCATCTCTGAGACAGGCGAGCCTCTGGGGAGTCTATGAGGATGACTCTAACTGAGACTTCTAGAAGAAGGGATTAAGGAGCCTGAAGTGGTCACCTTCTGTAGCCAGGTGGAACTTCCAGTGGAAGGAGAGGGACACCACCCATAAAACCTTAGACCCCAAATTTGTCTTTCCTACAAGAAGTATAGGGATAAAGATGGAGCATATATCGAGGGAATGGAAAACCAATGACTGGCCCATCGTGTGACCCACCCCATGAGAGAGAGAGCCAACCCCTGTCACTATTAATGATACTCTGTTATAACTGCAGACAGGAACCTAGCATAACTGTCTTCTGAGAGCCATCATCTAGCAGTGTATGGAAACAGATGCAAAAACCCATAGGGGTTTTAATATATTCAAACAATAGGCAGAGCTTGGGGAGTTCTGCAGAAGAGTGAGAAGAAGGGTAGAGGGAGCCACAGGGACCAAGGACACCACAAGATGACTTACAGAGTCAACTAACCTGGGCCTATGGGGCTTACAGAGACTAAACCACCAACCAAAGAGCATGCATGGACTGAACCCTGAACCCCTACACATATATAGCTCATGTGGGTTCCCTAACAGTTAGAGCAGGGGCCTGCCTATGACTCTGGTGTCTGCCACTGGTTCCTTTCCCCCTAGCTGGGATGCCTTGTCAGGTCCCAGTGGGAGAGAATGCAATGCACTTAGTCCTGCTGTGATTTGAGGTGCCTGGGTGGGCTGATACTCCTTGGGGGCCTCCCCTTTTCTGAAAAAAAGTAGAAGGGAGAATGGGGAGAGGGAGGCATGAGGGCAGGACTGACAGGAGAGGAGGGAAGGAACTGGGATCAGGCTCTAAAGAGGTAAAATTAATACATAAAAAAATTAAATTAAATTAAATTAAATTAAATTAAAAAAAAAGACAGCTTCTCTCACTCTCCTAGAGTTCACCAAATAAGCAAAGCTGGCTGGTATCCACGTACCTCCATGTCCTCAGTGTTGGGATTGCCACCATGAGACACTATGCCTGACTTTATCATGTAGGTTTTAGGGATCTAACCCAGGACCTGTGTTCTTTATTGACTGAGCTTTCTTCTCAGACCTAGAATGTACCATTTTCTAACCCTAATACTACCACCTTATATTAACTTGTTTTTCTACAGTTGTTGTCTCTTGCAGTCTATGGCTAAGTTAATAAAAGCAATCATGCTTATGACTGACTTTAAAACCCTTTTGGCTGTTATTTGCTGTGAGTCAGACACAGGAAGGCACCAGATATGTCCATTAAGTGAAAAGAAAATGCCGTGATACTTGCATGTGAATTTTGCTAAATGACATAAGATATTACTATATTGTGATTTTTCCAGTAGAGGGACTAGGTGGAACGGAATATTTCAAGTGAAATTGAAATATACTTATTCTTCATTATGCTCCTCAGATTTCAATCCACCTCCAACATATTCAACATGAAATTTTTCTCCTGCTGTTCCCATGTACATCTTTTTTCGTTTCAGAGGAATAAAAACAGCTTTCTAATTGATCATTATTTCTGAAATCCTGGCATTTATTTATCATAAAAATCACCAATACTGATCACACAATATTTCTAGCCTTTACCCTCAGAAAACATCGGAGGGGTGGGTTTCCTGTTAGTCCTTTGCTTCCCTGAAGTCATGCGATGCGAACTGGGAGGGAAAGTGAGCTGTGTCTCTCTGGAAAGAATTTTTAATTGTTAGTTGGAGAGCCTCCAGAGACCTTCTGCCCTTGGTTAATATTTGAAATGGTGGCTTCCTCATCAGCCTGGATCTTTGCCCTACAGCGAAGGACAGAGCCACCTGCTGCCTATGATGGGGAGTCAGAGCTGTGTTAGCACACCTGGTCATCCTGACTGTTAGAACAACAACAACAAAAAAATGACGCTTTGGAGAATGAGTCTCCTGTAATGAGAACTAATATGTGAGGCACTGAGGTCATAGTTAGTCAGCAGCTGGCTAGTAAACCGATGCTGAGTGCTTGAACAGTGGTTATCCATCTCACCCTGTGATGAGAACGTGGGAAATAACAGCCAGAAATAAGCTGAGAGGCAGGAGAGCGACAGGAATATATGTGGCATGGGGGTTGCCAGAGACACCTGCCTTCACTGTTAGGTGGTCAAATGAGAGACCTAGAGGCTGCGGGTCACTTAAAGGGAACAAGAGGCCGTGCAGCAAAGATCCTGTCAGGGTATGACTTTAGCCATAATCTGTAACTCTAAAAGGAAGTGGCTCAGTGCTCTCAGCTGTTTTCTCTGTCTGTCTGTCTGTCTCTCTCTCTCTCTGTCTTTTTCTCTGTGTGTATGTTTATGTACACAAATTCATCTTCGTGTAAATTTGTTCTATATGGCCATACTTTTAAGATAAGAGCTGCATTTTATTTTATTTTACATCACACTGATTTGGCCATATCTATAGCCGATTCTTTGGGAAAAAAATGTATTTTTCTAACTAAGTGTATTTCTCAAGAAATCTCAAAACAATTTTAGCATGCTTAATTTATTGGATCTTCCCACTACTAAAAGGGCATCTTTCTTTGTTTATTGCTGCACATAATTTCATGAGTTTTCCCACCATCTAAACTTGTGAGATTCCTCCTGGCAACAAGTTGATTTAATTCGGTAGTTACTTGGAGTTTTTCACATAGGGATTTTCAGGCATATTTGCATCATGTTAATAACAGAATCTTCATTTAAACAAACATTTTACAAACATTCTAGCTTAAGGACTACTCTTAACACATATTGCCATTTCATATAGAATCATGGGTGAATGTATTTTATCATCTTCTTTGTCTGGAAATTCATATCAAGAAGATTCAAGAACAGTAATATATCCAAAATAATACTCAATCATATTTCATGTTATCTGTAGCAATCAGACCTTAAGTTGAGACTCAGTAATTTGTGTCCTCTGATGTGTATGAAGTATGTAATCTTATGTGTAAGATTTAGTCATAGTTGGTAAACAATAGTGAAGATTAAGGGACTAAGCCAATGCAATTATGGTTCCAATCCATTAAGGTTGATTATTTCCTTTTTGCAATTCTAGGCATTCTTATCTTTGCTATCACTCTGACCTTTCATGTAGATTTGTATCTCTCTGGTGTCATGCGCTTTATCCTTAAGTATTTAGTTTAATATCCAGATTCTTCCCACTGTGTTAGTCATTTGACCCCAATTCTAGTTCTTCATGTGAGGTATGGGGTGCAGCTATATTTTGGCCCTAGCCCCAGTGCATCATTTGAGGTTTAGGGAACCTACTTATACATTCATCCCAACTCCTGACCACTCGCTGAGGCTTGAGAACAAGCCCTTGAATAACAAACCCTTGGCCTCCTGACCCTGGATCATCCTAGGAGATAAAGGAGTCAGGCCAGAATCTGGTCCCGCCCAGTCTCCATCCACTCCATCTCCTCTACAACTCTTCCTTATTCATTAACACCAAAGGTAGCCATAGCCATGCCCTCTGTTCCGCATTGCCCTCTCTCCTCTGCAAAGGACACTGTTAATGGAGCAAAAAGGAAGTTACAGAAAACAAGAAACTTCTTGTAAGCTGAATGTTTGATAGATAATTATTATGTAAAATATGCAAAGAACTTTAAAAAAACTTAAAAAGGGGTAAAAATTACAAAAACCTGAGTAATAGTAAAACATGGTCCATGAAACTGAACAGAGAGCTTGGAGGTAAAAATGAACACAAATGGTTAAGAATTTAAACACTATTAAACTACTTTAGCCATCAGAAAATTATCATGAAGCTTACTTTGAAATTTTATCTTACCCTCCTCAGAGCAGCTCTTAGAGGCTACAAATGCTGGTGAGGAGATGGAAAAATGAATGTAGTCACTATAAAAACTCCATGTGGCAATTCCTCAACAAGCTAGAAAGAGAACTCTCCTGTGACTCCGCTATGCCCCTCCTAGGCATGCTCCCCGTACCCCCAAAAAAACCTCAAGCTTTATAACAGAGGTATCTTTATACTCATGTTCACTGGGGTTCTATTAACGATACTGAGGGAATGAAAGGAGCCTAGATGTCTATTGATTGATGGTGGATAATGAAAATGTGGTGCATATAGCCAATAGGATATTATTCAGTGGTTAAAAAAAAAAAAAAGAATGAAAATTGCTAGAAATTGAGTGAGGTAAAGACAGGCCCAAGAAGACATGCTTTGTATTTCCTTTACATGTTAGCTGTGAAATTTTGGAGTAGTGTGCTTAGCTTTGAGTGGCACTAAATGTTGGAAAGATGAAAGGGAGCCATTACAGGGAAGGAGAAGAGAACTAAGCTCTAGGGACCTCTCTTTAGGGCTTCACATTGCACTATAGTGCAAATGTGAAATGGAAGTCAATGGGTGGGGGTCTCTGAGGGTAGGGATTTCTATGCAGGGGAGAGGGAGGTCGATGATAAGAAGAGGAAAGGATAGCCAAACTTAAGATACATGAAAAACCCATATGTAATCTTTTGTTGTTCTTTTCTAGACAGTGTTTTTCTACACAGTGTTGGCTTCCCTGGACTCATTTTATAGAACAGGCTCGCCTCGACTGCACAGAGATCCACTTGTCCCCGACTCCCCAAGTGCTGGGATTACAGCCATGTACCACTGTTCCCACTCTGTTTTGTAAACTTATTTTAAAAATATATAATCTACATCTGCACAGGGGTCTTAGGTTACATCCATGCGTAGTCCTTGGTTGGAGTATCAGTCTCAGGAAAGACCCCTGTGCACAGATTTTTTTGGTTCTGTTGCTCTCCTTGTGGAGTTCCTGTCCTCTCCAGATCTTACTGTTTCCCACTTCTTTCATAAGATTCCCTGCACTCTGCCCTAAGATTGCCCATAAGTCTCATCATCTGCATTGATATTCTGCAGGGCAGAGCCTTTCAGAGGTCTTCTGTGTCAGGCTCCTGACTTGTTCCCTCTTTTCTCCTTCTGAAGTCCATCCTCTTTGCCTTTCTGGATAGGGATTGAGCATTTTAGAAAGAGTCCTCCTTGATTAGTTTCTTTAGGTGTACAGATTTTAGTAGGTTTTTTTTTTAGTAGGATTTATATTATATGTCTATATGAGTGAGCATATACCATGTGCATCTTTCTGCTTCTGGGATAGCTCACTCAGGATGATCTTTTCCAGATCCCACCATTTACTTGCAAATTTCATGATTTCCTTGTTTTTTTATTGCTGAGTAATATTCCATTGTGTAGATTGGCAGTTCAGTATCCAAGTAGGTTCCATTGTAATAGGAACAGGGACTGCCTCTGACATGAACTGATTGGCCTGCTCTTTAATTACCTCTCTCTGAGGAGGAAGCAACTTTACCAGGCCACAGAAGAAGACAATGCAGCCACACCTGATGAGACCTAATTGACTAGGATCAGAAGGAAGGAAAAGAAGACCTCCCTATGAGTGGACTTGGGGAAAGGCATGCATGCAGAAGGTAGAGGAAGGGAGGAATTGGGACGGGAGGAGGGAGGGAACCACAGAGGGTATATAAAGTGAATAAAGTGTAATTAATAAAGAAAAAATATATATATAATCTAAAACAACAAAGTTTGTATAAAATTATTCTCAATGTGTGACTAATTTTTCTCTTTGAAACCATTGTTTATTAAATGAAAATTCCAGTTCCTGTGGGATGCCTTCTTAAAAGTTGTCTTGGCCAGGGAGGTCCCTAAAGCTCCTTAAAGACATGGAGGCATTGCTCTTGTTCTTGCTTGTCCACCTGAACTTGATGGTTAGACTCTATTGCTAAAGATCACATACTGTAATCAAAAGACATAGAGTAATCAAGCTAGACCTGAGCTGGAAGCTTCTCCCGAGTGGTTACCCTTCTTAGGTGCCTTTCAGACTGCTGAGAGATTAGCTCTCCATTGGCTTCCTCAACTGTGAATTCTGGAAGCTACGATAATAACTTGCCAAGCAAGATGCACCCTTCAGGAAAGTATTGGCCCAACTTTTTTTAGGGTAATCAAACACTTTTTGATTGGATTTTTGGACAATTCCTCAGGAAGGAGTTCACATCTAGTTCTGTCAACCTAGTCAAGAGTCCATGACTGGGGAACTTATAGGCCCTAAAAGGAAACTATTAATGCTTTGTTAAATGGTCATGTTGTGAAACTGCTTTCTGAATACCTATGTTTACATCTGTAGATGAGTGCTTTGCTCCGCCTTTATCATAGAAGTTTCTTACTGCAGGGGTCAGCAGTTAACAGAAACCCAGACTAGCTCAAGTGTTGAGAATAAGCGATGGTGGAATGCTCTGTTCTAAACAGGACTGTTACAGAAACTTTTCCAAGGCTCAGGGTACATCAAAGAAGACAGACAGATAAAAGGATGAGCCAGAGGATGAGAAGTTGTTCAGAAAAAGATGTCTCCAGGACATGATATATCATTACACTCACAAACTCAATACAACTATGGTTATCTGCATACGATTTGTGCAGGATTGTCCAGCAATATTTCATCATAGACAGGGAGAGGCCATAAAGCTCCCTGAGTGACTATTGGCAGTAAATTATTTTTGGGTGAAGGGGCGTCATTTCTTTTAGTGCTGTATCTACTGGTAAATTGCCTTTGTTCAAGTAGATGACCCCAAATCTATGATACGGCAAGAAAGCATAATTAAGTACAGTGAGTCACACACAAGAAGTTATGAAAGTAGGAAGCAGACTTGTTGAGAAGGATTCCAGCTGATGAGGGAGGGAGGGGTATGAAAAAGGGGAATGGGCACTGAAAATGACTAGAATTCATTATGTAAATGTACAAAACTGTCAAAAAAAAAACTTTGGAAAGAGAATTCCTTTTAGTATTGAATGAGTAAATCAAGCTAATTAAAACATGTTTCATCTTGCTGACCTGTCATTGTTTACGGTGAAATGTTTGAAATTCTCTTTTGATGGTATTCTGGAAAGCACAATGCATTATCATAAGTGGGGTCAGTTAGTAGGTCCTCGAAGCTTGTGTTTATCTGTGAATGTCATAATCTTACCTTCAGGTTTGAAAATAGTTTAGTTTTATAAAGGGTTCTTATATGACAGGATCAGTGTTTCTTGCTTTCCTTCTTTTTTTCTTTCTTTCTTTTCCTTCCTTCCTTCTTTCTTTATTTTTCTTTTTATGAACATGTTATATTCAAAAGTGGCCTTCAACTTTTTTTTTTTTAACCATAAGTCCACTGTGCTCTTTTTTGTGTATGGAGCATTGTTTTTCTCTTACTTCCATTTAAGATTTGTTATTATATTGGGGTTTCTGCATTTTGCTCACAGTTAAATTCAGTAATTCTCCCATTTGGAGTTTCACTTGGAGTTTGCTGAACATCTTGGATAATGTGGATATAAGTTTTATGTCAAATTAGGAAGGTTTAGGCATAATTTCTTTGAATCATTTTCTGCCAAATTTGTTTGTATATCATTCTATCCATCTATCCATCTATCTATCCATCTATCTATCTATCTATCTATCTATCTATCTATCTATCTATCTCCTATGTATTATTTGTTTGTTTGTATATTTATTGATTGATTGATTTCTAGATCCTACTCTGTAGCCAAGACTGCTCTTGAACTCACAGAAAGCAACCTCTCCTGGCTTCTTGGCTGCAGAACTCACACTTGTGTGCCATCACTTCAGCCCTCTCCTTGCCTAGAACCACTATGTTCCTAAGTACTGAGTGGCAAACCAGACACCTTTAGGGCCATTCTTCTGCTCTCCCGGGCCTTGTTGCTGACTCCTCAAGTCCAGTAACTCTACTTCTCTGTCAGGGGCATTGCTGAATGTTTGCAATGAGCTCTTAACTTCAGCTGTTACGCTTTCCTTTTCAGAAGTCACATCTCTTTATTGTTATACCCCATCAGAGAAAAACTTATCATGTCTTCCTTTAATTCCTCATTGGTTTTATTGTTGTTGTTGTTTGTTTGTTTGTTAAAGTCCAGCTGACCTTTGGCTCCCTATACAGCTAAGGCTGACACTGAATTTCTGTCCCTCCTGTTTCTGTCTCCTAAGGGTTCGGATTCCAGTCTTGAGCCACTGTGCCTGATACTTCTTTAATCCTTTAAATGTGTTTTTTCTCTGCTCTTTTGACCCACTGATCATGACAGCTTTAAATTCGCATCCCTTTCTAAAGACTTTTTTATTTACTGTTTAGGTTTTATTCCTGTTTCGGGGTCACACTTTTCTTATTTTTACATTCCACATATTATATAAACTCTCTACACCTTAAACTTCTTTAAGAGTTCCAAATATTGGGTGGCAATGTTTTGTGGGGTCCTTGAAGATTGTATTATTTATTTTCACAGCTATGTATTTCTTTAATAACTTGTCCCACCTGATAGTGTACTGTTTTGTTTCGTTTCTCCATCTATAGCTTCTGGTTGTTTACCTCTCTTTTTAAAGTTTTTATGTTTTCTCTGAAAGGCTTTGACGTTGTCCAGTGTGGCCAGAACTTTGACCCTGGCTTAGCACATGCTGCATTTTATTCAAAGGTTGTACTTAGCCTTTCTTTTGTAGATAGGTTCTAGGCTTTACTGTCATGGAGGAGTTTGCTTTAACACTTCCAAAGTATAGCTTTCTTCTTTCTCCTTCTCTTCCTCCTCCTACTCCTCTTTTTCTTCTTCTTCTTCATCGTCATCTAGAAGTTAGTAGATTGGTGTTTCTTCTTCAGCCCCTCCCCCACCCCCTGAAAGATTTTTGACTC
Source organism: Meriones unguiculatus (assembly GCF_030254825.1). NCBI lineage: Eukaryota > Metazoa > Chordata > Mammalia > Rodentia > Muridae > Meriones > Meriones unguiculatus. The sequence goes on along the minus strand of NC_083358.1, from coordinate 15,046,436 downwards.
AGACACAGTATTTAAAACTTCTAGAAATTGTAATAACTTTATTTATAAGTACAGCATCCTTGGCTGTGTCTAAACCAGAGCTGTTCATTGTTCAGTCAGAGTTTGAGTCCAACCTTGTGCTGGACCCATTTGGGACAGTGAGATCCCTGTTCTGGCTTTATTGATGGTGCGTTTGGTTTGCTGATGACTCACCACATAGTCTAACTCCTCCTCCTCCTCCTCCTCCTCCTCCTCCTCCTCCTCCTCCTCCTCTTTCTCCTCCTCTTTCCAGTCTAAAAGGTGGGAAACTCTCAGCCTTAGGATCCAGTTTCATTTTTTTTTTCCTCCTGACCACCATGGATTGTTCCTTGCCTTGAGATAAGAATGTTTGCATTGACACCTGTAAATGTATTCATTCTTTTAAATTATGTAAAGATTTTTTGTACTCAATTCTTTAAGGAATGACAAATTTTTGGTTGTCTAATGTTCAGTGAGAACATTAGGCCCCAGCAACACATCATTGTGTAAAGAAAAATAAAAGTGCTGCAGTAACTGACAAAAACAATGAGTTAGAGCTATGGCGTTAACAGATGTGGGAATACGCCTTCCTGAGTGACACCTTGCTATTAAAAGCAATGACAGGCAGCTGCTAGAAGCTCCTCTTCTTGGCTCCCTCCTCCAATAGCACTAAACTTCTACACCATGATCAAACTGAGGTGTAAATGTCGCTTTTATTTCCTCAGATGATTGGATGAAATAAGAACTGTACCCAAACTATGTGAATACACTGCTTAGGCTGAGCCCAGAGCATTTCCTTCTCTGTTCTAACTACCCTTAGGCCTCGTTCTGGATGCTTTTAGCCTCCGTACAATCTAATCTTCCAAGGTGACTGGAAGATTCAATCCAGCTTCTCCCTGCTTCTGCTTGAATTGTTCTGCTTAACCTCAAACTAACTCTGGAAATCTGTTCCAATCTTCTGAATCCTTCTGATTCTCTGGCTTTATCTATAAACTATCTCTGTAAAAATGTCCCACTAAAACTGCCTCCCCACTTCTTTCTTAAGTTGTTCTCTTAAGTTGTCCCTCTTTCCTGTGCTTCTCATGAGAGTTGGGCATATCCTATTTCTGACTCATTCTCTCAAATCTTTCTCTGGTTCATCACTTTGTCTGCTTGATTATTTTAACACAATTCTTCATGCTTTAGAGTATAATTAGTATTGACTGGCTTTAGAGTATAATTAGTATTGACTGGCTTGAATATTAATACATTTGCAACATAAATGTGAATTTCTTGTCTACTGTATGGAAGCATCACCTGTCAATAAAAAGATGATTTGCCTATTAGCTGAAACAAGAAACAGGAGGTGGGAGTTCTGGCAGCGAAAGAGATGAAGTCTGGAATATAATCAGAGTTGAGAGATCTGCTCTGGACTCTGAGGAAGATGGTTATATGAAATTGAAGAGAGGTAACCTGCCATGTGACACACATAGAACAGAATAAACAAACAAAATATGTTATGAGCTAGTTACAGAATGAGCTAAAGCTTGTGCTGTAGGCATTTATTCATATATAACAAAGTCTCAGAGTCATTATTTTTAGAATTGGGATGCAAGTGGAAAGCCCATGGTTGCAAGTAACAAGTGTTTTTAACCACTGAGCCATCTCTATAGCTACTATGGTGATATTTTAATAAGATAAAAGGCTATAGTGTAGTTTGTCATGTCAAAGTAAAATAGAAGAAATGGTATAGGCTTGTGATAGATTGGATGCAGTTGATACTTATATTTATATTCATGTTTATATTTATAAATCTTAAAGTCCAGTAAGACCTAGAAACATTGAAACCTGTCATAAGCACATTTAACACCCCACCTTTGGTTTCCATAGAGCAGGTTTGCTGAAATAAGAATTTTTAGGGAAATAATTATTTTCAATGTCAGGAATCCATGAAAAACAAGAAAAGCCTGAAATATCTTGTGCCAAAAAAGAAAAATAAATAAAATTATTTAAAGTGTTTTGAGACTATCTCAGAAGCTGGCTTGACCCTCATGAAAAATCTGAGCCAATATGAGAGTCAACATAATGATATTAACAGAACATACATGAATTGAAATAAGCTAGTGTGAGCCCATGCTAACACAAGTAAATTAAATGAGGGAAAGAGAAAGCACCCGTGAACAGTGGAAAACAAATGATTTATTATAAATACGCCTTCCTGTAACCATCAGAGTAATGATTGATTCAGGCACGAATTATTAATAGATGCTAAAAATATCATGTAAAACTTTAATGAGGAACAGAAGATTTGCATAACTTCAAAGTACCTCCTTCAAATTACTTATTAATCACAACAGGAAAACCAGTTACTTTCTAGAGAGGGATCCTGGTAGATAACACCTGATGAAGAGAGAGACCTTAACAACCTTCACATCACCACCAACAAGGGCAACCCAGGCTCCTAAGAATAATGTGGAGGGAAGAACCCAGCATCAAGTCCAGGGCATTCCTGCTTAAAAAAAAAATGCCACTCTCAGCTGCTCCATCATAGTATCAAATTCTCCAGTCCAATTACCTAAAATATAGCTAGACAATTGTTTAGACAGATTTGCAGCACAGGAAAAATTCTCATGTTGTATGCTAGTGACACAAAGTCCAGCATATTTTCATTGACAGCCAAGTTGAGCGATTTGCCATAGGGTATCAATTTGCTCCTGCACGAGGTCAATCCTCTGATTGAACCCCATCAAGCCTCCTTTTAGTTGAGCATTAATTCCTTTTTGTACATCTAAGGCAAGAGCTACATTGGCTAAAAGATTATTCAGGGTCTGAGCAGTCTGCACAGTATGACTCATGGCTAATGCCGCGGTGGTAGCTCCAACAGCCGCCAATGAGATGGCAGTAACAATGGCGGCTGTAGTTCTAAGATCCCTTTTCTGTCTGAAGAGAGTCATAGCATGAGGGGCATCAATGGGCACAGGTACCCAGCGAGGCATGGGAGTAACCAGGGAATACCTAAATTCACTAGCATTCCAGCATTGGGCAAAAAAGTAAGCATCATTACCACAATTACTTGGCTCTATCTGGCTAATGATGAATAAAAATGGGGGATATATTTAGGTAATTGGAATGGAGAATTCGATACTACGATGGAGCAGCTGAGAGTGGCCATTGTCACGGTAAATTCTACCAGAGTGGACGCAGGACTAGCCACAGGATCATCATCATGGATTGCTGCAGCCATGAATCATCTGAAGGAATGGGCAGGCATGGGAGCGTTAGCAGGCCTTCTGGTGTTGGTCTCCTTGGTTTGCCTATGGTATATATGCAAGATTAGAGTCTCACAACAGCGTAATGCAGCCATGACCATTCAGTCCTTTACAGCCATTGAAGCAGGACAGTCTCCCCAAGCATGGTTGGCTACCATAAAAAGCTAAAATGTTATGCTCAGGATGCGAGGCTAAGCACTGCACTCAGGGTCAGCTGCTTTCGACCCAGAGAAGAGCAAGTCTGATTGCATGCGGGTTGATGCCCCAGGTCCCGCCTCTGAGAAAAAGGTATCGGACGGGTCTGATCCTCTTTGGGTGGATGACACCTAAATGAACATTGGTACAAAGTCCCAATTTATTTCTAATATCAGAGATCAGACCTCTACTCTTGCCTGATGCGTCTAAAACAAAAAGGGGGAACTGTAGAGAGCTGCGTAATGCCGCGCCTTAAAGATGGAGCTGGTTTTCACCTTCCACCTTCCCGATGGTGAGTGCTCTCTGTCACAAACAACTCCATATTTGGCTAAGGCTGAGGATCTGGCTTGCTTCCGTGTATGTGGACCTATCTGCATTGCCCACGTGGCACGCTGGGGTTGGCTACCCAGAGGCTATTTAAGCTGTGGGCTGGCTTTCCCCAGAGTCAGATGATTGTTCAAGGTTCCTGAATAAACCGCATTGAAAAAAAAAATGCATAAGCTGGACCTAGCCATGAGGAAACACCAGGAAAATATAAGTTGGCATTCTTTAGGATAATTGGCCAGTATCTTCAAAAATGAAAAATCTTTAATTCATGTTGTAAATGATACCTTAAATTTTTCTAATTATTTATTTTTTATTAATTGCACTTTATTCACTTTGTACCCCAGCTGTAGCATCCTTCCCCATCCCCTCCAAATCCCACCTGCCCTCCCTCTCATCTCCTCCCATGCCTCTCCCTCAGTCCACTGATTGGGGATGTCCTCCTCCCCTTCCTTCTGACCCTAGCCTATCAGGTCTCATCAGGGCTTTCTGCATTGTCTTCCTCTGTGGCCTAATAAGGCTGCTCCCACCTCAGGTGGAGGTGATCAAGGAGCCAGCCACTGAATTCATGTCAGAAACAGACCCTGTTCCCATTACTAGGAGCCCACTTGGACATTGAGCTGCCATGGGCTACATCTGTGCAGGGGTTCTAGGGATTCTAGGTTATCTCCATGCATGGTCATTGGCTGGAGTATCAGTCTCAGAAAAGACTCCTGTGCCCAGGTATTTTGATACTGTTGTTCTCCTTGTGGAACTCCTTTCCCCTCCAGGTTCCTCTATCTCCTCCTTCTTTCATAAGATTCCCTGCACTCTAACCAAAGTTTGGCTATGAGTCTCAGCATATGTTTTGATACCCTACTGGGCAGAGTCTTTCAAAGTCCCTCTGTGGTAGGCTCCTGTCCCGTTCCTTCTTTTCTCTGTCTTCCAATGTCCATCCTGTTTGCCTTTCCTAATGAGGAATGAACATGTTACCCATGTTCCTCCTTTGTAAATGGAACTTTTATTTGCCTGGTTCAATTATTGTCTTGGAGGTTTATTCCTCCTTCTGCTAACCTAGGCTTAGTCCTAGAAGCTTCTAGCCTCCATTCAATGTAATTTAGGCCTAGAACGTTTTCAGCCTCTGAGACTTACAGTTGAATAAGCTCACCCTTTCTTGTTCTTTCTTAGCTCTGGACTAGCTGGTTCAACTCAGTTTTTCTGGTTCAACTGAGAATTCCCAGTGCAGATTTGTTATCAAGACTAGTCAGATCCACTATCTCTGTTTTTGATTAAGAAAACCTTCAATAGTAAATAAGATGGGAGAGCAATGGAAGATGATGCCCTGTAACAACCTTGTGACTCTACATTCATGACACCTCTACACATGCTCACACACATATTGCACAAACATATAGAAAATGGAAAAAGCAAAAATAAATAAATAAAGATATATTGCAATTAAATTTAATTCTGAATTGAGTTGTAGCAAAGAAAAAATATATATAGGCTCTTAAGGGTAAAGGGAAGCATTTAAATGTGAGCTATAGAACAAACAAAACTATTGCACAGGTTTGAGCATTTTGATTTTGATATAGTGTGATTGTAGAAGAGATAATCCAAATTCTTACAGCGTAGTCAATAAATTTATTTGTGGAGAAAGGAATGTTATCTCTGCAAATGATATTCAAATAGTTCAAAATGTGTATATGTTTAAAAATTCATAACAAGTCATTATAAAAGTGTGTAACATTTGACCCAGAAATGCCAATCCATAGAATTTAATTGTTCTAAACTAAATGACAATGGAGAAAAATCCATTTGTCTGGTTATTAAACCACGAGTTAATTTTAATCATTCATTTGAAATAGAAGAGACTTAAGTGTTTCATAATGAAAGGGTAGCAGAGAAGACTATGCCAACCAATTGATATAACTGTGCTAGTGCAATGGATATTATCATAAAGTATATGGTAACGGTAAAATTTGCTTATGTTAAAATAACCATATAAGTATCTTGACATTAGCTGTACAAAATTAGTGATGTGAGCTTGGAATAGCAAGAAATTTCAAAGTAACGTAAATTGTGATGGGACTGAACATCTCTTTTTATTCTTGTATAAGTATTCGTTAATAAAGTGTGAACACAAAATAGAAAGAGATGGGTCTATGTATCCAGCAAAATTGCAGCTCAAATATTCTGAGCCTATGGCTGTTGGATTCGAGTGAATTCATTTTTATGGGCATTAAATGAAATGGAAACAATGATGGTTGTTGTGTTCAACCAATTTAGGTTGAAGATGGATTACCGTTTTGTTAGGAAGTTTAACTGACATCCTCTGCTCCCCACACTGCCTTAAGGCCACACAGAGGCTGTGCAGCCATGCCCATTTCTCAGGAGGAGGAGGCTGGAGACAGTGAAACTTTCCTCTGCTCCATATGCCTTGATATAATCAGGTCAGCTTGATCCTCTCAGGATATGTGTTTTATGAAGTGAAGGGTGAAGCAAAGGTTTTATCAAGGATCTTTTTTTCTTTTTTAACAAAAAATTCCAAGAATAAAGAAAAAAACACTTGTTGCAAACTAGCATTATTAAAGCACAAAAGGTAGAAAGAAAATAAAGGAAACACTAAGTATATGAATTTGTTATGTATGGCGTAAAAAAAAATCAGATGAGAAAATTTTCCTGAAAGTTGTGAGGTGAAAAAAAAAATTCTCTAGTCAGAGAAGTCAATACTGAATGAGGTATTTGGCTGGACAGAGCTTAGCTTTATTCTCAGAGTTTGAATAGGTTTGGCCCTCACAGACTCATGTGTTTGAATGTTTGACCCATAGTGAGTGGCACTGTAAGGAGCTGTGGCCTTGTTGGAGGAAGTGTGTTAATGTGGAGGTAGGCTTTGAGGTTTCAGGTGCTCAAATTCAGGCCCAATGCACACAGTTCTTTCTCTGCTGCCTTCAGATCAAGAAGTAGAATTTGTGATCCTCCTGCCTTTGCCTATTCAGCAAATCCTACTGTGTGTGCAATGAAAGCAATGCTAAGGGGAAAACTCATAGCACTAAGTGCCTGCAAGAAGAAAATTGAAACATCTCATGCAAGCAACTTAAAAGCTCACCTGCAAGCCCTAGAAAATAAGAAGCAGACATACTCAAGAGGAGTGAAGGCTGGAAATAATCAAACTCAGGGCTGAAATCAATAAATTAGAAACAAATAAAACAATTCAAAGAATCAATGAGACTAAGAGTTGGTTCTTTGAGAAAATCAACAAGATAGACAAACCCTTAGCCTAACTAACTAAAAGGCAAAGAGACACCACCCAAAATCAACAAAATCAGAAATGAAAAGGGGGACATAACTACAGACACTGAGGAAATCCAAACAATCATTAGGTCTTACTTAAAAGCCTATACTCCACAAAATTTGAAAATCTAAATGAAATGGACAATTTTCTTGATCGATTCCACTTGCCAAAGCTGAATCAAGACCAGGTAAATAAATTAAATCATGCTATATTCCCTAAGGAAATAGAAGCTGTCATCAAAAGTCTCCCATCCAAAAAAAGCCCAGGACCAGATGGTTTCAGCACAGATTTCTACCAGACTTTCAAAGAAGAGCTAACTCCAATTCTCTTCAAACTATTCCACAAAATAGAAACGGAAGGAACACTACCAAACTCATTCTATGAAGCCACAGTCACCTTGGTACCTAAACCTCACAAAGACCCAACAAAAAAAGAGAATTTCAGGCCAGTCTCTCTTATGAACATTGATGTGAAAAACTCAATAAAATACTCGCAAACTGAATCCAAAAACATATCAAAGATATCATCCACTATGACCAAGTAGGCTTCATCCCAGGCATGCAGGGGTAGTTCAATATATAGAAATCCATTAATGTAATCAACCATATAAACAAACTGAAAGAAAAAGACCACATAATAATCTCCTTAGATGCTAAAAAAAGCATTTGATAAAAATCCAACATTCATTTATGTTTAAAGTCCTGGAAAAATCAGGGATACAAGACACTTACCTAACCATAGTAAAGGCAATATACAGCAAGCCTATAGCCAAGAACAAACTAAATGAAGAGAAACTTAAATTAATCCCACTGAAATCAGTGACACGGCAAAGCTGCCCAGTCTCTCCATACCTCTTCAACATAATACTTGAAGTCCTTGCTAGAGCAATAAAAAATTAAAGGAGATCAAGGGATTCAGTTCGGAAAGGAAGAAGTCAAAGTATCACTGTTTCTAGATGATAAGGTAGTATATATGAGTGACCCCAAAATTTCTACCATGGAACTCCTACAACTGATAAACACCTTCAGCAAAGTGGCTTGATACAAAATCAGCTCAACAAAATCAGTAGCCCACCTGTATAGAAAAGACAAATGGGTTGAGAAAGAAATTAGGGAAACAACACCCTTCACAATACCCACAAAGGACATAATATACCTTAGTGCAACTCTAACCAAGCAAATTGTATGAAAAAAACTTTCAGTCTCTGAAGAAACAAATAGAAATATCAGAAGATGGAAAGATCTCCTATGCTCATGGCTTGGCAGGATTAACATAGTAAGAATGGCCATCTTACCAAAAAGCAATCTACAGATTCAATGCAATTCCCATTAAATTACCAACAATATGAAATAACAAGAAACACAGAATTGCTAAAACAATCCTCTACAATAAAGACCTTCTGGAGGTATCTCTATCCCTGATCTCAAGGTGTACTATAGAGCAGCAGTAATAAAAACTGCATGATACTGCCATAGAAACAGAATGGTGAATCAACGGAATTGAATAGAAGACCTAGAAATAAACCTACACTCTCATGGACACTTGATTTTTGACAAAGATGCAAAAACCATACAATGGAAAAAAAGATAGCATCTTCAACAAATGGTGTTAGTCTAACTGGATGTCTACATGTAGAGAAATGCAAATAGATACTTATTACCCTACACAAAACTAAAATCTAAGTGGATCAAAGACCTCAATATAAGACCAGACACACTAAACCTATTAGAAGAAAAAGTGGGGAAAGGCCGTGGTACAGGAGACAACTTCCTGAACAGAACACCAACAGCACAGGCTCTAAGATCAACAATCAATAAATGGGACATCATGAAACTGAAAAGCTTCTGTAAAGCAAAGGACACTGTCCTCAGAACAAAACGACAGCTTACAGTTTGCTAAAGGATCTTCACTATATCTGACAGAGGGCTAATATCCAGAATATATGAAGAACTTAAGAAGTTAAACAGCAACAAATCAAGTAATCCAATTAAAAAATGGGGTACAGAGCTAAACAGAGAATTCTCAAGAGAGGAACATCAAATGGCAGAGAAACACTTAAAGAAATGCTCAACATCCTTAGTCATCAGGGAAATGCAAATCAAAAAGACCCTGAGATTTCACCTTATACCCATCAGAATGGCTAACATCAAAAACTCAAGTGACAACACATGCTGGAGAAGATTTGGAGAAAGAGGAACCTTACTCCATTGCTGGTGGGAATGTAATCTTGTACAACCACTTTGGAAATCAATCTGGTGCTTTCTCAGACAATCAGGAAAAGTGCTACCTCACAATCCAACTATACCACTCCTAGGCATATATCCAAAAGATGCTCAAGTACACAACAAGGACATTTGCTCAACCACCTTTGTAGCAGCTTTATTTGTAATAGCCAGAAGCTGGAAACAACCCAGATGTCACTCAGGAACGGATACAGAAATTGTTGTACATTTACACAGTGAAATACTACTCAGCAATTAAAAACAAGGAAATCAAGAAATTTGCAGGCAAATGGTGGGATCTAGAAAAGATCATCCTGAGCGAGGTATCCCAGAAGCAGAAAGACACACATGGCATATCCTCACTCACAAGTGGATATTTGACATATAATAAAGAATAATCATACTAAAATCTGTACATCTAAGGAAGATACTCAAGAAGGAAGACCCTAGAGCAAGATGCTCAATCTTCATTCAGAAAGGCAAATGGGACAGACATTGGAAGAGGGAGAAAACAGGGGACAGGACAGGAGCCTACCACAGAGGGCCTCTGAAAGACTCTACCCAGCAGGGTATCAAAACATATGCTGAGACTCATAACCAAGCCCTTGGGTGGAATGTACAGAATCTTATGAAAGAAGGGTGAGATGAAAGATCTGGAGGGGACAGGAGCCCCACAAGTGGAGCAACAAAATCAAAAAATCTGGGCATAGGGGTCTTTTGTGATACTCCAACCAAGGACCATTCATGGAAATAACCTAGAACCCCTGCACAGATGTAGCCCATGGTAGCTCAATGTCTAAGAATAAGATCAGGAACTGTCTCTGACATGAACTCATGGGCTAGCTCTTTAATCACCTCCACCTGAGTGAGGAGCAGCCTTACCAGTCCACATAGGAAGACAATGAAGCCAGTCCTGATGAGACCTGATAAGCTAGGGTCAGATGGAAGGGGAGGAGACCCTCCCCTATCATGTGATTCAGGAAGGGACATAGGAGAAGAAGAGGGAGGGAAGGTGAGATTGGGAAGGGTTGGAGGAGGAAGCTACAGCTGGGATATGAAGTGAATAAACTGTAATTAATGGAAATAAAATAAAAATAAAAAAGAAGTAGAACTTTCAGCTACTTCTCCAAATCCATGCCATTATGCGTAATGCATGCCATTATGCTTCTCGTAATAATGATAATGGAGTAAACCTCTGAACTGTAAGCCAGCCCCAGTTAAAAATTTTCCTTTATAAAAGTTGCAATGATCTTAATCCTCATTCAGAAGAGCAAACAAGATAAACATCAGAAGTAGGAAGATAATGAACAGGACAGAAGCCTTCCACAAAGAACCTCTGAAGGACTCTACCCACCAGGTTATCAAAGGAGATACTCAGACTCATAGCTAAACTTTGGGCAGAGTGCTGGAATCCTTATTGAAGAAGAGGGAGATAGAAAGACCTGGACAGAACAGCAACTCCACAAGAACAACAGAGCCAAAATACCTAGGCCCTGGCAGTCTGTAGACTGATACTCTAAGGACCATGCATGGAGAGGACCTAGTCCCCTGTTCAAAGGAAGCACATTCACTACTCAGTTTCCAAATGGGTTCCCTAATAAGGGGTACAGGGGCTGTCTCTGACATGAACTCAGTGGATGGCTCTTTGATTACCTGCCTTGGGGGGGGGAGGGGAGGTGCAGCCTTACCAGGCCATAGATGAAGGTGATGCAGCCAGCCTTGATGAGACCTGATAGGCTAGGATCAGATAAGGGAAAAAGGACCTCCTCTATAACTAGGGAAAGGGCATAGATGGAGAAGATGGAAGGTGGGTGGGACTGGGAGGAGACAAGGGAGGAGACTGCAGCAGAAAAACCAAGTGAATAAATTGCAGTAAATAAATATATAAATGAAATTAAATTTTAAAAAAGAGTTGCCATGGTGTTTCTTTATGGCACTAGAAACCCTAAGATGGTTTGTTTTAAAAATCTAAACGAATACAAAATACAAGCTAAAAAATGAGCCATTTTTATATGGAAATATTTTTTTAGATGAAGTCTCACTTCTGTACTGATGTATAACCCAGTACTTGCTTTGTCTACCATGCTGACCTCAAACTTCCAGAGTTTTGGCTCAAATAACCTTTATTTTTCCCTTGAACCATGTCAGCTTAGCATAATGAAGATTCGTAGCAAATAAAATGAAAACAACAAACTCATGTAAGCTGCTGCCTTTTGGAGACTAGATGGGTGGGGGATTTTTTTATTTTTCCAAACTGACTAGTTTAGAAATTAGCTGGGTTTCCCATCATTCAATTCAGTAGTGACACTAACTCTAAGGACCTTCATCCTGCAAGATCACCCTACTTTTCAGATGTTGATCACAAGTCTAGACCTCCATTGCTTCTGACCAAAATCTCTATAAAGAGATTTCTTATGAACCCCTGTCTATCAACCAGTTACCAGAAGGGCTCACAAAATTCAAGGAAAAATTTTACCATTGTGCTATTTTCTCAAACCCTTCAATTCCCCATATTAAGATATTTGACATTTAAAAGGAGGGGAGATTTATCCAAGCTCACAGCCTCAGACATTTCAAGTCACAGTCCTTGGCTCTGGGGATTTGACCCTCCGATATGGTAAGACATGGTGGTAAGAAATGAGTGACAGAAGGGAGTGGTGCTCAGATATAGCCTTCAAAAATGTGCCCTCCCGGCGCACTTCCTCTAGCTACTCTCACCTTCTTAAGTTGGCAGCACCTCTCAGATAATGCCCCAGCTGGGGACGCAGCCATCAAGACATACAGGACATTTTACAGTTTGATCTTAAGCTACCATGGTCAAATGATTCCAAGCCAAACCTTAGGGGGTATAAGCCAGTGATTTGTGTCAATCTGTGTGTCTCCACCCCAACCCTCTTTTCACCAGGAAGGCCTAAGATCACCAAAAAACCTAGATATTTACATTATGATTCATAGCAGTAGTAAAATGGCAGTTATGAAGTTTAGGTCAGAGGTCACCACAACAAGAGGAACTGCATTAAAGGGTCTCAGCATTAGGGAGGTTGAGAACCACTAATAAACCATCAGTCAGATGACGAGAATCCCAGATGGCAGGATTCAGAATGATTCTGGGAATAGTAGTTCTGTATTTGTGTGGCTCAGGGGAACACTGGTTCAAGACCTACATGTGTGTAACAGCCTGGAGTCCTCTGAACCACATCCTTTTGGACCCTTATGGGAACTTTATTATTTAGATTTGGTTTTATTAAATCACTGGGCACTGGTGATCAAACAACTTTTAGTTCCTCTTTCTGGGGGCAAGGGGAGCTGAAAGTTGCAAACCTCTAAACATGTGAGTGGTTCCCTTGGTAACAGGTATCTATCTCCTGACACTTATCCACCATTTCCCTCATTTGCATATGGAAATATGTCACTTCAGGGAGTCCAAGGAGACACTGTGCCAGGGAGTGGGGAAGAGACCAAATATATATTATTACTTCACAAGGAGTTGCTCGAAGTTTAAGACTCTTAACAATGCCGGCTGATTACAATAATGTTAGCAGAAGTGTTTTCACTTGCCATCTCCGCAGCAATGCTGTGGTAAAGGAAATTCTTTTTCTTTTTGTACAATTACAATTTAAAGCAAGATTTGTAGTGGGTTGATCTTGAAGAAGTAATATATAATATTGTCAAAAGTGTTTATTACCAACAAGATTAAGCTCGAGAAAGCCTATTTGAAAAGCTATTCAATACGCAAGTTATAAAAACAACTAAAGACTGAAACAGCAATCTCAAAGGGGATAGCCTACACTCAATATAAACTAGCCATCACAAACTAGTGCCTTTTGAGGAAAAATACCTGTGTGTGTATTTGTGTATGTATGTATATCTATCTCACAAATACATTAATATATATAATAGATATCATCTTATATGAATGTATGCTTATAAATAATATATTAAGCAATGTATAACAGGATTGAAAGTAAAATAATGGAAGAAAAGGGTATTGCTTACTTCAAGACATTACCGAGAACTTATAGCTTTGAATTCTACTCATCCCATTAATCCCTCACCCTCTGTGTGTGTATGTGTGTGTGGGGGGGGGGGGCGTCACTTGACAAGTGGAGGTGAAAAGAAAACCCCCAGTGTCATTTCTCAGGTGCTTTCCCCAATAGGATCCTGTATTCCCCTGGAGCTTCGCTAAGTGTGTTGTGCTAGCAGGCTAGTGACATACAAATAGCCACCTGGCTCTGCTTCTTATCTCACCATTTTGGAGATTCTAAATGTGCACCAGCATGCCCAGGTATGAAAATTGAACTTAGGTCCTCATGCTTTCAAGAAAAGCACTGTACTGAATAACCTCGCCTGCCCTCACTGATACTTTCAGTCATGATCATGTTTTATTTCAGTTTTATCATGTATGCATATCTTTTCACGGTTGTCTTAATCCATTTTCTGTTACTGTAATAAAATATCTGATGTTGGGTAGTTTGTGAAGATAATAGGTTCAAGGAGGGATGAGGGTAATACTGACTTGTGGTGTTTATGGCCAGGAGTTTAGGACAATAGTGCTGGTGCCTGTTTTGCTTCTGGTAATAAAATGGCCTTGTGCTGTTTTGATTCTTGGCAAGAATCAGAGAGGCAACTGGGTAGGTGAGCAAGAGACAGAACATGGAGGGTAGTCTCACTTTAACAGAGGCTTCTCTTGTGGTAAATAACACAGTCTCTGTGAGCGGCAGCTCTACTGGGGGTGCCGATAGGTTCCTAAGAGCACTGTTTCATCATCTAAACTAGGCCGTACTCTCAACACAGCTGAATTCAGGACCAAGCCCCAGGGTGAAAACAAAGCAGATGCACATCCCAGCACGTAATGGCTGTATGTTTGAAGTTCACAGAAACAGACATACACACAACACACATCTATTGTGTGATGTGGCTTCTGGACCCGTGTTCTTTGTTATTTGTGAAATTGTGCATCTTCACTCTTAGGTGAGGGTTTGTTCAGGTTTCCCCTCTCCACTCTGAGGTCATGTACCACCCTTGCTAATTTTGACATTATTGTATGAATAGCTCTTCTGTTTTCAGCTCATCTGCGGATGCCAATATCTAAGAGATTTGTGGGCACATTCATTATGCTCATACAACGGAGGCTCAAAAGTTGACATGCTTTGACAACTGTCAAAACTGAAGACTTTAGGAATCTTAAACACAAGTGCTTTTAAGTGACTGGGAACTGATAAAAAACATCAATATCCATGAATTCTATTGTGGATTGAAAGGTATCTGCATTGAAAATATGGCTATGTGCTAAATTCAAGGATGTGTACAGCAGCCTTATTGGGGAAAATGGATTTTATAGACATAATGAAGTTTGAGATCATGTTTCAATTTAGTGAGTTTTAAGTCCATTCACACACACACACACACACACACACACACACAACATGCATGTGTGTTTATGGTGTTTGTATGCGTGTGTGCATATCCCTGTGAGTATAGGTGCACAAATGACACTCCATGTGTGTAGGGGTCAGAGGGCAACCCCAGGTGTTGTTCTTCACCATCAGCCGTCATTGAGAGAGTATCTCTGTGTTTGCAGCTGCGTGGTCCAGGCTCACTGCCCTGCAGGCTACAGGGATTCCTCTGTGTCCTCCTCCCATCTCCCCATAGGAGCTCTGGGATTACAGAAGCTGCTCCCCCTCCAGGCTTCACATGAGCCCTGGAGATCTGAGCTCCAGTCATCCCTCTACAAGCGTGTTATCACTGACATATCTCTAGCCCCCAAAGAATTCAATATGGATCAAAGCAAGGCACTCTTCAATATGAATAAAAGGACAAGAAGAGCATAAAATAGTAAAGTAGAAATCAGGGTGTAGGCTCTGATCATTAGCGATGTGACATTTCTTTGTGGGTATTTTCATTTTTGAGAAATGGTTTATTAAGTAAATAATAATTAGTAAATAAAGTTCTAGAAACCTCTGTCCTAGATTTGTTAAACTTCATCGGTGTTATAAGTCTTTTATTAGAGTCTTCAGAACTGAAGATTGGGTATGGTAAGTCCTTGGAGAAAAAAAACCACAGAGACAAGTGAGAATAATTCTATGTATATGAGTCTTTGTAAGGATAAAATAAAGGCCCTGGAAAGAAAACCGACGTTATCTCCAGGGCCCACAATACAGGGGGAAAAATCGCTATCTAGGAAAGAGGAATTTGCATTTCAAGGTGCATCCAAGGGTCTGAGAGATGGTGTGTGTCAGGTGAATAATGACTTCATCCGCCGCAAGCTTTCTTCACATTCAGTCTATTTAGTGCTTGGGTGCACTTCTCTATTTCCTTCCCCTGGCTCACACTCTCCCAAAGAGCTAAGCACTACACAATATCTAAAGTTGTCATTTCTAAGGCTAATGACATCTAATTCTTATCACGGGCTGTAGTTTTCTCTGTGCAGACAAACTCTGAGAAAAGCTGCATTTCCGCATCTCAATTTTGCCCATATCACAGAGTAAATGTAAATTGCAAGTCTCTTGCCTCTTTGATTGTGTGCCGGGTCCCCCGCAGTTCCAGAAATAATGTGTGGTTATCATCAGAAGGTCAGACTCTTTTTACCTCTGTGCCTGTGGAAAGCACAAATTGGATCCTTTTCTCCAAACATGAGGCATCTTTGCTTCAGGGTGCTTGTCCGGTATTCATATATTTCAAAGCAAGCTTGATTATCCAGAAAAAAATTATTCTTTCTACTTTTCTGAAGCTACAAAAACAGAATAGAACTTTGTCTGTGCCAGTAGGTTGGTTCTTCCTGTGGCCCTGTGCCCACAATTCCTACAAAAAGGCTCATCTAGGATCATGATTTTGGAGGGTTTCCACCATAGTTGGGAAGGCAGAGCCTGTGGTGAAGGCTGTTCACATAATGGTAGTCAGAAAGAGTGCTGAAGCCAAGGGTTAGGGTATAATTTCTCAAGGCCTGTCTCTAGCGACTTACTTCCTCCAGCTATGGCTCTGCCTTCTGAAGTTTCCAGACACCCCAAACAACACCAGCTGCTGGAGAACAGACTTTCACTACTTGAGTGTGTGTTTGGGGGGATGCATTCCAGACTCAAGACTAACCTTTCAGGTCTATCAGTTTTTCTCCAATCAGCTCACTATTCATTAAAGTTAGAGTAACATACATACATGCATGCATATAAACATACATACACACAACAACATTCAGGTATTTTCTTTTTCCATAAAGATGGTAGGAGAGTCTCAGAACTCTTTCAGTATTCTGTCTCCAAGGCTGAGTGGAGTGCCATCCATAGTTGATCTTACATGACAACTTGGCTGGGCTACAGTTTCCAAATAGTTGTTCAAATACTAGTTTAAATGTTGTGAAGTGACTTTAACCCCCTTTTTTTTTTAATCTCAGCAATTTGTAGTAAAGCAGTTCACCTTCCAAATGTGAGTGGGCCTTATTCAATCAATCACAGACCCAGAGCCTGAGAGCTCTTGAGAGAGCTTCTGCCAACACACTTCCTCTAGCTCAAACGGCATCTCATCTCTTCTCTAGTCTCCAGTCCCATCATCTGGCCTGTCAACTCCTGACTTGCCATCCTGAACAACTCTAAATGAATCTCTACTTTTATGTCTTATATAGAGATCAAGTATTATCTGTATTTAGTTTTAGCTAGACCAATAGACACAGATCTAGAGATAAACGCACACACACACACACACACACACACACACACACACACACAATCATTTCTCTTTCTCTGGAGGACTTCATTACACAGCCCACTTAAATACATTCACTAAGATGACTGTAACATCCTCAGCTTGACAAAATCCTACTTACTTTTATTTCTCCCAAACTCTAGCACTCTGACCTCCATTTTCTTGCAGTATCAGCTTTAGAAAATTCATAATTACAAAGTTTTTGACATGGCCTTTTAACAGTGTTTCCAGCTGTCTCACTGAATGCCGCCCCAAGGGAAATAGCTAGCCCTCCCCACAGTTCTCCCTGGAGGGCTAAAGCTTAAATTTTACACACGCTCCCCTTCCAATGAACACAAAGACAGCAAATGTTTGTTCGTTCGCTTTAAATAAAGCTAGTAAGCAAACAAGATTGCCTCTGCTTTCTTCCCTCACCCAGGCACTTAAACATCCTCCCTCCCTTTGCTTCAGTGGAATAGATTTCAGTCTGGCTGGTTTTTGGCTTCCTCCCCTTCTGCAGTCACCTTGAGAAAAATTTTTCCTTGTCTGCTCAACTTTGCCCAGAGCAATTCTGGCTTTGCCATTATTGAGAGGCTCCTTTCCCTGAGTTTGATATTGGACTTGTAACTAGTTGGCCAGAATCCTCAAACAAGGAAGTTTCTACTTTATATTTAGATGTCTTTAATTATTCAGAAATGATGTACCTGCCTGCAAATGAAGGTGAACTTTTTTTTTATAAAGGAAAATGTAAAAAGCACAGGGCAAACAGAAAAAGTAGATAGGACATACCCAGGTATTAGTGGTGGGCTAGGAACAAATCTGAATGCCATATGTATGGACCAGCATGGCTCTCATTTGGCTCCACTTCATTCTGTTTAGCCCGGTAATGATTCAATGTTTTTGTATTGCACTGCTTCTTCTTCTGGTGATCAGAACTACCAAGATCCTCTGGATGAACAGAGAGTTCTCCCAGGTTCTATTTTTCAGAAGCTATAGAGTTCTAGGAAGCGCCGCTAAAATGTCATTCTAGGGTTGGAAGGTACTGTTTTATTCGTGAGTGCTTGTAACTGCCTAGGGCTAGTTTCTTCAGATCCCCGCCCCTTGGGATGAATATTGAAACCTTTTCTCTATGGAGGGCTACGAGTGGAATTTCTAAATCATCAGCCAGAACCTTGCTTGCATTCTCTGACAGTGAGATGCAGATGTACTCAAAGTTGTCGCTTCATGCACTCCCCTGATATTAATCCTTCCATGGAGACCACTGGCTGGGTCAGGAGTTGGACAGTCAATTTTCTTTGACATTTTGAAACTGTGCTGGAGGGCATCGTTTCTGAAGGTCAGGTACAGCCCCCCCTCTGCAGAGTTGGGTTCCGGTAGCTCACTCAGGACTTTCTGGACTCTGTTCTTGTGGTGAGAAACATTGGCTTGGCTATGAGTAGCTCATACTCTAAGCATTTATAATTCTAGGGTAATCTGCTCAACGGCTGAGTGTAAGGCTCAGACTAGAACCTTTGGTTTTCCTTGTTTAACAAATGTGCTTGACACATTTGATATAACCATTTTTCTGAGTGCTGGAGATTCAGAAACAATAAGACATTTTCCCAGCCCTAGCGACCAGAGTGAAAAGACTGAAGGGAAGAAAGAGGGGCTGAGGAGATGGCTTAGAAGGTAAAAGTGTTTTTGCTTTGAAAGTTTGAGAGCATGATTTCAAATCCCTGGGACACAGGTTAAAAAGCTATACATGACCATGCATTCCTATAACCAACAAGGATCTCAGGGGCTGGCCAGTCCAGCTCCAGGTTCAGTGAGAGAGCCTGTCTCAAGAGGAAGCCTGGAGAGTGATTAAGCAGGACACCAGATGTTCTTCTCTGGCCTTATGCACCCACACTCAAATGATCATTCATTTTACACACACATGCGCACACACATACACACACCCACACACGCACACACACACACACACACACACACACACAGAAAGGTTTTCATTAAAAACAAACCCTCATTATATGCTAGCAATCTTTTTAGAAACTATGCTTTTGGAAAGCTCCGTTTTTACTAAATGTTTCTTTAATTTGAGACATTTCAACCTTATATTTTAGAAGAATAAGATATATGATATACCAAGTCTCTCACGATCAGAACGAGAAGTAACGTTAGTTGATTATAGAATTTTCCAGTGGGAACAAAAGCATAGGCTTTCCTGCACAGTCAGTGTGACACTAACTTTGGATTGGTGAGAAAGTGATTCCTGTCAGGCAAGGACATAAACCTGAAATCAGAAACCAGGACCTAGCAGCTGCTTTCTGAGTGTTTAGAAACAGAATCAGGACACAGCCATTGTGTCACACGTCTTAAAAATCTGCTTTGTGTATTTGGAGCTTTGCAGTTAACTTTTAGGCTGCCCCTCCTCTCTCTTGCACTTACCTGTTCCTTCCTCCAAAGTCCTTCATTTTTAAATTCTTACAAAGAATAATTCATTATTATTCTGAATTCAACGAGCTCGTTCATTGTTTATTTACATCTTCCCACACTCAAAGAGCTTCCAAGAAGCTTTTAAAAGAACCACCACGGGTATAAGTAGACTGTTAAAACCAAGATTGAAATGTAAAGACCACTAGAGGAAAAGAAGACAATATCTAAAAAATTTACACTAACTTAAGAACTAAATTCATCTCAGAAAGTTCTTTCACTAATTTAGAAGACTACAGATAAAGGAGATGTTTTGTTTTGTTCTGATTCGCAGGAATGAACATCTTGATGTATGCCAATTAATTAATTATAAAGCCTTGGTGGTCAGCATGTTTTTGTTTGCTTCTTGTATAGCTTATTCCCTAGTAGGGGTAGTCCCAGTTTACAGTCCATAGATTGATTTGATGAATAATACTTTAATTATGTAAAATAATAAAAACTAAAGATTCCTAGACTAATCATCCATGATGAATTATTTAACCCTAATAATAATTTAGCAACTTCTACCTTGTACTGTAGGTACTGCATTTCTACTTAATTTGGCTGCTTTTGTTTTAATCATTTATTATTCGCTCAGTTTGTCGGTTGAAGGGAATTTTTCTATCATCATTATCTCTTGAGTGACAGTTAAACTTATTTCAAAGTCCCCTTCCACATATTCACAAAAAAGGTAAAGTTTTTTGTTCTTTCTTTCCCTCTCTGCTACTTCTCTCCTGTCTTTGTTCCAATGTTGGCTGTGATTCTGTTTATTTCTCTGCCTAGAGATTTATTTGCATTAATTTATATCTCTTCTCCCTTTCTCGCTACATTCGTATCTTCACTTTTTTGCATGTTAAGCTAATGGTCTATACTTAAGGTAGTGTTGGGCTTCAGTCCTAGGTGTGCTCCAGTGTGGCCCATAGACACACTGAAGCATATTATAGTTATAATCGGCCAGATTATAAATCCTGATTGATTCTTCTTAAGATTTATTCTATTTTTAATAATGTATATTTGTTTGTGACTATGTGCATTGTGTAGGGTGTCTGTAGAATCCAGAAAAAAGGCATCAGATTCCCTGGAGTAGGAGTTACAAACTAAAGAAGCCCAATATGGGTACTAAAAGCTGAACTCCAGTCCTCTGCAAGAATATATGCTGGTAACCAGTGAGCCATCTCTTTATCCCCTACCCTCATTGATTTTTAAGCCCCTTCCTTTTTCTGACGTCAGACTGGCCCAGTGTTCTAACATTTTAATTATATGGCTGGTATTTTTTGGTTCCCAACTTCCATGTTAGTTGCAACTCTGTGGGGAGTCTACAATGAGTTGTATTGTTATGCCCAGTTTGTGAGACCCCCAAAGACCACTAGGAATTGACTCCGTGAAAATACATGAGGCTTTATTATATACATGTTTGAACACAGGCTGCAAACTTCCTGTGGAAGCAGGAGAGCAATGTGGCCCCACCGTCTAGGGGAACAAGGTTTTAAAAAGACAAAACTGTAAGCAAGGACTTACATGCTTTGGCGTTACATGATTGGGTAAGGGAAATTGACTTTTGAAATGATTGGTTTACTTTAGGCACCAAGTTGTTCTGGCCTGGCCATCTGGGCCAGTTTCCTAGCAACTGTATCTCTAGCGAACAGGAAAAGAATGCAGTAAGGCTGGGTCCCCATCCCCCTACCACACACACACACACACACACACACACACACAGGCTGCTGAACAGTTCTCCACCTGGCTAGCCTTCCTTCAGTTTTGTGCTTTAAACTTTAAACCAATACCCAAAATTCTTTGGTCTCTCTATATCACTGTTATAAAACCAAGATTCCTATCTCCTAATAAATTACAAAGACTTCAAAGCTCTGTAGTAGGAGCTTGAGGTAACTACCATATGTATTTATTTATTTTATCACAGACAAGACCTCTCCACATTTTAAATGTGCCAAATCCATGAAGATACTTTTTATAAATAAATAAAGATACTGATTTTATAAATGTTTATTTACTTTTATTTTAAATGCATTAGTGTGTTGCCTATGTGAGTATCTGCACACCATGTGCATGCAGTACTTCTGGAGACCAGAAGAGGGCGCCTGATTTTCTGGAACTGGAGTAAAAGATGGTTTTGCGCTGCCTTGTGGTTGCTGGGAATTGAACCAAGGTCCCCTGCAAGAGCAATCAAGGCTCTCAAATACTGGACTATCTCTCCAGCTCCAAAGAAACTGCTCAAAACAAGAGAATCTCTTCTTAGGAGCATAACTATTTTGCAAGATCATGGAATGATCTCTATAATGTGGTGAATGTTTTAATCAACATAATCACTCCAGAAAAACATCTGATGACTCCCAGTAAACCAGAACATTCAAAAAGCTCTGATCCAGCAAATTTATTTCTAGGAGAAAAATGTCCATGGTCAGGAAAAATTGTAAAACATTTTGGTATGCTCTCACACTCACAGAAAAGAATATTGGCATTTTGGCTCTCCAAGCCCTTACAGCTTTCCTAATTTATTGTTTTTGGGCCATTTTGCAACTCTAAGAATTGTTAATAATTATAAAATGTTACAATGTAGCTTTCCCTAGAAATGCTTATGAATATAATCTTGTGGAAACTAGTGTAATCTTGTTTCATTAATGGTGACCAGTTTAGTATTTAATAATAAATAGTTTTGAGCATTTCTTATTGCATAAGGATATATTTTATTATACTTTGAAATCAATTAAATCTCTGGCTAATTTACTTTTTTTATTAAACACATTTAAAGAAAATATATATGGGTGTTTTCTGGCATGTTTGCACGTGTGCCTGGTACCCACAGACCACAGAGGATGACATTGACTCTCATTGAATTGGGGTTACAAATGGTTGTGAGCCACCACATGGGTACTGTGAGTTGAACTCTGATCCTTCAGAAAAGCCAGTCAGTGCTCTGAACCATTGAAGTACATCTTGACTCTGTTTCACTAGTTAATAGGTGAGTTAGATATGTTTGGCGCATGTGTTCTTTTTATATTGGTATGGAACTCATGGTTTTGTCTATAAAGATGTATCATTTACCAGCACAGGAAATAAACACCATGATATTCCTAGAGGAGATGTTTGTAGTGCTCATGGGGAAGATAGGGCTAGCTATTGGTCTGCAACTGTTTTTATTTTCCTTGAGGGCACCTCGGGAGTTCTGACCTCTTTTAAACATAGTGATGAAATTTGCTAGTTCGAAAATAAATGAAGGCCTTCTGGGCCTGCTATATCCTGATTTCTTACCCACGAAATTATTTTAGTATGCTATACTGAGCCTGCCTGGGTTGTATATTGTAAATAAAACTTTAGTGAGGATGGATAGAGGAGGGGAGCAACTGCTTCCTTTCTCTGAACTGCGTTTATACCCCCTCTCACACACACCATGCCAAAATAATAATAATAAAAAAAAAGTAAATAAAATAAAAGATAAAGCCACCCTGGCACAGAAAACAAGGTGACCTATGAGGCTTCATCCAGAGGAAGACAGGTTGTGATGGCTTTCTTCAGAAGTCAGAGTCTCCCCTCCACGGACTGAAGTCTCCCCTCCACGGACTGTCTCCTCACTGACTCTCCCCTCAGGCTCCTGGAGGCGTAACTCTGTGGCTGTGGTATATTTGACTAACAATCAACATCTGATGAATGTGTATGTAGTTTATAGCCTTTTCAAGCTAGAGGTTAACCAGCAAATATTGATAATATAATTTATTATACTTTGGACAGACAGTCTTATACATAATTTAGTAAATGTATTTAGACATATTTAGACATTTCTTTCTTGACTAACAGAACAAATATCCTTGTTCCTAATTGTGTTGTAAGTGAACTTTCATTTTCTTCATGACTCTCTCACTGACAGAGCAAGGAGAATGAGGCATTGTAATGTATTTTATGAATATGAAAATCCTGTACTTTCTTGCATGCCCTATAGATTGTTTAAATTTTACTACTTTTAATACTCTAATGTAAGAAAATTTTTATTATAAAAAAATCAACCAGCCAATTAATATTTTTGGATAAAGACAAGTTCTATATTATCTGAACAAAACTAATTGAAGAATTTTTTTTTCAAGCTACTAATGAGTAGGACGCATGTGAACCCTTTTTGTGAGAAAGAATTTTTTTTCTTATATGTTTCCCTGGATCAAACCACCCTTCCTAAAACCAAAGATATGTTACCTTTGTGCAGTGGTTCGAGGCCATCTCCAAGAGTGGTCCTTGGCTGGAGTATCAGTTTCAGAAAAGAGCCCTGTACCCAGACTTTTTGGATCTGTTGCTGTCCTTGTGGAGCTCCTGCCCTCTCCAGGTCTTACTATCTCCCACTTCTTTCATAAGATTCCCTGCCCTCTGCCCAAAGTTTGGCTATGAGTCTCAGCATCTGCCTTAATACCCTGCAAGGTAGAGTCTTTCAGAGGCCCTCAGTGGTGGGCTCCTGTCCTGTTCCCTCTTTTCTCCCTCCTCAGATATCCATCCTCTTTGCCTTGCTGAATGGGGATTGAGCATTTTTAGCGGGAGTCCTCCTTCCTGATTAGCTTCCTTAGGTGTACAGATTTTAGTATGTTTATCCTATGTTATATGTCTAGAACCCCTGCACAGAGGTAACCTATGGCAGTTCGGTATCCAAGTGGCCACCATAGTAATTGGGACAGGGACTGTCTCTGACATGAACTGACTGGCTTGCTTTTTGATCACCTCCCCCTGAAGGGAGAGCAGTCTTACCAGGCCACAGAAGAAAACAATGCAGCCACTCCTGATGAGACCTGATAGACTAAGATCAGAGGGAAGGGGAGGAGGACCTCCCCTATCAGTGGACTTGGAGAAGGACACAGGTGGGGAAGAAGGAGGGTAGGATTGGGAGGGGAGAACAGAGGGAGGTACAGGGGAGATACAAAGTAAATAAACTGTAATTAATAAAAATAAAAATAATTATATAAAAAGAAAAATCTATTTTCAATAAAAGGAAAAACAGAAAAGAAGAAGGATGTCCTGTACCTTCAGTGAAATTCAAGGAAAAAAGATAGAAAAGATACAAGGTAAATGCCAAAAGAATAAAAAAATAAAACTAAAGATATTTATTGTAATGTAATTTGGTACAATTGTGAGGTCTACATTTTAACAGGCCTTTTGTCTATGAAAGCAAAGACTTGGATGAACGGCTTGGGATGTTAAACAACTTTGTATAAATATGATAAATATGCTGTGTGAATTGCTTTATATTGTAGTTTATATGTACATATATTCTGTGTGTGACCTAGTTTGCTTCCTTTTTCCTTATATTGAGAAAAGATTTTTTTTCCTCACATGATATATCCTGATTATGATTTCCCCTTCCTCTGTTTCTCCTAGCTCCTCTCCTCTCGTCTGGATCCACCCCCTTCTGTCTCTTCTTAGAAAACAAACAGGTTTCTACAGGATACTGATGCAATAATGCATAGAATAGAATAGAATAGAATAACAAACACTTCAGAATTAGACAAAATAAACAGGAAGAAAAGAACCTAATACATCGTACAAGAAACAGAGACCCTCTCATTTGCACACTCAGGAATCCCATAAAAACACCAAAATGTAAGCCATAATATATATGTAAAGTACCAGTAGAGTACTATATATATATATATATATATATATACATATATATATATGAAAAACAATATAACTTGTTTTTAAAGTCCTGACACAATACTATGAGACAAGAAACACCTAAAGATGCCACAGAATTATTTTTCTATTGGCCAACTACTGCTGGGCATACCGCCTACCCTTAAAGAGAAGTTTTCATTTGCAGGTGGTTATCAACTGGAGACAACCCCTAGGTTAGGAATGGGAACCTGAGTCCACGTCTCCTTTCAACTCTAGAACACGGTCTGGGTGCAGGCCCTGTGTATGCTGCCTCAGTCTCTCAGTGAGCTCAACTGTGCATTGATCCTGTTGCTTAGTTTCAGAGATTTAGTCAGTTATCATCATGGAGGGAAACATGGTGGCATACAAGGCAGAAGTTGTAAGTTCTATGTTCAGAATCACAGGCAGCAGAAAGACAGAGACATTGGCTCTGGACTGAGCTTTTGAAAGCCAAAGCCTACCATAAAATATACTTTCTCCAAAAAAGCCACACCTTCTAGTCCTTGTCAAGTAAAGCCACTCAATACTTGAATGACCAAACATTCAAAAATATGAGCATATGGGGGAGGGGGGCATCCCTCTTGAAATCATGACATTACACTCCATGGCCCCATAGGCTAGTAGCTATATCATAATGCAAAACTGCACTCAGTCTGAGTTCAAAATCTCAATAGTCTCCAAGAGATTAAAAATTCAAAGTCTCTTCTGAGACTCAAGGAAATCTCTAAACTATAAACTCTGTAAAGTCAAAATCAAAAGGCAGATCACATACTTCCAATATACATTGGCACAGAATTTTCATTATCATTCCAAAATGGAGAAAAGGGAGTACAGTGAGAAAATGCAGGATGACCTAAAAGAAGCAAGGCAAACCCCATACTCTGCTTCTTCGTTTCTGATATTAAAAAGCTCTTCAGATCTCCAGCTCCTTTCAACATTTTTTGCTGCATCATACTTCTCTCTCTTGGTCTGGTTCCATTCTCAGTTTTCTTGGCAGGTGTCCCATAGCTCTGACATTTCCAACATCTATTGTCTCCAAGGCAATCCAGGTTTCATCTTCACAGCTCCATACCAAGGTCTTTCTGGGACTTTGTTCAGGGACAGGACACCCTTGAGATACATGTGGCTTCTGTGACTTTCCTTAGCCAGGGAGGGAGATTCTACAATCCCTTTCTTGATTCTTTCACTCTAAAGCCAGAATTATGTGGTCAAAGCTTCCAAGTTCTGCTGCTTGCTGAGACTGTAACTTGATCTCCTCATTCAAGTCATCAGCTTTCTGTTTTGGGTGGTTGCCTTCACTGCTTAAGCTTTTTCTTAATTTCTTTTCACAAGTTGGAAGCTTAGCTGAGTAGGGTTTGCCCTGAGGTCACCACTCCCTTTATTCTATTTAGCATCAGGCTTTTCTTTAAGCTTGTTATCTTCCTGAGCACAGGATTTAGCTCCATCATACTTGCTGGTGCTCCTTTTCTCCTCAAACTGTACATTCTGTGTTTTTCTTTGCTCAGCTTGCTCCTTTTCATTATATATCAAGAGTGACCACTAATAACCAAACAGTGCAGTCAATACTAGGCTGTCTTGAAATCTGCACTCCCAAGGACATTAATCCAAAAGTCTTTAATTTATTATCAGGTAGATTTTTCAAACAAAGTCATTCTTTACCAAAATATCACAAGGACAATCTGTAGGCTACTTATTTGCTCCTGAAACCTCTTGAGCTACTCCATCACAATCTAAATTGCTCTCAGCACCGCTCTCTTTAGGGTTCCCACTAATATCATCCACCGATAGTGGCCAATTGATTTTTTTAATCTAAGGGTCCACAGTCAACATTTCACCAAAAAGCAGCATGGTCAGGCCTGTCCCAGCACTACCTCACTCCTTGGTAGCAACTTCTGTCTTACTGTTTGTTCTGTCACTCTGAAGAGATGCCACGACCATAGCAAATCTTATAAAAGAAAGCATTTAATTGGGACTGGCTCACAGTTTCAGAGGTTTAGTTCATTATCATCGTAGCGGGGAGCAAGGCAACACATGGGCAAGACATTGGTGAAAGAACTATATCTGGATTCTCAGGCAGCAGTGTATGAGAGACAATGGGTCTGGCTTGAACTTTTGAAACCCTGTAGCCCACCCTCAGTGACACACTTCCTCCTAATCCCCGTCAAGTAGTGATACTTGCTAATGACCACCATTCACATATATGAGCGTATGGGTGGCCATTCCTACTCAAACGAGCACAATACCCAAGAGTGGTATAGTTTGATCTTGAGGTAGATAGATTCTAATGTTCCAGAGGAACCACCATAACAATTTCCACAGTGTGTGTTTACACATCTACCACCAGTAGAGGAGTACCCTTCTTAGTCCACATCCTTATCAGTATGAGCTATCACCTTAGCTATTCTGATAGATATAAGATGCAAAGAAGTTTTGGTTTTCATTTTCCTGATGACTAAGGATGTTGAGCATTTTTTAACTCACCATTTGAGTTTCCTCTTTTATAATTATCTGTTAAGACTTGTACTCCATTTTTAATTGGGTTGTTTGTTTAATTGGTATCTAGGGTTTTTTGTTTGTTTGTTTGCTTGTTTGTTTAGTTCTTTATGTATTTTGGATATTAGCCCTCTAGTGAACGTGTATTTGGCAAATATCTTGTTCCATTTTGTAGGCTGTTGCTTTGTCAGAATTATGGTGATCTTTGGTGTACAAAAACTTTTCACTTAGTGCCCCAAGATATTTTACATTTGTTGAAACTATTGTGGATGGTGGTCTACCTCTGATTCCATTCTTAGTCCATTTGTCATTTGTATATATAGGAAGGCTACTGATTTTTCTAAGTCATGTTTGTATGCAGCTAAATGCTGAAAGTGTCTGCCAGCTGTGGGAGTTCCCCAGTGGAATTTTTAGGGTCACTTATGTACACTATCATATAATCTGCAAATAAAGAGACTTTGACTTCTTCCATTCCAATTTGTATTTCCTGATCTCCTTTGATTGTCTTACTGCTTTATCTATGCCTTTAAGTACTGTATTGAACAGATAAGGAGAAAGTAGACAGCCTTGTTCTGTTCCTTATTTTAGTGGCATTTCTTTGAGTTTCTCTTCATTTAAGTTGATGTTGGCTATGAGTTTGTTAAAATTGCCATTATGATATTGAGTTATAGTTCCTTCTACCCTTAATCTCTGAAAGACTCTTATCATGAAGCAGTGTTGGGGTTAGTGAAAGGCTTTTTTTTGTCATTTAAGGAAATGATCATGTGTTTGTTTGTTTTGTTTTTTTTTTTTTTTTTGTCTTTCAGTTTGTTTATAAAGTGAATTATAATTATCAATTTATGTGTGTTAAACCATCTCTGCATCTCTGGGAGAAGTCAGCTTGATTATGGTGGATGATATTTTGGTGTGCTTTGGATTCTGTTTATAAGAATTTTACTGAGAATTTTCGCATAAGAAAAACTGGTCTGTAATTCTTCCTTTGTTGGGACTATATGTGTTTTGTGAATGTGGCCTCATAAAATAAAAGGCAATGTTCCCTCTCTTTCTGTTTTGTGGAATAATTTGAGGAGTATTGGCAATAACTCTTTTTAAAATTCTGGTAGAATTCTGTGCTAAAACTTTATTGCACTGGGCTTTTTTGCTTAGGAGACCATTAATTACTTTTTCCATTTTACTGTGGGTTATAAGTTTGTTAGATTTGTTTTAAAAATGCTTATGTGATCTTGACTTAACTTTGGTAAATGATGTATATTGAGAAAATTCTTTTCTTTTATATTTTAGATTCTTTACTTTTAAATCAATTTCTTTTAGATTTTACAATTTGGTGGAGAACAGATTTTTGAAGTTGGTTATTATGATTATCTCAGTTTCCTTGGTGTCTGTTGTTATGTCACCTTTTTCATTTTTTTTTTAAGTTCGTTAAGCTAGATATTCTCTTATTGAATTTTTCAAGAACTAACTCTTTGGTTCATTGATTGTTTGTACTATTCGTTTGCTTGTTTATTTCTATTTTATTGATTTCAGCCCTGAGTTTATTTCTTGCCATCTACTTCTTTTGGGTGTGATTTCTTCCTTTTGTTCTAGGAATTTCAGGTACGTTATTAAGTTACTTGTATGAGATCTCTTTGTTTTTGTTTTGTTTTTAATGCAGAAACTTACTGCTATGAATTTGTGTCTTTGAACCATCTTCATTCTATGCCATAAGTCTGGACATGTTGTGTTTTCATTTTTATTCAATTCTAGAAAGTTTTTAATTTCCTTCTTGACCCATTTTTATTCAGTAGTGAGTCATTCAGTCTCTATGCATTTGCAGTCTTTCTTTTGTTTCTGTTATTGATATCCAGCTTTAATCATCAGATAAGATGATGGGGGTTTTGTTTTGTTTTGTTTTTCTATTTTCTTGTTATCTGTTGAGATTTGCTTGTAGTTGAGTATGTGGTAAATTTTGGACAAAGTTCCATGAGCTGCTGAGAAGAAGGTATATTCTTTTGTGTGTGAATGAAATGTTCTATAAATATATTAGGTCCATTTGGTTTATATCAGTTAGCTCTAGCATTTCTCTGTTTAGACTTTTGTGTGGATAACCTACCTGTCTATTGATGAGAGTGAGGTATTAAAGTCATCCACTTTTACTGTATGAGGTTCCACGTGTGATTTAAACTTTAGTAGTGTTTGTTTGATGAACTTGGGTGCCATTGTGTTTGGTGCATAGTTGTAAGGAAGAGCACTGTTCTCCTGGTGGATTTTCCCCCATAATGAGTATGGAGTGTTCGTTTTTATCTTTTCTTGATTTGACTTGAAATCTATCTTGTTAGATATTCAAATGACTATAATAGCTTTATTCTTAGTTCTATTTGCTTTTAATATGTATTTCCATCCTATTACTCTTGATGTTAAGGAGGTAGATCCAATGAGCAGTATTTCTTGAGTCCTGTTATTCTTTTATTTTTTATTTTTTTTTATCAGTTACATTTTATTAACTCTGTATCCCAGCCATGTCCCGATCCCTCATTCCCTCCCAGTTCCTCCCTCCCTCCCTCATCTCCACCGTGCCCCTTTCCAAGTCCACTGATAGGGGGGGACCTCCTCCCCATTCATCTGATCCTGTTTTATCAGGTATCTTCAGGACTGGCTGCAAAGCCCTCCTCTGTGGCCTAACAGGACTGCTCCTCCCTTCGGGGGTGGGAAGGCCAAAGAGCCAGTCATTGAGTTCCTGTTAGAAATAGTCCTTGTTCCCCTCACTTTGGGAAACCAATTGGTGACTGAGTTACCACAGGCTACATCTGAGTGGAGGTTCTAGGTTATATCCATACATGGTCCTTGGTTGAATGTCAGTCTCAGAAAAGACCCTGTGCCCAGATATATTTGGTCCCTGTGGAGCTCCTAATCCAATTAAAAAATGGGGAACAGAGCTAAACAGAGAATTATTGACAGAGGAATATCGAATGGCAGAAAAACACTTAAAGAAATGCTCATCCTCATTAGCCATCAGGGAAATGCAAATCAAAACGACCCTGAGATATCACCTTACACCCATCAGAATGGCCAAGATGAAAAACTCAAGCGACAACACATGCTGGAGAGGTTGTGGAGAAAGGGGAACCCTCCTCCACTGCTGGTGGGAATGTAAACTGGTACAACCACTCTGGAAAGCTATCTGGCGCTTTCTAAGACAATTAGGAATAGTGCTTCCTCCAGACCCAGCTATACCACTGCTAGGTATATACCCAAAGTTTGTTCAAGTACAAAAAAAGGACACTTGCTCAACCATGTTTATAGCAGCTCTATTTGTAATAGCCAGAACCTGGAAACAACCCAGATGTCCATCAACGGTGGAATGGGTACAGAAATTGTGGTATTTTTATACAATGGAATACTACTCAGCAATCAAAAAGGAGGAAATCATGAAATTTGCAGGCAAATGGTGGGATCTAGAAAAGATCATTCTGAGTGAAATATCCCAGAAGGAGAAAGACAAACATGGGATATACTCACTTATATAGACCTATAAGATATGATAAACATAATGAAATCTATACACCTAAAAAAGATAATCAATTGAGCGGACATGGGGTAAGATGATCAATCCTCATTTAGAAAGACAGATGGGATGTGCATTGAACGTATGACAGGAGTCTACTGAGCGTATCTGAAAGACTCTAACTAGCAGTGTTTTCAAAGCAAAGAGTCATGACCACACCTTTGGCAGAGTACAGGGAATCATAAGAAAGAAGGGGAGTTAATCTGATGGGGTCCTGTTATTCTTTAGTTGTGGTGTGTGTGTGTGTTTGTGTGTGTCCCCTCTTTTGATTTGCTGGTCTGGGATTATTTATTCCTTATGTCTTCCTCAGTGTGTTTAAATTCTGTAGGCTGGAATTTTCTTTCTAGTGCCTTTTCTAGGACTGGATAACTAAATAAATATTGCTTAAATTTGGGTTTGTCATGGAATGTCTTTCTTTCTCCGTCTATTGTGAGTGAATGTATTGCTGGGTCTAGTAGTCTGAGCTAGCACCTGTGGTCTCTTAGAGTCTCTGGAGCATTTATTCAGGTCTTTCTGGCTTTTAAGGATTCTATTGAAAAGTCAAGTGTTATTCTAATAGGTCTGCTTTTATACATTACTTGGTCTTTTCCCCTAGTGGCTTCTTTTCTGGTCCAGTCTATTTGGTGTTCTTTATGTTAGAGAACGTTTTTGTATGATTCTGTTGAACATATTTTCTGTGCCTTTGACCTGGTTTTCTTCTCCTTTCTCTATAAGTATTATTCATAATTTTGGACCTTTCATAGTGTCCCAAATTTTCAGGATTTTTGTTATAGAAGGTTTTTAGATTTAATATTCTCTTTGACTGAGATATCTATTTCTTCTATCATGTCTTCTATGCCTGAAATTCTCTCTTCCATCTCTTGTATTCTGTTCATGAAGCTTGCCTATGAAGTTTCTGTTCAAGTTCCTAAATTTTCCATTTCCATATTCCCCCAGAATATCTTTATTGATTTTATTTTTTTAATTCATGTCTTTAACTGTTTCAATCATTTCTTTCTACTGCTTTGTATATTTTCATAGATTTTGTTAAAGAATTTATTTATTTCCTCTTTAAGAACCTCTTTCATATTCATAAAAGCTATTTTAAGGTCTTTGTCTTTGTGTTGGAATAATCAGGGCCTGGTCTTGTACTGTTCATGAGCTCTAGTGGAGACACACTGACTTACCTATTATTGTGTTTTTATGCTGGCATCTAGGCATCTGGGTTTGGGATGATTGTAATTCTAGGTGCTGATATCAAGTCTTGTCTTTGTTGGTTTGGCTGGGTGTTTTGATCCTTGGTTTCTGTTGCTCTGTCTGATATTTTTAAGTGTGGTGGACATGTGTTGCCTGGTAAATTCTTCTTGTATGCTGATAGGTGTGGTCATTGGTGGGTCTAAGTAAAATGTGTTCCTAGGTATTGAGAGTTGACACTTATGAAAGGGGTTAAAATAGGAGGTGGAGGGCTGAGAGGTTCCACTGTAAGGAGGAAAGAAGGGTGCTCCACCAGGGTCTGGTTAGTCCCCTGAAGATGGGGACAGAGAGTGAGGAAAAGCCAAAACAAATAGTCTGATATAGAGCTTTGGATGAGACTGGGGGATTGGATATGCAAAAAAGGAGGGAGAATGAAACTCATTTCAAGAGGAAGTGATCTGAAGCTCCCTTGCCAGGTTGACTGGCCAACTCTCTTCCCTGTTAGCCTAGACTGGAAGGTTGCCAGAGAAAGTCTGCTTGAATTGCGGTCTGGGATAACAGGATGAGATGGGGAGGAAAATTGGAGGAGAAGATGTCTATTATCAGCTGGAGATGGGGCCAGAGAAGAGGGAGAGGCCACAGCAGCCTGGTCTGCTACAGAGCTGATGAACTTCTGATACCCTATTTGGAGTGGCCTGCAGGTTTCCGGGAAATCTTCGTTTTACTTTTGTAATTGCGTGACAAACACCATTGCCAAAAATGACTTGGGGAAAAAAGTGATTTATTTCAGTATACAGCTTAAGGAAGTGGAGGCAGGAGCTTAAGGCAGAAGCCTGGGTGCAGGACCTGACTCAAAGACCATGAAGGGTGATTGCTTCTATGGCTTGTCCCCCATGATTGTGTTAGCTAGCTTTCTTTTTTCTAGAACTCTGGATTATTTGCCTGGGAATAGCACCACCTACAGTAGGCTGGGCCTTCCTATAATTATCATTAATCAAAAAATGCCCACAGACATGCTTACAGGGCAGTCTGATGGAAGATTTGTACTTCAGTTGATGTCAATTTAAATTCTTTGCAACGAACGTTCCATTCTGGAGTATCTTTTTGATAGGGTAGAAGGCAGAATGTATGCTTAGGGGCAAAAAGTCTATGGAAAGTCTCTGCATCATTCCCTCAAATTTGTAGTGAACCTGAAACTGCTTTTTTACAGATCTATCTGATGGACTTTAAGAACAAATGTTTTCCGTTACAACTTTAAGATTACTTTTTCCATCCCATTCTTCAAACTCTCTCGATTATTTGAAAAACTTCAATAAAGTCAGAAAACTCATAAGAGACTAACTCATGTCTATTGAGCTTGGGAAATAAATCAGAGGATCCTGTCTGTGCTAGAAGTGAGGCAGTGCTTGGAAGTGGCTACAGGAATTTTGAGCAAAGGCAATCAAAGAGAACTCTCTGCCATAATTTGATAAAAGAGAGAACAAAGCACAGCTAGGAAGACAGAGTTTCTCTAGCCTTCACCTAATACATAAGAATGTCATTCAGCTATTTAAAGTTAGATACTGGGATATTAGCGACCAGAAGGTAAGGGACTTTGATATTATCAGAACACAGTGTGCTGACCACAGATAGCTGAAAGAACTCATGACACACTCTAGGTGAAGAAACATGTTTTGATTTCCACATAGTTGAATTTGTTATTTTTATATATAGCCATTTTGATAAGTGCTTTTTAAACCCATGGTCTTAGTTCTTAAAGTTGTCTTTGAAAACATCTAAGAGATAGAATGTATACAGAAAAAGAACGGTCACTACACATATACAGACTGACATATAGTTGTAAAAGTCGTCCGTTTGTATAGCCAGCACTCATACCAAGAATCAAAATATCACCAACATCTTGGAAGGCTCCACTCTGTCCCTTGGAAGTACTCTACTCCAAAGGTAAATGACTTCTCCCTTTCTTTGTAAGACTAGAGATTCATTTATCCTATTTGGTAATATCTGATAATTGGTTGATAACTTAGTTAATTGTATGCTACCTATTCATCTGTCTTCCACAGTGGAGGCTCATCAGTGTAAGTCTTACCAACACTTTTTTTTTCCTGTTCTGTTGTCAGTTGAGTATATATATATGCATATGCAATATGTCTTAATTTTAATTTGCATTTAGCTGATGACTAATGAACCCCACTTTTGAGGTGATGAGGTGCTGGCCTTGAACTTGCAGGGCAAGTGTTCTAACACTGGGTAGTATCCCCAGTTGATCCTTATTTCTTCATGCTAACTCAACATATTAAAACATCTTCTCAAGGTCTTTCTTCCTCTCCTCCTTTCTGCTGTTTTTCTGTCTTATTCTTCCTCCCCTCCCACCTCAGCTTCCTCCCTCCTTTCCCTCTTCCTCCTCCTCCTCCTCCTCCTCCTCTTCTTGTTTTTCTCGCTTCCCTTCTTTTGATAGGGGGGTCTCATCTCATGTGTACCAAGATGGTCTTGAACTGGCTATAGAGCTAAAAATGCCCTTGGACTTCTAAACCTCTTGCCTCAACTCCCAAGTGCCAGATGTATGCCACCATACCTGGTCTGTGAGATTTTTGATATGTTCTTATGAATCAGGTTCACTATGCATTTGCTGCTAAGCTGTGTGAGCCAGGAGAGGCATGCACCACACATATAAGTCATATGAGGTATGTTTATTACTTAGAGATAGGCTGCAAAGAACAGCGGAACATAGGATTTACCAGAGCTGATATCCAAAATTCAGGAAACCTGCCCTATGTAGATAAAATCAAGTTCGTATGTATTACTTAGACTACAGTTAAGAGACTCTGTAAAGAAGCCCACTCCAGGTTTCACATCTGTGAGGCAGAATAGCCACTGAGCCAGACAGAGTCCTAAAAAGCACCCCGTTCCAGGGGAAAACCTAACAGGGTCTAGTTTGTTCCACCAAAATTTCCCTTGCTCAGGATATTTCATTTGTAACAAATTCTACACTCATCTTTGAGAAATATTAGAAAAAAATGTGGGGAGTCTGGGACAGGCCAAATACAGCAGGGGACCTTTGCTGAGATGGTCGCTTCAAACCCCTCCTCCGCAGGTCTCACTTTGTACCAGTCCTTTTATTCTCTATTTAGTTCCTAACTTGTGTTTATTTATATGCATGTCTGTCTGTGTGTGAGTATATCCACATGTTCATCTGGGACACAGAAAAGTAATTTCCAATGATTTCGTTTCTAAGTGTCTATGTGTGCATAGGGGCGGTGTACATGCAGAGGCTGGTGGAGGCCGACAGTGTCAGGTCTTTTAGGACCTAGAGTCATAGGCTGCTGTGGGCCACCTGCCATGGATGGTGGAGATCAGTTGAACCACCTTTCTAGCCCCTCTGAAAAATAAGATTTAGTTTTATCTCGTATCCTACCACCTTGTTGAATTTACGAATCAGCTTCAAGAAATTCAAAAGTTAGGAGAAAAGTTATGTGCAGTATAACAAAGGCCGTATAATGTCTGCCCTAAGCAAAGCAAAGACAACAAATCAATTTATAGCTAAAACATTTCACATAGTAAAATTCTGGTCAGAGGGGTGCACTGGAGAATTCTATAATGCATCTGAGAAAGAAAGACTGAAATTTTACACAAACACTGACCTTTAGACAAAACCTGATAGGAATTTTAAAAAAGTAATACTCTGGGCAAAGGTGACATGGACTGTAAAAGTGTTTGCCACAAGCCTGAGAGCCTGATATCAGTCCCCGGGACCCACATGTGGAAGGAGAGGACTGACCTCTCCAAATTATATTTTGACCTCTACACACAAACCATGGCATATCTATCTACACACATGAACACATACACACACACATGAATACATACAAACAATATATGAATGAATGTAAAGAAAAAGAATAAAGAACCCTTTCATATCCTTCATGAATAAGTAGAAAAGCCAAAATTACTAAATATTACCAGAACAAATCCATATTATTATACTACACCATGATTAAGTGCAGAATATTTCAGAAGACCAAAACTGGCTTAACATGCAAAAATTGTTCAACACAACTTATCATTAAAATGGAACAATGAAGACATGAGGTTGGGGGTGAGGCTAATTTTGTAGAGAGCTTGCCCAACACCCAAGAAATCCTAGGCATGATCTCCTACTTTGCACAAAGCAGGCATTTTTGTATACATCTGTAATCTCAGAATTGAAGAGGTGGAAGAAGGATTATTAGAAATTCAAGGTCATCTTTAGCTACTAGTAAGATGGAGATTAGCCTGGGTTACATGAGAGACCCTGTCCAATATATATATTGGACATCAAGAGACATAAAATTCATGTGATAACATTGAACACATACATGATAAAATGTCTAGGCACATCAAGAGACATAAAATTCATGTGATAACATTGAACACATACATGATAAAATGTCTAGGCACATTAACAATTGCAAGTGTAGAAGCTTCATTATATGTCAAATTGACTGGACCACATGATGCGTTGTTAACTCCCTTTTCTCTGTTTCTAGTTGTTGTGGGTCTGTGAGAGACTTCTGTACCAGATACTTGGAGTTCAGTGCTAAAAATGCCACCTTAGCTTGCTGCTCTAGTGGCTTACATCATTAAAAGGGGCAGCAGCTAGCCAGACCTGCAATTGCCTTCATATCCCCTGCCTTCACTGAATTCCTCATCAGGTTCGTTGATCCCTGCCTCAAGTGTGTGTTTAGCTTTGTAACGAAGGGCACCAAGTTCTGCTAGGATATACACACACCATCAAGACTGGGAAAAAAAAAAAACCTCAAACGGGCACAGGTTCTAGTGGATCCTTTCCTCATCGGTGGCAGCTCATGTTGTAGGTTACACGTTCACACTGATCTCTTTGTTTTCACTGCTTATCCTGTTGAATTCCATCTTCAGCATCAGACACAAAGTCAGAATCTTTTGAAGACAGCCCAGCCAGCATCCGCAACTCACATTTACAGCAAGCAATACATCAGTTGATCTGTAAACAGACCGAGACACCTAGCTTGCAGCTAACCTCAAGCTCACTAATGAATTATTCTATAGTACCCCCTAAATTAAAGAGTAAGGCAAAACACCCAAAGCTTTCATAGAGATACCCCTCTCCTGAATGCATAGCCTAGATCAAGAAATAAAGAGCGAGATGGTCAGAAAGAAAGATGCTAAACTACCTATAATCTCAAACACCATGGTCATTGATGTAAACATACGTGTTGAACCCACATCAAAAGATACTAGACCACATAAGCTTAACAACCACAAAGGATTTAAATGGAGCAAGTGAAAGGTCATCAAATATAAATGAGTTCTATAAGCTCTAGAAAATGCAAGTCTAATCTATGCTTGCAGAGCAAATTAATGGTCTGAGGGTGGAGCTTGCTATACATTTTAACTCACAGATATATATACTCTCACAGTTATTCACAATCCAGATTCCACTAAAGTGAGTTTTCAAAATGTTATGACTTTAAATAAGCCGTTTCATGTCTCTGGAGAAAGGACTAAACCTTTTAGAGGAAATATTTAGCCGTGTGATTTCCATTTAGTTTGAGATTACAATGAAAAAGAGTAAAATCACTTGGGACACGGTATATAATGTTCTAGGGTAATGTAAATGTTCTAATCTATAAAGTCTCATACAATTGCTAAAAATTGCATGTGGTAATTGCACATTTGAAAACTCCCATGGCAATTGAGACGGTGTTCTATGATATTATTTAATTTTAACTGGCTTATGTTTAAATAGCCACAAGTCTGACGGCTACCTCACAGTCCGCGTGTAAACTCTTTTCATCTCAATCTACCTACTATCAATCTACTATTGTGTGAGTCAATAGCTCTAACCAGGAATGAAGAAAAGTCACTTCCCATTGTAACTTGCTGTGGAGTTGAAACTGGTTTAATTATATGGAGCGTGAGTTAACAGCCTATGGTGCAGCATTAATTACAGATGACATAGTATAACCGAAGAGACGAATTGCAAATCTGCGCCCTCTAAAAGCCCTGCTCTAATTGATGTGTAAAGTAGATCAATCTTCACCCAGGATAGTTTGCAAATATATGAAAACTACCTGGATACACTTTAAATAATGATCAATGAAACAGGAACAGTGGTCTTAAATTATTTTCAGAAACATGAAATAGTGGTTTCATTTAGTAAATACCACCAGCTAAACATAGAAGCAGAACTTTTTTAGTCTTTAAAGTGTGTGTGTTACTATGTGTAGATGAGCTGTGCAGGGCTATGCTTTGGTAGGCTAGAGGTCAATGTCAGGTGTTTTTCTTCATCGTTCACCATATCTATCTATCTATCTATCTATCTATCTATCTATCTATCTATCTATCTATCTATCTAT
The DNA here is from genome assembly GCF_030254825.1 of Meriones unguiculatus. Lineage (NCBI taxonomy): Eukaryota > Metazoa > Chordata > Mammalia > Rodentia > Muridae > Meriones > Meriones unguiculatus. Next base: position 15,007,827 of record NC_083358.1, on the reverse strand, counting down.
CTAACTATCTAGACATGAAACTTGCTGATTGGCTAGTTAAGCTGTCCCACAAGCCTCTGGGAACTTCCTGTCTCCTCCTTCCAGGTGTGAAATTTCGGGTGTGCAGTGTTGCTCCCGGCTGTTACATGGGTACTAGAAATCCAAATTCAGTCCTTCATACATGTGCACTTTATCTCCCAAGTCATCCCTTCTTCCCAGCCACAGGACTCTTGAAGCTTTTTCTGAAATGTGATCATACCTAAAAGCTGATTTATTAATGAACCACCTCAAATTTCCTTAAAGATGTGGACAATGTTGTTTTTGTCATTATTTTTAAGTAATTGTTAAGTCAGATGTGGTGACGCACACCTCAGGCTCCAGCACTCAGGAGGTAGAGGCAGGAAGACAGATTTCAGGAACACTCTGGGCTTCAGAGTGAAACCCTGTCTGTAAAACCAAAGCAAAGCAAAAATGTAACTGTTAGTTATCAAAGACATTTCTGTGAAGAACAAAGCTTGACTCTAATATTGTGGGTTCTTTTTGTTTTAAGCCTGAATTTGACAAGCAATAGATGTGTTAACATAACCTGTTAAGGGTTCAGTATTTGAATAGTGGGCACATGGTACTATTACAGGGGTTCATACAATGTTGAACTGTCATTCACGACCTGATACCACTTTAAGCCATGTCTATCAAGTGTGCAAGGAAAGTTGAAACCATGCTTTTTTTGAAGGCAAGTCAATACACAAGAAACTATCAGACAAAGATTCTGTCTCAAAGTTTCAATTAAACACACACACACACACACACCACTATTTCTTGCATAGTTTTGGGTGCTATATTATCATGGAAATAGAACCAATGATAGATGGGGAAAATATCGTGCAGATAAGTCTTATGAACAGAACTCACGGGGAGCCTCATGCATTTTGAGATCTGTTTAGAAAATGGGCCATTGTCACCGGCCAACTGCCTCCTCTCGGGCTGATCTGACCCCGATGCACCTTGAATGCAGGATAGTACCACATGAGGAAGGTTTCCTAAGCAAGTTGTTTTTGAACTGTGCTTAAATAACATAACCATTTTTTTTTTCACTGAAATATTAGCCTCCAGGACAAATGATCAAAGAAATATAATCTAAAAAAAAATCATAGAAAAGCCTCCATCCGTTTTCAGTATACATTGTAATACTTACCTTTGTACTCCCATGCAAATTTAGAAGTTGTGTTACTAGTCCCATTTCCCACCAGAATCAAATTAACCATCACCAGTCATTGAATTACACACCTTATCAAAACAGGCTCCACTGCAATCATCTTTAAGTGTTTTCCTTTTAAAATCAGGCTTCATTTGTACGCACATCTTGACTTGTGCATATCACAGCACATTCTCTATCAAAACACAGGATTTTGTCTGACTGGTGGCTTGGCTTTGGACATGAAAAAGTTTCTATGCATTATTAATTGGCTGCAGCTTCCTGTTGACTGACATGCTCAAATAAACAAAAGACAAATCTACAAAGAGCTGGGCCTCAGGGGCTCCCCTGATTTCTGGCTTTCTAGTTAATGTGAGAGCCAGTTGATCTGTCAAGCCTCACTTTAAGAGGCAAAGGCATAAAAGAAAAACAATTTGCGTGTTATCTCGCTCTTAAGAGTATCTCAGGTGATTTCTGAAAATAGATATTATTTTATGTCGTGTTTGTAAGTAATAATGTATATTTTTTTAAATGTATAAGAGAGATGTAAGTGGTAATGAGAAGGCAACACTAGGAAGAGGAAAATATGTGCACAGTGGAAGGGGTTAGCATCAAATAATCCTTACAAGTGCTTGCACCGATATTCTGGGATTCTGTGCTTTCTTTATTTATCTTATTTATTTTTACTGGCTCTCTGTTTCCATCCTTTTCCATATCTCATGACTAGGTAAATATGCTGTAAGAAGTACATTATATTCTGAATTTGTTTATCAGAATATATCTTGCAAGAATTGATTTCAGGACTTGAGGAAAATTAAATTAAATTGGTGCTACTTAGGAATTTGCTTTATATCATAGAGTATTAATCCACATTGGTTGTAAATTTATATATATATTTAAATTCTGTATTTCAATAGTATGCATTTACTGAGTCTTCACTTATTCATAATTACCTTCTGTTTGGGTATATATAACATAAACCTAATTTAATTTTCTTTTTCTTTCAGCATCATAATGTCTATTCATTTAAGGGGTATTTTCTTAAGGATGATCTGGTCATATAAAGTATCTCAGTTTTACTTGTTGTTACCTTTATGCTTTGTTATGTACGTATAGACTTTACTGACATTCTCCATGTGTTTTTAAGCCTTTCTTCATAACATTGCGTTAGAGCAAGGTTGGTAAGCGGGACTCATCCTGAGTACATCTCTGGGCGATGCGGTGGTGCCTGCCTTGTGTGCACACTGCAGTGGCTCAGGAGTTACTCAGTTCTCAAGGTCAGCTGCCGGTGCCAGGTAAAGCCCCATGGCGACGTGTTACTTCTTATTTGTGCCCTATGATCCCATTTTCAAAAGCTACTCTAACATCTATAATATTCTGAAGGAGATTTTGTGTGTGTGCTGACATTGTTTTGCTGGTTTATATGTCCCATGATTACACAGCACAAGAAGCATGCACTTCATGAATTGTTAAATGGTTTATTAAACAGTGCAGGAAGCAGGGAAGCCTGGATAGTTTTACATTAGTTTTTTTTTTTCCATCATGACAGTAAGATGCATAACATACTGTGTATATACACACTATGAAACTGGAAGGTAAAATTTTACTTTGGGCATGACAGAGGGAAATCACACGTTCAGTATTATAAAACAATTCAGTTTGCTGCATCCTAGGTGCTATGCCAATTAACTGATGCATAGACCGTAGCATTCAATTGTCATAAAGACTCTTAGAGTTTCTGAAAATAATACACAGAGTACTTAATTTGCTCAGTCCATAATTGTATTAAAGCAAAGAAATGCATACACACACACACACACACACACACACACACACACGCGCGCGTGCATGCGCAGAGAGACAGACAGACAGACACACAGAGACAGAGTGAGCACTTACTGCTTTTAATATAACTAATTGCTTTATGGCTCCTCCTAGTAACTCCAGTATTGCACAACTAAAAATAAAAATTACAAATTAAGCAGCAGTTTAGCAGAGGGAGTTTTGAATCACTAGATTCTTGTGACTAGACTAAATGAATTTTGTGTGGGAAACTGAAGTGAGTTTGAAACAGTTTTTAGATAGAACACAGAGTTCCCAAATAGGTACAAATTTTAGTGCTGAAACTGCTTCAGTTTGGGGCCATTCTCACATGTATTTGTTTTTTGAGAATACACGCATCAGGTTAGAAGCTATCAGATCCATCCCAAAACAGATTATCATATAAATTTCCTTTGTATTTTTATAAGAAAGGTGAACAGCTTTCTTATAGGGCATAGATTAATTCAGTCATAGGTACCCTCCATGAATACACTATGCTCTGCCCACAAGTGTTTCTAAAGTGTCTTCCTACAGAACTTACCATACATTTCAACAAATACAGATGGTGTCTTAATCAGGACTCCTAGTCCTGACCGTAGAGTGATTTTTCAATAACTTTTGTTCAAGAATCAAACCATCTATTATAGGACAAATCACTCAAATATTATTTTAATCCTAAAAAAAAAGAGCAAACTAAATTTAGACCCTTCTTGTCATCTCTTTTCCCCATTCAAACTTCCCTTCCAGTGTGGCCCAACGAAATATCAGGGCTCATTTGAAAATCGTCAGTCCCCTGCAGGAATCTTCTTTATAGATAAACAAATTGTGACCCACTAATGTTAATGGTTTGTACTTCTCAAGAGCATAGGATTCTGTATCCTGCCACACAGAGGAGAGTTGTTCACCCATGATTATTGCTGCTCTATTTACAGTCGTAAAGCAATGGAATCAGGCTAGATGCCTATCAACTGATGAACAGATAATGAAAACGTCGTGTGTACACATGCACAATGGAATCTTGCTCAGCTGTAAAGACAAATGAAAGTCTAACAAAAAGGTCTATATCTTGTGCAGAAAACTTAAATTACTGAGATAACCAAGGCATATAAAAACAGATTCTAAAGCAACTGAAAGAAATTTCATCTTCCTGAGTGTGCATATTAAATATCATTTAGATGCAAATGCTTCCTAGTTAAACGATTCCACCTCAAAACAGCAATATAGTAGCAGGGGTATGTACATACACTATGTCACACACACAAAAAAAAATAGATAGGTAGGTAGGTAGGTAGATAGACAGACAGACAGAGAAACAGATAGAATTGATAGTGTCTTATTTAGGGTTTACATTGCTGTGATAAAACACTATGACAAAAAAGTAACTTGTGGAGGAAAGGGTTTATTTTGATTATCCGAACAGGCAACAGTCTGTCCCTGTGAGAAGTTAGGGCAGGAAATCCTGGAGGCAGGAGTGAATGCAGAAGCTGTGGAAGAGTGCTGCTCACTGGCTTGCTCTTGATGATTTGCTCAACCTGTTTTCTTGGAGCTCCCAGGGTCAACCCCACCTGCAGTGAGCTGGGCCCTCCCACATCAATCACCAATCAGTGAACTTTGTCACAGACTTGCCCACAGGACAGTCTGTTTAGGCTGTTTTCTCAACTGAACTTTCCTGACACAAAACTGGGTAGCGTAGATGGACAGATGGATAGATAGGTAGATAGACAGAACGGTAGATACGTGGATGAGTAGAGTCATGGATGCACAGAGGACAGATATGTATGTGGATGATATATAGATATAATAGATGATATATAGCTGGATACGTGGACAAACAGATTATGATAGCTGGATAGTTGATAGGTGGGAACAGATCCTGGTTATTTCAACTTGCATGCACATTCACAATACATAAAGAGAAACACATCAATATTAAATACAGTTATATTAATTACAGTTATATTTAAGGGCTGGAAGTTGTGAGCTATTATTTAATGTGTTCCATGTTCTAGTCAAATTTCGAAATGACTTTTTTTTTTTTTTGGTTTTGCCCCTGTGAAAATGCAGTGAGTAGCAGCTGACTGAGCTTAGACACAACTGATACTCCTTTCCCAGATTTGTAGTTTATTTCTTTTCCTGTAGTTTGACCTGAAAGCTGTTATTTATCTGATAAGGATTATGAACAAATGAAGAGGGGTGTGAAACTTACAGACAAGTTTCCAACAGAAATTGAATAAACTCCGTGTAGAGGTAAAATAATTCCTCAGTCTACTCACTGACGTCAGGTGACTGGATAACTCTTGTTAAACCTATGATTTATACAGAAAAAGATACAAGCCTGGGATTTTGAAAACAGCTGATTACTTGGGAAGTTTATAGAACTGATCTGTGAAATAACTGTGTAGAATTCTCCCTCCTCCCATTCCTTCTCCTACTCTTTCTCCTCTTCCTTTTCCTCGATTCTTCCTTCTCTTCTTCTTCCTCCATCTCCACTTCCTCCTATTCCCTTTTTCTTTGTATTATTTTGCATTAATTTTTTTTCAATGTACAGCACATTTTACTCCCTCCCTTAATTTGTTAGTTGAGTTAACATTTAGATTTCAGTGGTAGGAAGAACAGGGACCCCACCAAAGATGAACACACCCTAAAGCCCAGAAACTCTGAATGTATTTTTTTTTTTATGATAAAGGATTACCTGGAGCGTGGTACCATTTGGATTGTTAACAGGGTGGCTGTAAATCACGGGAATAGTCCGGAACAGCGTGGGTGAGCCAGTGTAAAGATAACAAGGGTCCTCAAATTGGATGATGGAAACTTCCAGTTACCACAGTGCTCATATACGTTGTCTTGGGCCATTAAATTCGTGTAGCCATGTCAGCAATGGAGACTACTATTGGAGTCTAGAAAACATTCTATAGCCATTACTTCCTTATTGAGTCGTTAGGTAATGGACATGGCCTACCTGCTGGCCTGGTCTGGTCTGGGGGACTTCTTGGACCCTGAAGACTCCCATCCCGCTCTGATCGGGTTTCTAGCTTAATATAGTAGGTAGAGCGAGTCTGTGAGCATCTTCACCTTTGAGAAGCTCCTCTCGGATCTCTTTGCTTACTTCATGAGAGATGGTGAACACGTCGCCTATGATTATCAGGTCTGTCTTTAGAGTCCAAATAAGCTACTACACAGAGACATTCAAACATTCTGGTATACTCATGTCTAACTAGTGTCCTCCAGCAGTTAGGCTGCTGTGTTTCCCATGCTGCAACTCCAGTTGTACACATGTATACTGCATGTACGCGCACATTGAGGGCATTTCTCGGAAGCTATCCAGGAGTTATTTTTGGAGAGTGGTATTTCATTGGGAACTAAGTCTCACAGATCAACGAGGCTGTATGCTCTGTTCGCATCTCCCCAATGCTGAGGTTACAGGTTCTTGCCACTACTCCTGACCTGCTTGTTTTTGTTGTTGCTGGTTTGTTTGTTTTTACATGGCCTTAGTCTAGAACTCAGGTCCTCAGCCTTATGCTCTCAAGATTTTGTTAACTGATCTATCTTCCTTGCTGTGCATCTTGTATGAATTAATTTCATATGACATTTGCGACAAGTGTGAGGTGCTGTAACCAGTTTGCCAGCCACACCACCAGTGCTTTATTTACTAGGAAACTAAAATAAAGCTGAGAGAATTTGGCAAATTGCATGCAGGCTCCAAGATGGTGTGCTTTACTGTCTTGTTTCAACCTTGGCAGTTTGCCTCTTGAGCCTGAGCGCTTAATCAACACCATCTGACAGCTCTTCAATATGTCCATATAAAAAAGTCCACCTTCATAAATCACCCGTGATGCGGCAAGAGGAGGCTTTCGCTAAAAATGTTAAGGCTATCATCCCCCCAATGACGGGTCCAGCCAAGGGAGTGGATGAGAGCCGAAATTCTGTCATCGCAAGGTAGAGCTATTTCAGAATTGCCTCCAGCCCAGGATTTTATGGGACAGTTTCCTCCTTCAGGAGATGCATGGGTCTGTTAATGAAGACAAACAGTCCTGCCATGCACGGGACTCCCATCCTCACTGAGCAGAGTCCAAGAGTTCAGTGTGCACAGTCGGAAGAGGCCATCTCGGTGCTTCCAGGCAGATGCCGACTCATTGTGGTTAGAGCCCAAAGAGAAAGACCCGCACAGTCGCCGCAGGGGGACCTGTGCTGTTACGGCCGGATGCTCACTCGAGGGCCCTGGTGCCTACACCTCAGCTGCAGGGAATATTAGGTATGCCGAGGCCACAGCACACCTCATAACGGATTCCAGGCTTAAGCTCAGGTCTCACTTGTGCATTGTGACCAACGGAGGAAGGGGAAAACAGAAACGGAGGCTTGTGTCCCGCATGTAACAATGTGTCTTTTTGTGCCGGTATGCGACAATGCGTTTGCTGAGTCTTTTTGTAGAGCACCTGAGCTGAAGTTGAACCTACATTCATTTTCTTTAAATTCTATTTTATTGTAGTAACAACACTTAGCATGAAATCTTCTCTCTTACCAAATTTTTAAGTGTACAGTGCGTTATACTACTGCAGGGAGGGTCTCCAGAGCTTATTCGTCTTGCTTAAGTGAAGCTTTATGCCTAGTGATTAGCGATTCCCCATTTCTCCCACCCCCTAACCCCTGGCAGCCATCGTTCTACTCTTTGCTTTCATTAACTTGACGACTGTAGATACTCTGAATAGGTGAAATCATGCGGCATTTGTTTTTCTTGTTACTGAAAGACAATCTGAGCCCCTGAGAGGTGACATGACATTTTCAAATTTGACACAACCAAAATCATAACCCAGAAATCCTGATTCCAGCCTAGTGCTCCTGTGGGTAAATATAATATCTCTCATTTAGAAAAGACTTATAAATGCTTGTCACACTGATGCAAACTAGAAATGACACCGTTTTATTTTTCAGTCTCTAGGGGACATGCAATGATGGCAATGATGAATGATCTTATAAACATTTAATGCTATTTATATGTACTACATATAAATTTATAACAAAAATTAAAATTTGATATCTAAAAATAGAGATATGGAAACTACTGAAATGTTAAAAAATCTAAAATTTTAGGCCAATAATGAGCAATTGAATTTCAACTCTTGGGATTTGGAGTGTTAGTTCTCCTAACAATGTAGTTCCTGCATCATGGTGAAGAATAAGACAGTGTTAGAACTGCCCATTAATTGTGTTAAACAGAGTAACGCTAAATAAACAGCTAAGAGGATAATTCATTCACGTCACAATAAAACAGATTTCATAAACAGTTATTTTATGTCTTATACAAAGCAATCATTCAATAAATGCTTAATGCTATATGAGTGCATATATGTACAAAGCTTCATTGTAGGATCTGTCTAAACATCAAGTCAACCCTTTTACACACACACACACACACACACACACGCAAATACACACACACATGAACGTTATCCCAGTTTCTTTTGGTATAAATCACGTGCTCTCATTTCTCACAGGTAAGTAATGATATGGGGTCATATCTACTTGGTCTTTAAGTACCCCCATACCTCCAACACTCCATTCTCAACTTTATGTTTTTTGTTTTGGATGAGCTATTAAGTCTAGTTAATGCTGTCCGTGTGTGTGGGGGGGGTTGTATGTATGAGTGTGCATGTGTGTGAGAGAGAGAGCCCATAATTCAGAGCATGGAAACCTACAAATAACCACATCCTCATTAAAGGTATGGGGCCTGAAGAGAGTCTTCCCCATCTCTGTTGGGATCTGGGGCAGGTTGGAGGGTGCTCAGTTAACCACAACTGGCATCAGTCCATGAGTGCATTAGCCATGCCATGTCTGAAAAGAAATTTCACAGTGCTCATCTCCATCCTCTGGCTCTTACAGTCTTTCTGCCTCCTCTTCTGCAACATTCCCTGGGTCTTAGTGGTAGTGGGGTTAACACAGATGTCCTATTGAGAATGAGTGTTTTCCCTAGAGTTGGGTTGTGAAACAGCAGGCTACTAATGGCTCTTTACACCCCTTCCTCGGGGATACCCTGGTATAACCCAGATTGACTCCAGACTGCCATACTCGTCCTAGCTTAGGCCTTTATACACCAAGTTTTCCTTTATGTTGTTAACCTTTGGCCCTAATATCTACCTCGTAACATATACTCCCCACAAAAGAATCCCTTTCTACTTCCCCAGCTTCCACCTGTGTCTCAAGTTAAACACAAAATGAAAGCTGGGGCCCACGCATGAGAAAGAAGACACAGAGGTTATCTTCCTGTCTTTCTGTTACCTCATACAGTATAATTCTTCCATTTCCACACTTTTACCTACAAATCCCATGACTGCATTTTTCACTGGAGCTGGGTAACATCCCGCTGTGGATAGGGACCACACCTCCCTTGATGGACATCAGGATGATTCCATTTCCTGGATGTTGGCAGTGGGGGCTGGGATGGTGGACAAGTTTGGGTGAAGTAGTTGTGAGCTAGGGCCACCTTAAGTGTGAGAGCCGGGAGCCCAGGCCAAAGTCTGTGTTCTTTTTACTGCATAGCACGAAGTCTTCCTACACTTCAGAACAGGGCATGGTGTTAGAAAAATATAAATCATCTCACTAAGCCTCCTCCAGGCCCACCCTAAGGCACAGGGAGGGAAAGAATGCTGATGAAACAATTCCAACTTTCAGAATATGCTCTAAAAATAAACTTCACCAACCACAGTCATGCAGATTCTGGCCTGTCCTCATTACTCTAAACCTTTATACACACAGCCACATCTTACTTTTGAGGGAAATAAAATTATTTTAAAGGGGTCATTATGTCTGTTTCTTAATTCTTGATGAAAAAATTAAACATGGAAAAATAGACTATGTATTGTTTGAAATTCTTCAAAAAGATTTCTTGGTTCCTTTCTAATCATTAATTTAACTGTTCGTTTTAAGCCACACAAATCATGAGAATTTACTTCATATTTTGCATTACACTTGAATGGTGTGCTTTTTATTTTGTTGCACAAATGGTTCCAATCTGAGCCATTGGGAGATCTTTTGTATTGGTTTTACTATCACTTTCCTGTGACCCATTTTTTGTACCTTCATCACTCTTCCTACATTCTAAACGTGTTCCCTGCTGTAAGATGTCCCAGGATCACCTTGAATGTTCTCAATCCCAATTCTAGAATCAATGGTTTCTCTGAGGAGCCTTCAACCCTATCATTAGGAAATGATATCTAAAATCCAATGGTTGGATGTTGTGCATTTTCATTTCTTTCTTTTTTTAAATTTTATTTATTTTTTATTTATTACAATTTGTTCACTTTTTTCCATTTTTAAAATTTTTAATTATACTTTATTTACTTTGTATCCCCCCTCTAGTTCCCTCCCTCCTCCCCTCAGAATCCCTCCCTTCTTCCCCCTTCTCCACACACTCCCCTCCCCAAGTCCACTGGTAGGGGAGGGTTTCTTTTTCTTCCTTCTGATCCTTGTCTGTTAGGTCTCATCGGGAGTGGCTGCATTGTCTTCCTCAGTGGCCTGGTAAGGCTGCTCACCCCTCAGGGAGAGGTGATCAAAGAGCAGGCCAATCAGTTTATGTCAGAGGCAGTCCCTGTTCCCATTACTATGTAACCCACTCGGACACTGAATTACCATGGGCTACATCTGTGCAGGGGTTCTAGGTTATGTCCATGCATGGTACTTGGTTGTAGTATGGGTCTCAGCAAACACCCCTGTGCTCAAATATTTTAGTTCTGTTGCTCTCCTTGTGGACCTCCTGTCCTCTCCAGCTCTTACTATTACTTCCCACTTCTTTCATCAGATTTGCTGCATGTTGCCCAAAGTTTGGCCATAAGTCTCAACATCTGCATTGATAGTCTGCAGGGCAGAGCCTTTCAGAGGCCCTCTGTGGGAGGCTCCTAACTTGTTTCCTGTTTTCTTATTCATCTGGTGTCCATCCTCTTTGCCTTTCAGAGTGGGTATTGAGCATTTTAGTCAGGGTCCTCTCTCTTGATTAGTTTCTTTAGGTGTACAGATTTTAGTAGGTTTATCCTATGCTATATGTCTATATGAGTGAGTATATACCAGGTGTGTCTTTCTGCTTCTGGGATAGCTCACTCAGGATGATCCTTTCCAGATCCCACCATTCACCTGCAAATTTCATGATTTCCTTGTTTTTCATTGCTGAGTAATATTCCATTGTGTAGAAGTACCACAATTTCTGTATCCATTCTTCAGTTGAGGGGCATCTGGGTTGTTTCCAGCTTCTGGCTATTACAAATAAAGCTGCTACAAACATGGTTGAGCAAATGTCCTTATTGTGTACCTGAGCCTCTTTGGGATATATACCTAGTAGTGGTATAGCTTGATCTTGAGGAAGTGTTATTCCTTGTTGTCTGAGAAAGCAAGCGCCAGATTGATTTCCAGAGTGGTTGTATAAGTTTGCATTCCCACCAGCAATGGAGGAGGGTTCCCCTTTCTCCACAACCTCTCCAGCATGTGTTGTCACTTGAGGTTTTGATCTTGGCCATTCTGATGGGTGTAAGGTGAAATCTCAGGGTTGTTTTGATTTGCATTTCCCTGATGGCTAATGACATCGAGCATTTCTTTAAGTATTTCTCTGCCATTTGATATTCCTCTACAGAGAATTCTCTGTTTAGCTTTGTCCCCCATTTTTTAATTGGATTACTTGATTTGTTGCTTTTCAGCTTCTTTAGTTCTTTATATATACTGGATATTAGCCCTCTGTCAGATAGAGGGTTGGTGAAAATTCTTTCCCAATCTGTAGGCACTCATTTTGTTATGATGACGGTGTTTTTTGCTTTACAAAAGCTTTTCAGTGTCATGAGGTCCCATTTATTGATTGTTGATCTTAGAGCCTGTGCTGTTGGTGTTCTGTTCAGGAAGTTTTCTCCTGTACCAATGACTTCTATGGTATTCCCCACTGTTTCTTCTAACCAATTTAATGTGTCTGGTTTTATGTTGAGGTCCACTAAAATCCACTTGGACTTTAGTTTTGTGCAGAGTGATAAGTATCGATCTATTTGCAATTTTCTACATGTAGACATCCAGTTAGACCAGCACCATTTGTTGAAGATGCTGTCTTTTTTCCATTGTATGGTTTGGACATCTTTGTCAAAGATCAGGTGTCCATAAGTGTGTGGGTTTATTTCTGGCTCTACTATTCGGGTCCATTGATCCACCATTCTGTTTCTATGCCAGTACCATGCAGTTTTTATTACTGTTGCCCTATAGTACAACTTAAGATCAGGGATGGAGACACCTCCAGAAGATCATTTATTGTAGAAGATTGTTTTAGCAATTCTGGTTTCTTGTTATTCCATATGAAGTTGAGAATTTTTCTTTCCAGGTCTGTAAAGAATTGTGTTGGTAATTTGATGGGAATTGCATTGAATCTGAAGGTTGCTTTTGGTAAGATGGCCATTTTTACTATGTTAATCCTGCCAAGCCATGAGCATGGGAGGTCTTTCCATCTTCTGATATCTTCTTTTAATTCTTTCTTCAGAGACTTGAAATTTTTTTCATACAAGTCTTTGACTTCCTTGGTTAGGGTTACACCAAGGTACTTTATGTCTTTTGTGGCTATTGTGAAGGGTGTTGTTTCCCTAATTTCTTTCTCAACCCTTTTGTCTTTTGTATACAGGAGGGCTACTGATTTTTTTGAGTTAATTTAGAATCTGGCCATTTGCTGAAGGTGTTTATCAGCTGTAGGAGTTCCCTGGTAGAATTTTTGGGGTCACTCACATATACTATCATATCATCTGCAAATAGTGATAATTTGACTTCTTCCTTTCCAATTTGTATCCCCTTGATCTCTTTCAACTGTCTTATTGCTCTAGCAAGGACTTCCAGAACTATGTTGAAGAGATATGGAGAGAGTGGGCAGCCTTGTCTTGTCCCTGATTTCAGTGGGATTGCTTTAAGTTTCTCTCCATTTAGTTTAATGTTGGCTATAGGTTTGCTGTATATTGCCTTTACTATGTTTAGATATGTGCCTTGTATCCGTGGTCTCTCCAATACTTTAAACATGAGTAGATGTTGGATTTTGTCAAATGCTTTTTCAGCATCTAGGGAGATTATCATGTGGTTTTTTTCTTTCAGTTTGTTAATATGGTGGATCACATTGGTGGATTTTCGTATACTGAACCACCCCTGCATACCTGGGATGAAGCCTACTTGGTCATGGTGAATGATATCTTTGATGTGTTCTTGTATTCGGTTTGTGAGTATTTTGTTGAGTATTTTTGCATCAATGTTCATAAGGGAGATTGGCCTGAAGTTCTCTTTTTTTGTTGGGTCTTTGTGAGGTTTAGGTACCAAGGTGACTGTGGCTTCATAGAATGAGTTTGGTAGTGTTCCTTCTGTTTCTATTTTGTGGAATAGTTTGAAGAAAATTGGAGTTAGCTCTTCTTTGAAAGTCTGGTAGAAATCTGTGCTGAAACCATCTGGTCCTGGGCTTTTTTTGGATGGGAGACTTTTGATGACAGCTTCTATTTCCTTAGGGAATATAACATGATTTAAATTATTTACCTGGTCTTGATTCAGCTTTGGCAAGTGGAATCGATCAAGAAAATTGTCCATTTCATTTAGATTTTCAAATTTTGTGGAGTATAGGCTTTTAAGTAAGACCTAATGATTGTTTGGATTTCCTCAGTGTCTGTAGTTATGTCTCCCTTTTCATTTCTGATTTTGTTGATTTGGGTGGTGTCTCTTTGCCTTTTAGTTAGTTAGGCTAAGGGTTTGTCTATCTTGTTGATTTTCTCAAAGAACCAACTCTTAGTCACATTGATTCTTTGAATTGTTTTATTTGTTTCTAATTGATTGATTTCAGCCCTGAGTTTGATTATTTCCAGCCGTCTGCTCCTTCTTGGTTTGTCTTCTTCTTCTTTTTCTAGGGTTTTTAAGTGAGCCATTAAGTTGCTTGAATGCGCTGTCTCGGATTTCTTCTTGAAGGCACTTAGTGCTATCAACTTTCCTCTTAGCACTGCCTTCATTGTGTCCCACAAGTTTGGGTATGTTGTGTCTTCATTTTCATTGAGTTCTAGGAAGACTTTAATTTATTTCTTTATTTCTTCCCTGACCCAACTGTCATTTAGTAGCAAGTTGTTCAGTTTCCATGTGTGTGTAGGCTTTTTGCTATTTCTGTTGTTGTTGAGGTTCAACTTTATTCCATGTTGATCAGACAGGATACAAGGGATTATTTCAATCTTCTTGTATCTGTTGAGGCTTGCTTTGTGACCAACTATGTGGTCTATTTTGGAGAAGGTTCCATGAGGTGCTGAGAAGAAGGTAAATTCTTTTGTGTTTGGGTCTAAGGTTCTGTAAATGTCTGTTAGGTCCATTTGACTCATGACCTCTGTTAGAGATATTAATGTGTGAGGATCTATGTGTGGTTTCAGTTTTATTGTTTCTTTTACAAATGTGGGTGCTCTTGTGTTTGGGGCATATATGTTCAGAATTGTGGTGTCTTCTTGGGAGAGTTTTCCTTTGATGAGTATGAAATGACCTTCCCCATCTCTTTTGATTAATTTTGATTGAAAGTCTATTTTATTAGATATTAGAATGGCTACTCCTGCTTGCTTCTTGGGTCCATTTGCTTGGAAAACCTTCTTCCAGCCCTTTACTCTTGGGTAATGTCTATCTTTGTGACTTAGGTGTGTTTCTTATATGCAACAGATTGTTGGGTCTTGTTTATGTATCCATTATGTTAGTCTGTGTCTTTTTATTGGAGAATTGAGTTCATTGATGTTGAGAGATTAATGACCAGTAGCTGTTAGATCCTGTGATATTGATGTTGACTGTGGTAGTGTGTTTGTATGCTTGGCTACTTTTAGCTTTGCTGTAGTGAGGTTATTTATTTCCCGTGTTTTCCTGAATGTAGTTAGTTTTTCTGGGTTCTATTTTTCCTTCTAGCATTTTCTGTAATGCTGGATTTGTGGGTAGGTATTGTTTGAATTTGTTTTTATCATTGAATATCTTGTTTTCTCAAGAGTTTTGCTGGATATATTAGCCTGGGCTGACATCTGTGTTCTCTTAGGGTCTGCATTATATCAATCCAGGCCCTTCTTGCTTTCATAGTCTCTGTTGAGAAGTCATGTGTGATTCTGATGAGTTTGCCATTATATGTTACTTGGCCTTTTTCCCTTGCAGCTTTCAGTATGTTTTCTTCGTTCTGTATACTTACTGTTTTTTATTATTATGTGACAGGAGGATTTTCTTTTCTGGTCTAATTTGTTAGGTGTTCTGTAGGCCTCTTGTAATCTTTCAGGCCTCTACTTTAAGTTAGAGAAATTTTCTTCTATGATTTTGTTGAAGATATTTTCTGGGCCTTGGAGCAAGTTATCTTCTTTTTCCTCTATTCCTATTATTCTTAGGTTTTGTCTTTTCATATTGTCTTGGATTTCTTGGATGGTCTGTGTCAGGAATTTTTGGATTTAACATTTTCTTTGACGGATACATCGATTTCTTCCATTGTGTCTTCTATACCTGAGAGTCTTTCTTCCATCTCATAGTCTGTTGGTTATGTTTACCTCTGTAGTTCCTGTTTTCTTCCCTAAATTCTTCCTCTCCATAATTTCCTCCATTTGTGTTTTCTTTAATTTTTCCATTTCTATCTTCAGATCTTGAGTTATTTTGTTTATTTCCTTCACCTGTCTGATTTTATTTTTCTGTTTTTCTTTTAGTTCCTTCAACTCTGTTTCTTTTATTTCTTTCAGTGATTTAAGAAGGCCACACACTGTTTGGCTGCATCTTCCCATATTTCTTCATGGATGGCCATAATCTGTTGTCTTTAACTTCCTCTATTTCTTTATGGATAGCCATGATCTGTTTGATTTTATCTTCCTCTAATTCTTTACATATTTTATTTGTTTCCTCTATTATTCTCTTCATCAGCATAGATGTAAGGTCATCTTCTTGAATTTCTATTTTGCTGGGGTGTCCAGGGCTGCTCGCCCCTGGATGGCTGGGTTCTGGAGATGCCATATTGCTCTGTCTTTTGTTGGTTGAGCTTTTATGCTGACCTCTACCCACTGGGCTGTTTTAGGTGTTGGCTGTTAGTTTCTGGTGCTTCCTGGAATCCTGATGTAGGGAGAATCCCCTTGGCAGGAACATGATTTTTCCTGAAGGAGGCCTCCTCTGCTTTTTGAGTATGGTCACTGTATGGCCAGTGTTTCTCAGAATTGCCACTGCTCACCTCAGGCGTATAGACCTGAGTATTAGCTGTGGTCTTTGTTAGTCAGGGGGGCTCTCCTCTCACCCATTGAAGTCCTCAAGACAGTTGCCCCACTGCTGGGTTTCTCGTTCTGAATTTGGTGAGCTGCTGCTGTTGTTACAGTGTTTTCCAGGTACAGTTCTCGTGAAGAACCTGCTGATTCCCTAGCTGTGGGGTTTTCTCCTAACAAGGAAACTCAGTCTGTTACCCTGGGGCACACAGTTCTGTCTGGGAAGGTGAGAGGAGCACCCAGCAAGTCTCTGGGCCAGAGGCTGAGTGCTCTGCTCGGGGCCGGGAGATTGTGTACTCAAGTTTGAGATGGCAGCTGGGGGCACCGCTCTGGTCAGGAGGCTGTGCACCCCGGTCTGGGATGGTGGCTGGGGGCGCCACTCTGGTCTGGAGGCTGTGCACTCCTCTCTAGGCTGGCAGCTGAGGGCTGCACTCTGATCTGGAGGCTGGGCGCCTCACTCTGGGCTGGAGGCTGTGCTCCCTGGTCTGAGATGGTGGCTGGGGTCTCCAATCTAAGCCCGAGGCTGTGCACACCGATCTGGGCTGGCAGCTGTGTGCCCAGCTTTGGGCCAGAGGCTGCGTACTCCTCTCTTGGCTGGTCTCCTCTCTGGCCCAGAGGCTGAGTGCCTCACTCTGGGCCAGAGGCTGTGTGTCCTGGTCCTGGATGGCGGCTGGGGGCGCAGCAGAAGGGTGTGTGCGCCGATCTCGGGGCGGGGGTTGCGGGTGCGCCCGCTGGTCCCCAGGACCTTTACCACGTATTGACCGGGTGACCTGAGGTCGGTCCCAATTAATTTCCACACCGTAGGCTTTCCTCTCACCTGGCAATCACAAACGCTGGTGTTTTAGGTCCCTGAGTTCAGTCTCCTGGTCGCTGTGCCAACACTGCTGTCCTGCTCCTCAGACACAGTGTCCTCCCGGCGCCGCCATCTTGTCGCTCCCTGTATTTTCATTTCTGTGAGAATATTATCAATTCTAGACCCTGTCGACAAACAAAGTAGCAGTGTACAAATGTTTATGTTCATATGCAAATCAGAAATGTGATGTTCAGAGAGGAAGAGCTAGCTCAGTGGTTAAGGGTGTGTACCGTTATTCTGGAAGACTCAGGCTCAGTTCTCAAGAGCATGTTAGGCAACAGATTTTCACCTGTAGCTCCAATTCAAAGAGCTTGGCTGTCTCCCTCTGTCCTCCATGAGCACCTGCTCTCATGTGCACACACCTACACATAGACAATGTACAAGTACTTAAAATATGCTTTAAAGAAATAAATTCTAACAATGCTAGCATATTACTAACATGTTAATATATTAGTGTTGAAACATTTCTACTGTGATTTCTTCACCTAAGTAAGCGTGTGTGTGTATGTGTGTGTGTGTGTTTGTGTAGGTATGGGCATGTATGTATGTGTGTGTGTATCTATATGTGCATGTGTCTGTGTGTGCATGTGTGCCTGGGGGTTGGGGCATGTGATCACCAGCTTCTTCCTGACTCTCCTTAATTCCTTATTTAACAACCCCCTGGGGTAGTGCACAGTTATATTGAGAACTTTTCAGTTTGCTAACTCTTTCTTGTGCATTGTATGTCCTTTACTTCTGACTAAATGTAATCCCTTGCCTTTGATAATTTTCTATCATAAAGTTTGGTATGATGTGCCTTTAATAATAATTACCTTCTTGGATATCCACTGGCATTCTTGTAATTCCAATTTTTTAAATTTTGCTGAATTTGAAAAAAACTTGAGAGGAATTAAATTATAAATGGCAATTTTATTCATGCTTATTGTGAACTTTTTTTGAAGAATTTGTTGAATAGTGAAGCCATGAGAATTTTGGCTTGAGATTTACCTTTAAAAGAAAGGTAAAACCCAAAGCGCATGTAAAGGTTATGAGCTTTCCATATTGCTTTCCGTTCAGGGACCTGCAGCCCTGAATATGGATTCTCATGGGATTCTCAGGGACGAAGATCCAAGCACCAGAATGACACTGGTCTCAGTTCACTGGATATGGACAGAGCTGTTACAATATTCATGACTTAAAGTTACATTGAAAGGGACATTTTTACAGAAAAGCACAGCACAAGATTTCATACTGCATAAAACTGAAGAAGTCATTCACATTCAATAAGCCCAGTGTTTTGTGAGTGAAGATAATATAAACCTTTTTTTTATATATAAATGACATTCTTGATGTACTTGAAGAAAATAAATGTTTAATGCCACAGAGGCATACACTCTGTGAGGGAGATTTTTTTTAAAGCAGCTTTTAAAGAAGAGTTCAAATTTGCTGTTACCAAAAAGCCATACTATTTATGCAGGTAAAGAGTACCCAAATTTACTTTTTGGAAGGTAATTTAATATCAGAGGTGTATTTGCCGTATCACTCCACTTATCTCAAGCCATGGCAGAAATGCAAGTCTGCAGTCATAGTGTCATGAGCATCCTGAAGCAAGTGGAAGAAAGTGTCCTGTGTGCTTGGGCACTTGGCATTTTTATTCAGTGCTATGACAAGTTAGAGGACCAGTTATCACAAATATGGGAAAGCTTGTAAATTGTACGAGCAGCCACTGAAACCCTAACAGTCTGCCCTGATACAATGACTTGAAGTTGTATGTGTATGAAAATGTCTCTTCACCCCTCCATGTGTTCTCTTACCCACCTATCATCTGTCTACCTATCTCTATCTATTCATGTCCTTTCTGTTAGCTTAAATAGTCAGGGGTAGGGTCACCCATATAAAAGAGAGCTAATTTCTATAGATGTTCCTGTATTCAGTCTAACATTAGAGTCTTAAAATGGAAATCTAATAATGAAGGGTGTTAATTTTTAATGCCTGAAGTACTAAGCTAGAAGTGCAAAAGGTGCCTTTAAATGCTGTTGCATTGATGGGGCTGGAGAGAGGGATCATCCCCCATGCTGTTCTTTCAGAGGACACAAGCTTGCTTCTCAGCACTCGTATAGGGCATCTGTAAGCTGCAGCTCCAGAGTAACTGATGAGTCTGACCTCTGTGGGCACCTGCACTTAGCTTAACATACATGTATATACACATGCACTCACTATCTAAAATAATATTAAAAGCAAGCCTTTAAATTTGGTTGCATCGAGATTGTCTCTGAATATACGGAGTTTATGAATAATATACATAAAAGAAAATGATGGAGTCTAAATGGGAGAAACTTAGTGTGTAGGAGGTAGTCTGATTTCATTCTAAATCAAATCTAAAAAGGATCTCCATTATCTTAGAATAAAATATGGCTTCTTAGTGTCCGTGGAAATGAGAAACATATTGAATGGCAAAATAATCCCTGAACCTCGTACAGCTAATGGCTTTTGTAGATATCATACAGAGCTGAAGCCAAGGTACCAAATGGTCTTGGTTACATTTTACTCTCTTTTGTCATCATCCTCATTTGATTTAGAAAGCAACACTCAGCACGATGATTATGGGACTCTTATGTGTCAGCAAATATCTGGGATAAAAACAATATAGAAAATCAATTCATTTTTTTAAATAGTAAGAATAGGAAATGTGGTTAGGGAGAGAGAACTACAAGCACGTTTTCTTGTAGGAGGCCACATAACTTGGGGTTTGAGGCTGTACATAAGCAGTTATTTGGAAGCTAGCACACATGGATAGATATTCTAGAGATTGTCATTTGAGATGCTGTTCATGAAAGGACACTGCAGGATCTTTGCGGCACTGGAGTGGTTCACCTTGTCCAAAAGTTGGTCTGATGTGCATGTATCAGTTGCTAGCACCTTCAGTTGTGAAGGAAAGCAGGCTATCGCATTCCTGAGTGTCAGTATTTCAGCACTGTGAATGGCCCTGGTGTAATGGTTTAGACAATGCACATGACACATGATGATAACTCAGTATTTATACAAGATGACTTTGGTACACCATGAGCCCCATTTCACAATGAATACAAAGGTAACCCTAGGAAGTTTACAAATAGCTCTCTTGAAGATGGCCCAGTGTTGTGCTTGTCAAATGAAATCAACAACACTGGTCTGATTCTGTCAGCTGTTTGCTCAACACTAACGCCAGTAAAGATTTATGGCTTTTTAACCTGGATGATGCTTCTAGACAAAGTTTCTAGATGAATTTCATTTAATTTATTTGCAAGCTGAATTCAGTGTCACCATTTAGTGTGGCTATTTCAAAACACCATGTGAGAATAAGAAAATAAAAATAAAAACTCAGTTGAAGGGGAAATTCAAAGTATGTCATTTATTAGAAACACATTTCTTTGCCAAGGCCAGCCCTTCAATCTCAATAGATAGTTTTTCAAAACCTGCAGTGTTATGATGATGGCAACACATACATTTTTCCTCTCTTAAAAATGAGTTGAAGGAAAATGAAACCATAATTTCAAAATAGTGCTGTGGATAGAACATATATATGTATAGTTCTAGAACAGGCTTTTTGCGTATTTTCTATAAAATAATCACATTAAATACAATGAATAGGGTATGAATTTTAAGGAAGGGAAGTCACTGTGAAGAAATACTCAATATTATAAGATATATTTATCCAAATCAGCATTTCATTAATCTAACTTGAATAAGCTTAATTCCCTTCTATGTCCTCATCAAGATAGCTTTAGAATGATAGAAGCATTTAGAAGTCAGTGAATTCAGCAAATCCAATTCATTCTTTCATACAAAGAATTACATCAATAGCAAAGGCCTGTGCAGACTCATATCCAAGTGTGTGATTTAACACATATTTCGAAGTCATTAGATGGCTGTAGAGAAGCAGATTTTACCAATGTGTGTATTTGAACACTCCCCAGCGTAGTACATAGCATAATCCCTGCAGGTGGCTCATGAGGGTTCAAGGAGGAGCCTTAACCCTGAAGGTTCATCTTGTTTCTCAGCAGTCAAAGGGTTAATATGATCCAATATAGGGGTTGTTGAATGCAGACCTCAATGTCACAAATGCCTGTTTCTTTCTAAATTCTAGGAACCTTCCAAATCCTAGTCAGAAACCAGTAGAATAATTCCACTCCTGTGTATTAATTGGCAAATTAGGGACCAGAGAGGTGAATAGACTTGAGGACTCATAAGAGGGGAGTTTTTTTATTGTTGTTGTTGTTTTTAATGTTGCTTTACTCAAGAAAACGTGTTCTGATTTTTATCTTGTGCTGACAAACATGTTACTGCTTCTATTTCCTTTTATTTTTAAGGCTTAGCCTTGTGACGGTCAGCGTTAACTGTCAACTGAACACAACCTAGACTCAACTGGAAATTCTCAGTGAGAGCTTGTCTTCTTGGGTCAGCCTGTGTGTGTGTGTGGGGGGGTTAGCTAAGCTAAGAGAAGACAGCCCTCTGTGGTGGCACCATTCCCTAAACAGAGAGTCCTAGGGAACTGCATGGGTAGAAACCCTACAGTGAGCACAAAAAGCAAGCAAGTGGGTATGTATACATTAACCCTGCTCCCTATACATTAACCCTGCTCCCCACACTGATTGGACTGTGACCTGGAATTGGAAGCTGAAACAGACCCTTTCTCCCTTAGGTTGCTATTGAGTAGGGTGTTTAACTCAGCAACAGGTAGGAAACCAGAACAAGAGTTAAGTTTTTTATGCACTTTAACTTTGTGATGTAAGACACGAAAATTAAAATTGATTCTTTTAAGAATCATATTATTCTGAAATAGTACTCTTGTTTCTTCTCTCCCCCAATAACTACATATGGTCATTTTAAAGTGGAGTAATTTTTACATTTATTCAAAGTTCTAAAACATGATGGACTGTATCTAGAAGAAGATTAATAAATATAATCAAATGCTTTTTTAAAAAACCCAAGTCTGTATTTGTGTTTGATGTATAAACACATATATGTCAAATGTCAAAATAGAAGAAAAATAAGTTAGAAAATGATAAATAAGCTGGAAAAATTGGCAATGCATATGAAGATTTATTTTCTTGATCTTTTTAGACACAGCAAAATGAAGATGAAATGGCATATGCATGTCTATGCACACATATACATATATACATATAAGTACATAAATACATACATTTACCTATACAACAATATTAATGAAAAAACTATAATAAGAACATGTAATATAATACAAATCAAATAAATTCACTAAGTGAATTTTAGATGAAATAATAAATAAATTTCACTAAGTAAACTTTAGATGAAATATAAATTTGTCACCACCCAATATCAAAGTGCCTGTAATTCTAACACATAAAAAAGCATTATGAAGATATAACACCTACTAGTAAATCAAAAGTGGGAATGAACCAACAGATTCAACTGGGAGACAGTTTCTATAAATTCTTTTAGAAGATTTAAGGCAAAACTCAAATAGAGATGTCTAACGATTACCTGTACGTAGAAAAATTATGTTAGTGATTCTAAATACAGTGGCCTTTTATAAACTATGTGTTATATACTTGTATTTGTGCCTTTTATTATATTATTATGAGCTGGATATTTATTTTAAATTATTCTTATTTAATAAGATACAAAATGTTAGGGCAGCCCTTGAGAATTTTATATTTAGGAACCCCATTGCTATGGCTGGAGATTGCTTCATGCCGACCTGCATTACTTTTCAGGTCTTCTCGATTTGAAATAAACATTTCCATATAAATTTAAATTGTTATGCAAAACAAATTTCTCTAACGTCCCCAAGCTTCACTGGGAAAATGCAGGCACATGAGCTCTTGTCCATGTGAGGACAGCCTCCCCTATTTATACTCCTTTGAGAATATTTTTTGTCATCTCAAGATTTAAATTTTTAGGTTAGAATCTAAAACTTCAAGAGTTTTAACGAGCAATTTATAACCAAGAAATCACAACCAGTTCTTGTGGTCATTTTAATAAACCATAAACAATCACAGCGATCCAATCACAGCGATCCTTACAGCCAGACATCTCTGGAAATGCTGTCACTGGCATATCTACAGGCGTGTCTCCCGTGATTCTAAATCATGCTGACAATCAAGATTAACCATTCCACTCCCTGTTTTCCTCTTATCTTACATTTAGACTGTCAGCAAATCTTTTGAAAAGGTTTTATGAATCCTGGTACCCAGCCCTTCCCCCAAACCTGACTTCTACCAGCAGCACCCAGGAAACTTCTGTGAGGGTACATTCATAATGCCCTGAATTCTACCTTGCTCTCCTCAGCTTGCTTTCACTAGCATCATGGCTCTACAAAAGCCACCTCTTCTCCTTCCCTCATGCCCTTGCTTCCCAGCATGCCCTTTGCTTTCCCATGAATCCTTACTCTCCTGTTTGCTCACTCTACTTCAGTCACACCGGCCTCCTGCCTATACTTTGGACAACAAAGGTTTTCATTTGAGGCTCTTATACCTAGATGTTACCCCAGTCTGCACTGTTCTTTCTAAGAAGACACTGACTCTGTATTAATTCTACTATGTCTAAAATATTTGGACTTTTAAGAGAATGTCCAATACTTTCTCCCACATATCCTGTTAAGCCAGCCATGCTTCATCATTCTAACTATTCATTTAGTGGTCATCATTGTTTAACAGACTGCATGATTGTTTTATGTTTGGTAACATGAGGCCAGGAATCAGCAATATACCCAAAGCACTTTTGTAAATGCTAGGCATATATAATATACTCAGTAGTTATATGGATAAGTTGGTTGAAATGAGTTTATATTAATATTTATAGGGCATTCTATTAGCAACAACATTCTAGATTTTGTTGTGATGAGAGTCAGTAAAGCCAAATCCTTTGGATGTCAAATAGAAAAATCTGAATCTTCCCTCATTTGAACTTTGATTTATTAAATACAAGAAGATGCAGGATTAAGAACGGTCTATGCCTTTTGATTACCTATATGAAGATTGGTCTAGTTTATATGCTGGAGTGTTTTATAAACCAGCAGAAGGACCTTAAAGCTCATCAGCAAGAAATAGGGATAGTACAACAAGGCTCTACCAGAGACTTGACCAAAGGAGAATTCATACATCTTTGGATCAAGCCCCAAACTGATTATGCAACTTTTTTTTTAAACATGTCTAGACTGGAAATGATTAACAGTGTTTTAAATGTAACTCATTAGGTGGGGAGTACTCAGAGACGTTAGGAGAAGTGGTAAGCCTAGAGCTTTTTAGGGAATGGAGTCATAATGGGTGAGCAAAAAGAGATGGGTATTTACCAAAAGGAGGTAGTGTTGCGTGAGATAGTTCTCCTCATGAGAAACAATGTGCAAATCTACCCAACTCATGTATGGAACCCTCAACAGACAAAGTAACTACAGCACCAAGTCCAGGCTGGTGAACCAAAGAGTCTTTCTAAAGGATGTTTTAATTTAAATATAATTACATCACTTCCTTTCATCCCTTTCCTTTCTTCTCCACCTCTGTCTGCAGCTACCAAAGGGCATCCAGTGCTTGTGGATTGGTAGAGTTACTATTATGAAATTATTATATTATTATGTTCTTTTACCAAGAACAATTTACGGATTCCATGAAATCCCAATCTCATGGAATTTTTTTTTTTGAAAAATCCTAAAATTCATATGGAACCTGAAAAGACCCAAGATAGAGAAAGCATTCTGAGCAAGAGGAAGAATACTTGAGAAACTGCCATTCCAGACCTCAATATATATCCTAGAAGTATAGTAATTAAAAACAATATAGTAGCACAAAGCAGACATGTAGACCAAGAAATAAAAGACCCAAACATGAACATGCATAACTACAGTTATCTGATGTTTGACAAAGTTGAAAAATAAAACCATTCACTGAAGAAAAGAGGACATAGTCAACAAATCTTGCTGGGAAAACTTGATGGGTACATGCATAAATATGAAATTAGACCCATGTCTTGTCACCCTGCATAAAGATTAGATCTGAGTGGATCAAGGACCTTAATTTGAATTCTGAAATACAAAATGGTCTAGAAGAAAACACTGGGAGCATTTTAAAAGATATAGGTGTAGAAAAGGAACTTCTGAACAGGAAGGAACATCAGCCAAGGAATTAAGGCCACTAATGGAACAACTCATCAAAATGGGAACTCACAAAACTAAAATCCCTTTACTGCAAAGGAAATAATCAACAAGTGAATGCGAAACCACAGAATGGGAGAGAATCTTTGAAGCTGTACTCTGACAGAGGACTAATATTTGCAATATACAAAGAACTCAAAAAAAAAAAAGAGTCAAGGAAAAAAAAAAAACCAAATGACCCAGTTAAAAGGTGAGCTGGGGATCTAAGCAGAGAGTTCTCAAAAGAGGAAATAACAACAGCTAAGAAATACTTCAAAACCTATTCATCATCCAAGAAGAGAAATGTAAATTAAAATAATTTTGAGAGATCTTCTGCCAGGGAGAATAGCTAAGATCAAGAAAACAACCGACAACAAATGCTGGCAAGGATGTTTCTGTGAATGCAAATTGGTGCATTCTGGAATTCAGTAGATAAAAATCTCCCAAAACTAAAAATAAATCTACCTTATGAATCAGCTACACCTCTCCTTGCCACATGCTCAAAGAACTTGATAGCCCACTTCAAAGATACTTGCGCAGTCATGGTCATGTATGCTTTATTCACAACAGCCAGAAATGGAAACGTGATAAATGTCCTTCAACAGATGAACGGATAATGAAAATATGGTACAAATACTCAGTGGGATACCATTCATCTATACCACAACAACATAGTTGAAGTTTTCAGGCAAATAGATCGACAGAGTGTATTATATAGAGTAAGGTAACCCAGACCCAGAGAGACAAATATCACATGTTCATCTTATCTCTCGTGGACGTTTCCAAGCTACAAATTACCAGATACGAGAACATAACATAGAAAGCATAAATGTAATACGAAAGTATGAAGATATCATGGGATGGGTTGGCTTTAGAGGGAGCTTTTAAGACACACAGAGACACACATACACTCAGAGAGAGAGAGAACCTTAAAGAAAAATACTCACCTGGGCTGACAGTCCAGCCCACCAAGAACACAGACTAACAACTTCCCCACCCCCGATACCCAGCACGATACATCTTTTAGTCTTTCAAGGGGTTGGTTGGAGTAGCCAAAGCAGTGTAAAGTATTGATTTTGCGTGCAGTCACTAGGTTTTCAAATGCTGCTTTATTTGGGGGTACCTGAAAACTTATACCTCCCTTCGACCCCCCCCAGCCCCAGGTAGGGGGAAAAAGAGATTATAAGGGAAAGAGGATGTGGCCTTCTTTACTTCTTCCTGCTGGGTAGGGTCCTAGGATTCTTTTGGGGGGCAATACCTATATCCATCATCAGGAAGTCCTTAAGTCCAGGGAACCAGCAACCCAGCAAACAGACAGCAGAACAGCAGACAGCAGAACAGACAGTCCTCCTCTGCCTTCTCCGAGCCGCCGCGCTGTCTTCTTCTAGACTATCATGTTTATTCCTCTCAAAGTCCTCAGAATTCAATTCATTCCAGCTGGCAAAGACCACAGTCCACACAAGACAATTAATAGGTGTGAACAAACTAAAATTCCCCACTTAGGATTATAAAAAACAAACAAACAAACAAACAAACATGTTTATGTAGCGTAAACCAAAATGTCCACTCCTTGGCTGACTCCGAGAGGCTGATGCTCTTGTTGCTGGAGACAGCACACACTTGGGACCTGGGATTCAGGTAACTGAAGCCGGACCTGACCTGAGAACCCACCTTGTGGTCTAGCTTTTTTTTTTTTATAACTCTGCAAACAACGAGTTTTTTTCGGAGGTCACTAGCAGGAGTATGTATGAGATGTTATTCGCAAGAATAAAAGCAGGGAAAACTCAAAAAGAGCCCAAAGAGGTTGCACGGCATCAAATCTGCAGCTCTGTGGCTCAGCTTGCAGACAGTTGTACAGGCCCAAGAACCTCTATTCCGCAGCTGGGCTGCTCCGGCAGACCCCATCAGCTACTGCCTGCTCCCGTAAAGCTCAGGAGGGGCTTGGGAGGATGTGTAAAGTTTCAGCTTTCCCAGACCTGTGACTCTTGTTTACTCCCTGAACCTCCTGAGCGGCCACACGCTCTCGCAGGGAAGGTTTCAATTCCGGTGAAAATTCCAGACAACGCTGGACAGCTTCTGTTGGAAATCTGTCAGCAGTTTGCAGTTTCGTATACCAATGCTAAGTAAGTTCACTTTAAAAAAAAAAAGAAGAAAAAAGAAAAAAGTGATTGTGATAAACTATAATTTGGGTACATAATTATAAACTGAACTAATTCTACAGTAATGAGTGAACGGGCCATAATTGTAGGAGCAATTTATAATAGCAAATATTTTGAAACACTTGAGTTAAAACACTTTCACAATAATTAATTCCATTTGTATAACATCTATCCTATCAATAAATTTGAAATCATCCATGTAGATTAATAAACAAGTATTTGTGTTTGAGATTTGATTAAAATAGCTGCATGCCATCCTGCATTACTGACAAATCTAATTTTTTTTTTTCAGTAGGATCTTTGCAGTTCTTGAACTAAACGTAGTTTGGTTTTGACTTGGTTGGGGATGTATGGTTTTAAGTAAGATGAGAACATCTGGCGGCAGAAAGCAAGTGTGCATATAAGAAAAAAATTATCAATATACTTCTGCTTTGACAGCATAGCAGAAATAACAAACTCTGTGGAAGCTATCGTTCTGTTGGGAAAAAAATTCAAAAGATAGTTTTCATGAAACCTTTCAGCACTGAAGACAGACCTGTTTCTGGAAAAGACCTTCCAGTATGAAGGTGGATGCAACACAAAGAATTCAAACTGCCCAGTGGTTATCTAAGTACCATCCTCATACCCACAGATGTTTTATGATTGTTCTGGTTAATTTTCACTCATAATTTGGATGAGGTGTCTTTTTTAAAATCTTTAAAAATTTGCTTTAAGCTTCCACTAAAAGCTACCAAGATTTGAGTACAGCGTTGTTTCAGCTAATCAGTGAAAATTCTGCTGTATTCTTTTTCTTCATGTGATTCTCTGTCCCAAGAAGGAAAGCAGCATATTTAAAGCAGAACAAATAAAGCCAAGATAAGAATATTGGAAGCGTTTCCCCACAACTGAAGTTGTAAGAAATCAGATGCAAAATCAGTTGAACACATGGTTTCAAGCCTTTTTTTTGGGATTGCTTTGTAAACGGAATGGGCTCTGGCTGGCGTGAGGAATATGTCATTCCATCGTAGTCTGACTGAAATAATATAGTTTCAGCCTCTGCACAGAATATATGTGTGAGCTCCTTTCTGTTAAATACAACTTCCTTTTTGAAAAATTATCTACCTCCCCTCACTACGTGTATTTGTATGTATACTTGTGAATTGTGTGTGTGTGTATACATACATGATTGAACTTAGCAGGTTGTATAGGCCACATGTCTATTGACCACAATAATGGCTTCTTCCTTATGCTTAAGATGAGACATTCATTTTAAAATGTGATAGATGTCCTGTTTATGAAAATCTGAAATCTGTTTTCAAGCCCAATTGTCACTATTCCAAATACCAGTAACAATTTACAAATGACTTCTTAGAGAACATCACCTCAACATCCAAGGAAGTAGACAGGCCCCTTTAAGAAGCCAGGCTTGGAAGAACATCAGTTCTGCAGTGAGGGAGAGTACATCAGCAGGGGCCTGAGGAAGTGTGGTGTGTGTGTAGGGGGAAGTGGGATATGGTTATAAATGCCTTATATTGCTCCATCCTCTTAAAGCAGAGAAACCTAGAATAAATAGATATTAGTTCAACTATAGATTAACTATGTCTTAGCAGGAAAAGCCTCACTCATTCAAAAGGATTATAGAATGACTAACAGCCAGATGATGGGAGCATATGCCTTTAATGCCAGCACTCAGGAGGCCTAGGCATGTGGATCTCTGAGTTCTAGGCCAGCCTTATCTCCAGAGCAAGTACCAGGACAGCCAGTGCTACACAAAGAAACCCTTTTCAAAAAACAAAAACAACCCCTCCCCCCCAAAAAAAACCCACCACCACCAACACACACACATACAACAGAAAAAAAGACAACATTTTTAACAAATGGTGCTCATCTAACTGGATGTCTATATGTAGAAAAACACAAATAAATCCATATTTATCTCCCTGCACAAAACTCAAGTCCAATTGGATCAAAGAGCTCAACTTAACACCAGATACACTAAACCTATTGAAAGTACAGAAGAGCCTTAAACTCATTTCACTGTCTTGGTTAGAGTATTTTATATTATTTGTAGCTATTGTGAAGGGAGTTGTTTTTCTGATTTCTTTTTTTGGCTCCATTGTCATTGGTGCATAGGAGAACTACTGATTTTTATGAATTAATTTTGTATCCAGCCACTTTGCTGAAAGTGTTTATCAGCTGTCGGAGTTCCCTGGCAGAATTTTGGAGGTTGGTTATGTATGCTGTCATATCATTTGCAAATATTGATACTTTGACTTCTTCCTTTCCAGTTAAAATACCCTTGACCCCCTTTAGTTTTCTCGCTGCTTCAGCTAAAACTTCAAGTACTTTAGTGAATAGGTTTTGAGAGAATGGGTAGCCTTGTCTTGTTCCTGATTATAGACGAATTGCTTTGGGTTTCTCTCCATTTAATCTGATGTTGGCTTATTCTGTCTGGAACATGTGCTAGGGAAATGGTGGTACAGAACATATGAGAGTGACCAACCAATGACTGGTCCAACTTGAGGTCCAAGCCATTGCCTGGATGGCCAGGAACTAGAGGCTGGATAGCCTAGTGACCAAACATGACTTGCAAAAAAAAAAAGTCAATGAAATGGTTCCTAATGATATTCTGCTTTACTCATATATCAGTGCCTAGCACAATTGTCATCAGAAACACTTTATCTAGCAACTGATGGGAGAAGTTGTGGAGACCCACAGCCAAACGTTAGGTGAAGCTCAGGGAACCCACAGAAGAGGGAGAGGAAGTGTTATTGGAGCCAGAGGAGTCAAGACATGACAAAAACATGGCTCACAGAATCAACTAAGCAAGACTAGCAGGAACTCACAGACACTAAAGCTAAAATAAAAAAAAAAAAAACCTGTCCAGGCCCCACCTAGTTCCTCTCCATATATGTTATGGTTGTTACTTTAGTGTTTTGTGGAACTCCCAACAGTAAAAATGGGTGGTGTCTGACTCTTTTGCCTGCTATTGACACCCCTTCCTTATACCAGGTTCCCAGCCTTGATATGAGAGGTTTTGCCTAGTCTTACTGTAACTTGTTAAGCTATGTCCAGTTGTTATTCCTTGGAAGCCTGTTGTTTCCTCAAGGGAAACAGAGGAGGAGTGGACCTGGGTGAGAGGGAAGATGGGGGAAGGTACTAGGAAGAGTGGAAGGAAGAAAAGCTACAGTCAGGATGTAATGTGCAAGAAAAGAGCACATAATGATAGTAGTCATCGTCATCATCATCATCATTGTCATCACCATCGTCGTCGTTGTGTTGTTGTCGTCATCATTGGCTGCTCTTGAAGGAGATCTGGGTTTGGTTTCTAGCACTCACATGGCAGCTCATGACCATCTCTAACTTCAGGACATCTGATGCCCTCTTCTGAACTCCAAGGGCATAAGATATACATGATGTATATACATACATGAAGGTGAAATACTCATGCTCATGAATGACATTGCCAAATGCTTTTTGGTGCAAGAATCCTGAGTCCTTTTGGATGGTGGGGAATTGTAACTGGGAATGTGCTCAGATGTAACATTTGTCAATATATGGGTGTAGGCATTCCTCTTCTGGTTGATATTAGATTGTTTAATAGTCATTGCAGAAAATCCTTGACAATTTCATGCTTGATTTTTTTTCATACCACAGGATCCAGCCCTAGCATGCTGTTATCCAGAATGGTCAGGGGGAGGGAGGACTTCCAAGGTTTGATGAGATCAGTTTCTCACAGAGGGACGAAGGCTTCAATTCCATTTAGTTAATGACTTGGCTAGCAACTCTGAGGATAGTATGCAAATTCTTTGAGATCTAATTTTGTCACCTGGAAAATACTACTAATGATCATACTAACATCATAAAACCCAATTGATGATCAAATGAGTTGATGCATGTAAGATATTTAGAAGACTGGCAGAGAAGCATTGCTCAGTGAATAATATTTACTGCTCATTTGCTGCCCAGATACATATGGCTCCATTTATTATTTCGGGAATTAGAGCTATTAGTTTTTGTATGTTTTATTTTAAGCGTGTCTGTAATTTTATCTCTGTTAAACATAGATCAGTTCAAAAAATATCCATTGGCTTAGAAGTGAGATACAGGAGCACCAACAATGCAATGGAAAAAAAATAGCATATTCAACAAATGGTGCTGGTGTAATTGTATGTCTACATTTAGAAAAATGCAAATAAATCCATACTTATCACCCTGCACATAACTAAATACTAAGTGGATCAAAGACCTCAACATAAAACCAGACATACTAAACCTGTTAGAAGAAAAAGTGCAGAGGAGTGTTGAACTCATTGTCACAGGAGATAACTTCCTGAACAGAACACCAACAGCACAGGCTCTAAGAGCAACAATCAATAAATGGGACCTCATGAAACTGAAAAGCTTGTGTAGGGCAAAGGACACTGTCATCAGAACAAAACGAGAGCCTACAGAGTGGGAAAAGATCTTCACCAACCCTATATCTGACAGAGGACTAATATCCAGAATATATAAAGAACTGAAGAAGTAAAACACCAACAAACCAAGTAATCCAATTTTTAAAAATGGAGTACAGAGCTAAACAGAAAATTCTCAAGAGAGAAATATTGAATGGCAGAGAAACATCAAAAAAATTTTCAACATCCTTAGTCATCAGGGAAAAACAAATCAAAACAACCCTGATATTTCACTTTACACACATCAGAATGGCTAAGATCAAAAACTCAAATGACAACACATGTTGGAGGGGATGTGGAGAAAGGGGAACCCTCCTCCATTGCTGGTAGGAATGTAAGCTTTTACAGCTACTTTGGAAATCAATCTGGTGCTTTCTTAGAAAATTGGGAATAGTGCTACCTTATCCAGCTATACCACTCCTAGGCATATATCCAAAATATGCTCAAATATACAATAAGGACACTTGCTCAACCATGTTTGTAGCTGCTCTATTCCTAATAGCCAGAAGCTGGAAACAACCTAGATGTCCCTTAAAGGAGGAGTGGATACAAAAATTGTGGTACATTTACACAATGGCATACTAGTCAGCAATTAAAAACAAGGAAATCATGAAGGCAAATGATGGGAACTAGAAAAGATCATGTTGAGTGAGGTAACCTAGAAACAGAAAGACACACATGGTATATACTCACTTATAAGTGGATATTAGCCATATAATATAGGATAATAATACTATATTCCTATAATAATATAGATAATAATATAATATAGATAATAATCTATATTCCTAAAGGAGCTAAACAACAAGGAAGACACCAGGGAAGATGCTCAATCTTCATTCAGAAAGACAAACACGATAGACATTGGAAGCAGGAGAAGACAGGGAACAGGACAGGAGCCTACCACAGCCTCTGAAGGACTCTACTGATGGAGGTTTTGAAGCAGAGGCTGAGACTCAGGTAAACTTTAGGCAGAGTGTAGGTAATCTTATGAAAGAAGGGGGATGTAGAAAGACCTGGAGGGGACAGGAGCTCTAAAAGGAGACCAAGAGAGCCAATAAAACTGAGCCCTGGGGGTCCTA
Organism: Meriones unguiculatus; assembly: GCF_030254825.1. Classification (NCBI taxonomy): domain Eukaryota; kingdom Metazoa; phylum Chordata; class Mammalia; order Rodentia; family Muridae; genus Meriones; species Meriones unguiculatus. The sequence continues at coordinate 14,974,960 of NC_083358.1, read as the reverse complement.
CAGAGACTGATTCCCCAACTGAGGACGATGCATGGAGAGGACCTAAAACCCTAGCTCAGATGTACCCATAGACTCAGTCTCCAAGTGGGTTCCATAATAAGGGGAATAGGGGCTTTCTCTGGTATTAACTCAGTGACATGCTCTCTGATCACCTGCCCCTGTGGAGTACAGCCTAGCCAGGCCACAGAGAAAGACAATGCAACCAGTCCTGATACCTGATAGGTTAGGGTCAAATACAAGGGGAGGAAGACCTCACCTATCAGTGGAATAGGGGAAGAGCATAGGGGGAGAAGAGGGAGAGAGGGGGTGGGATTGGAAGGAGACGAGGCAGGGGAACACAGCCGGGATACAAATTGAATAAATTGTAATAAATGATAGTAATAAAAAATTTTAAAAGTGAGATACATATCAAAGTTACTTTTCCGAAATTTACATAACATAATATCCTTTTAAAATATTTCCCCTTTTATTAAAAATAGATTCTTTCACATACAATATATTCTGAGAACAGTTTCTCCCCTCGTCTCCTTTCAGTCCCCCCCCCCGCATTCCATCTCATCCAGATCCACCCACTCCCTGTCTCTCATTAGAAAATAAGAGGCTCCTGACTTGTTCCCTCTTTTCTCCTTCTTCTGATGTCCATCCTCTTTGCCTGTCTGGATAGGAATTGAGCATTTTAGCAAGAGTCTTCCCTCTTGATTAGTTTCTTTAGGTGTACAGATTTTAGTAGGTTTGTCCTATATTATATGTCTATATGAGTGATATGCCTGATACAGAGGACCTCTGAAAGGCTCTGCCCTGCAGACTATCAATGCAGATGCTGAGACTTATGGGCAATCTTTGGGCAGAGTGCAGGGAACCTTATGAAAGAAATGGGAAACAGTAAGATCTGGAAAAGACAGAAACTCCACAAGGTGAACAACAGAACCAAAAATATCTGAGCACAGGGGTCTTTCCTGAGACTGATACTCCAACCAAGGACTATGCATGGAGATAACCTAAGACCCCTGCACAAATGTAGCCCATGGCAGTTCAGTATTCAAATGGGTTCCATTGTAATAGGAACAGGGACTATCTCTGACATGAACTGATTGGCCTGCTCTTTAATTACCTCCCCCTGAGGGGGAAGCAGCATTACCAGGCCACAGAAGAAGACAATGTAGCCACTCCTGATGAGACCTAATTGACTAGGATCAGAAGGAAGGAAAAGAAGAACTCCCCTATCAGTAGACTTGGTGAGGGGCATTCATGCAGAGGGTAGAGGAAGGGAGGGATTAGGGCTGGAGGAGGGAGAGAACCACAGGGGGGATACAAAGTGAATAAAGTGTAATTAATAAAGAATTAAAAAAATCTGAATGGTCCTTATACATTAAAAAAAGGAAAATAAGAGGCTTCTAAGAGATAACAATAAACATAACAAATAAAATATAATAAGATTCCATGCACTCATAGCCAAACTTTGGGCAGAGTGCAGGGAATCTTTTGAAAGAAGGGGGAGACAGAAAGAGCTGGAGGGGATAGGAGCTCCACAAGCAGAGCAAGAGAACCAAAAATTCTGGGCACAGAGACTGAGACTGATGTTTTCTGAGACTGATACTCCAACCAAGGACCATTCATGGAGATAACCAAGACCCCCTGCATAGATGTAGTTCATGGCAGCTCAGTCTCCAAGTGGGTTCCCTAGTAAGGGGAACAGGGGCTGTCTCTGACAAGAACTCAGTGGCTGGCTCTTTGATTACCTCCCTGTGAGGGAGGTGGCAGCCTTATCAGGCCACAGAGGAAGACTATGAAAGACAGTCCTGATGAGGCCTGATAAGGTACAGTCAGAGGAAAGGGGAGGAAGATCTCCCCTATCAGTGTACTGGAGAGGGGCATGGAAGGGAGTGACAGAGGGGGCTATAGCTGGGATATAAAGTGAATAAATTGTAATAAATAAATAAGTGAAAAACTATAATAAGATAAACTATAAAACCACCATGTCGAAGTTAGACAACGGAAACTAATAGAAGGAAAAGAGCCCCAAGAAATCATAAGAATCAGGAAGCCATTCACTCACACATTCAGGAGGTCCATAAAAATACTGAACTGAAGGATTTCCAGAAATGCAGAGGACTTGGTGCCGACCAGTGTCGAGTTCATGTGAGCTTTGCTCACTTGACTCAGTAGGCCTTATTCTCCCGGTGTCCTCCGTCCCCTCTGGCTCTTACACTCTTTCTGCCTCCTCCTTCTCAGGGTTCCCTGAGCTCTGAGGGGAAAGATTCGATGGACACATTCCCATTTAGGACTGAGCATTTCAAAGTCTCTCATTCTGTGCATTGTCTGGCTATGAGTCTCTGTTTTTGTTCCCATCTGCTGCAGGAGGACGCCTTTCTAATGCTGGCTGAGTATGGCCCAGGTCTATGAGTACAGAAGAATATCATTAGAAGTCATTTTATTGTTTTTTTTTTTTTTTTTTTTTTTAGACAAGGAACATTTGGTTTCACCCTAGGTCTCTGGACTATCTTTTCCTCAGGTTCCTGGTCAGATAGGCAGTATCAGGTATGGGATACATCTTATGAAATGATCTTAAGTCAAATGAGGCATTGCTTAGTTATTTCCACAAGCTTTATGCCTCCGTTGCTGAGAATATTTTTTTTTAGGCAGGACAGACTGCAGATCTTGTGGCTTAGACTGGTTTCTACATTTTTTTTAATAGCCTTCAGAGTGCCTTCTCAAACCAAAGACACTAGAATGTCGGGGTGACAGTTCACTGTAGGCACCAGCACCATCTCACCTTTTCCATATCCAATGACTCATGAGGGATCATTATCCCTTAAATTTTAATTAGTATCTCACTGAAGGGAAAAAACTGTAACTCACTTGTTGGGGGATTAAATACATCCTAAGCACAAGTTTGATTCACCCATTCAAAGGGTTTTGTTATTATTGTTAAATTATATTTTATTCTTTGTTTATTTTTTGAAATTATGATATAATTACATTATTTCATCCTTCCTTTTCATCTCTCCAAACCCTCCCATATTCTCGTCCTTGCTCTTTTTCAAGTCCTGGCCTCTTTTATTCATGAATTGTTGTTACAAAGGTGTGTGTGTGTGTGCATGTGTGTGTGTGTGTGTGTGTGTGTGTGCATGTGTGCACACATATACATTCCTCAGTAAATAAATACAAGGTGCTCAGTCTGTATAATGTTACTTCTATGTACGTTTTTAAGGCTGAGTATTTGGTATTGGACATCAGTTGGTGTGCTCTTCCCTGGGGAAGACTATTTCTCCCTCTCTCAGCAATCCCTTTATTATAGTCCTCTGTGCAGGACTGAGGGCTCCTGAACTTTCGCCTGTTCATGTTAGCATGCCTATTTGTGATGTCCTTTTTCAGCTCATGTTTAGGCAGCTGCATTGGCGAGAATTTAGGGATGTCATCTCTTACATTTTTAGGAGACACAATCTCATAGCAAATTTCCTGCTCCTCTTGTTCTTACAATCTTTCTATCCCTTTTTGCATAATAATCCCTGAGTCTTATGTGCATGAATTGTGTCAATATATAACCTTTATATACCTGAACAAAACCCCACAAGTCTAGATGAATATCAAGGCGGTTCACTACATCCATTTGCTCTTCATTATGTGAGTCTCACATGCAGAATCTGAGCTCAGGGTAGTTGAACACCAAGTTAATGATGAAGTCAGATTGGAGGAAGGATTTAGATGAGTGGGGAAGAGAACACCTTGGTACTTCCGGAAGCATTGCTTGGGGTAGAGCAGATACGAATGCTGCACCTAATGTCGTGTCAGCTGTCCTCAGTTGTGTCAAGGGAAACTACAGACCCAAGTGAGCCGTTGCACCAGGACCCATGAGTGGATGCATGGAATTGATGGGTGATTTTGCTGCCCTGTCAAAAGGAGCAAATGAGAATATTCAGGAGGGTTCTGACCTCATTGAAATAGTCTGTGTAAGTTTCCTTTAGAAACATTTCTCCCCATCTAGAGATGCTGCTATAGTTATTCTACTGGGGACCTTTGGTGACAGAAGATGGTTTGTGTGGGTCACAGCAGTTGCGGGTTTACTTCCTGGCATTTAACAGTAAATCAGTCAGTATTTCCCAATAATAGTTTAGTTGCAAGTTTTCAGATCCAATCATATATTTTCTCTAGTTCTATATAAATTTTATTATCCTCCACAGAACATGTTAATAAAAACTGCTTTTGCCCATGTGAGATATTTAATTTCTGCTGATGAAACTGCTATAAAACTTACATTGTGTATTTGTCCTGTGCTTCTCCAGAGAGTGATTTAGGTATGGCATGAAGAGTTTAATAAAAATGAACCCAAACACATGCTTTTTATAGTTTTTTTCCCTTCAAATGTATCTTTTAAAGTCCCATGCTTGGGTTTGATGGTGCTAAGAAAATCATGAGAACAATTAATTGAATAGAAGCATTTTAAGTTAATTCAGCATAACACAAAGAATGGAAATCTAATTAAGGCAAAATAGAACAAAACATAGTATTATTACACTTTTTTACATTTTAAGATGCATTCATTTGAGGCCTAGGTTGACCTCAAACTCATAATGAATGTATCTGAGAACAGCCTGCATACACTGGTCCTCCTGCCTCTATCTCCCACATGCTGGGATTTCCGGTGTATACAGTCACACCCAGACCCATGCAATCTTGAAGGCAAATCTTGTCTAACTGTGCAAATGAATAAATTTTTCATATTTTCTATGAATCAAGACTGGGATGGACCTTTGTCCTGTGCCAAGAAATGTATTAGGTTCATTTTGCCATTCAGCAGATGATATTGATAGAATGTGAGTTGAAGCCAAAAGATTTCACTCACTACATAAGCTCAGTTTTTGAAGCAGCTTGCTTTGATATGAAAGGAGCTCAACAAAAATAATATGATTTTGGAAAGTAAAATTAATGAATCATATCAGATAAACAAATAAAAAATCTGGTCATTTCAGGAAATCCTAAATTTTAACAACTATGCCTTATTGTAAGTGAGGCAAATAACAGCATAAAATCTTGCTCAAGGTAACGGTGGCTAGATGGTTTAAGGAATATAATCTTTTGAATGAGAATTTGCCTTTTTTCCCATTGTGCTTTCAAATAGAGACAGTAGTAATATTTCTCTGAAGATCTAAGGAGAAAGATGGAGTGAGATGGGCTAGTGGTACAGCTAAGAGGGCAAACACTCCTCACCAAACCTGAAGACCTGGTTTTAGTGCTCAGGGTCAACACGTGAAAAGAGAGAGTAAATTCTGGCAAACCGTCCTCTGAGCTCTACATCCTGCATGGCATATGCATGCACATACACGCACTTAGATAGATAGATAGATAGATAGATAGATAGATAGATAGATGATAGATAGATAGATAGATGATAGATAGATAGATAGATAGATGATAGATAGATAGATAGATAGATAGATAGATGATAGATAGATAGATAGATGATAGATAGATAGATAGATAGATGATAGATAGATAGATAGATAGATAGATAGATAGATAGATGATAGATAGATAGATAGATAGATAGATAGATAGATAGATAGATGATAGATAGATAGATAGATAGATGATAGATAGATGATAGATAGATGATAGATAGATAGATAGATAGATAGATGGATAGATGATAGATAGATAGACAGATAGATAGATAGATAGGTAGATAGATAGGTAGATAGATAGATAGATGATAGATAGATAGATAGATAGATAGATAGGTAGATAGATAGATAGATGATAGATAGATAGATGATAGATAGATAGATAGATAGATAGATAGATGATAGACAGATAGATGATAGATAGATAGATAGATGATAGATAGATAGATAGATAGACAGATAGATAGATAGATAGACAGACAGACAGATAGATAGATAGATAGATAGACAGACAGACAGACAGACAGATAGATAGATAGATGATAGATAGTAGATAAAAGTTTTGAAAGCATGGGATGATATTCATGCAGCATTTAGAACGAGCTCAGTGTTTGCTCAATAAATACCTTGGAAGATGCCCTCAAGTACTTTCTCTTAGAAACATTTCCCTCGACATGTCCCGGATGGTTGTGGAAATTTGGTGCAATGACTGATTTGGGGAGATAAAATATATGCAATGCTTTTCTTTCCTTCCCACTTGCATACAATGCATTTATTAATTGTACTGAAAAGACAGAGCCCAGGGCTGTATTTCTTGCCACATCATGGAACAGGTGCAGAGGAACCCTTGCTCTGTAGCTGCTGACCTTCCATGCTCCATAACCTCCTCTGTGGTTTCCTTTGATGAAACTCTACAGTCCTCGACTGCGTGATTAGAGAGAAACGGCCTCACAGATGCTGGAACAGCAATGATTAAAAGCAATTTTCTTGATGATTGGTAAAATAAAATCATGTCTGATTTCTAATGTAATTGGAAAGTATGAGATAGCGATTTATATGAGTTATTGTGTCTCCCTAATGAGAAAATGTGTATTTACATATTTTTAAAAGATACCGTCCTTCTAGTTTATTTCATCGGATCAGAGGGAAGTACAAGCGCTCAGTCTTCACACTCTCCCTTAGTCACAGATAACACAGAATGTGGTCAGGGTGAAGATGCTCAGTTCCAGGAAGGGCCTCCCTGGGGACTTGATGAGATGTAATCTTGGGGTTTGCTTTTTTTTTTTTGGGAGGGGGGCCTCCTTTCTCTACATAAGCCACCGGATATGCTAGTTTCACTTAGGTTGCTGGGATAAAACATTCTGACCAAAGCAACGTAGGGGAGAAAAGGATTTATTTCTTACACTTGAGCTTCTAGGTCCCAGTCCATCACTGTGGAAGGGCAGGAATCACAGAGAAACTTTGCTTGCTGTCCCATGCTCATATTGTTTTTTTATACTGCCCACGGCGGCCTGGTCTCTCCTCTATGAATTAATAATCAGATAAGATAGGATAAACATACTAAAATCTGTACACCTAAAGAAGATAAACAAGAAAGAGGACCCGCGGTAAGACGATCAATCCTCACCTAGAAAGACAAATGGGATGGACATTGGGAATAGGAGAAAACAAGTAACAGGGCAGGAACCTACCACAGAGGGCCCCTTAAAGACTGTACCTAGCAGTGTATCAAAACAAAGGCTGAGACTCATAACCAAACCTTGGGCAGAATGCAGGGAATCATATCAAAGAAGGGGGAATTAGTATGACCTGGAGAGGACAGGAGCTCTACAAGGACCAAATATATCAGGGCACAGGGGTCTTTTCTGAGACTGTTTCTCCAATCAAGGACCATGAATGGATATAACCTAGAACCCCTGCCCAGATATAGTCCGTCGCAGCTCAGTATCCAAGTGGGTTTCCCTAGTAACGGGAACAGGGACTGTCTCAGACATGAACTCAATGGCTGGCTCTTTGACCTCCCCCCCCCCGCCTCCAGGGAGGAGCAGCTTTGCTAGGCCACAGAAAAGGACAGTGTAGCCAGTCCTGAATTTACCTGATAAGCTAGGATCAAATGGAAGGGGAGGAGGAACTTCCCTATCAGTGGACTTGGAGAGGAGCAAGATGAGGGAGGGAGGGTGGGATTGGGAGGGAATGAGGGAGGGGATACAGCTGGGATACAAAGTAAACAAACTGTAATTAACATAAAAATAATAAATAAAAAAAATAATAAGCACAGTCCCCAACAGGCCAATGTGGTGGAGGCAGTTCTTGCACCGAGGCTTCCTTTCTCAGGTGACCCTAGGCTGTGTCAAATTGACAGTCAAAGGTCCCTAGCATCCAGAACAAACTCATAAGCTCCTCAGAGACACCTCAGTCCTAGCAGGCAACAATTTCTCATTATCCTGCACATGTCAGTATGCTGTGGCTTTTCTGACCACTCAAAAAGCAACATAAAATGAGGGGAATAAAATACAGGAAGGTAAGCCTGTAAAACGTGCCCTAGCTAGAAAATATTTACAGTTAGCCAAGCCTGGTAAACAATGATGAACACAGCCAGTTGGGAATGAAGGAACCAGGGGTGGTGGGATGGCTCAGTGGGTGGGGACCCTTGACTCCAAACCTGATGACCTGAACTGGGTCCCTAGGACCCTCGTGGTAGGAGCCAAGGACTGACTTTGTTGTCCTCTGACCTCCTCACATACACCATGACACACATGGGCACACACCACACACACACACATACACACATAACAACATTCTAAAAGAAAGGAAGAAACATCATTTCCAAGACTGTTCTGGAGGGGTCCTCAGTCCTGTGGCATGGAGGTTACCCTGCAGTTCCTTTAAAAGGTCGGCGCTAAAGTTGCACAGGAGTTACAAAAAGTTATCAAAAAACAAAATCCAGAAAACAAACTTTCATCCCATTTTCCAACAGAAACTTCCAGTCTCTCAACTCAGAACCAATCAGTTCTCTATGCTGCAGTCAGACTCCTGCAGGCTGTTAGATTAGATCACACATTTGAGCAGATTGCTGTCATCACACATTCTGGGAACCTGGTGGCAGCTGGACCATTGATCAGCTCCTTGACCCACACATCGAAGTTACACTTTTAATTTTCGATTACTCCCCTCTCCAAAACCTACCCGGCTACCAGCCACTCTCTCTGCACACTTCTTCATATAGAAAATTGAGGCTTTAGCCAAGATTGCAGGCGTTTGCCTTTCCACTGACTCCTTCCCTATTCCTAAGTACACTCTAGAATCTCACATTAAATAGATAGATACAGCCTTCTGGCAGAGTGTCCCTCATTTGCCATTGCCTTATCTTTCTCCTTCCTTTTATAGCCAAGCTGTTTAGAAACAGGGTGTAAATTCACTAACATATTTAGCCTCCCATTTTAAACTTCAATCTCCGGCATACTGACTTCTATCGCTGTCAACATTACTGGAAATGTTCTGGCTTAGTTTTTCAATTACCTTCTAAATGCAAAAGCCACAAAAATCTCTCCAACCCTTATTTTACTTGAAGTCTTTACAACAGTTGTATTTATTCTTGGAAATATAAGTTATGTATGTTTTCACTACAAAGATTATACTTTCCACCACAGAAGCTTTTGACAATATAAAAAGGGAAGAAAAATAAAATGCACAATACACACACACACACACACACACACACACACACACACACTTTCTCACCACTGATGTTAAATCAGTGTTTAACATTTTCAGATGGGCATGGTAGCATACTAAGTTATTCCTAGTGCTGGGAGACTGAGGCAAAAAGTTCAGCCACTGTTTAAGGCCAGCCTAAGTTACATAATGAGTTCCAAGCCAACCTTGGCTAACAGTGAAACCATATATCAAAAACAAAACAAAACAACAGCAGCAGAGATCGCCTTGATTTCTTTCCATTATCTTTCCTTCTGTACATATTATCATTTTGTGCACATGAACACTATGCTTCTTTGTCTAGCATAATATAGTATTTCCATATGTTATTAAGTAACATTGAAACTCAAGACTTCAATGCTGCAGGGTACTCATTCTATATGAGAAACTATTCCTCATAGTTGTTGGACATTTAAGTTTTAAAGCATTTTACCTTTATGGGTGCACAACAGGTTACCTTTTCAATGAATGATTTTTGTTTTGTTTTATTACTTGTGAACACTGGTGCATTGTCTGCCAAAACCAAAATCCTATGTATTAGCTGTTTACAAAACTCTAAGGTGTAAATAATCCTGCTACTGCTAATTTAAAAATGTATTATTAAGTATAGAAAGGGAGGCATGTCCAGAATCAGCCAGTCATTGGGAGGAATGGTCCAGTAACTCATTGCAGAAGGTTTTCTGCCTCTAATTCAAGAACTAAAGTGTTCTATGTTTATTTCCTTGAAATTATGACCCCCCCCCCCCAAAAAAAAAGAGAATTAAGAGATTTGTAAATTCACCTTTCAAATTCCTAAGTGTAAGACATGGAGAAAAAAAAAATGACCAAATCAAAATAACAAAATTCGATGCAGCAGGAGAGATGCTGTGAAGGCTTTGGTCATCTTTCATATGTTCTAACAGCCATGTTTGGTATGTAACAAGAACCATTGACAGCGTTCCCTGGACAGCGAAAGCAGAAAGACGATATCGTCAAAATGACCCTCAGGGCTGGCAGGGCAAACAGCAGTGATCTAGACCAATGTCTGTCGACTAGCATGGCCTGAGAGCATCTCTGAAACAGCCGGCAGAAATAGATGACAGGGCCACCAACCAGATAACGTCTCCTTTCAACATCATGACACAGAGAACCCAGATATATCGCCGAGGACATTATAGAAGGGGGGACTGGGGGAATATGGGATTAAATTAAGTTATCTTTTAGGTGCCTGGAAGAATAGAAGCCCCAAAAGGAAATAAAGTTCAATTTCAGAAAAATAGGCAGGTTGAATTGCTTGTGCACCTGTGTCTATGAAATGAGATTTCTACTTACCAGTTTCCAAGATAAAGAACTTTTTCTTCTGCATCTCTAATTAATTTCAAAGAATGAATTCCTAGTGCAACGACTCCAGGGTCAAAGAAAATGAACAATTTCAAGACTCTAGAAATGCAGGTGGGAGGGTGTTTCTCATAGCAGAAATCTCATACCAGCACTACAGGGTCAACAACACTGAGCAGAAAAGTCGATCTTCTGAACTCATTCCCCACCTGCCCTTCCCGCCTGGATGCAGCTGTGAATGACTGATGTCGAGACAGATGCTGGGCATATCCAGCCCTCGTCTGGAAGCTTTACCTTTAAAATTCTTCCTTTCTGTGCATGCAGTCTGACCCAGATTACTTTCTTCAGCAAACAGTAAAAATTATCTTTCCCTGAACAGTCTTTCTTTCTTGTAGTTATCTTTTCTGATGACAGCTGTTTCTATTTACCTTGTCATTGATGAATTCTTATCATTCATAAACCTTAGAGCTGTGCTGCCTCCTCAAGAATGGGGGGGGGTGACTAGAGCACTTTGGAGGTGGGGGAGACCAATTCCTCATCAGTCTTCACAGACCTGGCTTCCTCCAGGCTCTGGGGGTGCCCCTGGAGAGTTAACATGGGCACACTCAGCTCTGCGAAGGAGATCGGGGCAGATGCTGACAGTTTTCTGATGTTTCCAAAGGCAGATTTCTTTCTTTCAAAAACAAAATTGATTACAGTTATTTATTGTGTTGGAAGAGGGGCATCACACAGTGTGCTGGCAGAAGTCAGAGGACAGCATACTAGAATCAGCGCTCCCCTACCACCAAGTGGGTCCTGGGGATTGAACTCATATCCTCAGGCTTGACAGAAGTGCTCTTACCCGCTGAGTCATTACGCCACCCCCAGATTTCTTTCTTAGGAAAACCTTCCAAACTCTTTTCCCAGAAGAACTTGGGAGTTATTCAAAGTGCAGTGAGAAGACTCTGCCCTACATGACAGTGAATAATGAGAAGATGGAGCTTCAATTTTAAACTGTGACCCCGGCTGCTTCTGGGAGAGCAGAGGAGGAGTACCATCAAGGGTGAGAGAAGGAATGTTTCTTGATCTCCTTGATTGCTGTAAAAACTTTTTTGTTTTACCCACATGCATTAATTGTGTGTGTTTCTCTGATTTGATGTAATAGTTAAACACATACATGAAGTATGTCAGCTGATATTTATGTTTCTGATTAAAAAAAAACATGTCGGAATGAGCAAATTAAGTGAGGAAAGCTTTCTTTTGCCTCATGGTTTCAGAGGCTTGAGTTCATGGACTGTCTCTCTACACTGCTCTGAGGCCTGTGACAAGGCTCAAGTATTGTAGTGATGGAAGGCCAGGCTGGAGGTAATGTTAGGAGGTGGAAAATAAGCAATTCCTTTTTTTCTTGTTTTTTTTTTAATTTTTATTTTTATTAGTTACAGTTATTCAAGGAATTCCTTTTAAAGGCATGATTCTCTGAGCCTACAATTAGGCCTTCAATTAGGTCTCACTTTCTCTTTGTTTATTCAACTCTGAATCACCCAATGAATTTTACTTTTACAGGATTTATTTATTCATTTACCTAGCAGTGCTGGGACCCGAACCCACAACTTTGTGTGTGATATGCAGGTGCTCTACCACTGTGCTATCATCTCCACAGCCTCCCGCTTCTTGATTGATGAAGGTTATAATCACACATTTGCTTCAATGGCCTTTTCAAATGATTTTTGAGGCAACTATCTTTTTGATTTATATTAGAGATTTTTTAAAAAGGAATTTTTTCCAGAACCAATAAAAAAAAAAAAAAACCTCAAGAATAACCACAAAGCCAATAGCAACAAAAATAAACACACCAAGAAAATATTCCCCAATCACTGGGTCTCTCTTCCATAGCGTGGACAGTGTTTTCCTCAACGTAGGGCTCAGCCTGAATGAAAAGCTTCACATCTTCTAGGGTCTCTGAACACAAACCCTTCCTGGCCTGTATGGAGTCTTTAATATTCTCCCTTACACTTAAGTGCTTTGGATGCTCTCACTTTATTTAAGGAAATCCTCCCCAGCCTGTCCTCCAGAACATTAGATGGTTTATCATCTGCTTCTCCCCCACGCTCCTGTAGGTTGTCTTAAATTGTTTTGTGTGTGTGTGTTATTGTTTATAATTATATATACTGTGTGTGCATGTGTGTGTATGCGTGTGTGTGTGTGCGTGTGTGACGTGTGCCATGGCCTTCATGTGGAGATCAGTGGACAACTTGTGGGTTTGGTTCTCTTCCTCCATCATATGAGTCCTGGGAATCAAACTGCAGTCATCAGGTTTGGCAGCAAGCATCTGCATGTACTGAGCCCTCATAACTGCCCATCTTGTAATGGCTTTGAGCAATTATCTTTATGCATTACACTTTGCTGAGCCTCAATCAGAGTGAGCTTGAGCAGATGTGCACAAGAAGTCGCATTAGGGTCTTTCCTGATCTTTCCAGGACCTGGACCATTGAACAGCACAGGGAATGCTGACTTCATCCTTTATAAGGCCAATGAGCCAGAGGAGGATAGGTCAAGGGTAAATGAAAATGGCCCACAGTTTTCCTGTTTTAAGTTGCTTCTTCCTTGGTTGCATAAGGATTTCAGCCTTACAAACATTTAATGGTGCCCAGGGTTTTCTCACGGTGTGTTCAGATTGTCTCTGCTCGTTTTCTCATGTTCTCCTTGGTGTCTTTGTAGGGGCAGGGACAGGGCAGAGCTTGGAGTGGACTGCTCCATGAGTACACACCTTTTTAAACTGGTTTTTCAAGACAGAGTTTCCCTGTGTGGCCCTGGCTTTTCTGGACTAGCTCTGAAGTTTGAGGTTCACCTTGAACTCAGAGATACGCCCTACTCTGCGTCCCAGTGCTGGAATTAAAGACTAGTCCTACCATCTGCAAGGAACGTACTTTTTTCTTGCCCGTAAGTATTTCACTTTAAATTTCTGAGCACAATGGAAAGTCCTTATACAAAGAAGATGGGATGAAGGGGATATAGTTTAAACCAATCACATAAATAATGGCTTTCAAAGAAAATCAGGGGTGAATGTTCTCCATTAAAAAAAAAAAAATCTCCAGTAAGAATGGTTCCTGAAGCACAGGTTAGTAGATAGGGTGGTTATGGAGACGCCATATTTTAAGGCTGCCTTTACTGCATTTTTATTACATTTTAATTCCTTTATTTGTTTATGTTGGAAGGGCACCTGTGTGCATGTCAGAGAACAACTGGTGGGAATTGGCTCACTCTCCTTTAGGCATGAGGATCTGAGGGATTGCACTAAGATCACCAATCTTGGTGACAGGTACCCCCTACCTGCTGAGTCATCTCAACAGCCCTAAGGTTCCTTGTTAAGCTTTCATTAAAATATTGATAGTGGCTCAAAAAGAATAACTGGGACACTTGTCCTTATTTAAATAGTTGAATATATATGCATATATACATGTTAAATATATTATATATAGTAATAGAAAATTCTTGAAGTGTATAAATTCAAATATATATATTGAGAGTGTGTATTATGTACATATGCATATATGTATATATGTATGTATATATGTATGTATATATGCATATATGTATATATATATATATACACACACAAAGATATATATATATCTTTGAAAAATCTCAATGCAAATGGTGACAGGATGTTATGAGCTATACTGTACAGTAATATGATTACTAGTTTTCTGATAGATTTTTTGGCTTCTACTAAGCATTTCCTATTATAAAAAAATTTTTTATCTGCAACAAATAGGATGAAGAGTCACCTGGAATCTTGGCTATTTGGGTCTTTGCTGCCTCCTCCAAGACTGGCTTCTAGACCTTTTGATAAGATCAAAGAAAGAAGCCAGTTTACATAGAATTTGTAAAATATGTTTCCAAACAAGAATATTTTTTTGGCTGAAACACAGTAATTGGGAAATATAAATAAAGGAGAGAGAAGAGAGAGAGAGAGAGAAAGAGAGAGAGAATATAAATATATTTGGAAAAGTCTCAACCAGAAAGTATCATCTCACTATATTGTCTGCATGTTGAGAGTTAGAGAAATTTCTCATATGAGACAGAACTTATGCATTTGAATTACTTTGTTTTAGGCATTTGAATTATTTTGTTTATTTTATACATAACGGAGGACCATCGCTGGCAGAACTTTAAGATGAATTAGCTTAGATAGAGAAGAACATAGAAAAATATTGAATAAATTACAAAGCCTTTACTAGCTTAAATTCTAGCTCACAAAACCAGCTTGTTAACTTAATCTTTTAAAGATGCACAAAAGGCTGGAAGTAAGTGTTTTGTTCAGTGTTGCTCATGACTTTCACTAATTAAATCTGCCTTTTAAACTGAGCATAAAAGCAGGATGGAGAAAGTTGATTGTCAAGGGTATGCGGAGACAGTACATCATTTACTTTCAGTCTTGGTGTGAATCTTATCCAAATAATTAAGAACAGTTCAAACAGAGTTCCAAAAGAAAGAGGAATCCCAGTTGGAGACCATGGGAGAGAGATAGTTGGTGAGCGAGATGGCAAGTTGAAAAGCCAATTTGAATATAGATAAAAATTTATGGCTGATTTAGCACCTGCACTTATTTTAATTGAAGTTGTGAGGAGATATGAAAGAGCGTGATTTAATATTTTTGCTTATGTTTATAAGGCTCTATTTTAGATAAAAAGATGAAGGCTGGCTTGTTTAGTGACCTCAACATCACAACTATGTTTTCAAATTCAATAACTGATGCAAACCCCGTTTTGATCTACTAAGGTCTAAATTTCTGAAATATTTTCTAACCATATGGAAGTAATTTTCTGCCCAATTATGTGTAACTAGATATATTTTCTCAAATTTATTGTTCCTGTGCTCCCTCAAAGTCAGCGATACCATATTGAAGGTTTTGATGGAGATGTCCAGATACGCAACACATTACATAATACAACATCTTATAAACTAGACTGAGGTGTGAATTTCAAAAAGGAAATGATTCACAGCTAATTCAGAGGTATCAAATGGTAAGGAATTTTAGCAATAAAGAATAAAGTTTTGTGAAGAGAATATCTTTAGAGAACTGTGTGCTATTTGTCTTCCCCTCCAGCACACAGTGGAAAGGGGGTCTTCATTAGTAGATGTTTGAGTTAACGGGTTGAAACAGTAGAGAGTGGGGCTTCAAAGAATCCACATGGAAAGTTTGCTTTAAGATTCCTGAAAGTGTTTATCATATCTTATAGGTCTATATAAGTGAGTATATACGGTGTTTGTCTTTCTCCTTCTGGGATATTTCACTCAGAATGATCTTTTCTAGATCCCACCATTTGCCTGCAAATTTCATGATTTCCTCCTTTTTGATTGCTGAGTAGTATTCCATTGTATAAAAATACCACAATTTCTGTACCCATTCCACCTTTGATGGACATCTGGGTTGTTTCCAGGTTCTGGCTATTACAAATAGAGCTGCTATAAACATGGTTGAGCAAGTGTCCTTTTTTTGTACTTGAACAAACTTTGGGTATATACCTAGCAATGGTATAGCTGGGTCTGGAGGAAGCACTATTCCTATTTGTCTTAGAAAGCGCCAGATAGCTTTCCAGAGTGGTTGTACCAGTTTACATTCCCACCAGCAGTGGAGGAGGGTTCCCCTTTCTCCACAACCTCTCCAGCATGTGTTATCGCTTGAGTTTTTCATCTTGGCCATTCTGATGGGTGTAAGGTGATATCTCAGGGTCATTTTGATTTGCATTTCCCTGATGGCTAATGAGGATGAGCATTTCTTTAAGTGTTTTTCTGCCATTCGATATTCCTCTGTCGAGAATTCTCTGTTTAGCTCTGTTCCCCATTTTTTAATTGGATTACTTGGATTGCTGCTTTTCAGCTTCTTTAGTTCTTTGTATATACTGGATATTAGTCCTCTGTCAGATAAAGGGTTAGTGAAGATTCTTTCCTAATCTGTAGGCAGTCGTTTTGTTTTGATGACGGTATCCTTTGCTTTACAGAAACTTTTCAGTTTCATAAGATATGATAAACATAATGAAATCTATACACCTAAAAAAGATAATCAATTGAGCGGACATGGGGTAAGACGATCAATCCTCGTTTAGAAGGACAGATGGGATGTGCATTGAACGTATGACAGGAGTCTACTGAGCGCATCTGAAAGACTCTAACTAGCAGTGTTTTCAAAGCAAAGACTCATGACCAAACCTTTGGCAGAGTACAGGGAATCATAAGAAAGAAGGGGAGTTAGTCTGATGGGGAAAGGATAGGAGCTCCACAAGGACCAAATATATCTGGGCATAGGGTCTTTTCTGAGACTGACATTCAACCAAGGACCATGTATGGATATAACCTAGAACCTCCACTCAGATGTAGCCTGTGGTAGCTCAGTAACCAATTGGTTTCCCAAAGTGAGGGGAACAAGGACTATTTCTAACAGGAACTCAATGACTGGCTCTTTGGTCTCCCCACCCCCGAAAGGAGGAGCAGTCCTGTTAGGCCACAGAGGAGGGCTTTGCAGCCAGTCCTGAAGATACCTGATAAAACAGGATCAGATGAATGGGGAGGAGGTCCCCCCTATCAGTGGACTTGGAAAGGGGCACGGTGGAGATGAGGGAGGGAAGGAGGGACTGGGAGGGAATGAGGGATTGGGACACGGCTGGGATACAGAGTTAATAAAATGTAACTGATAAAAAAAAAATAAAAAAAAAAGATTCCTGAAAGTGGAAAATAGAATGTCTCTGACCCTTGCTTTTATAAACCAAAACCCCAAACAAACCTCAAAGCAACCCGATGAGAGGAATCAGTGGGTACAGGTGCTTGCTAGGTAACTCAATGAATTGAGTTCAGTCCCTGGGACCCACTTACACAGTGGAAGAAGAGAACTAACTCTTGCCAGTTGGCTTCTGGTCTTTACAAGATGAACATGAACACACACACACACACACACACACACACACACACACACACACACACCAAACAAACCACAAATGTTAGAAAAAAAAATAGTAACAAAGAGAGAACTATTGTAAAATCTTAAAGGAATAAAGACAAAAGCTACAACAAAAAGCATCAGCCAGAGAACTGCTCAAGAGTTTCTCTGCATAAGGACCAAGTGTGTGCACATTTTCCCCCTGAATCAGATGTGGAATTGGATGTAGCAACAGACAGCCTGGATCAATTTTGATGCCTGAGCAAGTAAATTTCCTAGGAGCAAGATGGAATTTGACTGAGCATCTGTGTGGTTTAAAGTTTCTCTAAACTTGGGGTTTGAGAGAGATTTGGTAAGGAATGTCACAGAAAATATCAAGGGGCTGCAGCAGGATTCAGCCAGCAGACTGACAAACAGGAGGAGTTCTGAAATAGTCAAACACACACGCAAGAGAGGAAATCTGCTCTCACCATCTTCTGGGTCTGAAGAGAGTGAAGCTACTTGACAACAGCATCGTCTAAGTCAGAGCTCTGCTGCTACCAGATTCTTGTTTTCTTTCTGTTACCTGTTCCACTTTGTGGAAAAGTGGGGACCTAGAGAGGTACTGCTGCCAATCCTGCTCTCAGTATCATCTTTTCATCAGTACACCAGGAGGAAGAAGGCAACAAAGATGGAGACAGCCATCAACAGTCTTGGTGGGATATTGGACTGCTGAATACATATTATCCACTCCACCTTAAGACTGCCATAGGAATTTGTAAGACAAAGAACAAAAGTCTGGGTCAAATTCACATATCCCCAGGCTCATCAGGTTTGTTTTTCCATTTCCATGGTGATGGGACACCATGACAAAGGACAACTTATAGAAAAGTTTATTTGGGTCTCACAGTTTCAAAGAGTTGGTCCATGGCCATCATGGTGCAGAGGACATGGCAGCCAGCAGACAGGGATGGCACTGGAGTGTTCGCCAAGAGCTCACATCCGGTCCACAGCAAGAAGCAGAGAAGTCCAACTGGAATTTTGTGGTCTTTGGACATCTTAAGGCCCATCCCCTCTAGCATCTTTTCTCCAATAAGGCCACACCACCTAATCTTTCCAAACAAGTCACTAACTGGGAACCAAGTATTTAAACATATAATCACATGAGGACTATTTCATTCAAGCCACCACAGCTTGTCAGTGGGTTTAAGAATAGAACACAGACCCTTGGCAGATGGCAAATAATCATTTCACTACTGAGTTGTATTTCCCAGTCATTCATTGGTCTCAAGGGCCTAAAGTTTACCTGACATTATGCTATGTTTGCAAGTTTTATAAGACATTTTAATCACAATTACTTTGCATGGGTTTCTTTTTTTTTTTTTCATGAGATTTGCTTTAATTTTTTAAAATTTCGAACATGTTTACGATGTATCTTGGTTATGCCCATCCCTTACTTCCTTCTTCCAGCTTCAAGCCATACCACTATACAACACATTCAATATTTTTAATATATTTTATAGCCCACTCAGTTCAACTAGTGCTGCCCGTATGCAAAAGTGGGTGGAGTCATTAATTGAGGCATAGGAAACCTACCAATGATGGCCTCATCCAGACAAAAGTGATTCTCTCCCCCCAATCAGACACCCACTTTCTCTGGTATTAGCTTTTTAGCTAGGAGTGGGACATTGAGAGGCCCTCCCTACTCCGTGCTGGAATTTGTAATCCTCCTTATCTTGTGAAATCTATTTGATTTGTCTTACCAACTTTGGGGAGATATTGTGCATTTTCAGACTTTTTGAACTTTGAGATGAATAGCTATATCATTTAAACATCAATCACACCAAAATTCAAAGGAGACAGTTAAAGGTGAACTATACAGATAAGATTGACTCAACGCCATTATGTATAAACTAGATTTTTATTTTTTTAAATCATATCCCAAGGAATACTTATAGACTAAGATAAATTTTTATTTTAAAGCCGTATTTCCAGACTGGCAGAGAGAATTGGAAATGGATAAAAGAGATATTTCTCAAAATGTATGTGTAAAACTTCTTGGAAAGTCACAATGTTCTGAGCTTCTGAGTTTCATGACCAACACATCCAAATTTTTTGTTTTCATGCTTCATTTATACAAAGGGACAAACACGTGTGTACATCCGGTTCTAAGACTGGATACACATAGTGAGAACATT
Source organism: Meriones unguiculatus (assembly GCF_030254825.1). Classification (NCBI taxonomy): domain Eukaryota; kingdom Metazoa; phylum Chordata; class Mammalia; order Rodentia; family Muridae; genus Meriones; species Meriones unguiculatus. The sequence continues at coordinate 14,955,434 of NC_083358.1, read as the reverse complement.
CCAAAGTCATAGAGTCCATGTCGAAAAGATTCTGACCTTGTCTGGTTTGTGCATAAATGAGCTAGTATGTGTGAATAGACCGGTATTTAGAAGTGAAGACAAGAATGAACATTCAACATATTTTGAGGTGCTTGAAGACTAATTGCAACCATGGAGTGCTTGGAGAAATATATTTCCCCTTTAGAGGTCATGCTGACAAGAGGCAGTTTGTAAATAATACAAATGCCACGGGAATCTTGAGACCAGAAGCTGAATTGGCTTCATTTTTGCATTAACACCTAGGGGAAAAAAAAATGAAAGCGAGAAAAGACCAACTAGACACCAAAAGCATTTTATAAATGCTTATTACAAAAAAGGGGAAAGCTGTGCAAATCGAGATGCTATGTTCACTTCAAATCACAGAGCACCAACCCAACCCTGTTGTTATGGCTCTTTTATCAAATGGGACAAATATTGAACAGCTGGGGGAATTACTGTGTGCTGCTGCTAAGGATGAAACCCTATGATTTTTTTTTCAGCCTTCTCTCCCCCATAGACAAAACCATCTGTCACTTCATTCAACAAAATGGAATAGTGTGTGGGCAATGGTAGCCCCTGACTGAACAATAAATAACCATGCAGAATGTAAAAGAGGTAGGACTACAAGCATGATTTAAACACCATCATCATATGGCCATGGTGACATCAGCAAGGACAGAATTGTTGAGGGCATTAAAATGAAATCCCATTCTGAGTGGACTAAGAGGGCTGGAATGGATGGGGGGCAGGGGATGGCAAAGTCCCGGTAGCAAAGGAACTATTGGCAACTGAGGGCTGCTGGGAGGCAGACAATCAGAGTTCTTTAGGGATATGGTCACTGAAAGGCTCCCTATACTCCAGGAAATGGCCCTACACCCATGCACGTACATAGGCTCAGTGTGTTTTAAAAGGAGTACATGAAGTTGGGAGGGGGTAGCGATGGTGGCTGGATGTATGGGAAGGCTTGGAGGAGAAGCGAGTGGGAATAGATTTGATAATACATTATATGCCTAATGAAATTCCCAAATAATATGTCTTTGATTCATAAATTAAGTAATAATAAATAAAATAAACCAATAAATAAAATCTTGAAGTAATTCATGAGACAAAGTTTTTTTCTGAATTCTGTAGCTTTAGCAAAGGGGGTGTTAGAGGGAACAGATAACTATTTCGGTATAGTCAGACCACACTTGAAACATTCCCATGCATGCCTACTTCTCCCAGATTCCATGGTAACCTCGAGAGTCAAGGTTCACTGGAAACTACAATGAAACCAGCACTGCCAACCATGGAAGGGACAACACCTCATTACAATCCCCCTAAGCACTGTCACCAGAAAGCTGCTGTTTTGTGGCCTGCTGGTCTGCAGAAACCTCTCTGACCAGGAGGTGATCTAGACTGCCATATCCGTGTCTGGGTTGTGTGTATGCTTGAGAAACACTTGAAAAGACACTGTGTTGTGACCCCTGGGTGACCTTGAGGCTCTGTACTAGCTGTAAATGAGGGCTGAAGTAGAATTATGAACTGTCTGCTTGTGGGATGTAGTCCAGATTATAGTTACTTCTGTGTCTCTGTGGGTTCCACTTCTGCTGGTCCAACTTTGTACCACAAATTTAAAAACAGAAAAAAATGTTCATGCTAAACATATACAGATATTGTCCTGTTATTTTCACCATGCATTTTCAAATTGCTATTTAGAAAGCATTTAACTCCTCTTGGGTATTACAGCCAATCTAAGGATGTGTATAGGCAATGAATACACACTGCAACATTTTTATGTCAGAAAATGGAGCATCAAAGATTTGGGGATCTTGGAAAGCATTCCCCATTGACACCCCAAAACAGACTGTATACACAGCTCTGCCTCAAAAGCTAGAACACTCGTGGCCTCCAAACACCGAGCAAAACTGTGTGGTCAGCTGCTGACTATCAAACTAATGGAACACAGACTCCAGAACCTACAGAATACAGACAATAGAAAACCGATCAAGAAAGGCATTCGGCAGACAAATAGCAAAGCAACAGTTTTAGCAAATTCTCTTAACAGAAAAGACAGAATTTCAACATGACCAAAGCATATTTATTCAAAATGTCCAATTTTCTAAATAATTATGGGACATGCAAAGGTGTGAGAAAATACCCAAGACATAGAAGAATAGTGCTTTACTGTTTCTGAAGTCATGCTACTTAGGAGGAGAGCCTGTGCACTCGACAGAGTAGAACTGGAGGGTCAACTGTCTTATCGTCACTGGAAAAGGGGATTGACTCAAGAGAAGGGGAGGAAGGGAAAAGAAGGAAGGGGAGCAGGCTTTAGAACCAGACCTTTATGCTGAGAAGCTTGCTCTTTAGTTTTATTGCCATGTTTGTAATTGTTTGGTTTACTGCTAGCATGGATTCAGAAAAGGGAAGAAGCTTTAAGTATGCAATCAGATTATCATCAGTATGCAAACACCTTCAGGCAACGATTTGACCCTGATTTTCTCCAGCATAAATTAATCCTTCCATTTTTCACCTTGAAACAATCAGACCAGGGTGCACTTTCTGTGATCTTATCAAAAGATCCCTATCCTGAGAGGTTTGCCTAAATCATGCACCTCTGTCTAGCCCAGTTATTATCATTGCTGAATAGCATATGCTATTTTTTTCTGCCTAGCATATTTCATAATACACTCTCCTGGATAACATATATTATAAACAATATAATTCATTATTTCTAATCTTGTTTATATATTGTGCTTTGTATTTTTTAGTTCCTAACTCACTCTATAAACCAGTGTTCATAAACTTATTTATTGAAATAAATGAGAGGACAAACAAGACTGCCTGCTAACTGAGCTCTTGGTAAAACAGGAGTAGCTGAGGGCTGGAGGGAGGGCTTGGCAGTAGCAGCACTGGCTTCTCTTCCAGAGAACAAGATTTTGGCTCTCAGTGCTCTATGGTAGCTCACAATCCTCTGTGATTCTAGTTCCAGAGGAATGGTCACCCTTTTGTAGCCTTCTTAAGCACTCTGTGCATGTGGTACATAGACATACAGGTAGGCATAACACCCATCACATAAAATGAGTGTATGTTTGTTTTGTTTAAGAACACGGGCTTGCTCTTTCCTAGGATCTTGATTCTGTTCCAATTATCCACATGTGGCTACTACCATTCATAATTCTAGTTCCACAGGATCCGGTGCTCTTCCTTAGCCTCTGTAGACACAAGGGGTGCATGTCACACACTTATACAGTACATTTAAAATACCTATACATTTAGAATAATCATGATCACACAGAAATATTTATTACCAGGAGCAACCTACAAAGAGGTTTCTTTCTTTAGTGTAGTGCTGTTTCTTGCACCGTGGGCTATAATTTGGATTTGCATGATTTTCACGTGTCTAGGATCTCCACAAGCACAAAAAATAATGAGTAACCAACTGTATTTAAGGCATTTAAATGTAAAACACACACACACACACACACACACACACACACACACACACAATCTCTGGATGCCTAAGTCAACTGTCTCTCCTGGCATTCTGAGCCAGAGCCAATTTACTGTCCTTTCCACATGGGTGAGCCAACCTATTTTGTAAAGCTCTTTTTTTAAAAAATCAGTCAAGTAAAACTTATTCCCTAAAATTTACTTTCTAATGAGTTGTTAGGGCATCACGGGTTGCTTTTAACAGGCACTTTGTGAAAAATACTCCAGAAAGGGAATGCATGCTCTTCATTGTAACAGTGCGTTAATAATCCTGAAAGGATGGTTAGCTGGTTCTCGTGTAGTGGGAAGTATCGCAGCAGGGTTTGTTCATTTAAGCAGCAGCTATTGCTGGGATAGCAGAATATGGGATTACCTGCAGACAGGGCTTTCTGGAAGTCCACAGTGGCCACAGAAAAATCCTAGGGTTTGCTGAAAGGGAGGAGGCAGGAGGCTCCCTCTACACTGAACAATGGCTCATAGCAACAGCATAGGGCAAAAGTCCAAGATCTGTCTAAGGCTTTTGGTCAGAGAAGTTGACCCTGGCTCTTAGACTTGGCTCTTCATGGTCCTGGGTGACTATTCATTCAATATAAATGAACATATTAGTTATTCCTACATTTATTATTAATGCAGCTTGAGTGGAATTAGGGATGCAAAGCCTCAGGCCCTCAGAGTTAAAGAAGAGCTCCAGCAATGGCTGAGAACCATTAATGGTTGGTTCTGATCACTCCTGATGGCCCACAAGGTAAATCCTTTAAGCATTTGATACCTTTTCTTTACTACTCACTATGATGTGGTTGGAGTTCATCGCTCCTGTTCCCATTGCAAAGATCTGTCAAATGGTAAGTTAGCAATGGAAATGTGTCTTGATGTGTCCCACGCTGGTCTCGGGTCTCCTTCATAGAGGAGACAGAAAGATATGGTGAGCTGCACTTGGGCTTCTTCCTCTTCCTCCTAAGGGTACAAGTTCCCCAAGGAAATGGCCTTTGCCTCACCCAAGAAGATAGTGGGATTGCAGTTAGGGTATAAGAGGACTTTCCTGCCCTGAAATCATTCACGTGCATCATTTAGTGAAAAGGATCCATGCAAGAGGTCTTGTCCTTAACTCTCTGGAAGATGCTTCATCTTTGCATGTGTGAAACTCTTTGCAGGCATTGGGTGCCAAGTGCATCACTTTCTACCTATCTCAAGGTCATAGGCTGTAGTACTCTGCCAAGGCCATCCCTCTAGATAGAGCAAAGTCCACAGACCAAACATGGTCTGCAAATGAGTGGCCTTTGGTTTTCCCTCAACTTGACAGTAGTAGGGTACAGAGTGTGTAAGAGATAACACTCTTCAACTACAATGATACTGATATTTTAAGGGCACCTAGAATGATTCAGAAAAAGTGTGCTTTTAGAATACATGTCATATAGTATTTATGTCTCCATTTATTATTAATTTGCATATTATAAAATATGAGTATATAGTTGCTTCAGAATAAAAATGCTTTCTTAAAAAATAGAATCTTTCGATGTCTGCTGCTCATTTCCTATTTGAAAGCACAATCCACCATATGTGACAAAATTACTCATTTTTTAACAGCAGTGAGTATTGGAAATGTCACCCTCCTTAACATCCAAAGAGGAAATTAATTAGAATTTAACATGTAATAAGTTTAACTAGTAAAGAAAATGGTACGTATATCATCACTGTATAAATAAACAATGTCCTTTTGAGCCTGGCTACTTTCAGGAGGATATTCAGTACTTGCCAAACAGGAGAGACAAAATGGCAGCTCTGCCAGGACTCTTCTAAGTTAGTCAAAAGTAGAGAATTAGTCCTTATCAATGTCCCTCTGGGAGAGGACAGTGTTTGAAAATTTCTTTGGCTGGAAATCATGTTTGGTTTCCTTGGTCATTTGAAAGCCATAATTGTGAGTTTAGAATGCTATATTTTCAAATCAAACGTACACCATACTTAAATTAATTGGCTTTGATCCAGCAGATGCTACCTACATTCAAGGACTTGTAAGGTACTTCCCAATAAGAGCACCTAAGGACACATTTTAAGGTGGCCTTATAATACCTAACTCTAAATTTGGTGTCTGCCTTTAATGAATTTCATAATGACTGGCTTAGGTCATCTATACTCAAGTGAATTCCAGAGAACAAGGAAATCAAAACTGACCAATTTAAAAAATGTGAAGGGGCACTATTGATTTTTTTAAATGTAATTTTAAAGGATTTTCTGACAGCGGTAGTTGGAAGAATGTCAAATTCACCTTTTAGTAGAAGAATGGATTAGATGTAAGAAGCCAGAGCAATGCTGTTTTTCCTGTTCACAAACTCTTCTCAAGGTGCGTGCTGAATTCCTCTTAACTGGAGTCAGCTTAAGTATTTAGGGGAAAAAAAAATTCTATCATAACAATTTTCTCTGTTCCCTTAGTTGAGATGTCACACAAGAGAAAAGAAAATATAATTTAAACTGTTGAGAACCAATGAGGTTCAGCAATTGAGTAAATTAGCACAAAGCTTTGATTTTATTTCCTTATTTATTTATTTATTTATTTGCCACTGGAGCATCTTGATTCTTCACTCCAGCTGTTCCACTCTCAGGATTCAGCTTCTGTTAATGAAATGGATTCCATGCCAAATGTGAGAATATTGGTACAGTACGAGAGAAGAAAAGCCCTAACAGAGAATCTGTGCTTTCCAAATAGAAAATTCTAATTACCTTGACATAGTTGAATAAAGGCATGCGATTAGCTTTCATCACAGATTCTACCAAATTCTATTGATCGATCAGAATTACATATTCTTCCATCCGTTCGCCAGACCCATTTTTTGCACATTAGATTATAAAGCCACAAAGGAGGTAACTGGCATTTGCCTTGTAGTAGGGAGCATTTTCTCCCATACTGTATTGTTTCCTGATATAATACCCACATCTCACATTATTTGGCTGGTATTATCTGGTGCTTTATGTCCCTATAAGCTGGAGGCTAAGCATGCTATGAATTTTACAGTTGTGGCATCCTTTCCATGAACAAGCTGAAAATAGCACCAGACCCCCGTAATTTCTCAGGATCTGGCTTTTTCTTTGAGCTTTCACATTTTCAGAGCAAATCAGCCACCTACCACAGGAAAAATAGCTCTCATATTCCACATTGTGAGCATGGGGGTTCACCAACATTTAATGGGCTTAGTTAGGGCACTCTAAGTCTTTTCTCCCAATTAAATTCAAGAATAGCCTAGCTTGCAAAATTAAGAATTTCAAGGAAGAAATCCGAAACATCATCTGCTCTAAATAAAAGAAGTCCAACTTGATAACTCATTTCACATGAAGATAATGAGATCTGGGATCTTTTTATGGTTTCCTTAGGTTTGAAGGTCAGAAATATTTCTGTTACCCAGTGATTTCCACAGCTCATTAACAGAAATATGTGGTCCTTTCGGCTAGACTGTTTTCCTTTGATTATCACGTGAAGAAAATACATTCTCCATAAAAGATGATTTATTATAATTTAAAAATATTAGTTTTCCTTTCAAAGAGAAAATGCAGTAGTGTCAGAATCCTACAAGGTGCTCGGAAGAGCAGGAATATTAGAGCAGGCCGCTCTCAGATCCCACTATGCATCCCTCATTATTATTAACATTTTATGCTATCATGGTGCATTGTCAAAATTAAGAAACTGACACTACATTCTTCGAATCAAGGCAACCCTGGTTTCTTTCAGCCACCCTCACCATGAATGTTTATTTTCTGTTTCATGCTCCTACCCAGGAATGAAATCACATTTAGTTCTCAAGTCTCTCCAGTTCCCTCTGAAGCATTCCTCAGTTGTTCTGATTTTTCTTTTTCACCCTGGAGGACAATGTAGAGCTTCTGTTGAATGTCCTCCAGTGTGAGAGGGTCAGATGGTTTCCTCACGATTATTATCAAGGTAGTCTGTTTGGAAGAAGACAACCACAGAAATATTTTATCACTTCATAGTGAGAAATACATGCCCTCCCACATGATCTTATCAATGATATTAACTTTTGTAACTGGTTTAAGGCAAGGTTTGCAGATACATCTCATCTAAAAAAAAACCTATCTTGACTTTCCCTACCTGTTTGACATTCAGTTGAGATGGAGGGTGGGGAAGACAAATCTCCCCACCAGGAAATGGACGATCCATCTATATTACTTTGATTACATTAGTGTAGAGACTTATTCTCACACATTTATCTATTCAATTATTTATTTACATCAGCATGACACATGAGTATTTACTTTGGCTTATCATGCAATGCCTTGCTATTTATTTTAGGGCTCAAACCATCTTAGTGTTGGTGTTATTTCAGTTTTGAATTGGCTCCTTTACATACCTCATCCCCACTCCCTTTATCTTATTTTATTTCTTTATTTTATCCATGCTTACCTTTTTTTTTTTCTGTCACTAAAACCAGTTATTTCTCCAAAGGTGGATAATTATATTTGAGATCAATATTGGGCCACTAAGTTTGTTCACTGATGATAAGCTTAGTTGCTTCTAAAAGGCCCAGAGGAAAGGCTGGGTAACATATAGATGCTTACTGCCCCACACGTTTACCTAACATTGTATTTAACTATGTACATACTTATCACACACATATGTGTGTGCACATATGATGTATCTGGCTTCATTCTGATAACACAGAATCCACTCTCCCTTTTAATATGACTAATCTAAAATGTTTTTCTTCAGCAAAATAAATATTTTCTCCACTTTAGCATGTGTAAAGCAATTACAAATTAAGATATACCACAGTAAGAAACAAATTCACAAGCTAAAGCAACACACACACACGCACACAGATATGAACACGCACACATACATACAGTTAGAATGTTAAAAAACCCACAAAAATATTATGTGAATATGTCTTTGTTGTAATCCCATGTGTGGGATATGGGGCTGCTTCAGACTGTCCACAGCAGCTGATTGTGATTTGTCTCGTATTCTGGCAGAAGCGTGATTTTGACAGCTGCAAAGAGTTTACGTTTGGGATTCTGGAGATTCTACAGAGGGTGTATGGATACCAGAGCCCCTGGAGAAGCTGCAGCTTCCCCTGCTCTTGCCAGATTGCTGGCTGCTGGTTGGAGGTATCCTGACAACAAGGATCAAACTTACCCCAAGGAGGTCAACCCCTGTGATCAGCAGAGAGTAGTCTAACAAGATCTCTCCCTCTATTATTCTTTCTCTCCCACCTACTGTTGGGATTGGATGGAATAATGGTGGAGAAGTGTGGTAGGAAAAATAACCCAATAGCTTGAAGTCATTACACACACACACACACACACACACACACACACACACACACACATAACATGCATAGGCACACATGCATGCATGCTCTCATGTACACACATGCACACACATACAACATACACCACATACATGCATGCATGCACACATGTGCTCCCATATGCCACACACACACAGAGACACACACACATACACAACCACACACATGCGGACAAGTGCATGCACACACAGGAATACATTCATGTACATGTACACATTATCCAGGTGAGTGTGTGTGTGTGTGTGTGTGTGTGTGTGTGTTTCTATTGGCTGTTAGTTTTATAATTCTAATTAAAACACCCTTTTCTAGTGTTCCCTGAGTCAGATGTTTTTGTTGAATTCTGGGAGATTATTGGAGGCTTTCATGATACCAGGAAAGTGTTTGTCATAGTACTTATTTCATCCTGGGGTCCCAAACATCCTGCTTGGTTTGATTTCTGGTTGCATAAACATTTTCCATGGTCAGTGTGATGGCTGAATAAGAACGGCCTCCATAGTTTGAATTCTCAGTCATCAAGGAGTGGCACTACTTGAAATGAATTAGAAGGTGTGTGACTTTGTTGAAGAAACCATGTCATGAGGCTTTAGAAGCACACACCAGCCCAGTGTCTTTCTCTGCTCTTTGTTCACCTAGGTGTAGAATTCTCAACTGCTGCTCAGCACCCTATTTGCCATTGATGACAGGGAACTAGACCTCTGAAACTATAAGCAAGCCCCAATGAAATGCTTTCGATGGTCATAGTGTCTCTTCACAGCGATAGAACCCTGAGAAAGACACTCGGTTTCTGTGTCCGGAGTTTATGGACAAGACACATACACAAGATTACAGACTCGCCACCTAAAAGTTTGACCCACAGTTCTGTAAGTTATAGGTGATTTCCACAGTCTCTCCCTCGCTCCCACCCAAACCTCTGAAATCTCTGGGTGAGCTTTTCGAACAATAGGTTTTCATTTTCCCTAAATGTCCTCGTTTTGTTTATTATATTTTATGTATATTAGTGTTTTACCTAAATGTATGCAAGTGTTCCACATATATGCATTGCCTACAGAGGGCAGAAGACTGTATCTGACCCCCTGGAACTGGAGTGTTATAAATGGTTGTGAGCCAGCATGTGGGTCCTGGGAACCTAGTCCCAGGCCTGTTTAAGAATAAATACTCTTAACCATGGAGGCATCTCTCCAGCCCCCAAATGTCACAGGAATGCAGCCCCACAGCACACACTCTTTTCAGCCTAGCTTACAGTTCACTTAGCAAAGCACATTTGAGATTCATCTGATTTTGCATGAATTAGCAGCTCATTCATTTTCATTCCTGGTAACATCCCATCAAATAAATCTACTACAATTCACTTACTGTTCATCTATTGAGAGACAGCCGTACCTTTCAGTTTTAGCAGCTATGAAACGAGTTGCTATACGCAGTCCTAGAGTGATGGATGATATGTGCTGGTCATTTTTTTTCTTTTTCTTCCTTTTATTTTTGATTTTGTTTTTAGGTCAGGCTATTGCTATGTGACACAGGTTTGTCTTGTGACCCTCTTGCTTCAGCCTGCTCAATCAGAGGTTAAACCTTAAAGAAGCTGAGTAGTCTTATAAAAAGCTGCTGCTTCCAGTGACACTTCTAAAGTTTCAGGAGCCGATTACATTTCATTAATTTGTTGTCAAAAGTGCAAGAATTGTTTTTTTGTTCTTTTGCCTACAGGTCAGCATTTGTAATGTTGCAGAGGCCAAATCATTGCAAAAGGTGCATGTTAACCCTACTTTGGGGGTTTCAACTTTCAATTCCCTAAGGACATATGATAACTGAGTTTTAGAATGTATTTGTTGCCCCCTTTTTCTCTTTAGTATATTTTTTTCAGATTTCATGCATTTCTTTTCTTTTATTTTAACTTTAGTGACGCACAACCTGTCAACTTTATTTCCTGGATCATGAAAGTTTCATCACTAAATGCAAGTAACCCAAATTTTCTCTGACACTTCATTTTCAGTGGCTTATAATTTAGACCTATTGTGCTATTCCAGGTAACTATTCATGAAAGATGTGAGACATGTGACTGTATTAATAATTTTATAAAGTTTTTCATTAGTTCTTTGAGAGTTTGCTGCAATATGCTTGATTATAGTCATCTTTTCCCCAACTCTTCCCTGATTTGCTGGGTGTGGAAGGCTAGTCATTCAGGCATGGTGAAGACAACTGCCTCTCTTCATTGAATTATGTGTGTCCTTGTATCAAAAAGCAGCTGATTGTGTCTGCTTTGTTTAAAACCTCAGCATTTAACTTTTTCTCAATACCCTTTGTTTTGCCTTTTCTATCTCTATGGTCTTGAAACCCAAGTCCTTGTCCTTTCTTTTTCAGAATTATTTGGTTATTCTGAAGATGCAATCACTTTTACATTTTTTTTAATTCCCCAGAAAGAAAAATACATGCATAGTTATAAGAACTTAGTAAGAAAACATTTATTTTTTTTAAAGATTTCCCTATGTATTTCCTAACTCATATTTAGTATGCTTCTTTGGCTGCAAAAAAGTAGTTGTTGATATTTCATATTACTTTTAGATAAAGCAATTTTCTATACAAGGAAAAAGACTAGAAAGAGAGAAGACAAAAATGAAAGAAATGGTAACAGACAAATTCCCCAGGAAGACATCATGATCCTCCATACATGTGTACTTAATAATCAGATGTCAGAGCATGGAGCAAAAGAGGACAAACTGTCAGTAGGGAGAGGGAAACCCACCAGGGCAGTGAGAGATGTCATCACCCCTTTCAGTAGTTGATTGATCAAGAAAGCAGAAAGCCAGTAACTATGCATTTGATGTGGCAGAGCTATCAATCGTTTTGATTTAATTGACATTTATAACACACTGCATCCCCAAACTGCAAAATATACATTCTCATGACAGTCACTTGGAACATTCACCAAGATCTTAGGCTATAACACCCAGTACAAACCCTTAAAATAACTAAGAACCCTATGTTCTATGACATGATGAGATCAAACTACAAAAATAAATCAAAGAAAGATAACTGGAAAAATTCCAAATATTTGAAGATAAAACAGAATACTGCTACATAACCCATAAGTCAAAGGCATCTCAAATGACACTAATTATCTTGGGTGTATAGTGACAATGAAAATACAGCATGACAGTTAGTTGGTAAGATGCAAAAAATCCAATGCTTAAAGATAAAACTTTAGCATTAAATAAATGTACCAGAAAAGGAAAGGGTTGAAATTAATGCATCAGTTACTTTTGCCCTTAGAACACCAGAGAAAGAAGAGTAATGTTAAGTCTAAAACTAAGAGAAGAGAATTCATGGGGGAAAATAAGAAAGACAGAAACCAATGATTCTAGAGGCAAACACAAAGAGAACCAACAAAAGAAAGAACTAGGCATTGAAAATGACCTTTTAAATAAAAAGAAAGCACCAGGTAGGTATTTTGGTTTGGTGTTGAAATGGCCCTTTAAAGCCCATGAGTCTTGGGCCCCTGCTATGATCTTAATGGTAGGTAGCAGAATCCTTAAAGGATGGACTCCAGTCCACTTGAAGGAAATTAGCTCAGAAGGGTGTGCCCTTGAAGCAGGTATTTGTTCCTCTTTTTCTCTTCTATCCCAGGCCATCATGAGGTTAGGGTATCTCTGCTAAGTGATTTCCTCAAGGTGCACGGTATAACCACAAGTCCACAGAAATAGACCCAACTAGTCACAGTATGCAAACTTGAAACTCTGAGCAGCAATAAACTTCTATTTTTTTTTTAAAGATGATTAACTCATTCATTTGGTGCCAGCAACAGAAAGGTAACTGATACAGGCTAATCCAAAGAATAAGAGCAGAGAACTGAGAGTGGAAAGAAACAAAAACAAAGATGGAAGGGAAAAAGAAGTAGGTGGGAGGGAAAGGGAGAAGACAGAAATGATGAACATTACAAGTTAAAGGGCTCATTGTTATCGATTCTGTGGGTATTACCAGCATAAAAGAAGAAAATTATGGACAATTCTATACCCCAGATTCCATAAATTAAATGAAATGAGCCAATTCCTTGGAAACAACAACCTATTGAAATTTGTCAGATAAGAAAGAGATAATCTGAAGAGGCCTGCATCTATTAAAGAGATTGAATCAATAATTAATTACTCTGAAAAAGAAAGCATCAGGTCCAGATGTTTCCCTGAGAACTTTCCAAACATTTAAGAAAGAAATTAAGCCAATTCTTCATAATAGAAATGGAAGCAGAGACATCATTGTGTAATTGATTCCATAAGGATAATATTACCTCACTAACAAAATCAAATAAAGTATTACAAGAAAAGAAAACTACGGATCAATTTGCTTCATGAATATAGATATTAAACAGCTCCCTACAACATTAGCCAAATGTAACATAAAAATAGATAGAAATATTATATCAGCCGGAAGAGATGACTTAGCCATTAAGAGCACTGGCTGTTCTTCCAGAGAACCTGGGTTCAATTCCCAGCACCCACATGGTGGCTTACAACCATTTGGAATCTATTTCCAGGGTATTCAACACACTCTTCTGGACTCCATGAGTACTAGGAACATACTCAGTGTATGTGCAGACAAACATTCACCATATAAAATACAAATAAAACCATATAAAATACAAATAAAAAAAGAAAACGTATAAAGGATTGTACAAGCATGTGAGGTTTTATCCCAGAAAGACACTCAAAAATCAATGTCAGGGCTGGAGAGACATCTCTGTGTTTAAGACTGCACATTGCCCTTGCTGAGAACCCAGGTTTGGCTCCCAATATCTACGCTAGGCATCCCCCAGCCACCTACAGCTCCAGCTTTAGGAGATTGCATGCCTTTTTCCATCCTCTGCTGACACTATCTGCACTAACACATGAATGCCACCTAACACATGCACATATATGTATAATTTAAAAGACAGAAAATAATTTATCCAACAAAGTTCATGTCCTTTACCACATCCAAAGGGAAAAAAAAAGCTTCATGTGATGGTGTCAGGTGATGCTGAAAATGATACGAGATAAAACTCTATTTCTTGGTAGACTCTGCAATTCCCACCTGGAAGTCTCAACTAACTTTGGCTAGAAAACTCATTATAATGGATAGTGAATGAGAAAAGGACATATTGTTCATGAAGGAAAGCTAGCTAAAGCCACTCCTTCTGCAGGGACAGGGCTACGCTAAAGCTGGTATGATTTGGTCCTCTGAAAACACATAAGAAGCAGTATTTCTCAACGGGTTTAAACTGTCTCAATATTCAGAAAGCGACTTTCTTCTTTCTTCTTGTTCACAGTGGTAGGATGCAGGGATGCTCACCGCCATTACTCATCCCATTCCTGGGCTTCTTTGGGTACTTGATATTGCCTTCCGTCTGAAGGGTGTGACTCTTTCCAGAGGGCTTACTTACCTGGAGTGGTATAGTGACCAGTGAGGAGACCAGGGGCTCCCTAGTTCAGCATGTGGCATACGGGTGAAAGTGGAAGCCTTTGTTCTGAACATAACTGTGCAAAGCCATGAGATTTAGAGATTGGCTGTGTTGTAGTTAGTGTGTTATTTCTGTGAGGAGACACCTTGACCACAGTGACTCTTTTAAGGGAAAACATTTAATTGAGCTGGCGTATAATTTCAGAGGGTTGGTCCATTATCACCATAGCGGGAAGCATGGCAGTGTGCAGGCAGACGGTGCTGGAGGAGCTGAGAGTCCTACATCTTGAACTGAAGGCAGCAGAAGGAGACTGTGTCCGTAAGGGGCATGGTGTGTGCACAGAAGACCACAAGGGCCACCCTGATAATGACACACTTACTCTAACTAGGGCGCACCTCCAAATAGTGCCACTTTCTATGGGCCAAGCATTCAAACACATGAGCCTATGGGGGCCATTCCTGCTCAAACTGTCACAGGCTATGTTTGGCAGTTATTATTTCATTCATTTTCTTCCTGCTTGCTTCCTCACCAGATTGTTTTTCTAATCAAGCAGCTTCAGTTGCCACTATGTGGTCTCCCCTCCTGGAGCCTAGAATCTTCCCCAATGGACACCCCATTAAGTTGCTCCACACCTTTAAACCTGCTTCGTGGAGTGCTTTTTCTCCTCTTACCTGTCCTTTCAATAGCTGCAGTGACAAATACGTTCTCTCAGGTCTTCTACACTCTAGTCTCAGTCTCTACATGTGCGGTTAATTTGGCTTGTCCATTTGACCGGTTTAAGAAATGTCTATGGCATTAGTGGGTGGCATCTGGTTGTGTTTGTGAGACCGTTTATAGAGGGAATTTCAATAAAGTAGTAAGACGTACGTAGATTTTAGGTAACACCATCCCTGAATTGGGTTTTTGGACTGAAAATACAAAGAGGGGGTGAGAGAGAAATGCAGCTGGGCACCAGTATTCTCCATCTTCTGTTTCCTGATCTGTTGGGATGTAATCAAGCAGCCTCCTGATGCTGTAGACAGGAGGTGGTTAAACAATGTCTCCTCTGCCATTATAGATCATCCCCTGAGCTGTGAGTCAAAATAAGTCTCTCCACCCTTACTTGCTTCTATCAGGCATTTTTGTCACAGTGACATCAAAAGCAACCAATAGACCTCCACGGCACCTTTCCTGTGGGTAAGAGATGAACATGTTGGAGCTGGAGAGATGGCTCAGAGGTTAAGAGCACTGGCTGCTCTTCCCAAGGTCATGAGTTCAATTCCCAGCAACCACATGGTGGCTCAAACCATCTATAATGAGATCCGGTGCCCTCCTCTGGCGTGCAGGTTTATATGCAGACAACATTGTATACATAATAAATAAATAAGTCTTAAAAAAAAAAAAAGAGATGAACATGTTGAACAAAGGATTTCAAATGTGCTACTCTCCAGTGTTACTGGGGGGAAATACCAGGTGTTTTGTCCAGTAAGGAGACTGCACTGGAGGAAATGGTAGAGCCTAGGAAAACCCACCTTTCCTCTTACTAATGCTATTGAAGCTAAAAGGACCTCTGCATTGATCTCCAGGGTAAGGTGATGCTTAAATTCACTGCTGACTCCAATCGAATGACAAATATATAGCATGCTTTCACTGCCATGAGCATAAAAGTTATATTACATATATTATATTATATAACTGATTATATATTATATTAGATAACTGATTTATCTTAGTGCGATTACTTTTGAAGAACATAATCCCAGCAGGAAGAGGGAGGGCCTGAAGCTTCATCAGCCCACAAGTCCAGGAGCTACCTAGAATAGTCTATTCTTACTTAGTTGCCTCTTCATATCAAAAGGAGGCCAAAGAGCATCCCTTTTCCCAGGAGAGACAGAGACAGACAGAAAGAGACAGACAGAGATGGAGACACAGACAAACACAGAGACAGAGAGAATAAAGAACATGGGCTGATCTGGCACAAGGAAAGAGTGTTCTTATGAAAGGTGTTAGAGAAAAAATGATTCTGACATATGTGAAAAGTAATAATAATTTTATCCAAAGCTAATTCAGTAAGAATACCCAATTAGGGGAGAGTGGTTAGACTCAACTTTCAATACACAAAGAATAAGTGGAGATTGACAACTAAGCAACAGAGGGAGGCATTCTTCAGATGGAAAACTACTAAACATAAGCAATAAGAGTAGGAATTTTACCAAAATGATCGTGGTGGTTATTTGTCAACTTTGTTTGGTTTAGAAATGCATAGAGGGTTATTTTAACTCACTTCTGGGTGTCTGAAATGTTGTTTCCAGAGATAATTACATCATAAGAACTTTGGCTTATTGAGCTGGTTAAATTGTTGACGTGTTCTAATATGGGTAGTATTGAGAGGAGGTGAAAAGAGAGAGGGAGGGAGTAGTTGGAGGAAGCAGTTTACTATGGGTGTTTCCTTGGGAGTGTATGTAGCTTTGGCCTCTTCCTCTACCCCACTTTCTCTGTTTCTCAGTACACTGTGATGCAGGAAAGTTTTCCACAGTATAATTTTGCCACCATAATGTCCTACCAAAGACCACAGGGCTAACTAAACACTTACTAAATCCTTCGAAACCATAAACCAAAATAGATCTTTTCCTCTCAGATCATATATTTTGACTACAGCAATACAAAAATAACACATAACTTACTAAGATACACTTACACCTTAAAGACAGGAATGACCAACATCATCATATATGAAGGGTGATCAGGTATCAAAGGTGGAAAGATACTCACTACATAAACTTAGTGAACAGATGATGCAAGTTACACAAGAACAAAACAGAAATGGAAGGCTGAGGTCAAGCCTAGTCAAGAAGACTCAGAAAAATCTAAGCAAAGTTCAGTCAAAAATATTCTTTGTCAAGAGGTAAGGTTGAATTTGTCCTTGGCCTTGACATTGTTACCACATCCTATTTAATAACCCATGGTCTCTCCTAGGACAGGGTGCTGAGACTGGGAGAGAACATGAGGATATCATGTATGAACAGAGGAGAGAGATGGCTTGCAAATAACTGTGCATGACAGGAGACAGTGAAGGAAGTGACCATGCACACATCTCACTAAGCATTTCCCTTGACATCCACTTTCTTTCTACACCCCCAAGACTTCTGCCTCCCTTCCACAACCAACTCTGGCCAGCTTACTGGTGTCTTCTCCATTAGGTGATGGAGCTCCATGCTGCTCTTTGGCTGTTGCTCCCACAGCATTGGCTCCTAGTCAGCTTCCTTCTGTTCTGTAACCTAGGTTGCCAGGAACTGCAGTCAGTCTCATTTTAATCCTGACAGCAGTATTTTATCATGGAAAGCATGCTTCTGTTAACCACTTCCTCTACACCCTAAATGCCAGCTGGTGATTTCATGCCAGAAAAAACTGGTTTTAAACACAAAACCCCAGCATTTTTTCATATTCAAAAATACTTCCCCAAATCTGTAACATCCGGAGTAGCAAGGACAGTCATGGCCAACTTGGCCTCATCAGTCACATTGTATGTGTTTCCTTAATCTCACTGTCTTAGCTATTCTACTATGGATGCTTCACAGTATAAACTTAGAACTATTTCTCACGAACAGAGTAATGAAATTACAACCAAACCTTGTGTTCCAGTTTACCTCCTACTGCTGTCATAAAACCTATGACCAAAATTTGCTGTGTGTGTGTGAGGTGGGTATTCGGCTTACAGGTCCTGATCACAGTCCTCCATTGAGGGAATTCAGGGCAGGAACTCAAGCAGCAGCAGCAGAAAGAACCATGGAGGAATGCTGCTTGCTGGCTTGCTTCTTCTGGCTTGCTCGGTTACCTTCTTTATATAACCCACTATCATCTGCCGAGGGGCGGGGCTGCCCACAGTAGGTTGGGACCACCGCGTCAATTAGTAATTAATAAAATGTCCTCTAGGGAAATCCAATAAGTGACTTCACAAGTGAGATTCATTCCCCCTTAATATGTCTAGGTTTGAGTCAATATGACAAAATCTGACCAGAACTTACTATTCACAGCAATTGTGTGTTTGACAGATTCAATCAGACCCTTGGGATTTGGGGTAGTAAGATAATGATGTACATATGGGAAGAACAAATACCACATTAAATAGGACATCTAACATCCACATTCTTAAACTATTCTCCAGTGCAAAGCCAGAGGTATCACCTGTCTGTTTACGCTCAGGTTGCTCCTCAGCCTTTAGCCAGCTGGGTGGCTTCTCTCCCTTCATTTATCTTCCTTGACTTCGCTTCAGCTCTTCTCTGCTCCTCATAACTTTAAATTATTTGTTGTGGCTTAAGGATGGCATTTTGCCATGACCCTATTTGCTGTGGCAAAGGTGCCATAAACTGCTGAATGCACACTCAGAACTTTACAGAAACTGTGTGAAAAGAAACAGGATCTCTGGCATTATAGAGAAAGGTCACTGTAAACACTCCTTCCATCTCTCTGTCATGCTCTCAAACATTACAGGAAGGAAACACATCTCCAAAGGATGAAGTCAGACTGATACATCTGAGAACTTTCAAGACAATACAAACCTCCCATCACAGGACCAGACAGCTGGGGTGACGCTGATGTCATCTTGGTTCCTTTTGGTAGAACTACAAGCGTTTTAAAGTCTTTGTAGACTGTCTAACTTTCTTTTATGTCTAACTTCCATTAGAATTGAAAAGTGCATACTTGTTGAAGATATCTGACTTAGATAAAGTAAAAAAAGATAACAGTTCATGAAGTGTATGTCATAGTTTGCATTAACTGTCAAACTGACACAGCCTAGAGTCACCTGAGAAGGGAGGTCTCTGTCTGAAAAAGGGGTCTCACTTGAAGGATTGCCTAGGTCAGATTGGCTGTGGGTGCATCAGTGGGGGATTGTTATGAGTGATAACTGGCTTAAGAGGGCCAAGCCCACTGTGGGTGGCAGCATTCTCTGGGTAGTTGGTCCTGGTCTATATTACAAAGTAGCTAAACATGGGCTGGAACCATCAGGCATCATTCTTCCATAATTGGTGCTTCAAGTTTCCGCTTGAGTTTCTGCCCTGACCCCTCAGTGATGAACCATGACCTGGATGTGAATGCCAAAGACATTTTTTCCACCATCACATAGCTTTTTGTCAGGGTGTTTTATCACAATAGAAAGGAAGCAAGATCAGGGTATTTATGTGGGTGGGTGGATTTAATACATGTCAAGTGCCATCGTTTTAGAACTATAATACAGAAGTGTGTATATACATGTAGGCTGTTCATGAGCCTATGTACATACAGATAGCACACAGGGTACATAATATTTGATTCCCTACACCCAAAGTTATCCCATTTTACAACTCATTGTATTTCGTTAATACATTTCAAGCTAACCATTCTGAAATTATGACTCTGTCAATCATTATTTCTTTCTCAATTTGAGTCTGATTTTGGATGTTTGTGTTAGATTTTTTTTAAGATCATTAATTAAGAAAATGGAATGGATACAGAAATTGTGGTATATCTACACAATGGAATATTACTCAACAATAAAAAACAAAGAAATCATAAAATTTGCAGGTAAATGGTGGGAACTGGAAAAGATCATCCTGAGTGAGGTATCCCAGAAGCAGAAAGACACACATGGTATATATTCACTTATAAGTGGATATTAGACTTATAATATAGGATACACCCACTAAAATCTATACACCTAAAGAAACTAATCAAGAAGGAAGACTGGATAAATGCTCAAACCTCATACAGAAAGACAAATGGACATGAGAAGAAGGAGAAAACAGGAAACAGTACAGAAGCCTGCCACAGAGGACCTCTGAAAGGCTCTATCCTGCAGGGTATTGAGGCAGATGCTGAGACTCATAGCCAAGCTTTGGGCAGAGTGCAGGGAATTTTATAAAAGAAGTGGGAGATAATAAGACCTAGAGAGGACAGGAGCTCCACAAGGAGAGCAACAGATCCAAAAATCTGGGCACAGGGGTCTTTTCTGAGACTGATACTCCAGCCAAGGACCACTTATGGAGATGGCCTTGAACCCCTGCACAGAGGTAGCCCATGGCAGTTCCAAGTGTCCAAGTGTCCAAGTGGGTTCCATAGTAATGGGGACAGGGACTGTCTCTGACAGGAACTGATTATCCTGCTCTTTGATCACCTCCCCCTGAAGGAGGATCAGCCTTATCAGGCCACAGAGGAAGACAAGGCAGCCACTCCTGATGAGACCTGATAGACGAGGATCAGAGGGAAGGGGAAGAGGACCTCCCTTATCAGTGGACTGGGGGAGGGGCACAGAGGGGGGAAAAGGAAAAGAGGGTGGGATTGGGAGGGGAGGAGGGAGGGAGCTACAAGGGGGATACAAAGTGAATAAACTGTAATTAATAAAAACAAAAATAATTTAAAAAGAGAAAAAAGAAAGCAGAAAGCAAGAAAGAGAATATGGACATGAAAGTAAACCATGAGAAATCTAAATCAACTGTTGATCTTTAAGGAAAACAGCATCCTCTCTGTATTAAAGACCTTAATAGCATGGATCAAGTGACATTGGTGTGGAGAAGGAATTGCATATGGTGAGCACATACTGAATAGGGCGATGTGCAGTGGCACATATGTGTTGTATACATTACGCAAAGGTAAAGGTCAGAAGCTAGAAGCCACGATGCTTGGGAAACTATATGGTGATTTGAACAGTTCCGGCACTTGGCCTTGCCCAAAAGTCCAGGAAGCAGCTGATTTGCAAGGATTCTTGACAATACGTCCAATGGGACTGAGCCGTCACAGTGGGTCTCTTTCACCATTTATCTGAGAAAGTCAAACTTACCCAATACTCACTCTCTCACTGCAACCCCTCCCCAGCTGTTCCTAAAGAGAACTTCCCTTCCTGCCACTCCTCAGCTACTGTCCATTGACACTAGTATCACTTTATTATGTCTAAAATAAAGAGATTCAGATAGGATGTCAAGACGTGACAAATACTTTCATTCTTTTCAGATTCAAATGAGGGATGTTGGGGGTTCTTTGCTGTGATACTATACAGCAAGGGGTATTTCTACAATTAAACAGGGGTATTTCCTGTTTCTTCCTTGCCAACTTCACGATCATGGGTAACAAGATCTATAATCACATCTGTAATCACACCAGTTGTAAAAGCACTTTTACAACTGAACTATAGCCCTAGTTCTTATTTTTTCTCTTGTTCACACAAGAATCGGGAAAAGAAAATAGTTGAATGCACAAACACAGTGATGAATACAGACTGAATCATAATTAATTTTTGGAGCAAAATAAAAATCAAATAGTTATTGCATTAAAATGAAAATGTAAGAATATGAAAATTTGATCTCACCAAATCTATGATAATTTAATGCATATATTATGATTTTAATGAAAATTAATAGTAGACTATTTTAGCATATTTTAATTAGCTTTATAATGAAAGATCTTGTATGCAAATAATAGAAGAAATTGACTATATATCAACTCAATGAAAAGAAACCACTAATTCATCATTTTCAAAGTGTGTTTGTAGTTTCCCAATATAGAAGCATAAATATCTGCTGAAGTGTGAGGCAAATGATTGGAGAAGTGTGATTTATTTTTACCTAATATTGTGATTTCGGGTAAAGCATTTTACACTCATGTTTCTCTCCCGACAACCAGAGTGGGGGCTCTTGATTTTCTTCCAATACTTCCTGTGAGATGCTCCTAGAATTGTGACATCAGTTACATTTCACTGTTTCAGACCAAATCACTGCAATGCCTCTGATAGAAACTAAATAAATTTTGTATGGCAAAAATAATGTTTATCTTCCCCTTTCTGAATCTGGTTCTCTTTTCACATTTTATGTAATGCGCTTACCATGTTTATTGGAAGAGACACCTTCAGAGACATCCCCAATGAAAACAGTTACCGTGTAATTGATGTATGGAAGGAAATAACCCAGAAGGGAAATAACCACTGTGTGGAGAAGTCCTAGGATCTTTTATGATCATGACTTTGGAATTTTTATTATTATAAATAAATCCTTAGGTACTTCATCAGACAATTCAGAGGTTGTTTGGAATAAGTGGTCAAACCACTATTTTTCATTTTTCCATTTTAATAAACATATACCTATACTTTTGTAGTTTAATTGTCTTTTCTCATTTTTATGACAGGATCTGACTTACTATGTAGCCAGTTGTCATTGAACTCAAGATCCTCCTATCTCAGCCTTGTAAGTGGTAGGGTTATGAGTATGTCCAAGCACATGCAGCCTAATAATCTCCTTTTTCTATTTTTCTCATAATTTACAGTTTCTATCCCTACAAATTTAGGGTCAAGTTTTAAATGAAGTTGACAATGAAGAGTTCATTTTGAATATATTCATACAAGCAGCAAGGTCAGTATGTAAATGTTATTTGCAAGTATATAATAAAGAGCAATGCTCACTTTAATCTTTATACATAAAACTATGTGATCCATGTAGTAGCTACCGATTGAGAATCTTGGAAAGCAGGTGGGGAAAGCCAAGAGTGGGACAGGTGATAAATCACTTCGTTCGTTCATCACTAAATGTTGACTGCCAAGGAGAAGCAGAGCTAAATATTCACATTTGGCATTGAAATTTCAGAGTGTGGCTCCTGGCATGCCTTTAGCCAACAAGACTGATAATTAATAAGTGTTTAGTGGATGAATAAAATAATTTCATGACAATGTTTTATTTTTACTACTTTGGCAAAGATTTAACTTTACATAAAACAAAAGTGCTGGAACTGATGAGAAATGGAAAATGTAAGGCAGGGCAGTGTCTATAGCGAAGAGTTTAGGATTAGTAAAAATACTCCGTTATTTAGTCGGTAACAAACATAAAAAGTAAGCTGGTAGTTAGAGTATGAAATGGGCCAAGTACAAAACCATTACTGAAATGCATGCAGTGATAACATATTGTAAAGTAACAATCTAGATATGAGAATACACATAACAAAGCTTTTGGCATAATCCTTGTAGCCAGAATTTTGGCTACTTTGTGAGTTCTTTTTCCTTCCACCCTTTCAACCTTCTAATACCAGACAGAAGAGAGAGAAAAGGATAGAGGGGAAAGGGTGCTTTGTTATCATCAGACTACTTCCTGCGTCCAGTTCCTTGGCGCAAGTTTGATCCTCACCTTCAGGATATCTAGTTTCTTTTTCTTGTTGTTTCTTCTTTGCACACAACTACTTAGCAAACCACAACCAACAGCAACCAACCAAGAACCAACAATCCACCCTTGGGATCCTAGCATTTATGTACCCCCTGAAGAGTACCCAGAATTCCAAATGTCACACATTCTCAGAAACTGTCTGCAGCTGGCAAAATCATACCCCTGCTAGAGCATGAGGCAAATCGTAGTCAGCTGCTGTGGACAATCTGAAGCAACCCTACATCCCCACACCAAGCATTAAAATGGAAACACATTATATTTCTGTAACTTAAACTAAAATTCTGTGTGCCAGTAATCCCAGCACTCAGTGAGTCAGAGGCAGGCAGGTCTCTGTGAGTTCAAGGCCAGCCTGGTCTACAAAGTGAGCCCAGGACAACGAAGGCCTCACAGAGAAACCCTGCCTTGAAAATAAATAAATAAAAGAAACCAAACCAAAGTTCTCGCTATAAATCCTAGTGATGATATTCAGAGGTTGGGCTCACAGGGGGATAGAGGAGTATATTAGAATGCCTCAGTGAAATCGCCCTTTCTGATTGATGGCCTTGGGATGTCTCAGAGTAGCCATTCCCACTGTAGACCGGGCGTGTACAGGGGGCATACATGCATTGAGCATATTTTGTGTACTCAGGCTTGGAAGATTTGGGATATTTTTTCCTCTCCAGTGTGGAAATCCTCATGACTCTCTGAGAACCAACTAGTCAGTATTATCTAGTATCTTAGATCGTCAAGTGCCATTTGAATTGACATTTATAGGATAAATAGATATGGGATTAAAACGCCACAGGGAAGAGGGAAACAACCTCTAAGGGAGGAAACTAGCCTGTGATGAAGCTGGGGACTGTGGGAGAACTTGGTGTGTTCAAGGAACAGAAGAGCACCCAACATAGACAGAGGACTGTCTTGAATGGAAGAGAGTTGACAATGCTTCTAGACACACAGCCCATAACCACACAATCTATAACCAAGATTTTAAAAAAAATCAATGTCTCATCTGTGATCCTGAAAAAAAAATCAATTTTGAAATTAAAATCAAAAAGAAAAATATGCACATAAAGAAAGGGAGGCAACTATAACACATGTCATAAAGCCTCAAGTGCATTGAACTGAGTGACCAGGCTTGGGCTGTCTTAATGAAGCCCTCAGGCTGATTGTGATATACAGTTCTACCTTGGGTTGCTGATGCTAGGTGCAATTAGGAAATGAGCATTTTCTCCAAATTGACTGTTGCCAACATGTGTTTCTAAAGGACACCGCTTTAACTATTGTGGACTGGTTACTTAGATGGAAATTTTCAGGCCACATTTCCTCAGCATATCCCAAGAGCTGGCTGGAAAAATCCTCAGGTATTTAACATGGAAATAAAACATTTCCCTTGGGTAGTACTTATTTTCTATTCCTATTAACTGTTTCTCTCCCAGCAACGCTGGGACTTTGATGTTTAAGACTGCCATGGCTGTAACAGAAGAATATATCTACGAATCTTTTTGAATCCTTCCGAGGCTCCTACAAAATATGACTTCTTTTTATATCTTATCACTGAGGTAATTATGAAGGCCTTGATAATAGAAGCTGTAAACTGGGCTCTAAGTTCATTTAAGCACAAACATTGACTTGACGCCTTGATGTAGGGTTTTATTTCTGGATGAGGTTTTGTACATAGATAGTGAAAGACCATGATCTGATCAAAAGCTGACTAGGGTTGGAAACAGGAAAACCCGCTCCAACATCTGTTAGAAATGCTGCCTGATCTGAGGTCATCTTAATTAATTTGGTTTGACCAGCGTGTTATTTACTTGAACTATATAAAATGACATATTAATTTTATCTTATTTCTTGGAAGCAGCTATTGTCTAAAGCAATCACTGGAACAAAAAGAAGGTAACTCAAGTTCTGTCTTGAGATCCTGAGAAATATGTGTGCATTTTATGTTTTTCATTTGAAATTGTGTAACACAAAAAAAGTTGTAGAAATAATTAGGGTTTCTAATTACCCGTTATCCGTGTCCCTTATGACACTATACAACTCACAGAATTTAGTCAAATCTATGTACCACAGTACTGTTTCTTCAGGAAGAGACTCTAGGTAAGGGTTTCTTTAGCTGTGGTTCTCTTTTTCAGGATTGCCATTAAAATATTTTTAATTTCTAGTATTAAATGGAAATTGCAGGATAAGTGGGCCTTGGGTTTAACTTCCATGCCAGCTCCTCAGCACCCCGAGGAAGCTCCTTGCCATCCCATCCTTTCCCATCCTGCCTAAGATGAGAACTTCCGCTTTGCCCGGCACGTATATCTCTGCTCGATACCGATTATATTGTACCTGCCTGTTAAGAAACTGCTGCCAGGCATCGGATCAGCTGTTACCAGTGCTGCGATCAATGACGTAAGCTGAAGTACGCCCCTGGAGGGATGGTGTTGCGGATGTTTGTTTCTAGCTGTGCTATTTTGAGAGGCTGTCGAACCTTCACAAGGCAGGATCTACCTGGAAGTAGACTACTAGGGATAGAAGTTTAAGCTTGCCCCTGACCCCTCTGTCCTGACGGTCTATCTCCTGGTCCATTGTAATGTCAATGCCCTAAGTCCCTGATGCTGTGAACCTTTCTGCTGGGCCCCACCCGCCATTATAATGCAATGAAACCATGAAGCCAAATAGGTCTTTCTTTGTTTCTGACAAGGATTGTCATCTTCGTAGCAACACAAAATTAACGGATGCACCAAAGCACACTCATTCTACTTAAGAATGGCCCCACTGTGCAAAACAGTGTTAAGGGCTACTATACCAGCAATCCAGATATGCCGAAGGCAAGTGGGAGAATATTTTCTTTAGGTGAAAAGTCTCAAAACATATAAAAGGAAATCATGAAATTTGCAGGTAAATGGTGGGATCTGGAAAGGATCATCCTGAGTGAGTTGTCCCAGAAGCAAAAAGACACGCATGGTATATACTCACTCATATAGACATACAACATAGGACAAACCCACTAAAACCTGTGCATCTAAAGAAACTAAGCAAGAGAGAAGACCCTAACTAAAATGTCCAATCCCCATCCGGAAAGGCAAAGAGGATGGACATCAGAAGAAGAAAACAGGAAACAACCTAGGAACCTACCACAGAGGGCCTCTGAAAGCCTCTGCCCTTCAGACTATCAAAGCCGATGCTGAGCTGGATGGGCAACTGTTGGGCAGGTGAACGGAATTTTAGGTAAGAACTGGGAAATAGTAAGAGCTGGAGAGGACAGGGTCTCCACAAGGAGAGCAACAGAGCAAGAAAATTTGAACACAGGGAACTTCCCAGAGACTCATACTCCAACTAAGGACTATTCATAGAGATAACCCAGAACCCCTGCACAGATGTAGCCCAGGACAGTTCAGAGTTCAATTGGGTTACATAGTAATGTGAAGAGGGACTGCCTCTGACATAATCTGATTGGCCTGCTCTTTGATCACCTCCCTCTGGGGGGGGGAGCAGCCTTACCAGGCCATAGTAGAGGACAATGCAGCCACTTTTGATGTGAACTGATAGACTAAGATCAGAAAGGAGAGGAGAACCTCCCCTATTAGTGGACTTGGGGAGTGGCATGCAAGCAGAGGGAGGAGGGAGGGTGGGATTGGGAGGGGAGGAGGGAGGGGCTTATGGGGGGATGCAGAATGAATAAAGTGTAATTGATGAAATAAAATAAAATAAAATAAAATGTTCGCTTGTACTGACAGGCACTTTGAGGCGTTCTGGAGTGTCTCCTTCCATAAATCAGAGGGATGCCTGTATTTGGACTTCAACTTTTCGAGGCGTTACTTCTACAAGTAAGTGAGGTGGAGGAAGGGATGTCTTTAAGGAAAGATTCTACTGAGGGAGGTTTCAAAGAAGATAGCTGCTGTAAGCAAGCTAATTAGACATTCACTGCTAACAATCTTGACCTCAATTAGGTGACGGATTCCTAATTAAATCCTTACAGGCTTTTGTGTTAAATGGTAATTGAATGCCTAAAAGTTCCTCCCAATTATATCATATTAACAAGAATGTATTTGCATTTTTAATGCTTTATTGATTTTCAATTCATTATAGAGCTATTTGTGTTATTTCACCATGTCATTGAAACCTTTATAAACTATTCTTTGGTGTCCAGGCACTCGGGAACAGGTTAGAGAAGTAGCAAAGTTTGTGACCCACTCCGGGCTTTTTCAGACTGCTGTAGCTTAGCTGCCTCTGCCCACAGCTGTCACCAGCTCTTTAAATATGCATGAGCATGTGTGCAGGAAGAGGACTCGGTGAGGCAGGAGACACACAGTCTAGACCACTCTCCTTTAACTGCTGGTGAAACTCAGACTCTCATGCAGTGCCGTGTCTTGATGTAGGCCTTCTTTCCAGGTTTCAATGTGTAAGTGTCAATTCAATGTGTAAGTGTCTTGCCTGCACGTATGTAAGTGTATCACGTGCAGGCTTGGTGCTTGCAAGAGGCTGGAAGAGGATGCTGGCTATTGTGGAGCTGGAGTTACGGCTGGTTGTGAGCCACCGTGTGAATTCTGGGTATCAAACCCAGGTCTTCTGCAAAAGCAACAAATACTTAGAACCACTGAGCCATCTCTCCAGCCCTGCTTCAAGCCTACGGTGCAGGGATTGCACACAATTAGTTCTCCGAATGATTCGTTTCTACACTCAAAATCCTCAGCTCTCAATATGTTGTGTATTTACTTTTGTGGCACAAAGTTGTGGCAAACACAGCACATATGTATGTTAGTTAGAGATAGTTGGGTGTGGGCTCATATATCATTTTGTTCATTTGTCTCTTTAAAAATGTTAATCTCATCTGTTAACAGTATTTCTTTTAATTTAATGTTTCATTTCTTCCACTGGTCTTGTTCCCAGCTCAGCCCTAAAATGAATTGTTACAAACTTGCAACTTAAATATTTTACCCATGTGCATTTACTTGCAAATCATTCTTGATCCTGGATTAATCTTTGGTGCTGAAGGTTAAAACTGGAAGTTTGAGATGATGGAATTAAATTCAAGGTGGAGTTGGATTTCAATAAATTGGAAAAGAAATATGTATGTTACTTTCCAAAATTCAGGCTAGTTTCTCTAGTCAGAAAAAGCAGAATGTTTTTTACTTTTTTTTTTAATAAAGGAAAATATCAGAAGAAAATTACTTTTCCTTTTTTTAGATTTTTTTCAAAGTGTATTTTGTGCTTTTTTTTAAGTTTTATTTTTTACAATTTATTCATTTTACATCCTGATTGTAGCCCCCTCCTTCATCTCGTCTTTCCAGCCTACTATCCCCTCCCTCTTATCCCCTTCTCCTAGTCCACTGAAAGGGGGAGTCCTTCTCCCCTGTCATTTGACCCAGCTTATCAAGTCTCATCAGGACTACCTGGATCCTCTTCCTCTGTGCATTTTTCTATATGTAGACATCCAGTTAGACCAGCTCCATTTGTTGAAGGTGCTGTCTTTTTTTCCATTCTTTGTCAAAAATCAGGTGTCTATAGGTGTGTGGGTTTATAGACTTAGAACATTGCTAGATTGCAGAGTATTTTTTTTTCTTGCACATCTAAATCCCAGGGTTCAATACCAGTATTAAAAAACATTAAATTAAAAATTGTCTCCAGTCCATAGAAACAGAATGATGGATCAATGGAACCGAATAGAAGACCCAGAAATAAACCCACACACTTATGGACACCTGATCTTTGACAAAGACGCCAAAACCATACAACAGAAAAAAGATAGCATCTTCAACAAATGGTGCTGGTCTAACTGGATGCCTACATGTAGAAAAATGAAAATAGATCCATACTTATCACCCTTCACAAAACTAAAGTCCAAGTGGATCAAAGACCTCAACATAAAACCAGACACATTAAATCGGTTAGAAGAAAAAGTGGGGAATACCCTAGAACTCATTGGTACAGGAGACAACTTCCTGAACAGTGTACCAACAGCACAGGCTCTAAGAGCAACAATCAATAAATGGGACCCCATGAAACTCAAAAGCTTCTGTAAAGCAAAGGACACCATCATCAAAACAAAACGACTGCCTACAGATTGGGAAAGAATCTTCACCAACACTTTATCTGACAGAGGGCTAATATCCAGTATATATAAAGAACTAAAGAAGCTGAAAAGCAACAAACCAAGTAATCCAATTAAAAAATGGGGAACAGAGCTAAACAGAGAATTCTCTGTAGAGGAATATCAAATGGCAGAGAAACACTTAAAGAAATGTTCAACGTCATTAGCCATTAGGGAAATGCAAATCAAAATGATCCTGAGATTTCACCTTACACCCATCAGAATGGCCAAGATCAAAAACTGAAGTGACAACACATGCTGGAGAGGTTGTAGAGAAAGGAGAACCTTCCTCCACTGCTGGTGGGAATGTAAACTTGTACAACCACTCTGGAAATCAATCTGGCGCTTTCTCAGACAACTAGGAATAGCGCTTCCTCAAGATTCAGCCATACCACTCCTAGGCATATATCCAAAAGAGGCTCAAGTACACAATAAGTACATTTGCTCAACCATGTTTGTATTAGCTTTATTTGTAATAGCCAGAAGCTAGAAACAGCCCAGATGCCCCTCAACTGAAGAATGGATGCAGAAAGTACATCTACACAATGGAGTATTATTCAGCAATGAAAAATAAGGAAATCATAAAATTTGGAGGTAAATGGTAGGAACTGGAAAGGATCATCCTGAGTGAGCTGTTCCAGAAGCAGAAAGACACACACGATATACACTCAGTTATATAGACACATAATATAGGATAAATCTACTAAAATCTGTACATCTAAAGAAACTAATCAAGAGGGAGGACCCTGACTAAAATGCTCAATCCTCACCCCGAAAGGCAAAAAGGATGGACATCAGAAGAAGAAGAAGAAAACAAGAAACAAGTTAAGAGACTGCCACAGAGGGTCTCTGAAAGGCTCTGCCCTGCAGACTATCAATGCAGATGCTGAGACTTATGGCCAACGGTTGGGGAGAGTGCATGGAATCTTATGAAAGAAGTAGGAAAAAGTAAGATCTGGAGAGGACAGGAACTCCACAAGGAGAGCAACAGAACCAGAAAATTTGAACACAGGGGTCTTTCCAGAGACTCATACTCCAACCAAGTACCATGCATGGAGATAACCTAGAACCCTTGCACAGATGTAACCCATGGCAATTCAGTATCCAAGTGGGTTCCATAGTAATGGGAAGAGGGACTGCCTCTGACATAAACTGATTGGCCTGCTCTTTGATCACCTCCCCCTAAGGGGGGAGCAGCCTTACCAGGCCACAGTAGAGGACAATGCAGCCCCTCCTGATGAGATCTGATAGACTAAGATCAGAAGAAAGGAGAGGGGGACCTCCCTATCAGTGGACTTGGGGAGGGGCATGCGTGAAGGAGGAGAGAAGGTGGGATTAGGAGGGGAGATTATGGAAGGATACAAAGTGAATAAAGTGTAATTAATAAAAGTTAAAATAAAATTAAAAAATAACAATGCCTCTAGTCAAATAGAATGGGGAGAAACAAAAGGAAAAGGAAAATTAACACATGAAATGTGTGAATATTTTTTACAAAATATTTTTTATCATTAAACATTGCATATTCAGGTATACACATTTGTGTTTTAAATTATGGTTGAAATTTATTTTCATTAGAATCATAATCAGTAAAGTCTAAGTTGTTATTTAAAACTTTGTTCTTTATCCTGAGAATATATGTATACCATGAAATACAATCATATTCATTCCTCATTTTTCCCCCTCCAGCTCCCTCTGTATTCCAATTTGTTTTATGTTACCACAATTTTCTGATGGATTGGTAGTTAAACTCCATTAAAAAGTTGTTTATTTTTGAATTATCACTTCTCAAAAACGTGTCTTAATACACTTATGACATCATGTCTCCCCACACTTCCTGGAAGATCTCCTTATCGGCTGAGCTTTCCCCATACCTCCCTGTACTGTCCTCTTAACACAAGGGAAACGTGATTCTGTTAGGCTTCACAACAGACAGCATCTCTCCTGCGCTCCAAACTCTGCGTCTTCAATCCTCAGAGTAAGCGAGAGAAATCTAAGTCTTGCAAAGCCCCCAAATCCCTGTGATGCATCGCCCTTTCACTTCCTAACTCTGGATTTCCATAGACCCATCCTAGACATAGGACACTCTGATTCCTTAAACAGCCAACTGTCCTGTGGCTCTCTGCTGGCTTCCCCTGGTGCCTGCATGCTCTCTCTATAAATATAGGTGGCCATCCACTTTCCTTCAAATCGTTGCTCATCCTTGGCATTCTGAATGAGGTTAAACTTGACTAATCTTAACCTAAGTAGTCTCTTACTCACTCTGGATACTTACTGTATATTTCCTTTTCTGTTTTCCACAGAACTCATAGTCATATCATGGATAATGTTCTAAAATTTGCTTAATATTTTTACACTAAAAAATATCTCACCTTTCTCAACTGGTAGGTATACTTTTCTATGCATGTCTCCTTTAAAAACAACAACCAACCAACCTACCAACCAACCAAACAAAACTCCACAGTTTCTCCTGGCCTAATATCTTCCTTCAAATTTTGTCTTTACAACTTCAAGAAGTATGTAAACTATTATGTGTATAAATCAAGGTTATAAAGATCAAACACCTTGGCCAGGGAGATAGAAAAATTGGTAAAATACAAGGTAGGCAGCAGTTGAGAAATATGCTTGTGTTGACCTCTGGCTATAGCCACACAAACACACACAGACAGACACAGAGAGAGAGAGAGCAAGCACACTTCTTTCAGAGTAATATGATGACACCAACATTGTGTGCAGGGACAACAACAGGCAAGCAGGCACTACTTCCTTTGTTTTATATAAAAGCAGAATACAATGTCTGACTAAAAACATAATGGCATTTTCACATATTTTATTCTGGGCTTTCATAGAACCAGTGACTCTAATATTCCTATACCAGTCCAACTTCTTTTTATGTAATCTTTTAAATTTCATTTATTTATTATTTGACAGTTTCATCTATGTACAATTAATTTTAGTCATTTCTGTCTATTACTTTATCTCTATAACCCTTTTCTCCAATTCATACTCTTCTTTCCAGCAAGGCTTCCTTCAACTCTCTCTCTCTCTCTCTCTCTCTCTCTCTCTCTCTCTCTCTCTCTCTCTCCCCTCCTTCCCTCCTTTCATTTGTGTTTGTGTGTGTCCCATTTAACTGGGTTTGCCCACATGGGCACGAGTAAGAGGCTGTTATTGGAGCATGGAAAATTTATCAATAGATGTACCAGTGGAAAAACTTACACCCCTCCTTCAGCAACCTTTAATGGCCAACAATCCCTCAGGGAAGGGGGCTTGTCACGAGTCCCTTCCTTAAACCTCATGAAATGCTGATGGAGTCAGTCCCCCACTGTCTTGTCAGGGAATCATAACTGCAGTAAGTTTATGAGTTCAAGAGCTATACCATGTCCAGGAGACATTGTTTGCAGCATAACTTGCCATATAGTTCAATTCCTTAAAAAATCTTTTAACACTTAATATGAACAGCATAGCATAATATTGAAAATAAATCAATCTTCCTATTAATCTGTTTGTGTTTCCTTGGTGTACTGTCTGTAATGTCCTACATAATACAACAACCTCAACCTCAAACACAAAAATGACTTACTGTAAGTAAACTCTCAATGAAGGCATACTACAGATATTAATTATTGTATAATACTTACATAGGTTTATATGCAGTTTCCAAGTATCTTATATATTATGACTATTATTATTATGACAGTTATAATTTAAAACTGAATGATTTTTGTCCAGTTGTCTATCCAGCTCGGAGTATCTTCATGGTGTGCTGGAGCATGCGGAGCCTCTCCAGTCTTTTCAGTGAAACAGACCTTGACCTTGTCATTTTGACTTGTGTTACAAGGTACATGGACCTCGGAACTACACATTTGATCTCTATAGTCTTAAACATCAACGCATCTAAATGATGGGTTATACGATGTTCCCAGGGATAAAGCCCAGACATTAGCATATTCTCCACGCTGCCTGACATCTCTTTCCTGTTTGCTAACTGTGTCCCATGCAGTGCAAATACCTCCACTACTTCTTTTGATTTATTATGTTTTTTAAAGATGTTTTTATGTATATGGTCTCTCTCCCTTTCTTTCTCTCTCCCAGTGTGTGTGTGTGTGTGTGTGTGTCCGTCTCTATGCCTGTCTGTTTCTGTGTCTATGTGAGTGTCCAGGTGCCTGCAGAGTCTAGAAGATGGTGTCAGACCTGGAGTTACAGACAGCTATGAGTTTCTCAGCATGGGTGCTGGGAACCCCAACATGGGTCCTGTGGAAGAACCTTGAGGGCTCTTAATGACCAAGCATCTCTGCAGCCTTAGTCCGTGTATTTTGTCTGTGTCTTTAAGGAGCCTGTATTTTCTGGGGTGCTTTGTGTATGAAGTTTTTATTAGTAGCTATGCGGAGTTTAGAGCACACAGTGAATCTCGGCACATGTCCACGCTGCTGCTTCTTGGCCAGTGCAGACACTTTGTATTCGTATTAGCCAATTACACTCTCCCTGTGACAGAACGCCTTGTCGAACGCAAGGGTGGGGGAAGGATTCAGTTAAGCTCACAGTCATCATGGCAGTGATGGCATAGCAGTGGACAGCATGAGGCCTTTTGTTCACATCTCAGCGGACCAGGAAGTAGAAATGTGGTTACAGTCCTCAGCCCCATACCGCAATGCAGCCACTAGCAGCCTCGCTTCCCAGAGGTTCCACAACTTTTCAAAAGCAGTGTTACCAGCTGAGGACCAGCCATTTTAACATAGGCACCGTTCATCTAAAAGCCATAACACACTGTAAGAATCATTCTCCACTCTTCCTTCTTCTGCCCTACAATGTTGTTGTCATTTATTTCATTTATCTATGGTGACATACTAGATTCATTAACTGCACTTCATTGTTTCTATGTATTCTTTTTCTACTCTTGTTCTTTTTTGTACTTTTTTTGGACTTCCTTTACCTAAGAAGTTTCTCTAATTTGTTTTCATAAACAACTGCAGGCTTGTTGGCCACGAATTCTTCAGCCTTCATTTTATTTTGTGCTCTTTAAAGATAATTTCCCTGGATCTCAAACCCTAGATTGTTGTTTTCTTTTAATTTATTTTACCCAATGGTCATCACAGTTGCATGATTTCTAAGGAAAAAGCCCACTGTGATGCTGAGCTTATTGCTCTAGCAATAAGATAATTTCTTCTTGTTCCCAGCGTCTATTAAAATCCCATTATTTATCTGTTTGTGCGCACAGCATACATATGAATGTCAGAGGAGAACCTGTGGGAGTTGTTTCTTTTCTTCAAAAATGTGGGTTCTGGGGATTGAAGTCAAGTCATCAGGCACAGCCACAGTCTCCCTTACCACTGTGCTGTAACGCTGGCCCGAGATTTTATTTTTGTTTTCAGTCTATTGCAGTTTGAATGTGGCTTCCTCTGTTTTAGAGTTTTATGATTTATCATGTTCAGTGCTCTCTGCATTTCCTGGATGGATGGTTTGGAAGCTGATTCATGCTGGGAGTGAGTTGGCTACCATTCGATCAAGTATTGTACCAGTTGCTTTTCTCTGACAAAACACCCAACAAAAATAACGTCAGGAAAGAAGAGGTTTTGATCCACGATTTGAAGGTACAGTCCATTCTGTCGGGGAAGGCACAGAAGTAGACATACAGGGAGGCTGATTACAGTCCATTAATAAACAGGCAGTGTACACACACACACACACACACACACACACACACACATATATATATATATGTATATATATATATATACACATCTATATATATATATATATATAGAGAGAGAGAGAGAGAGAGAGAGAGAAATGGGGAGAGAGAAAGAGAGATACTCTACCCATGTACTCAGTTCAGGATCCCAGACCACAGAAGGCACATGCAGGTGGGTCTTCCTGACTCAGGCAATCCTTTCTGGAAATGCTCTTCTGGGAACGCTCAATGGATTGTTTCCTAGTTAATTCTAAATCCAGTCAAATAGACAGTATCTCTCTACGGCACTCCTACCCCCCAGATACTAATTACTCTCACATGCTACCTACTTGTTTGGAAGTTGTGTTATAGTTATTGGATATTGCATTGTGGGGAATTGTTTCTTACCATTCTTTTTCTTGTCTTGCTTTTTTTGGTTTGTGGTGTTTATACTGACTATCTTCAAGTTCATAAAACTTTCTTTGGCTATATCTAGTCAACTGAAGGTAGCTTTCCAGGCATCCTTTGCTTACCCACCATTTTTGTTTGTTTGTTTGTTTGTTTGTTTGTGTGTGTGTGTTTTAATTTGACGTCTGTCTTAGAGCTGCTGGGCCTGAGTCTATGTTATCCCTACATTATCCATCTGTTCTTATATACTAGTTTGTAGCTTCAGAAGTTTCTGGCCTACATGACCTGATCTTGTTTTGTGTTTTGCTGCATTTAATACTGATGATATGCAATGGCTGACAATGGTGCTTCTTTAATTCCTGCACATATTTTCTTGTTGGTACACGTACAAACAATAAATTATAAGCTCTTTTCATATTAGATCCACAGCTGCAAATCAAAATCTGCTCTGATTTGTACTTTTTTCTTCCCTTCCTATATTTTATCTATGTTCAGTTTATTCAAACATTTATAAATATGTTGTTTCCTATATCCTATATAATCTATAGTCCTTCTGCTTGTGTTATCTTTTGTGTGGTGATTGTTTTTCTTCATACGTCTTCTAATTCTGAATTACAAACTCATCTCGGGTGGGTCTGTCTCAAAAACCAGCTCCTTAGATTGGTGGAATGCCTATTCTTTGGCAAATACGTTATTAACTCCAGCAAGGGTGCAGGTGCAGTGTCAACAGTGAGTAGCTTCAAATTTATTTCTCAGTCTGGGTTTTCTCAATTACAACAATATTAGGAATTTAAACCTCTCAAGTATATGAAGACATGCTTGGGCTTATAAATATTCAGGGGATGATCTACCAAAAGCCCCAGCTGGACGAGGCAAAGTCCCTTGGTTGCTACTTTATGAAAAGGATAATAATTGGAATTCTCAACTAGGGTGTCTCGAGGCATTTCAAATTCAGCACACCTAAGTATGACCATCTTACCTTCTCCCCTAAGCCGGCTTGTAGCATATGTACATCATAGGTTGTTAGTATTAACAGATCTCAGAGATGGAAGATGAGGCCTTTAGAGCCACGTGCATGCAGCAACAGCGGGGGAGGGTGAAGGCCAGTGCGCATTCGGAAGCATTCAAGGGAGGAAATATTTTCTAGAGAGTGGATTGGTGGATACTGCCGCCGAGGCCTCCGGAAGCAAGAATGTTGAACCCAAGGTAGACTCATTTCTTGGAATGTTTAGAGAAATGTTGATAAGCACACAGAAGCTCAGCTGTGGGGGATAAATGAACCCAAATTGTGGGTTTTTCTTTAGGTAGACCTATCAAAACAGTCACTTATTAACATGGTTTGTATCCAATAAAGATTGTTTCATTAAATTTGATCAGAGATGGGAACTAATTTATATATAGAAGAAATCCCAGTGGGCTTGCTATAATAATTTAATAAAGTATAATATAACAATTTCCTGGAATAAACACCATCTACTCATAAATTAGTGTCCGTCAGGAATTAAAGGACTAACATTTTGTTTTCTGGTTATTTAAGAGTCAGGTTAAAAAGCTATCTTAAACTTCATAAGGATTTACGGCAGTTAATAGTTGTTAAGAAAGAGGGGCTCATGAAGCCAGACCCTTCCCTGATTATCTGTAGGCTTGTGTAGTTGCTGAGGTAAAGGATATTTTCTTCAATAACACAGACAGTGATAGGTTGGTCCAGTAATTCATCCCTTACCCACATCCTCTCATGCAAGTCTAAATAAATCCATTGATATAATAAATATAATACTGATAATAATAGCATGAAAGTAGAATGGATATTCTAGGGACAAGAAAGGGGACACAAGAAGGTATGGGCTATCATGTGGCCAAAATACATTATATATGTATGTATGAAATGTGATAATGAAGCACATTGGTAAAATTATTATATGCTAATAAAAATATCTCATCTCAGAGGATCCTTATCTGACCTTGTATTAGCCGACTTAGGAAAAGACTGAGACGTTGTCACATAAATAAATATGTTTAAACTTTTTCATAACTATGTCAAGGTTTCATGTTCCCCTGAGCATAATTTTTGGTTCTGAATTCTAATGCCATTATGGTCTATACTTAAATATGTTCATGTTCTTGCTCTGTAGACCTACCCGCCCTGAACTCACCTTTCTCCTTGGTCTCCTCTCCTCCATGAGGCACCCCTCCCCCGCATAGCAGCTGCAATGGAAGTCCCTGGGCCTGGGCCGCTCTGCTGAGCCTTCTCTTACTCACATAGTCCCGAGACCTCTGTCTTGAAAGTATACTCAGCAGCTAGGACTGATGATGCGGGCCTTAACCCCAGCTACACCAGAGGCTGAGGCCTGAGGATGGGAAGTTCAAGGTGTGCCTGAACAGCTCAAGTGAGACCCTGGACCCCAAACAGGGGTGTAGCTCAGCGGTAGAGCTGTCCTACAAAAGAAAGCTCAAACTGGCACCCAGCCACCCTCTGGTCCTTTGTTGTAGCGTTAAGGAGTCCATGCCCTCCCGCCCTTTCCGTCACAAAGTGCTTATTCCACCAGCAGCTGGCGAGCCCTTCTTATTAAGTCAGAGCACGTAGCTTTATTTACAGAGTCAAGCCACATCACATCCTGCTCATAATTCTCCAAAGACTTCCCATCTCACTCGGAAGAAAAATCAAAGTTCTAAAGCAACACACCGGCCAGACCCTGGGTGATGCGGCCAGAAAGTGGATGTCTCCCTTCCCCGGGCTATTTAGGTCTCTTCTGCCATGTCGGCGCTCCAGAGACCATGTTTCTGATCTCGAGATATAAAATTATATTATGTCCCCTGTCACTCTGTCTTCTACTCTGCATTAATGCCCCTCTTTCCTAGCAGAACCACACTGAGGGTATTTTCTACAAATACTCTCATATCGGTTTGTTAGTTAATCATCACCAGCCCAGGCTCCTCGGAGCTCGCTGCTATTTTTAAAGCAGCCGGGTCCCCCCCTGCCTGAGGCCAAGTAGGTGTTTTATTAATATGCATTCACCCATTGGCAAATGTTATCTTAGCACGTTTAATGCCCTGAATAAAAGATGGGGTCAAATTTAATA
Organism: Meriones unguiculatus; assembly: GCF_030254825.1. NCBI lineage: Eukaryota > Metazoa > Chordata > Mammalia > Rodentia > Muridae > Meriones > Meriones unguiculatus. The sequence goes on along the minus strand of NC_083358.1, from coordinate 14,916,839 downwards.
ATCTGACACGTTACGAAGCACCGAACAATAAAAAGGTAGATTAATATAAAGAAAGTGCGCCGGGGCAGGGCCTCTGGCGTGCTCTAGCGTGCCCTAGCGGGGCTGCGCGTGCGTTCCTCTTCAGAAACAATGACATTAGCACGGATGAAGGTCTGTGAGGGGTGCTGGGGGGTTGGGCATTCTGAGACCTGGCTGGCACGAACAGTCTGATTGTTCTGCCCAGAGCAGGAGAGTGTGGGAATAAGCTTGGAATTAGACAGAATCTGGAGGACACAGAGCCTGATTTAAAAATATATACCCTTTGTCTCTGCCGCAGCCTGGCCGCTAGTGAGGGTGGGTCACAGGGTGAGAATCTACCGTGAGAAGATAATTAGCAATCAGTGCATGGTAATTAGGCTTCTGCGGTCATTGTGGGTCCAGGAGGCAGCAAGAAAAACTAGCTAATTGCAGGTGCAGAGCTGTGGCTAGTTTCCTAGGGATGTCTGGAAGTGAAATTGGGCAAAAGAGGATGATGGGCTTGGCATGGAGAAAACTGGGAGATATCAAAAATACACCCAAGGTGACTGTCATGCTCGTTCAAAGCCAAGTGGAGTATTTCCTGGTTTGGGAGGAAAAGAACGAAGAGAATCCATGTATTTAGATTTTCATGCGTCTCTGTTACTTTGGCAGTGGTAGTTAGAGCCTAGATTCCAGAGGAAAGTATATTCTCTAGATTACAAAATGACCACAACAAAAAAGAAGTTTATTTTAAAGCCATCCTCCTTTGGATGACTGTGGTACAGCCAAGGACATGACTGTCCTAGGACACAACTTTATGTCCCTGCCCCTTCTGCTCTCCCTTTGCTGTGCTCTGAAGGAGTGATTTACTTGAGCTTGCATATGGGACAAAGTAAGAAGATATGAACCCAAACAGCATTTTATAAAACTGCTTCCTGTCTCCAAGCAATTTAAGGTTTGAAATATGGAATAAATAATAAACAAATAATAAAGCAATCATCTTCTTTAAACAGTTCTCTCTACACAGCAGGTCTCCTGGATTATCTTCAATAACCAGGATCTTAAATCAGGCAAAACATTAACAACTGAGGCATCAGTGTGGATAGAAATTGGAAGTGGCTCACCACTTCATGTCACAAGAGGCTACTGAACGATTTAAAATAAACAAAGGGAACATTTTAGTAGCATAGTTTATTAAAGTAGAAACAGTGGTAGGTAGCAGGTCTGGTTTTGGCAACTCTGATTTCTCAAAAATAGAAATATAGATGTGTTAGGTAACGGGTAGAATTTAAAATATAAAATATTTCTTGTGTGAACATGTGTACATTTGTGTTTATGTGTGCAGATGTGTATGCACATGTAGAAATGAAAGGATAATCTCACATATTGTTCCTCGGGTCTTATCCATCTTCCATTTTTTTCCCTTTTTTTTCTTTCTTGTTTTTTTGGAGACGGGGTCTCTCTCTGGTCCGGAATTTTCTAAGTGGCCCAGGCTGGCAGGACAGTGAGTCCCAGGAACTTCCCTGTTTAAGTGCTCCAGCACGTGGATTACAAGCATAGGCCAAACCCAGATCTTATCACCTAGTTTCTGGGAGTTAAAATCAGTTCCTTGTGCTTGAAAGAAAAGTGCTTTGTCCACTGAGGACTGAGCTACCTCTTCAGTCCTAAAATATGAAATATCCAATCATTAATTTGATACTTTGCTTTTTAGGTTTTTTGTTACTATATTTCAGTGAGTACAGGTGTTTTGCCTGCATATATATTTGTGTGTCATGTACATGCAATTCCCTTAGAGACAGGAAGAGGGCATTGGATACCCTGGCACTGGGGATGCAGATGCTGTGAGCTGCCTTATGGGTACTAGGAATCGAACCTGAGTCCTCCGAAAGAACAGCCAGTGCTCTTAACTACCCAGCCATCACTCTGGCCCACGTTGTTTTAACAAAACCAAACTATCTGAATCAGCCTCTATAGATATGCACTCAATTTCACATAAATTATTGAGAGAGTATATATAAATGATTACAAAATATTAACTTTTCCGGTTCAGAGTTGTTTGGTTCAAACAAAACAACATTTGGGCTAATTCAGAGAGAAAAATAATACAACCACACATCTGAGCATTTCTTACAGTTTTGCTTTTGCTTTTAATTTCTAAGATGTTCACATTTCGTGCTGCGGAGAAAGTCATGGACGAATTGTGAACACAGTGAGGTAATCAGAAGTGGAGTGGAAGTCTGTGAGAAGAGATAATCAAAACAGATTGTTTATCCCAGAATACACAGAAACGAAAAATAACAAATGAATGGTTACTATCTTGTGATCAAAGGCCACTTATGTCAATAATGCCTGTAGCATCCCTAGAAAATACACAACAGTCATTTTCCATTACTGAACATGCTCTTGTTACAAGAAGCTGATTTGTTTCCAGTGCTGTGGCTGCCATGTGGACATCGTGATGTGAACACGTATTTTGATTTCTCTTGAGTAAAGACCTGATCCTTAGGGGCTTAAGAGGTGGCTTGGAGGCTCAGAGAGCTGCTTGCTGCTCTTACAAGTGACCCAAGTTTGGTTCTCAGCACACACGTCAGGCGAAACACAACACCTGTAAATAAATTTCCAGATCATATGCCTTCCTCTGCCCTCTGCAAGCATTATATTTAATGCATGAACACACACACACACACACGTACACGAAAAATACCTGCTCATGGGAACCTCCTCACTGGCAGAGATGAAATCATTTCACCTGATCTGTGAAGTTATCGATACTGGCTTTTCCTTCTGTTAGTGACACAGAAGCTTAGCTCAGGCTAACCATCCTGAGAGCAAACATCTGGAGTAATAACACTTGCTTGACCATAGATAGAGAGCAGTGCAGGTGGTCAGAATCTATAGGCTCGAGGGCTGGTGGGAAAGGAAAACTTTTATGTTATTTTTTTTTAAATCTATAGACCAGGAAATGTGAAACAAGAAAAAAAAAAAAAAAAAAAAAAAAAAAAAAAAAAAAAAAAACCTCCCTGTCTGGGACTTGTCACAGTGTTGGTGGGTGACGAGACAAGGGTAGGTTTTCTTGGACTGTCCAGTGACCATAACCTATCCGAAAACAGCTTGAATGTGGTCAATAGTCTGTTTTGCCGTGCCTACAAAAGTGTTTGCCCCTAAAGGTTTTTTGCTAATTCAGAACTGTACCAACATCACATGAGCTACTGAGAAGCCTGTGACCCTGGCACTATGAACATGAGTCATGTGTCTATCTCAGAAGGGAAGCAAGCTCAACCACGGTTAATGCTTGGATGAGAGACAAGGAGATAAGGTCTAGAATGCTGTGACCACGAGTCAATGAGTAGTGATACCTGTTTTCCTTTTCTTTAAAATAGGATCAAATATAGGACCAGTATTTAATTCCAATTTAAAAGAAATGTTAAATATATTGTAAGATGATTTTTTTCAGGTTTTCTTTCATTGAAAGGGAAGCTGTGGAAACAGATGCCAAGAAAATTATTCTTACAAAGTTGTTACTAGAGATTTTTTTTTTTGAAATAATTTGCTAAATTTAGATAATCCAAATAAACGCTTCATCAGATTGTATCTTATACCTTTTAAATATCTCACTGGAGCTAGAGAGAAGGCTCGGCACTTAGGAGCGCTGATTGGTCTATAGAGGACACTTCCCCAGCATCCACATCAGGGGCCTCATAACCATCCTTAACACCAGTTCCTGGGGATCTGCTGCCCTCTGCTGGCTGTAGCAGCACCTACATAATGTATGGTGCACATAAATTTACACAGGCAAGGACATATACACAAAAGTTAGAAATAAAGAAATCTTTAAAAGTGAATGAATATTCTGAGTGACACCATTGCACCTGAGGATGGGGTACAATGTTAAGCTGATAATATGTCCAGGGCGTGGTGGTCAAACAAGGACAATTACCTTGTCTATCATTTAAGTTACTTATAATTTCTTTGGGGTAAGAACATTCAACTTTTGTCTTCTAGCTATTTTGAAACAAACAGAAAATTATTAACAATAATAAGCTACTGTATACAGTAGGATACTAATCAACTGTTTAACAATGACTTGGAACCTGCTAACCAGCCTCTTCTTCCTACCCCCTTTCTCAGTCTGTGGGCACCTGAATTCTACTGTCCTGTAAGATCATCTTTCCACACTTCTCACTCATACGTGAAAACCATTGCTTTGTATTTTGATATAGATGACTGTAACCCAGAACTAAAGGTTTACTGATCCATAGTACAATTTGCTGGTTGGCTTTTTCTAACTGTTGCTTCCAAGTTAAACATACTTTGGACTAAAGGATAATTAGATGGAAGTTACTATCATGGCTTTGATATTCATTCTCACCCCCCGGGTAATGGAGATCTTACAATCTCATAGAGGCAATAAAAGTGCCAACACTTTGAAGTATGGCGGATTTGTGGACATCAGTGATCCTGGAGGCTAGCGTTAACTCCACCACGTAGTGTGTTCAAGGCGGCACACTGACCATGCACCCGCCCTTTCTGAGCTGTTTCCTGTTAGATAACAAGATCAGACTATAAGATCATCAGCAGTCTCTCAGGTTGCTACCATAATTTTCCAGGTGGCTATTGCAGCAGGTAATTAACCACTGGGAGTTCAGAAAATGGGACGAATTACGTTAGAGGAAAGAAAGAAAGGTGGGACCAATATTCCTATTATTATTTATATTATAAATATTTAGTGGTTTGCACTCTCTGATTTGGCCAGCCCCTTCCAACAATCACCATTACTTTTTTTTTATTTTATGTGATAAAACTAATGTGTATTCGAGTGACTTGCCATCAAATTGGTCAATTACTACTTTCAATAGTTATTTCATATCGGGCTGAAGTGTAACAGAAATGCAGGGCAGAAATGGGCCTCGTCAAAAAATTTAACACAGAAGTAATTTTAAGACAAAATTATTTTCAAATTTCCTGACAGGCTACCTGTCCTTTGCTAATCAGTTTTGTCTAGAGGCAGCATCTCACTGTTGATTGGAAAATCAGATGGCTTTTTAGATGATTCTCAGATAGGAGAGCACTCTCGTAGGTGTTCATTTGAGCTACAATCTCTGGCCCCACCAATGTGTGACTCTCTACTTCTCATCAGAGAGAAGCGCAGAGAAAGATTCGCCAACTGTGGAGACTCGTGTTTGGTACCAACTGCTGCTCATCATGTTTTCTGACAGACTCAGCTCCCTATTAGAAACTGAAGCTGCATTCCCCATTGTGCTCGGATGTGAATTTGTGAAAATAACACCATCGGTAAACATTTGCAGTGCAAAACAGTCATCTCCCCACTGGCAGGCCGAGGGAAACACGCCCAGCAGACGATGGTGTTAATAAAAGAGATCCATTTCATTTGCATTAATTCAGGTCACACACCAGTGTAGAACACAGAGATTCCCGTGGCTGGAAGAAGACATGAGAATAGTTTTAGTCTCTTTGCTTTTCTACATGAAAATCATCCCAAATGAATAATTTAAGTATACGGTATGGCTGTATTAATCATTTACTCATCACCTGGATATTAAAGCAAATATTACCAAATTACTTTTTAATAATGAGTAATACTTCTTTTGATGTTAGTTACATTATTTTCCAAAATAAATTGTTACCTGCTATAAACACAGTCCATATGTGCATTTTCTGTTCTTTCTGCTGGGCTGGTGACTGTTGACCGAAGCAGTGCCTGACTGCGTGCTAAACAGGAAGAGAAACCGGGCGAAGGCAATGAGATGGAGCGAAACCCTCAGACACACTGTGCGTTCTGCTCCCAGAGTAGAAGCGGAAACAACAGGGTGGCGAGTGAGGCCAGTCAGAAATGAGGCTATCTCCCCACTTCCGCATGGAAGCTTAGCAGTTCACGATTACTCGCGAGGGTTTCAGTTTGTACGTGACAATGAAGAGGTGGGAAAGGTCATCTGCAGGGCGGATTTCTTCCAGACACAAATAACGGTCGGGTTAGGTTGACAAGAGCACTATAGCAGGGCAGACTCTTCAGATGAAGGAAAGAACGCCAACTCGTAAAGGAAGAAAAGAGAAATAGAAAACAAACAAACAAAAAAACCAAAAAAAACACCCAAGCAAACAACAACAAAAAAGGTCAGCAGGCTGCTTTGGGAATATGTGGCAATACGAATGCGACTTAGAAAAGAAGATTCTTATAAATAAGCAAACAACACAGGAGTTCCAGTTAGTAATGATGATGCGTGTAAGCAAGGGAACAACAGCCCGACGCTATGATCAGCTTCATCAAGCAGGAGGCAAATTTCCTGCTGGATAAATTGATAGAACTTGATAACTGATAGAACTGATAGAAAGGATGCCATTTCCCTAAACCATTGTAAGTTCTAGCAACATTCTAAATACATAGCCATGAGTACGCACAGCTTTCTCCCTTTATAAAAAAAAAAAAAAAAAAAAAAAGCTTCTTTTTACATTAGATAGAGTCCATCACAGAGACTCTCAACTCGTCAAAATGCAGGCAATAAGTGACTGTGATGTGCCCAGCCCAGTGAATACAGCTACAACCCAGCTTCTATCCCTAAACTCACAGAAAATGAAACGTAGAGATCATAAAAGCCAGAGGACCAGGATGCCTGCTGCTGGATAGAGCCTTCCAGTCACGACAGGGAAACTGCACCTGTGAAATCTCAACGACGTGGCTGCGACGTGGCTGCCAGCAAATGAGTTCTGTGCTGACAACACCAGCTGACATGCCAAAATGGACCTCGGAAAGTTTCGTTAGGCCTCCCCACTAGATGAAGAGCTACCAGCAATCAATTCCTGGTAAGAGAGGGAGAGTCAGTTTTCTCCAGGATGGGCCCCTTGACAGGTCATCCTGTCTCAAGAGGGCAACCCTGAGCACATGCATATATGAGCAATGCAAAATGGATTCTCTCTCTCTCCTTCTTCCTCCCACCCCCGTGTGTGTGTGTGTGTGTGTGTGTGTGTGTGTGTAACAATAATAACTGAAGGGGAAGCTAGGATCTGCTTTTCGGTGAGGTGTGCTTCATGAACCACCAGCCTTTGACTCTTGCTATACCTTCATGTACAGTACAAACCAGCAACATTTTCATTCTCCAACTGGAGGATGTCTTTTCAGGGCCTGAGCATTCCTTAAATGTGACGTTTCTATTTCCCACCCACCAATAGCAATCTGGGCCACAGTTTGTTACGACAAAGACTCCAATTTCCAGAACTGCTCAAAGGTTGTCTTTGAGGTCGTGTTAAGTACCTTGCAGTTTTCTTTCCCAGCTCTTTGTTTTTCCAGCTACTTCTCTGTGTTCTACATATTTCTCTGCGGTAGCATCTCACATCTAGATACTATGTTGTCTATCAGGTATCTCTCTGCTAAGAAATCACCTGAAAAATTAACTCTTGGAAACATTAAGGCTAGGGACATGGCCCTGTTGGTAAAGAGCTTCCTCAACATGCACAAGAACCAAGGCTTCCTCCCAGCTACACGCACACACACACACACACACACACACACACTCATGCACACTCACAGAAATTGACACTATGCCACTTCCTTATCATCTCAGCAGTTGGGGGATGGAGGCAGAGGGATAGAGACTTCAAGGTCAACTTCACCTACTTAGGGATTTTGAAGCTAGCCTGGGCTATCCTAGTCCTTCCTCCTCTCCAAGGAAACAATAATACTTTAAATATATGCTAAGTCGGTGAGTCAGGTAGGCAGTCTGTGATCTCACTTGGACCCCGTCCTCTTTATGTGGACTGTGAGTCAGTCACCTCGGACTCTTCCCCAATGTGATCAGGAAGTTCTGAGTGAAACGGTTGCATGGCAATGGACTGTCCATCACTCCTCTGACTTCCCATTGGCCAACCCAAGTCTTCTGTCAACCAGGGAGTCAGGCATGGAAGAAATAGATTTATTTCTAAAAGGGAAATCGTACTGAAGGAGGGTATGGAAGAATGGAACAAATACTGTTGTTTTCCTTTCTTGAAGGGGATGGGACAGGGTCTCATGTAGCCCAGGGTGGCCTCTAATTTCCTATGGAGCCAAGCATAACCTTGCACTTCTGATCCTCCTGCCTCCAGTCCTGAGTGCTGGAATTACAGGTGTACACTATCATATCTCTTTGTGTGGCGCTGGGAATGGAAGGCATGCTCTTAAGCAAGCACTGTGTCAACTGAACCATGTCCCTAGCTTTATTATTTTGAACTGCTAACTGTCAAAGTGATTGTCTGTGCAGGTGCAGACACCTGGTGACATCATATCTAGAGATGAGATGCTAGCATAGCAAACATGTATGAGAGACTGAGAAGCAGAAACAAACTTTAGAAATAATTTGAAAAACTTAACAAAAATAACTTAAAAAACTTAAAAAAACAGGTTACGAATAATTTTGGCTAATTGCAAGGAGGAAGAGCTGTAAAATTACAGTGGGATTAGATGTGGAGAATGGAAGGGAGGCTTGGCAGCCAAATTCTCCAATGAGCACAATGGGTGTATTTGCTTTTATTTGTTTACCCAGCAAATGATATGTGGGTGCATGCCACATGCCAGCAAATGCCCGGTTAGAAATTCGACTGTGAACTTGACAGACAAAACACCTGCTTTCTTGAAGGCCACATGCTGGTAGAGGAAGTGAGAGGACAGACAAGGAAAACAATCAATAAGCAAGATCATTAGAGGATATGAGCTACAGAGAAACAGAAACAGCAGTGTGGCACGGAGGCCGGGCAGCAGAGAAAGCTGGTCTACAGAGCTTGCCTCTGGCCTGAGAGCAGAAGAGAACGGAGTGAAGCAGCCTGAGGAAGGGGCAGGCTGACAGGCTGGCAGGCTCAAATGTCTCAGTGTGGGCCATACCGTGGCGTGGCCGTATTACTGCAAAGCCAGAGGGCTGGACCACAGGGAACAGCCCTACAGCAATGGGAATAAGTGAGGTCAGATGAAAATCACATTTCCCCACCAGATTGTCGACATGCTGGGCTAATGATCTATCTAATTAAGGGAAAGTGTAAATATGACACAAAGAGCAATGCAGACTAAAAAAGGCCATGCCCCAAAAATCAAACAAATACTGTATATGCTTGCAATTGTAGTGAAGCTAAAAAATTTCTAAGGGTAATATCATCAGAATATACCTAGCTTGCTAGAGAATGTATGCAGATTCCTTTTCATACTTTGCGGCATGCACGAGAGTGAGGGGGAGAGAGAGAGTGAGAGAGAGAGAGAGAATGAAAAATTCTCATGTGTATCAGTTTACGCCTCTTGCAGAAATGACCAGGCTTAGGGGCTATAGAGATGGCTCAGCAATTAAGAGCGTGTGCTTCTCTTATAGAAGGGGTTCATTGAAGTTACACACACCTAAACTAACATCCCGGAAATTTAATACTGTGGACACCTGTACGCATAGGCACATACCCACACACAGGTACACACACACTCCTAACTAAAAACAAGGATAAGTTTTAAAAAAAAAAAACAGCTGATTTGTATTTATTTATTTGTTTATTTGCATGAAAGAAAATACCTTATGCACATCCATGGTTTAAATTCTCTCCAATATCATTTCTCACAGATGCTTTTGTACTTATATTTTATTTATTTTAGTATAGTATAAAATAGTCTAATACCCTCATAGATATCAGAAATAGCCAGCCTCAGCTCTATAATGGAACACTGTTTTTAAATAAAATAAAATTAAAACAAATAAGAGAAACAGTGTTCATGTTTCTCCAGCCAGGTGAGTTCCAGATGACTCCCTGAAAACAAAAGCAAACACACACACACACACAAAAAAAAAAGAAAAAAAAAAGAGAAGAAAAAGAAATGCTTTCTGGGTATGGAAAGATGGCTCAGCAGTTAAAAGCATGCACTATTTTGCCGGGTTCCCAGGACCTGTAACTCTGGCCCCAAGGGATTTCATGCTCTATACTGGCCACTGAGGGTACCTGTACTCATGCACACATATGTCCGCAGAGGCGTACACATGATTAATAATAAAATACAATCATTAAAAATATCTGTGATTGCTATTATACAATTATTCTTCTTGGTCCCTTGGCCCCTTTCTTTAAGGCCTCATTCTCAGTATTCTGAATGGAAATCATATCTGTTATAATAAAATTTCATACTTTCATATGATTTTTTTTTCATAGCAAAACAATAGAACATTTCTAATAAAACTATACTAACAGATAATCATAACCCAGAGAGCTGTATATTGAGGACACATATGTGGTCTCATTTTCATTATGTCGAAAGCTATTGGGAATGTGGTGACATGAGGATTATCACCAAAAGTTATGTCTCTTCATTCTTTGGGAGGATTTTAAACGTCCATTTTCTTTTAAGAATTGACAAAAAGTGTTGAAGCCAAAGTCACCTCCACCTTCCCAATCATTCAGTTTCTCTACCTAAGCATCTAACCCTGGGGGTATAAGCATTTTTGCTACATAAACTAGGTCATATTATATATTTTCAGTACTTTTTTATTGGATTTCTAAAACCCCCTTACCCGCTAAGTTAGCAATTTATCACTTCTGGCTATATGTTGGAAGCACTTGAGCAGTTCTCAAGAGCTATTATGATGAGGCTGGGGAGTTGGTTCAGTTGTTACTAGTTCTGGCGGGGATTTAGTTCAGTTTTCTGCAGCCATATCAGACCAATCCCAACCACCTGTATGTACCTCCAGCTCCAAAGCATCCAGTATCCTCTTCTGTAAGAACCTTCACTGTAGGAAGGTCTCTGCAAGAACCTTCACTCTTGTGATGGAACTAATACTGGACACTGCTTGGGTGCAGAGTCTAGTAAGACCAAATACTACTGTTCCAACAAACAGACAAAGAAATTACAGCAATACAATGACTCCCGATGACATTCTACCATACTCACAGACTGTGGATCAGTGCCTTGCTCAGCCGTCATCCGAGAAGTTCCTCCTAAAGCAGATGGAACAAATACAGAGAGCCACAGCCAGACATGCAGAGTGAGAGGCCTTGGACCACTAAGCCCTAAATGGGATGTCTCTGTCAAATCCCACCCCACAAAGCTCAGGGAACCCCACAGAAAAGGAGAAAGAAAGAGTGTAGGAGCCAGAGGAGATGAGGGACACTAAGAAAATAAGACCCTAAGTCAGCAGGATCAGAGCTCGTGTAAACTCACAGACACTGACGCAGCGTGCACAGGGCCTGAATTGATCTGTACCAGGCCTGCTGTTCTTGTATCACTTACAGCTTCCAGTTTGGGGTTTTCCTGGGATTCCTGAGTGTGTGAGTGAGTGGGTCTTGTGCCTTCTCTTGAGGTTTTTTTTTTTTTCCTTCTGTTTGTGTATCCTGTCCTACTCTGGCATAATAGTTTTTTGTTTTTAAATCTAATCTTATATTTTATTTTTACTTCGTTATCCCTTAGAAGCCTGTTTGTTTTCTAATCAGAGACAGAAAAGAAATGGGTCTGGATGGGAGGAGAGATGGGGAGGAAGTGAGAAGAGTACGGGGAGGGGAAACCATGATCAGGGTATATTGTATGAGAAAGAATCTGTTTTTAGTAAGAGGGAAAACAGAAAAAAAAATAAAAAATAAAAAACCTAAAATGTTTTAAATAGGATCATAAGGCAGACACGTTCTCTCATTTCCAGATCAATCTGGGGTTAAGGAGAGACCACTGCTGTGTTACAGTGATCTCTGTTCATTGTCAGACCGACTTCTAGCCATTCTCTGAACACCACTTTCATTAGATCGCATTTAATTTTCAATAATATCAGTTTCATTCCTGAATGCATGAGAACGTTTTGAATCCACATCTCATTTACCATTCTCTTGTGTGCACAGCTTAGCTTTAATGGTAATGTGTTATTAGGTTATTTGAGCTGTGCTTCCACGTGACAGCGAAGTAAAGGTGTCACATGACATGAAGTGCTTTGCATTCAAATTGCTTTTACTTATCATATTTTTAAGAGCATAATTAGCAGCTTAGGGAATAATAAGTATATCTAGCCTTAGATTCTAATACAACTACTTTAGGCCTTAATTTCTCTGGTCTGAGGAATCTGAATTAACGTGTGGCCATTAGGGATTGTCTAAATATTATTATTCAGCACTTTTGATGAGTTACAATATTAATTAAATGTTACAATGAAAGGACACTCTATGCAAATTATGCAAATTAAGAGAAATTTATATTTTTTAACAAGCTAGATCATGCACAAGAAGGATATTTGTTGGTTTCCATGTAGGTCAATGGAGCCATGTTTTCCACCAAGTAGAAAATGGGCAAACATTGCGGAAGCCTGTATGTGTGCCAGCAATGACTAACTTGACATTTGGGTCAGGGTTCTAAATTTTTGGTTATTGCAAAGTCCAGAATACTACAAGCTCCCTGAACTGCTGTAAATAATGACAAGAAGAATCCCTCTTGTATGCCCTACATAAGAGTAGAATCTTCTCATGGAACGGCACTTGCTTTTAAAAAGTGCTTGCATGCTTGTGAACCATAGAAATTGTACTAAACAGTGGGGTTTATGTTGGAAGACCTATCATTGCTATTCCCAGTCTATAGACAGGGAACATTATTTTTGGGAAAAGTCAGCCATTCCTTTAGGGTCAAATAATGGTAAATTAACAAGATTCACATATGAAACAAGGGGGAGTTAGTATGACGTGGAAAGGATAGGAGCTCCACAAGGACCAAATATATCTGGGCACAGGGGTCTTTTCTGAGACTGATACTCCACCAAGGACCATGTATGGATATAACCTAGAACCTCTGCTCGGATGTAGTCCATGGTAGCTCAGTAACCAATTGGTTTCCCATAGTAAGGGCAACAGGGACTATTCCTGACAGGAACTCAATGGCAGGCTCTTTGACCTCCCCAACCCCCAAGGGAGGAATAGTCCTGCTAGGCCACAGAGGAGGACTTTGCAGCCAGTCCTGAAGATACCTGATAAAACAGGGTCAGATGAAAGGGGAGGAGGTCCTCCCTAGTCAGTGGACTTGGAAAGGGGCACGGTAGAGATGAGGGAGGGAGGGTGGGATTGGGAGGGAATGAGGGAGCAGGATACAGCTGGGATACAGAGTTAATAAAATGTAAGTAATAATAAAAATTAAAAAAATAAAATAAAATATTTAGATAACTCTAAAGAATAGATAAAGTATAAATTTGCTAACATTGTATCCAATGTGTGCTTCCAGCAGGTCAATATTTCTTAGTAAAATGCTTTAGGAACTGTGTGACATCTCAAATTTTAACTTTATATATATTGCAGCATCAGTAAATTTACCAAAGGGAAAAAAAATTAACGAGATTCAGAGTCACAATTTTTAAAGATTTATTTCATTTGTGTGTGTGTGTGTTTGTAGTATCTGAGTGCAGGTGACCAAAAAGGCCAAGAGAGGGTGTCAGATCCACTGGAGCTGAAGTTACAGGCAGTTGTGAGCTATCCACCACGTGTGCTGCAGACTAAACTCAAGTCCTCTGAAAGCGCAGCCAATGCTCTTAACTGCTAGGCCATCTCTCCGACCACACAATCTCATTAAAACAGTGCAAGCTTTCCACTATCTACAGTCTGCCGGAAAAAGAACAAACTTTATTTTCAAAGTACTGTGATGCGGGAAGTTTTGCCGAGGGCTTCCTATCACCACAGGGGAAGTAGCTTGCTCAAATGCCAGTTCCTAGAAAGCACTGCGGACCAGATGGGTATGGTTTCTTAAATATTTAAAAAATAGCTGTTGCCTGAGCATAGCACTAAGCGTATACAGACAGCCCTTGCGAATCTGCATGGATAACTGGATTGTGTAATGAACCTCCGGCTGTGAATAAGAGTATTGTAAATCATTTAGCCTGCTTATTGAAATCAAGGACTGGGAATTCAGGGAGGTCAATTCACTAACGGCAGGTCAGAGAGGCACTTCTTGGCAGACACAGTGCAGTGCTAATGTTTCAGGACTTCTTTCTACAATGTCACTATTTACAGTGCAAATTATAAATTCTGTAGACACAAGGACTCGGTTAAAAAGTATTAGGATAAGAGAGAAACGTTACTGGAATTTTTATTTAAAAAAAAAAAAAGAAAAAAGAAACGAACCAAACCTTTATTACTGGCAATGCGACACTCAGAGATGAGGAAGACAATTGGCACAGTCTACTTTTGGGGGAGCAGTTTTGATACTCAAGACCATATTCGATTGTCAAGACCGGGAGGAGGAGGAAGTTAATGGAATCTAGTGGGCGGGGGGGGGGGGAGCTGTTAAATCTGTAATGAATGGGATGTCCCTTTTCCCATAGCACTTGTGCTTGCATGACCCTTTCCCAGTCATTACCTGCTTAAACTGTCTGCGGAGCTCACGCTCCACACACTTCCGTATTCCAGCGCAACGCCGCCCGTGTCTGAACCAGTGGCTTGCAGTGTCTGGAATGCAAGTTTCACTCAACCATTAACAGTCCTTGTGGGTCTGTCCACGCGCCAATCCTTGTGAACTCCAGTAAAAGGCGGAGGGGACCCATGCATGCCCCATAGCACCGTGAAGGGCATCATCTTTGAGTTCTGACCTAACTAAATTAGACACCGAAGGGATTTTAGAACTGAAAGTGATGGCTTATGCCTGCGTTCCCAGCACTGAAGAGGCTGAGGCTGGAGGATTGCTGCGAGTACCGGGCCTGACTGGGTTTCAGAGTAAGACACTGTCTCAGAATAAAAAGAGGATCTTGGTGATGAAAACACGTGCAATAATGGGCTGAGGCAGAGGAAGAGCTTTCTACCAGGGGTTTCCATTTTGTTTGGGGCAGACGTGGAAGTCCCCAAACCGGTGGACCTGTGCATAACCTCTAGGCTTATGCAATACTTCATGGAGAAAAATAATACTTAAGGTTCAATTTTAGGAAAAAATAAATAAAAAGAACAAGTCTAGTTTCACGGAGTCTCTTACCTAGGTCACGGAGAAAGTGGAGGGTAGGATGGGCGGGCTGAAGAGGAGCACAAACAAGTTTGTGCCAAGACGTCAGTCAGCCTGTCGGTGAGATATTTTTGGGTTTTCTTTTCACATCATTTTCTTCTCCTTCTCCTTCTCCTTCTCCTTCTCCTTCTCCTTCTCCTTCTCCTTCTCCTTCTCCTTCTCCTTCTCCTTCTCCTTCTCCTTCTTCATGTTTGAGAGTTTCGTATGTGTCTATAATGCGTTTTGATCTCCATTTCCTCTGGTCCGACTCTCCCTTTTATCTCCCCACGACTTTTTCTTCCTGAAGTCCTATGCTTTGTTTTGAAACCCACCTTGTTCGCTGGATGCTGTGGGGCCCTGCAGAGGTGTAGGACCAGCCACTGGAGCACGGGCAGCATCTCTGGGACCACATCCCTAAGGAAAAAAGAAAACCGATTGTCCATCCGTCAGATTTGTTTGTTCAGTACCACCAGAACGCACAAAATAAAAACAGCCCTCAGCGTGGCATTTCAAGGAACACAGAAAAGACTTTTGGAAAGACATTTAAAATTTCAAATAAGGCTTTAGAGAACTAAAAGTAATCAAGAAAGATTACACCCACAGAGAGCAGGAGATGCCGTTACTTTGACTTGTCAGTTCTTTTTCCTTTCAGAAAAGCAGCAGATGCCCCTGAACTTCATAGCATGGTCATGGACTATCACACCTCTCCCAGGAGGCGACACTAAATGACTGGGAGGTCGGGATATTGGAGGACCCCTCCAGATCTCAGTCCATCGCTGAGAAAAGTCAGGGCAGGAACCTGAAGCAGGGACTTTGAAGGACTGCTGCTTGTCGGTGCACTCACTGGCTTGCTTTCACTTATGCTCTGCTGGGTTTTTATTTAGCCCAACGTTACCCACCCAGGAAATGGCTTGGCCCACTGTGGGCCAACCTGATTAAGGACAAATACTCCACTTCGACCCTCTCGGGTGATTCCAGGCTGTGTCAGGTTGACAGTTAATGCTAAGTGGAACGAGAGGGAATGATCTCTATGCAAGGAATGCAGCCATCTCTTCCTTTAATGTATACTTGTGGAGTTTAATGTAGACACTAAATGGCAAAAGCCTGTGGTATTTGTTTAATGCAGTAATTTGCCAGCAACATGACTAAACCAAACAGAGGATTAGCAGTGTGTGTGTAGAGGTCAAGGAACAAAGAGAGAAGGTACGGAGTCCAGAATCCCAACAGCCTGATTTGAATCTGAGGTCAGCCTGTCACTTGCCCTTTGGCCAGGTAAAGATGTGCAGAAGTTGGATTTAATTGCTGCCATGTCGAGTCCCTGGTTGTTAACTCAGAAACTAAATACTGTTGGAGAAATGATACTCGGAAACTGGAAAACACAGCTGAATGATAAGTGTTGTCAGATAGATGCTGTCATCGTGCGTTGTCTGCTCTCATTGTGATGTCTTATTTTACGTGGCTCTGAACAATGGTAAGGTCCAGATAGCTGATATATGCTCCGGTTTTTTTTTTTTATTTTGATTATCTACCTGGGGTTTTGGTGTGGGTATACATATTTATATGTACATGTGGGCAGAGAACAGCATTAGGCGTCTGCTTAAATCTCTTTCCATCTTGCTTCTTAAGATAGTGTCTCTCACTGAACCCGTAGCTCACCGATTCAACTGTACTGTCAGGCTTGTAAGCTCCAGGGATCCTCCTATCTGTGCCTCACCAGCACTGGGATTTATCTAGCTTTTTACTGTGCTTTTTCTTAGATGCTGGGGATTGAACTCAGGAACGCATGTAGTAAGCCCCTTATTTACGAAGACATTACTCCAAACCCATATGTTCAGCCTTCCTTGATGCTAGCCAAAGACAGTGCCCTGTGAAAATGAGACATATTTTGGGAGGTAGAAGAGTCTAATGTGACTTTGAGCTGGTTTGTTTTGTCTTAGGATCTTGATAATCTGAAGTTATTTGAAGACTGTGTGGATGTAGGTACTATTTAAAATAATACTAACATGGTCTGAAACATTCTCTCTCTCTCTCTCTCTCTCTTTCTCTTTCTCTCTCTCTCTTTTTGTAGCGCATGTGCACGCATGCCTAAAAAAAAGACTTTTGGTAGTGCTAAGTACCAAGTCTAGGGCCTGGCATGTATTAGGAAAGACAAGCTAACCTTAAACTTGACATCTTGCATGTAGCACCAAGCCCAGCTTTTCCTCTCTTTTAAAAGGAAGCACCAGGCTCACAAATTTTATTGCCAATGATAAGTAGGCATGCTAAAAATAATTAATGAAATAGTTGCATTTTTAGTTTTAGGAGAGCTCTACTTTGCAAGAGAAGTTTAGTGAACTCCTACAGATTTCCCAGAGGGCCTAAAGAAGCTTGTCAGAATGTCACTAGTACTTATAATGATTATAAAATAATGGTGAAGACAATGTCTTTGTCTTTAGGGAACTGTATCAGAAAATATGGAATGCTTGAATATTTTCTGGGTTACACATTTGCTCCAATTTGTATAAGCAGAATATATATATATATATATATATATATATATATATATATATATAGTGGTTGCTATATTTTGCCTACCAAATTGAATGATTACAGCTCCTTGTTTACACTGGAAGGTGAGCTGACCTGCTATTTGAAATGTAAAACAAAGTGTCCAAGCTACGGTAAGCATCTTTAACAGACTGAACAATTGAAAGTGGGCAGAGCAAGCAATTAATTCCATGGCTCATCAAATCACTAAATTCCCCCTGCTATACTACCATAATTTTATGATTTAGAAACAAAATCCACAATATATTCAAAAGTTTTCTTTTCCCTAAAGTAAGCACCTAAGACCCCCTCTGGTCTTTCAGCATAATTAATATATTGACAATTAAACCAATTGCTAGGCTTATAAGACCGTCTCATGAGTTACTTAATAATTTAAAAATCACTTTACTAAACGTGGTGATGCATGCCTGTAATCTCAGAACTCTGGAGGCTGAAACAAGAGCTTGTGAGTTCCTGGCCTGCCTGGGCTACATAGTGAGTTCAAGGCCAATGTGGGTTACATAGTGATACACTGTCTCAAATGAACAAACAAAGAAACAAAACAACAAAAACATGTTACAAGCTTCCTTTGTCTTAAGCAGTGTGGAATGTGTTAGGAATACATTAAGGCACAAGACATAGTACCTCTCTTTATAGTGTGTGAGGTTACACTAATTTTAACATTATTAGGAAATCATGGGTCAGAGCTGGTCAGAGACAGTCCCATAGGTAACATCTTTCTCGCAAAATCAATCAATCAAAAGAAGGAACGCAAACTCATAATGTAAGGCCACACAACACAGTCACTGGTAGGACAAAATATGAATGTTTCTTTGAGAGGTTCCCAGGGACCTGTGAAAACAGAGTGAGTCAAGAAGGATGAGATTACAGTCCACAGTCCCCTGTCTTGGCCCCACAGAGTCAAAAGCTCATCAGGATAGCACTTCCCTGCTGCTCTGAAGCTGATACACAAGCTAAGGGCTTCACGAATGAGAAGCCCCCCCTTCCCCCCCAGAAGAAGAGGTCAGTCAGGCTGAATCTGGATAATAATTAAGGTTTAGCAGAACTGTCTTTGGAGAGATAAATGGATCTCCTTTTTTCTTCTCCCAATGACCCACCCCATCTCTTTCTTAGTTGAAAATGAGCAGCTTTTCCATGGCTTATTATCCAAGATATTAAAAAAAAAAAAAAGAATAAGATGCTAGGTTCAAAAGAATAAAAACCAAATGAGGAGAACATTAATCTAATTAAGGACTCAGGACTCAGTCTTTTAACATACAAGTTATACATACATTCATACATATATACATACACACACACACACACACATATATATATATATATATATATATATATATATATGTAGGAATAAAAGTGGGTTCTTTGGCTATGGGAAAGCTGATATCATGTGTCCTGTTCCTCAGAAAAAAATAGTTTTCTGCTTGAATGATGTGTGCTGATGGCCAAATTATTCAGCCTCTGCACACGGAGGCTATAACTATTGCATGCCTATACTAGGAAGCCTGGGAGAATCACCTGAGCCAATACATGAAGTGCTTAGAAGCTTTGCTGATGTATTATCCAAAAACACCTGCAGTATGAAGAGACTGCATGTCAGCAGACAGGAGAAAAGCCAATGGTGATATTCTGCTCTTGATCTGAAGCTAAGGTTTTGGGGGGAATGGGAGTCGACAGAACTTGACACAAATATGGGTTTTCTTCATTAAGTCCAGACTTCCCTTCTGTATTTTCAGAGCTAAGCCAAGTTGAATTGTTTCCAGTAAGGAGGGTCACTAGGAATGAAGGAATGAGGCAGAATATCTTATGAAAGATGAGTATGTGGAAAGACTCGACTAACTAGGTGAAAAGCAAAGAACTGTCTCTGAGTGACAAGAGAGAAGTGATGTCCCCATGTCAAACCTAGAGATGGGCTCCAGCATACTGCACATCCTTGGGACTTGACCAACAAGGAAGCAAGTAGTAGAAATTTTCCCAGAATCCTTTGCTAAGAGAACTGTCTCTGTAACAGTTCGGTATCACCTAGAAGGCACACAACCCACAGAGTGAAGCTGGTCTCTGAGTAATGTCCTGGGTCCAAGTCCCCACAGGCAGTACTATTGCTGCTTTTCACAGAGTGCTTAAAGCCAGAAGACATTCAGGGACAAGATTGATCCAGTGACTGTGTAGACCACAGGAGAACAAGGAGGTTGCAGCATGGAAGCTTTCCATTGCCCAAGTATGGCTGGAAACATCAGTGGGCACCAGGCCCCCACAACACCCACCCTCATCAATACCTGGCATGATTAGTCTCTCTAAGAAAGACCCCGACCCCATGTGGAGAGCTTAAGAACTTTCCAGAATACCAACTTAAGAGAGGGACTCTGGGGACTGTGAATGATTTCACACACATCATTAAGATCTTCACACAACAGCCTACTTGGGAATAAGGAGAAAAACAAAAGGCATAGATTAGAGAGAAACAGTCGTGAAATGGGTCTTAAACTTCGCAGGCATTTCCCCCCTGTTAACTTGGGCCTAATAGAACTGTGTGTTAGGAAACCATGGGCTCAAATTGATTTCTGTTTAATGGTGCTGCAGGTTCCCCATTTCCCTGCCATGGATTGCTACTGGCAAGAGTTGTCTCAGAACCTTTGGGTCAACTGTGTTTGCTCTTGTTTGACTAGGATTAAACCTGATCAGGGAACTAGAAAGGGATCATCTGTGGAGAAGGAAAAGAAAAATTTGAAGAGAGTAGGAAAGTATAATATTGAAGATATGAAGCGGGGAAGGAGAATAATGGGGATGGAGCTTTAATTGGGTAGAGGGAGGGAATGAGAAGGCAGGAGTGTCATTAGGCTATCTAGAAAGGCCAAAATGGAAACCTGTTAATTTATATTATATATTCATATATATGGATATTATATTCATGAAAGAGTTTAATTGAAGTTACCATACACAGGGGAAGATGAGCCTCCCAGAAACCATAAGGTATAAGTTTAAAAGCCCAGTGCTAGATATGGGATACTTCCCCACTGGTTGTTGGTCAGCGGTATCCTAGAGAATTCCAAACAATATTGCTGTTGTCCTCCGTTGCTCGCCAGGACTTGATGGTAAAACCCTATTCCTAATAGCACCACACACTCTGGTCACAGAACATGGAGAAATCGAGTTGCTACTGACCAGGAAAATTCCTCCTTGCTGTCTAGCTTGAATAGTTCTGGAAGGCCCTAGGTAGGATCATGGGAAGGGAGTTCATCAACAGTTGTGCCCTGTGTGAGTTATAGTCATGACCCATTGGCAAGATGTGCCCATAGGTGCAAGAGCGGCACATGTGTTGTGGGAAACCAATTTATTTCTGATCAATCCATTCCATAGGAGGAAATATATGTATGGTACTAGAAACCTAGATAAGAAGCCATGATGGTTGGGTACTCCACAGCCCCAGGGATGAGCATTATTTTGCTGAATGTACATAGCATCAAACTGTCCTGTAAGTTCCTATCTCTCTACCTATATGTTAATGAAGCTCTCAAAACTCATCAGAGGAGTGTCTCAGTGCAGTCAATGGCAGTTAATGCAGAAATTCACAGCTGATCACAAATGCGGGGAATAGGTATCTGGTGCATGCACAGCCATTTGTGGGGCATCTTCCCCAAATGTTTAGGGACCGTCATAAAAGTGGGGTCAGACAAATCATATGATCCAAAGGTCAGGGAGGACTGGGGTGATCAGCAAAGCCCAACCACTATACTCATGAGCTCACACAAATGTGGTTGCCTATACAAGACCTGCATAAGATCAAGCCAGTTGGCATTTCAGCTTGGAAAGGGGCAGGCTCAGGAGCTGCCATCCCTAGCTCAGGAGCTGTTATCATTAGGTGACTTCTTGGATAAGAAAAGTCTTTTCTTTAAGGGTATGTTCCTGGTAGGTTGATTACACTTCATTGGATGGCTCTGTACTCTTCAGTATGTGAGCAGCACAGGTTGGATTTAAAGAGAGGAAAGAACTGGGGTGAGTGGTGAACTCTGCGGAGTTAGAGGAGGAATATGAAGCAAATAGGATCAAACTGCTTTATGTGCATGTGTAAAATTCTCAAAGCATCTATACAAACATTTCATTAATTTGCGAACACCTGAAACCTTTATTTCCTCTTCTCCAGCAGATGTTTGCCAGTTCTGTGGAGTCTCACTATGGTCACTTAGAAGCATCTAAAGATGGTTTTTTTATATATAGACCCAATATTCAAAGTTCTACACAATAGTAAATGATCCTCCAACAGAGATCCCAGTTAGAGTCATTTTGCTTCCTATAGTATGACCACTGCTTGGAGAAAGATGGCTGTGAATCAAGAGCCATTTATTTTTATTTTATCCCCAAATAACTAGTTGTTGCTTCTGTACATTACACTTCCCTTTCATAACTTCCCTTGAGGAAAGAAGTGGAGGACCATAGGATCTTGACACTTATAGAGAACTTCAGAAAGATTCTGATATAATAGGGTACATGTGTGTTTGTTTTAGGTGTCTTCCAAGGGTGCTGGCCTCCTTTAAGTTTTTGATTGTGTATCTCACCAACCTGGATCTGGCTGTGAAGGTAAATTGTCTGACCAGCAACCCCTAGGGATCCTCCTGTATCTGCCTCCCTAACACTGGAATTTTCTAATACACACAACCACTCACCCTTCTTTACATGGGGCCGAGGATTGAACTCAGATGTTTCTGCTTGTAAGGCAAGCATTTTACTTACAGGATCTTTCTCTCTCTTTTTCTCTCTCATCCTGTATTCTGGTTTAGTTTCATATGTAAACTGTGACCTGGGCAGTTAGTAAATATTTATTCTTTTACTATTTGCTGTCTCTTTGAATGTTAAGTGGTACACTGTTTTGATTCCAGTCCAGAACACAATTTGAAGTGCATGTTTGGAGGTAGCCTAAATGTGTATCTGGCATACTTCCAGGGTCACCATGAGGTGTAGCCTTCTGCACATAGAGACCCATTTTATATGGTAAGCACCTGAAGATATTGATCCTACATCTGTTCTACTGGACGCATTGTGAACAGGGTTGGCCATCTTTTCTGAGCATTTGAATTTGTCACAGTTGATCTTGTTTAGAAATGTGACACACCTCAAAAGAGAGAACCTCAAAGAATTGCCTCTATCAGATTGGCCTGTGGACATGTCCATAGGACATATTCTTAACCATTAACTGATGAAGGAAGGTGCAGCACACTTTAAAGAAAGGAACCTCGGTTCAAGAGAAGACTCCATGAGAGTCAGCTGTAAGGCATTGGCTCAATTAATGATCAGTGGAGGCAGGTCCATCCCCTTGTGGGTTTTCCATCCCTGGGCTGCTGGTCCTGGGTTCTGTAAGAAAGGAGGTTGAGCAAGCCATGAGAAGAACACCAGTAAACAACTCCCCTCTGTGGCCTCTGCATCAGCTCCCACCTCCAGGTTCCAGCCCTGCTTGAGTTCCTGTCCTGACTTCCTCCAACGATGGAATATGAAGTGGAAGTATAGGCTGAATAACCTTTTTCTCAGCAACTTGAGTTTTGACTATAGTGTTTCATTGCAGCAATCGAAACCATCCTTGAGCAGACATGTGAAACAGAAAGCAAACTCAACAGGAAACAATCATGAGTTAACAATGATTGTGTAGAGTTTACCCAAGTTTTTGAGCCTGATGTAACTGGAGGAAATAATCTGCTTTCGTTCTGAGGAGGGAAAGTGACTTGATTGATAGATTTCCAGACAGCCAACTTTCTGCAGAAAAGAAGTGCTTCCAGTTGAGAATTCCCAGTTTTTATTGGACTTGTGTGGAAGGAGATGCTAGTGATGCAGGAGGTTAATGTCTGCCATAGTCTGGGTATTCTGCAATGACTTCCTTCACAGCGTGTTCATTTGAAGAATAAAGAGGTCTTTATGGTTACTGAGAGTTTAATGAGGATCACAATGGCCCGCAGACACTTACAGCAGCATTTAAATAACCCATAACCTCTGTGTTTATCACGAGGGGGAACCTGCCAATTTTTAGGAATTACAAACATTTCTTCTATAAAAACGTTGCCATTTCCACAGCCTTTCCCAATGAATCCCTTCTCACTGTATTATAAGGTTTAAATGGCAGGCTATGTGTTACTATGGAAACGACCTCCAGCCTATCTGTTACTCAAACACATGAAAGATTAGACTCGAGATTATACTTTTCCAGCGAATTGCTTGGCAAAGAGTCCACCCCCCCAAAAAAATATCTTCCCTTTCTAACCATTTGAACCATGAGAAATTTTGAGGTGATATTGGAAGGCAAATGAGGAGCTAAGTAAAACACTAGTGTTTTCTAGAAGCTTAAAGAATAGGATGGAAAGGAAAGGTCAGAGATGTGACTAAAGCTACTGTCCATCAGCTTCTTAAACTGCTGTCTTCTCCCATGTCTCAACTTTAGTGTGTATGAGCATCAGAGTACCTGCGGGACCTGATTGGCTAATCTACCAGGCATCACCTTTCAGGCTATAGGTTTGGATGGTGGGGCCTGAAGATTTTGTGCTCCTCCTAAGCCCCATGGGCTGCTAAAGCTATTCATCTAAATAGAAAACTTGAGAACCACTGTTTCCAGTATTATTGAAAGCAATTGTTTTTCCACAATAAAAACTATACATATGGCCAGTGACATGGATCAACCAAGAAGGGCCACCATGTCTGAGGACATTTAGTTTGACCTCTGGGACTTTCTGGTAGAAGGCAGAATCAACTCCTTCAAGTTGTCATCTGACCTCAACACATGCATATATCCACACACATGCACACAAGCACATACAACAAATAAATAAATGTAAAGAATGCACACGCTACAATCTTTACCTTTTTAACCATTACTGGCTCAGTGTCACTAGCTCTGTGTATTGTTGTGCCTCCTCCACCACAACATGTCTGGAGAACTTTCCAGTCCAACCTAAAAATACGGTACTTAGTGAGCAATAACTGCCCCTTCTCTGCTTCCTTGACAACCACAGCTAAGCTTTCCATCACTACTAATTTGACTTTTATAAATACCTAATAATGTAGACTCATATGATATAAAACTGTATGTCTGCCTTATATCACTTGGCATACTGTCTTCAAAGCATCTACACTAAGGAGCATATAGATGGTGATGATGGTGATAGATAGATAAATAGATAGATAGATAGATAGATAGATAGATAGATTGATAGATAGATAGATAGATAATGTTGGTTTCTGCCTTTTGGCTATTATAAGCAACGTTGCCACAAACGATTATATAAATATCTGTCTGAGGATTTCTTTAGAGAAAATAATTAGCATTGGATTTTTTCATTCTAAACATTTCTCTTGCCTGATTATACTCCACTTTAAAAAAAGGTGTGCTATTAATATTATATGCATTTTAAAAAGAAGCAAACTGAGACAGAATTCTCCTTGATTTCCTGAGGTCACACAGTTGGTAAACAGCCTAATTTCCAGTGGAGGCAGTCTGGTTCCAGGCTCAGGTACCCAGCACACTCCACTGCTTTCTCTGTCCCAATAAAGTATTTTATTAGTCACAGAACACTCTTCTTGTTGATGAAAATACTAATTTTCTACAATAAGAATAAAGGTAAGTACCTTTGAAAGTATATGGCTCATATAAAATTGAAGAATCAAATGTATATGAGGATTTAAAAAAGTGACACAAAAAGTCTATCTAGTTGGTTAATTATACATTTTTTAAAATTTTATTTCTGGAACAATGTAGGCTAAGCCATTCCTGAAGCATGTCATTTGGAGGTCAAAAGTATTTATGATTGCCCAAAGACCTCTACTCTGGGCAGCAGAAATGACAATCTTACAGTTGAACGAGTTCCTCCTTTGAATGGTCAGGATATTCTGGCCTGGCCTTTTGTCATATATTCAGTTCTCTGGCTAATTAAACCAAATCATCCATTCAGAAATTCCAGCACAAGAATCTACATCCAGTTAAATTACATTAGCATGCTGCATGACTCACAAGCTATGATTGGAATGCTATAGGAAAAGTCCAACAGAGAATATATGGCTCAGGAAAATAATGCAGCATGGCTAAGGGAGCCTCGGCAATCTGCTTAAAGGACTGGATCTCAACCTATTTTAGAAAGGCCCCTTGCCATGCTGTGGACTGCCTCCTCCCTGTCTGAAAAACACATGGCTTAGTGCACAGGGCACTGCTTGTCAAGTTCCAGAATCGATGGAGAAGGTGGATTACGGTGGCCTAAGGAGATTTCTTATATTGGTAGCCAAGAGCTCCTGTGAGTCGCTGTGAGCAGCAGCCATGTCGTGTCCAGAAGCTGGCACATCATAACTTTTCTCCCCAGGTGCCAGTGCTTACATTCTGTCTGGCCCTGGCCCCTCTTCCATGAAGTTCCCTGAGCATTCCCATGTGGGCTGGGGAGGGGTCCCTAAGTTCCCTCCTTTATTGGAGGTGCTGAGTCTTGATGGAGGCAGAGTGACCCTCTTTCAGGGACATGGCTCTTATAGGCTGCTCATACTGCAGTGGATGGTCACACAGCCATGAGCAGTTAGGCAGCACTAGCTGGACTCAGGGGGCTATTAATATCAAGTTTAAAAGGATATGGAATTGGGAAGGAAATGGGGTGAGGACACTAGGGGTAACCGGAGGGGGGCAGTAATAAACAGATGTGATCAACATGCATTGTATAAATGTGTACACATTTACGCTCTGGCTTTTGTCATCTGGTTATCATGGGGTTTAATGTTAGTCTGTGAAAGGAAGCAGACTTGTCCGCTCCCCAGGCGTTATCTCAGGTCACATGTGCACATCCTGCTGCTTGTCAGCTTTGTGCTCTGAGAAAACCAGAAGATCATTAGTACATCGATCTGTTTGCCGTGGAAATCCAATCTTTAAGTAGAAGAGACTAAACTGAGGAGGCGATAGAATACATAAGAGAGACACTTCTCAGGCTGGCTCAGTGACTCAGAGTGCTAGCTGCTCTTTCAGAGTTCGATTGCCAGCACCCTCATCGGGTGGCTCCTAACCGCCTACAACCCCAGGCCCACCCAGGGCATTTGACACTGTCTTCTGGCCTGTCTGAGCCTCAGCATGTACATGAGCATACACATGGCTATGCACAAACACATAAAAATAAAATCTTTAGAAAGGTACTACTTTAAACTCTGATGTAGCTCAGAAGACAAGAAGACGCCCAGGGTCTGTTGGTATAATGTTCTTTTGGAATGTATGCACTTTACCCTTGTTCATTCAAATGCTGATTCTTCTCCCCCACTCTCTGGTTTCAATCTTTACATTGCATTTTGATACTTATTCTAAGCATCACCTGTCTCAACTTTGTGTAAACATGCCAAAATAAAGCAACCAGCCACAATGTTGAGCAATGGAAAGGAAACAGGAAGAGAGGGAGGAGCCAGAGGACAGAATGGTGTGGGAGGCAGAGAGGAGAGAGCTGGGAGAGCAGAGCTGGAGGAGAGGTCTTGGAACGATGTGGAGAATGAACCGGACCTAAGGTTTCACAAAAAGCAAGCATAATGGGTAAAATCTGAATGTTAGGAAACTATAAGGGCTTGGAGGTTTAGGATGGAGTAACTATTGCTCAGCATTGTGATCTACATTAACTAAATAAATCAGTCTCTTTGTAATGATTTGGTTGTACAGTTGTTTAGGATTAACAGCAGCTTTACCAAAAGATATATCAATAGTAAATATTAATATTTTTTATAACAAGGGTCCTAGAAATCCAGTCAGAAGAATTTGTCTCACATGAGCAGTTACAGCATGGAACATGGCAATCTTGCACATGTTTGAAGAGCTCTGTTATGTGTTTTCTTGCCTCTAGACTATTCAGATGTGGTCTCTAGTTTGTAAGCTAAATGCTGTGAGCTCCACAAATGACCTAAGTTTCCTTCTTATTTGTGGGCTCAGATTAGCTGTCCTTTCTGGAACTGTTGAGTGACTTCTATGGTAGAGCAAAGAGATGGTTCCACCCAGGGTGTGTAAAACAGTGAGTTTATTGGAGTTACAGCAGTATAGAGGATAGTGAATTACAGGGGCAAGGGTCACTCAAAGGAAGCTGTGTCCATCTGCAAAAGACCCTCCCCAGAATGGGTGAGGACTAACCCAAACTGTACTCCTGGAGCTCCCTGCACAGACTGCAAGCAGCTCGGATGATCAGAGTCTCCTATTTTCAATAAATGTTCCTGCTTACATAACCTTGGGGAAGGGTCTTGTGTACTTTGCAAGCTACAGGAACATCCTAACATGGAGATTTTGTTCACTTCCTGATCTTATAAGTCTCTCTCCTTCCACAGGAATAAATCTTTTAATTCACAGGGAACAGCTACCTAAAGGAGGATTCTACCTGGCATCCATCTTGCACGAGAAGGTATTTCCCAAAAATTAACATCAATATAACTTTACTAGCTTTTTTATAAACAATGTGTGTGTGTGTGTGTGTGTGTGTGTATCTGAGTGAGTATATGTACAATGTGCACGAGCCTCTGTGTGTGTGTATTTAAGTCAGAAGAGGGTGGTAGACCTCTCAGAGCTGGAGTTACAAGCATCTGCAGGATAATTGGCTTATTACATAGGTGCTGAGACCTGAATTCAAGTCATGATTGCATAGCAAGTGCTATTAAAGGCTGAGCCACCTCTCAAGCCCCTAAGAGTTCTTAGAGACTAATGGTTGTTTTGAATACCAAAGGACTTTTGTCATATCCAAATGTTTCCATGCACACTTAAATATCTTATGCTTTCATAATATGGGTTAATGATAATTAGCAAAATTGAAAAAAAGCAAATCAAGGCTGAGTGTGCAACTTGATAGCTTTAAACCACTTTTTAATGCTTATTTCCACCCTGACTCAAGTATTTACTTTTTTATACTATTTTCTCTAGAACAACTTTTAAGTATTTTTCTTGTGTTTAGATAGAACACTGAATCTGGGATATATCCTGGTGGAGTCTCCGTAATACTGTTGTTACAGCTTTGAGAATCCTTTTGTTAGATTCTCCTTGTTTCTTGGAGCAGTTTTCTATCTAGACCAGTCTTTTGATATCTCCAGTCTCACAACTCTCTTCAGAGCCTTTGCCTTCTTTGGTATCTATTTTTCTTTGGTAGAGCTCTCATAGCACCTGTGATAATCCAGCTGCCACAGTGGTTCTCAGCCTTCCTAATGCTGCATGCGACACTTTAATACAGTTCCTAATGTTGTGGTGACCCCCAGCCATAAAATTATTTTGTTGCTACTTTTTGGCTGTAATTTTGCTACTGTTGTGAGCCGTAATGTAAATATCTGATATGCGAGATATCTGACTTGACCCCTGTGAATGAGTCATTTGACCTCCAAAGGGGTCATGACACAGCTTGAGAACTACTGGAACATTGCACATGAACTCTATGTCTCATTCATGAAGCTATATTCTGTCGTGTTGTCTTTTCTCAGAGACCGTAATGGTTTCTTGAACACACGACTGCAAACATTTGGTTCCTTGAAGTCAAAGACTGTTCCCCAAATTCTCAGCGTTCTATTTTCTGTCAGTCAGCAACTCTCAGTTGCTTATAAGAGTGATACACACCAGGTCATTCATGCAAAATCAGGATTTTTATTGTATGAAAATTGCTCAACTCAAAAG
The DNA here is from genome assembly GCF_030254825.1 of Meriones unguiculatus. Lineage (NCBI taxonomy): Eukaryota > Metazoa > Chordata > Mammalia > Rodentia > Muridae > Meriones > Meriones unguiculatus. Next base: position 14,887,746 of record NC_083358.1, on the reverse strand, counting down.
ATATGTGGTCTGAAGAGCTGGACCACCTCATCCACAGGACCAATACTCGAGATTTTATAACCAGGTCTCTTACACACCAGCTGAAAAAATATGAGGCAACCTACTTATTCCTGTAAACAGGACTTTGGGTGGCAGTTCCATGCAGAATTGGGCTCCCTTTTGGCAAGTGCTAACAGAGATTGGTTGCCTCGAGTCGGCCTATACAATGTCTTGTTGTCTAAACAGGAGTTACCTTGATGCTTTAGACTGCAACACTTTTAAAGGCCTAAGCGTGCAGGGCAGTTAGGGCTGATGGGGCCACATTTGATCAGTGGGCGAAGGACAGGCCCATGTTCCCCCTCTCATTCATCACATGTTCATATCTGACATCTGCTTCACCAACCCTACCCAACCAGGGAGTACCAGTTGGTGTGTCCTGGGAGCCCATCAAGGTGGCTAAGTAGCAAACACATGTCTCCATTAGCAGTCTTTCCTTACTATTTCCAACTTTTATATATGCTCTAGTGGGATCACATTTCTCCAAACCACTAGCTCAAAAGTGTTTCTTTTTTGGGGGGAAAAGGGGAGTATAATTTGATTATTGTTCCCCTTACATACTTATTAACTTATAAATAAAAGAACTCTTAAGAGAGCTTACTCTTGTTGCATAGGACTTGATTTTGGGTCTCAGCACCCACATGACAGCTCAGAACACCTCTAACTCAGGTCCAGGAAATAGAATGCCATCTTCTGGCCTCTGTGAGCTCCTGAATGCACATGGCAGACACACACACATTAATAAACAAATAAAGAAATTAATAAAGTTACTCTATAGATTATGGTGCACACTTTGAATTAATTTAAAGTCTAATTCAAACTTACTTTCACTTCACATAGTTTTATTCTTAGGCCTTAGAATGTTATTCCCTCTCTGACCCATGAACAGTTGTCACAGGTTAGATTGTGTGACTTTCTTTTTTTTCAATTTTTTTTATTTTATTTGATGGAATTTCTTTTTTAACATTAATTACAGTTTATTTACTTTGTATCACAGCTGTAGCCCCCTCCCTCCTTCATCTCCTCCCTGCCCTTTTTTAAGTCCACTGATAGGGAAGGTCCTTCTCTCCTTCCATCTGACCCTAGCTTATCAGGTCTCTTCAGGACTGGCTGCAATGTCCTCCTCTGTGGCCTGGCAAGGCTGCTCCTCCTTCAGGGAGGGGAGATCAAAGAGCCAGCCATTGAGTTCATGTCAGAGACAGTCCCTGTTCCCATTATTAGGGTACCCACTTGGATACTGAGCTGCCATGGGTTACATCTGAGCAGGGATTCTAGGTTACATCCATGCATGGTCTTTGGTCGGAGTATGAGTCTCAGGAAAGACCCCTGTGCCCAGATATATTTGGTCCTTGTGGAGCTCCTGTCCTCTCCAGGTCTTAATAAGTTCCACTTCTTTCATATGATTCAACGGAGGAATGGATACAGAAATTGTGGTACTTTTACACAATGGAATACTGCTCAGCAATTAAAAACAAGGAAATTATGAAATTTTCAGGCAAATGGTGGGATCTAAAAAAGATCATCCTGAGTGAGGTAATCAAAAGCAGAAAGACACACAGGGTATATACTCACTTACAAGTAGATACTAGACCTATAAGATAGAATAAACTACTAAAATCTGTACACCTAAAGAAGATAAACAAGAAAGAGGACTCAGGGTAAGATGATCAGTCTTCACTTAAATACAAATGGGCTGGATATTGGAAGCAGGAGAAAACAAGTAACAGGACAGGAGCCTACCACGGAGGGCCTCTGAAAGACTCTACCTAGCAGTAGAATATCAAAGCACATTGTGTGACTTTCAAACTTCATGAGACTTCGGGATATTTTGTCATGGACAAATAACTATCAATTTCTTTTGCTCGACATCTATCCATGCACTCTTACTCACACTATTTGCCTGCAACTAAGAACGATCTGCATGAAGGGTTGGGTTGAGAGATGCTCTCAAATTTTGCTTATTTAGATGCTATCTGTCTATCATCTATCTAACTGTCCATCATCTATCTATTTGTGTGTGTGTGTGGGGGGGTGTTTCCCTGGATGTATACTGGATGTAAAATATATGCATTGGATTTGTGTCTGTTGCTCAAAGAGGCCAGAAAAGGGCATGAGCTGCCACATGGGTACTGGGGATCAAACTTGTGTCCTCAGAAAAAACAGTAAGTGCTCTTAATCATTGATCCAAGTCTTCACCCACAGGGCACCAATTCTATCATTTTTCATTTTCATGATAATATCGACATGTTCTTTTCCTCGCTGATTTTTGAGATTATTTTATTTCTTTTTTTATTACTCTATCTATGGATTTAGATTAATTATTCTGTGCTGGATCTGTAGCACTTCACAAGTTTGTAGCTTGATGTATTTTATTAACTTTGGAAATGTATCTGTCATTAGTTCTCCACACATTGTTTCTGTCCCATTATCTTTCTCTTCTCTTCTGGGACTTCAGTTGCACTCACACCAGCCTCATGTCCATGACCCATCTGTTTAAATTACTTTCAGTATTTTAAATGCTTGTTTAATTCTGTGCTTCGTGCTTGTATTTTATTCTCATCTGTTCTGTTAAATTATTTTTCTGACTGGGTCTAAACTGGCCTTATCTCCTCTGACTAACAGCTGGTCTCAGTTTTGTGGCTATATTTCTAAAAGTTTCATTTGACACTTTATTGAAAGCTTTTGCTTCCTGCCAAATTCTGTCCTGACACTTAATGCTTCCAAAAGTATCATTATTTCAAGGTACATATTACATATTTGCACTGATTCTCTTCTGCATCTGTTTTATATATGGCTTTTCTTTTATCCTTAATTCTTTTATGTCAAGTTATGGTTTATTTGAATTTTAAATGTTACACCAGAGGTATGACATAAGGATTTCTATTTTAAGCAGATAACTAGCTACATGTAGAACTCCTAACTCTAATGGGGAATTGAATTGATTTTAAATTGGACATTTCAGTGTTGGTTAAAGCAGCCGTCTGGTGTGACCTTGTATGGAGATCATCAGGAACCTAAAGGAAAAAAAAAATCATTAATTTGCCAGGACACTTCCAGGTGGATTTCTATCTCAGTTTTGTTTTCTCTCTCCTGATCCCATGTAATTGTGGAAATCCCTGCTCTTCCTAGTCTCTTAGCAACGTCTAGGTTTGCCACAGCCTTTCCTAAAAAATGGAACCAAATGCCAAAACCAGCTATCATTTGCCTTTCTCTTTTCCTAGATGTTAGCTCTACCAATACCCACTGTTTAAAAGGCAACTGTCCTGTACTTCAGGTGTGTTTGTGGGTGTGGGTCTGAGGAGGAAGGGAGATCAAGAGAGAGAAAGAGAGAAGAGAATAATATGTGTGAAATTGTATGGATGTGTGCATGTGTGTATATTTGTGAGTATGTGAATGTGTTTGCACAAGTCCATGTATGTGTGTGAATGTGTGTGCATATGCTTGTGATTGTGTGTATGAGTGTGTGCAGAGAGGCATCCACACAATTATAAAATGTCATCGGTTTATATTAGTAATCCTCGGGATAGAAGTTGGTCTGATCTGCTAGTTTGAGATTAGCATAAGCTGAACTTCCACTCTTGGACTTTAAAAGCAAAAATTTTCCCTAAATCTCACCCTCTTCCTCAGCAGAATCCACCTGAGCTGTGTGTACAGACTCAGACACCTACTGGATATTGACTCACAGATCAGCAAGGCGATGATATCTTCCATTTTGTTTGCTGGCAATTAAATATATTATTTGTTTAGAGGAAAAACATTTTCCTTCCAAATGTGGATGGGGAAGATAAAAGCCATTTATAATAAGAATTGTCAAAGCTGCAAAGCAAGAGCACAGATGCAGCGTTAAGAGATATCAGATGATCAAAACCGATGTGTGACTATGAGAACAGTAATATTCTCTTCGCATACACTAACTTCTCTGTGGAGAGAGGGACTTCACAAGGGCATGCTGACGATAAATAATAAACAGATAAACAAATTCAAACAAACCATCCCTCCCCCCAATGGATATGGATGTAAAGTAGCATAGGGTGATTCTACTGAATAATGACAATGGATCTTGGAAATTGAAATTGAAATTGAAGAAAATCATTGTCCTTGTTAAAATTGTGGCAATGGGAAGGTTCAGCCAGTTGGACGTGGTTCTTCCAGACATTTTTCATGCGCATGAAAAAAATAATAGTAATACTGGGGGAATGTAGTGAGCAGGACGGCATAATTCAAGCAAGCAAAAGAGTGTGGGAGTCAAAACCCACTGGATTTATATCCAGAACCCAAGTCATGTGCAAATTCTTTTATATACTACGGTAAAAAGTAAAAAGTTGATTCTAGTATTTGAGAAGTGATGACACAGCAACTTCCAGAGTGCTCTCGTCCCTCCAGAAAGTTAAATCCTGAAGCGGTCTTCACCTTGTAGATACAGAGCAAGATTAAAGTCACAGAGACACATAGAAGCAAAGACAAGCTTCAAAACTTGTTGTTTCAGTCAGACTGACACCATTAACAGTGGCTAGGAAATGGTCTGGCAGCCTGTTGGGGACTGGGTCTTTATTGTACAGAGTGGTCCACTTACTTGCTACATTTCGAGAACGTTCTAGTGTCCAGTTAATATCTTTAAAAGTAACACCCTCGTGCCATTATGCTCTTTGCTGAGGAAATGGGCCGTTACTGCTACCACAGATGTTCCTGTTGGGCTCTGGGGTCAGAACTCCCAGGCTAACATAGCCGCTTGCCACATTTCAAATGTCATTCTTTAGTTACAATTCTTATAAAATGTTTATAAGTGTCCTAACACCGCAAACTTGACTCTGTGTCTAATTTCAGCAGGTCAACATTAAGCTTGGGGGTTCTCTTTGTATTTCTTGAAATGGAAGTTAAATTATTTCTATTTTGTTCCTATTAATATTTAATTATATGAACATATCATCAAATATTTGTTCACTACATACTTGGTGAGTGTAAATAAAAGTCATTGTAGACATTTTTTACATATATTTATTGGGGAGAAACACATGTGTCATAGCGTAAGTATGGAGGTCATAGGTCAATTCTGAAAATCCAGTTTTCCCCTTTCAACATGTGGGTTCTGGGAATCAAACTGAGACCTTCAGTCTTGGCAGCACTCTCTTTTACCTGCGGAGCCATCTTGCTGCCATGTATGACATGTGTTTGGATATCCATATTCTACACAGTTCTGTTGTAGTTGAATTGTTGTACCGTGGAATGCACAAACAAACATCCAGAGCGTGGGCCAAAGGACTGCCCGAAGTCTGAGTGCTTTCCCACTCTAGCACCAGAATCCCCGGGACACTCCTCCCCTTCCTGTCTTCTCTAGTGGCAATCCTATCAGTGCTGTGTACTCTGGCTGTCCCTGGTCTTCACTCCGGGATGCTTAGCACTATAGAGAGTTTTCTCGTTGGCTAACTGTGGAGTGTGACGTATTTTGGATAGGAGTCGCTTGAATTACATTGCCAAGTAGCGTCTCCCAGTTCCTGTTTCTGTTTGTTTATCTAGTCTCTTCTTGATATCTTTTAACAAACAAATACATTCTGGGTCTCTGTCTGTCTTTCTCTGTTTGTCTCTGTACCCAACACCCCCGGTGTGTATGTGTGAATCTCACTGTGTGTTCTAAAACAGCCTTAAAACTAGTGATTCTCCTGCCTCAGTTTCCCAAGGTTTGGGATTCCAAGATTGTGCAACCAAGTTTGATTCAAACATTGTTTTAAAGCATTATGTGTTATTTCGTACATACATATATTTTTATTATGTTTTCTCTATTCCAGTATTCTTAGTTTTCATGAAATTCTATTTATCTAAAAGTTCATATAGGATTACTTTTTTTGCAACTACTTTAATAACATGTGCCAACTCCAAGATCATGGGAAAATGTTCTATATAGAACCTATAGAATCCATCTCACAATCTAATATGTCCTTTAAACGTTAGTCATAGTTTTGGGCTTTCAGGCTTCTCTGAAATCAGGATGCTCAGTGCTTCTACTTCTCACATCACTCTGCTGCTGGGATCCCTCAGGTTGTGGATTGGCACAGAAATCGAGAGGATGCCTAGACAGATGACTGGGGAGTAAGAGGAGCCATTAGAAGATTTAGTGACGTCATGGACAGCCAGCGAGGCAACCCCATGCTAGTGATCCGATGAGAACTCAGGCCCTAGCCCCAAAAACAGGAAGCATGGTAGGGGCTTTGGAAAGAGAAATCAGAATCTGCTTGGCAAACTGGAGTCTGTTTGCAGAACTTTCTGAGGACAGAAGAGTCTTACAGTAAGAGCCTGCAGCTGGGCACTCATTTTTAATAAAAAATATTTATTAATTTTAATTAAAAAATTTTATAATTTTTTGAGAATTTCATACAATCTATTTTTGTTGTGTTTATCCACCATCTATCCCCCAGATTTCTCCTATGGATACCCCACCTTCCTACCTCTAAACTCCCTATCATCTTTTTAAAACTTAATTCTGGTTTGGGGAGGGGCTCCCCTAATTTGAGAAGTAGGGGAGGAAGATAGGGGAAAGAGGAAAGAAGGGTGGGACCTGGAGGAGAGGAGGGAGGGCCTACATTTGGAATGTAAAGGGAATGAATAAATAAATAAATAAGAAATAAGAAAAATCCAAATAAAATTATTATTAATTTATTAATAATAAAGTAATAAAACTTACTCCTTTTATTTTTTTACGTTATTACATAATTACATCATCTTTCTTTCCCTTTCCTACCTTCAAGCCCACCCGTACACCCCTCCCTGCTCCCTTTCACATTCTTGGCCTTTCCTCCCCATTAATTATTGCTGAATACAAGCTACATGGTCTGTATAACGTCACTTAGATGCATATTTTCAGGGTTGATCACTTGGTATTAGATAATTAATTAGTGTGTTCTTCTCCAGAAAGACCGTCTCCCCCACCCTCAGCATCCCTTACTTTCCCGCAGTTCTTTGTGTAGGGCTGAGGATCAGTGGGCTCTTTGTGTCAGCATGTCTATTGGTCTTGTCCTTGCTCGGGTCATGTCTAGGCAACATGTTGGTGAGATTATGGGTGTAAGGTTTCTGACGGGAGAGAAAGCTGCTGCAGGTATCCTGTCCTGAGACTCTCCTGTCTAGAGTCTTGTTAGATTGTTTTACAATCTTACAGGATCTGTCTCTCCTCAAATGTTGTCCGTTTTGCCTAAAAATGCCATAGGCTCTGTCTGGTTCTGTGCATGCAGCCTAATGCAAAATAATGAACCTAATTAACACATTATGAGATTTGATTTTTAATTTTGCAGTTATTTCTTGTAGTTTGGTTGCCAAATTATCATTAGTGAACCTTTACTGATGACAGATCTGCTGCAATATCAAGAGGCTGAACGCGCCTTCTGGATAAGACCCGTATTCCCTGAGAAAGTTAGTTTTAAATTGACAAATGTAACTTCTTCTTCTGTGACAGGGTCTTACGTATTCCAGGCTGGCCTTAGTTTCATTGTGTAGTCAAGGATGACCCTGCACATCTGACCCTTCTGCCTCTACTTCCTGAGTGAGAGTTCCAGAGCTTCTACACAGGGATTTGTGAAGTGTCTACCACAAGACCTACACCTCAGCCTATGTGCTCAGCACTTACACATCAGCCTGCACAACTGGGGACAGAGAGTCAAGGGCAAGCCCCAAGTGTTTCAGAATCCTGTCCACTCCCTGGCTGTCTCACTTCTAGCGCGTCTTTCTTCCTTGGAGAACTGGATGCTAATTGTTCACTTTCCTGCTCTCTTAGCTTGGGAGAACTTCCTGCTCGTGGTCTTAGATGTGTAGAAGCCAACCTGTTCTTTGCTCATCACTCTGAGACTCTTTTCCATGGCCAACCCACTTTAAGAGGAAGCATGAAGGACTCAAGGAATACATCCGAACACATGGCTCATTTCCCTTTCCTTCAGGCTTTGGTTCCTCAAGTGTTGGCTCCTTTAAAATACTTTATCTGCAATCTTTGGCTGTTCCACCTGTGAGCCTGTGAAAAGCACACTTAGATGCTTTGTGCTGGCTTTTCTGCAGCTGACCCCATGCTGTTCAACAATCTGCAAAAACATCCACAGAAAATGTAGGATGTTGGGCTCATCTCCAGCACTTTTCCCTTCTCCCCAGGCTTTTGGCTCCACGTCTAAAAGCTATCTTGATTGCTCTCTGATACCTTCCCAATTTTTTTAGTTGTTTTGCTTTTGTTTTTGTATTTCTCTTTCCTAATGTTCTTGGAATATACTTGGGTCAGGTGTTTACTGATCCATCGTAGCTGGAAGTGGAAATCTTCAGCTGCTGTACTTTTTGAGCTAAACATTAAAACCCTAAAAATAGATATGGTCAATATAATAAAACAACCTCTAATATGGAATGTTTAAGTAAATGGATGACCATATTCCAAATAAAAAGTATTAAATTTATTGATCTGAAAATTCAAAATGAGTCTTTCATTTTGTTCCTTGAGATCCCAACATTCACAATGCAGTTTGAAAGTATTTATATTTATTGAATATAATTCAGTGTATGAACATATTTAGTTCACTTAAAATCTAAGATTTAGGGGAAGGAGCCTTTACTGTTCTTTCAGAAGACTGGAGTTTGGTTTCCATCATTGAATATGGCAGTTCACAACCACCTATAACTCCAGCTTCAGGGGATATGATAACCCCTTCTGGCCTCCAGGCACACATACACACACACACAAATAAAAACAAATCTCTTTTAAAATCCATGAAATAGCATGTTCTCGTTGCAGAAAGTATTTTACATAATTACATCTTGTTGTAGCTGGCATTTATTGTACATAAGTACTTTAATCCACATTCTCATTAAATACAGCTCATTAAGTATGCAAAAGATTACTGCTATTTATATATTTGAGATGAAGAAACAAGAAAAAGGACAAAAGGATCCTGATTAAAGGCACCGGAGAAGCTAAAATTCCAACTCGGGTATACTTCTTGCAAAGCCTGTTGGTGTATGTGTTGCATGAATTCTTCCTTAAGTTTGCATCTTGTTAGATTTGGAGAGGAAATGTTGAGTATGAACTATAAAGAAATAAAAATACAGTCAGGTATCTATCTATGAAGAAATTATCATTTCTGATGTCGTTTGTCCCAACAACAACAAAGAACAAAAGAAGCCAATGCTTTCACCTCTACTCATCAACTTTACCTAACCTGCCACAACTTTTTAATAGCCTGAGATCCCCATTGGGAAAACCAGCACATAGGCTTCACCAGGAGCTGCAGCTGTTCCCATGTCTCTGCTTGTTAGTTCAGTAATGCGGAAGGGAATATGAAGGCTGTGAAGGCCCCATGATGACATTATTGGACTTTGGGATACTATTAACAATTTGCAATACAAATGTCTTGTCTGCAGGAAGGGAATCACAGTGTAGTCATCCCTAATCAATGTATGAATTCAAAACAAGCTAGCATGTGGGGAAGCATCGGTGGGGGTACTAAGAACCGAGTTTCCAGCTTGCCATCGCCTGACAGCAGAGTTCCGTCAGAACACAGGTGTTTAGCTGTAGTGTAGTATTCTCCATCCTTTTCGCTGAAAGCAGACAAAGATAAAAAACATCTTCTGTGAACATGGAAAAAGAGTATGTTTTGCTTCCACGCTTAGACTCGAGTACCACTCTCTGAAGTCCGTGCAGGCATGGACCACCTTTTGACATTGTGTCCTGATGTTGTCATCTGCAACTGTTTGTGGCTCCTGGCTATCCTGTGATCCACAAGGCCAGTGGGCCGAGGCTGGACATGCCTGAAGGCAGGCTGAACTGAGATGTAAACTGAAATTGCAGCTCACCTAGTGAATGAACGTTTGGGGGACATCTTCACAATATTTTCTAATTTTAGTTTTCAATGAGGTAATTCTCAAAATATTTAGTTCACCCTCCTCGTGATAGGTAGGTGACAGAAATCCTGTCTGAAATGAGAGTTCAGCATTTCTGAATAAATGGGATGGTTGAGAGTGTATACAGATTTGAGAATGCATATAATACCAGCTCCAAGAATAAAGGTTCTCGTATAAACGGAGCCACACTTGACCATTTCCCCCTCCCCCCCTTTTTTTTCTTCCAAAACAATGGGTTCCTTCTTCCTTTTTTGAGGGGGGGGCAAAAAACTTTAGGAGGTTTTAAAATTTTATTTTCACTTCATGTCCTACAAGCTGTTAAGTTTCAATTTTCTTTATGTTGGCAACAAAATTTAAAGGGTATTGAGAAGATGATTTACTGAAAGCAATTAAAATCAATCATTAAAACTAACCAATGACCCCTCTCTGAATTATATTAGTCTGTAGTTCAAAGATATTTCTTCCTAATTTCTGGAGTTAAAACAAAATTTTGAACTCCAAATGGAAAGAATACCCCATTCTTTACTTGAATGCTGACCATTTGTTTTGCTTTAATGTACAACTGTAAAAGAGTAGTCATTTTGAAGTCTGGAGGGTGGCTGTTTTGTAGCTACCCAGTATATCTTTCCTAAGAGTTATTTATCAAAAACTAAATAATGACCAACAGGAACCCCGGGCTGTCTGATGGACCCTGGGAAGCTCCTGCCAAGTGAAGGCCGGTGTTGCCTGCCGTAGCCCTGCCATTCTCGCCTGAGAACGGGAAGAGACTCTGAGAACTGGCTTCTTGTGCTTCAGTTTTCAGTTTGTTTTCTACCTCATTAACTAGAGGGAGGGTAAAAGTGAGGTTGGAGCTCAGTGACCTGCTTCAGAATACCCAGGAAAGGTTATTAGTGATTTTTAAAAGTAGGAAGAATTTCATCCCGTCAGTATCTTCCCACTGGTGGATTATACAATGAGATGTTTATTTATTTGGAGTGGTGACCTGATATATTTTGTCTCCATTCTTTCTCGTTGCTTTTTATTATTTTAATGAATATTTTTTAATTTTGAAAAAATTAGACTTTGCAAGCATTAATGAAGATTGCTTTGTACTCCCAGCTTCCCCTTGTTCTAGATCATGAACTGTTGAAACTGGGGCATGCTTGCTTCCTCCGCTCTACCAATTCAACTGCATCTTAATGTTTTGCTGAACATTCTAGGGCAAGTTACAAGGATCACGACCCTTCCCTGCTAAATAATTCAGCATGTTTTACCCAACAACAAGGCCAGCTTCATGCATAATCACGGCAAAATTATCCTTTCCAAAATCCGATATTGATTTAACCAGGTATCAGTATGCTTCCATATTCTAATCTTGCCCATTATCCCATTATCTATTTATCAATGTTTACAGTTCTATCTCTAGGGCCCAATCTAGGCGAGAGGGTACCTCCAGCTGCTCTGTCTCTCTCCTGTGCTTTAATTTGGAACTTATTCAAACTTTGTCTTTCAGAACGTGGGCTGCTGTGAAGAAAGCACAACTGGCTGTGCTGCAGTCTGCTGAGACTGGTTATACCTTTCCTCACAGTTTGATTCAATTTATGCACTCTGGGAAGGATGCTCCTAAAGTGACATTTTACCTTTTTTTTAGTGGCTCATATCAGCCAGCACCTGCTGTCACCTTATCCCACTAATGAAGAGCAGTGCTTTGTTTATTTGGTGACAGTGCAGTCTACCTCATTTCTTCCCTGAAAAGGCACTTTGTTCTTTTGGTTATTAATATGTGTTATGATGAGAAATTTGGAAAGTATATAAATGTTCTTCCTGGGAGCAAACTTTCACCTGATGCCTTTAATGTCCATCACCAAGTCTTCACTGCACCAGTTATTTATTTCCATGAGACTCTCCAATGACAAGGATTTTATAACCCTGCATTGCTAGATCTTACATTTCACAGGGGGAAAAAAAAAAGGAGCATTCTCTCTCCTATTATAACTGTTATGAAAGAAGAGGAATTTTTATTGTTTGAGAATTTCACAGATGCATATAATGTGGTTTAATCAAATCCACCTTCCCCATTCCCTCACCTTCAATTCTTCCCCCACACCCTCCCACATTTTCTCTCTCAACTTCATATTTCCTCTCTCTCTCTCTCTCTCTCTCTCAAGTTAAACCCACTGGCTCCACTTAGTGTTGCCTGTGTGTGTATGGGTACAAGATTATCTGCTGGAGTATGGACAGCCTTTCAGGAGCAACGCACCTGAAGAAAACTTACTCCTTGTCCCCCAGCAGCCAATATCAATTGCCAATAATGCCTCTGCTAGGGATAGGACTTTATAAGCCTCTCACCCAGCCATGCCAGGAGTTTGGCTGGCTTTATCTTTTGCAGGTCTTAGTCACAGTCACTGTGAGTTCACGTATTCAATGACCCTGTCATGTTCAGCAAATAATGTTTTGCTGCAGAGAATAAGATAGTGTGGGATGCTCAGCTCTAAACGGGACTTCTGTATCAACACCACTCCCAGCCCAAGATACCATCACAGAAGAAAGGGCAGGAAGAATGTAAGAGTCAGAAGAGGAATTGTAAAGAAATACTTCAGCCTCTCCCATGAGCTATCAGAAAACTGAAACAATGGGTCCTAGATAATTAAAATTCTCCAGGAATCCATGCTACGGAAAGGGAAAGACTGAACCTATGCTGCCATCCAAAGGAGGAACCTGCCTCCCAGGGAAAGATTTCACACACGACTTTAATGCTGTATTGTAGTACCTTGCAGGGCAAACCTGAGCTCCACCAATGGTAAGTCAATGATGGGCAGGATCAGTTTTTGACCAGGTTTGACTTAATTATATGGACCTCTAGCCCTCTGCTTAGCTCTAACCAGGTAGGGATTTCCACTGGTGGGAAAGCAGAACAAGGAGAGAGAAAATGAAAGTTTGGGACAATGCAATTTTTTTTGTGATCACTGGGTCGAGACCTCCAGAGACTGACCCCATGGTTTATTTTCTTTACACATTTAAACACAGTAAAATTTGCAACCTGTGACCTTTACAATAAGAATAAATTTTGTTGGTGAGCAACCAGAACTCAGGATTAGAGCCTAGAAAAGGATCTGTGATAAGCATAAGAATAGATTCTATGGGTAAAGGGTATAAAGTACAGGAGGGCTCTCTCATAAGGATGTGTTGTAGGATGGTGTTTCCTCACATCCTTTAGCTCCTGGAATAATGACTCATGAAACTCGGCTATTATTTTACAAATAACTAGGTCATATAGCTAGGCTCTTCTCTGACTAACTCATAACTTAAAATAATCCATTTATTCTATTCTACTTTCTGCTACATGGGTGGTTACCTGAGCTCAGGCACAATGTGTCCATCTTCTTCACAGACAGATCACCTGGCTCTATCCCAGAATTCTTTCTGCCTGCCGAATGTCCCATCTACTTCCTGCCTCAGCCGTAGGCCATATGCTTTTTTAATGGACAGGTATTGCATCCATATAATACACTAGAGATTCCTTCTACAGGGATGTGTTCTTGGTCACTTGAGAGACAAGGCTCAGTGTTAAGGCCTACACAGTGCTGAGGATATTGGGGGGATTCAGGAAGACCGGCTCACAGAACAGCAAAAAGATCACCAGGTTGCTTGACCACTTTTCACTTTGGCATTCCGGGTGACTAGGCACCGTTCATTTTCCACTGAAGAAAATAGGCCCACGTGGTTGACAATCCTGGTTTCTCCACTGCTTATCCCAAGCTGTGATTTCTACAGAAACCTTCAGGGCTGGAGAGAAGGTTTCATCTTGAAACATTCCTACTCACAGAGGATCCAAGTTTTGTTCCCAACCACTTTAGAAGCAATTTTTAAAGACAAAAATAAAATCTTAGGAAAAAAAATCCCAAGTGTAGGAGCTGGTTTTTCAAACGCTACTTTATTTGGGGGTTTCTTAAATCCTGTACCTCCCTTGCAACCTCTCAACCCCAGGTAGGGAAAAAAAAAGTTAGTAAGAACAGGAGGTGGAGTTCTCTTTACTTCTTCCTGCTGGGTAGGGCTGTAGGAATCTTTTGGGGCAAAACCAATATCTGTTGAGTGGATATCCAGAAGTCCAGTAGCCAGCAAACCAGCAAGAGCAGCAAGTAGTTCTCCTCCATCTCCTCCAAGCCCCAGCACTTTTCCCTCTGGGCTATCATAGCTATACCTCAAAGTCCTCAGGATTCCACTAATTCTAGCTGGTAAAGACCACGCCCCTGCACTAAGCGATAATCAACTGTGAACAAACTAAATTCTCCCACTTGAGATTATAACAAAAAATGTTTGCGTATCATAAATAAAAATGTCCACAACAAACAAACATACAAGCAAGCAAAAAACTTGGGGGCTGGAGATATGGCTCAACATTTAAAGGCCAGCACTGCTTTTATGGAAGACCTGAGTTGAGTTCCCAGCACCCGTGACAGACAGCTCATAACCACCTGTACATCCAGATCTAGGGCATCCAACCCTTCTGAGGCATGTGGACACCTACACTCATGTATACATAGATGCACATAGATACACACACACACACACACACACACACACCTACACACATTTTTAATTAGTTAAAATAAAAAGCCAGCCCTCATGTCTCTACCCAAAGACACACATTAGCATCCCTTAGTCCCTTCTGTTTACTCCTTTTCTCACTGCGAACACATCAAGTAAATCTCCTCTCTCTCTATTTTTCACTATTGTTTTCTTTTTTAATTAGTATATTGGTGATGGGTAATCAAGTCCAAGTTGCTGGGGCAGAGTCTAGACTTTGGACCTAAAAGCAATAATAATGCCGTCACTTGCCTCACTGATACGGAAATGAAATAACTTCCTTGTGAAAGGGAGCTAGTAGTTTCCTGACAAGTTTTGTGTTTTGCTTTATGCACTTGTTTTTGTGATGAGATTTCACACAATTCTGACAACACCCTAGACCACCTTGCAGGGAAATACCTTGCCCTAAAATAATCCTGGCTAGCCTTGAATTTCATCTATAGGCAAGAACTTCAAATTCCTGGTCCTCCTGCCCCTACCCTTCAAATGCTAAAATTACAGGTTTGTGATACCTTGCTTGGTGTTATTTTGACAAATCTTTAAAATATGAATCACTAACAGCTTTGGATAATTTGGCACAGGGATTTGTACTAAACTCAACTGACTTATGATCATTTCTGTAAAAATCTTTTCCAGTTCTTGGTATTAATTTGATTGACACCAAGTTTTCTATGAGTACTGGCCTTGAAACGCTTCTCTGTCCTGGTAAGAATAGGCAGAGAATTCCTGCTCCAAGTCTCTGTACTTACACATTTTTCTGTTTCTTTATCTATATGTGGTGACTTGTAAAAGATGTTGCCTTCCTTACCTCAACCAGCCAGGCAGTATGTTTCTGTTTCCAGTTTTGATCAGTTGACCTTAAATTTAAAACATACATATGCAAATATAATGCTGATTGACTATATGTAAAAATCTAGGCATATTTTAGATACTCTGAACGCTCCAAATATTATAATAATCTGAATAATTAAAATATGTAGATGTTTTAGATACTTCTGTGTGTCACAGTGATTTACAAATATGCGTGATGATTACAACTAAATCATTACGTAGGCTACAACTATAGCTTATATGTCATATGTTTTACAAGAATTTAGTTGCCCATATTAAATATTATTGGAGATCATGATTTTCATTGAGTATCTGTATCAGGATCAACAGACCAATATATAGTTTAACCCCACTAACTAATCTCTGCCTGGTTTTAGAAGGTCACATAGCCCATTAAGTAATTAAGCTCTAAGCTAACTAAACTGTAATCGATTGACCAGCTCATTGGTTAAGCTGGAGCTCATTAACTTATGTTCTATTGCACTTCTATTTATCTCTGAATGCTGTTTGATTGCTTTAGAATCTGGATTCTTAGAACTTGCTTTGGATTTGAGAAATACCTGATCCACAGCCTACCGTTGTGTAGCTTAAATATACTTTACCAAATGTAATTAGTGTATAGGCTGGGGAGAGGGTTCAGTGATTAAAGAGCCCTTGATGCTTTTCCGCAGAACCATAGTTCGAGTCCCAGCACATGACTTGCGTGGTTCACAACTGCTTATAATTCCAATAAGGAAACCCTTTTTATTTTGTTGTGAAGATGTAGGTCATAGGTATAAAAAGCATTCTATACATACCCTGGAGTTTATTTCTTGTACCACAAACAACAGCATCACCATCCCCAGGAAGTTCCCAAAGTCTAGATGCTGCTTCTAAGGACACTGGCCTCCAACTCATCTGAGCAAATATGTGCTGTGTCTTTAACTTTGCTTGTTAAGATTGCTTCTCACCCATCTGGAAGGTGGGAGGTGTATTGGAAACGGTACATTTTTGCTGAAAAGCAGAGCTTATTTGTTTTCATATCTTTTAAATAAAAACATCTAGGCTGCTCTGTTTGGTTTTTTATCAATGAAGGTCGATGAAGACATTTTCTGAAATCAGCAGGGTAGATACTTGGTTATTTTTCTTGGTTTCTGTTTATGTGTTTGGGGTCTTTTATTTTTTTTTTTTCTCCGCAAAGATGATGGTTTGTAGTCTAAAAATATGCTTCTCAGGAATCATCTTTATTTAGCTTAGAAACTTCAATAAAGACATATTGTCTGTATGCAGTTTCAAACTGGCGATTCAGCATGGGGGCAAGCTGAATGAAAGAGCAAGAAATGAACCAAATCCTGTTGAGAGAGAATGGAGACTGTAATGACTCCTGTTATAGACACAGAACCCCCACCGGCCCTTGATTGGCCATTCTGTGTGAATGAGTGTTTGACGAGAGCTGTTACCCCAGTCAAAGATGGCCTTGAGAAAGTAAAAAGGAAGGACAAGATTAGATAGTTACTTGTTTTGGCAACATTTGCCAGTCTAAGTGACTCCCTGCATTAAAGTCCTGACAGACTACCGAATAACGAGAAGAGAGGAACCCGTCAAATTTTAGAGGTGTGCATCAAATGTTTAATGTGCTCTGCCAGTGAAAGATGGGGAGATGATCTGGCATGGGTGGGTAGCTGAAGAGATGCAGTCTAAAGGTTCATCAAGGCGAGAGCATTTCAGCGATGGCAGGGGTTTTGTTTTTGTTGTTTTTGTTTTCTAGTGCTTGTGTTCCTCAGCCACTGGGGTGAAATGTTTTTGTAACCACAAGACATACATTAATTTGTAGCTTTTAAACAATTCATTATCAAATGGAACCAAAAAAATAGTTTTCTTTTCCAAAGATAACATTTCTTTTTTTTTTTGTTTGCTCTGTGAATGATCAATGCTTTTTTCTATTATTATTATTTTTTAACAGTTATATTTTATTAACTCTGTATCCCAGCCGTGTCCCGATCCCTCATTTCCTCCCAGTCCCTCCCTCCCTCCCTCATCTCCACCGTGCCCCTTTCCAAGTCCACTGATAGGGGGGACCTCCTCCCCATTCATCTGATCTTGTTTTATCAGGTATCTTCAGGACTGGCTGCAAAGCCCTCCTCTGTGGCCTAACAGGACTGCTCCTCCCTTCGGGGGTGGGGAGACCAAAGAGCCAGTCATTGAGTTCCTGTTAGAAATAGTCCTTGTTCCCCTCACTTTGGGAAACCAATTGGTTACTGAGCTACCACAGGCTACATCTGAGCGGAGGTTCTAGGTTATATCCATACATGGTCCTTGGTTGAATGTCAGTCTCAGAAAAGACCCTGTGCCCAGATATATTTGGTCCTTGTGGAGCTCCTATCCTTTCCCCATCAGACTAACTCCCCTTCTTTCTTATGATTCCCTGTACTCTGCCAAAGGTGTGGTCATGAGTCTTTGCTTTGAAAACACTGCTAGTTAGAGTCTTTCAGATGCGCTCAGTAGACTCCTGTCATACATTCAATGCACATCCCATCTGTCTTTCTAAATGAGGATTGATCATCTTACCCCATGTCTGCTCTATTGATTATCTTTTTTAGGTGTATAGATTTCATTATGTTTATCATATCTTATAGGTCTATATAAGTGAGTATATCCCATGTTTGTCTTTCTCCTTCTGGGATATTTCACTCAGAATGATCTTTTCTAGATCCCACCATTTGCCTGCAAATTTCATGATTTCCTCCTTTTTGATTGCTGAGTAGTATTCCATTGTATAAAAATACCACAATTTCTGTACCCATTCCTCCGTTGATGGACATCTGGGTTGTTTCCAGGTTCTGGCTATTACAAATAGAGCTGCTATAAACATGGTTGAGCAAGTATCCCTTTTGTGTACTTGAACAAACTTTGGGTATATACCTAGCAGTGGTATAGCTGGGTCTGGAGGAAGCACTATTCCTATTTGTCTTTGAAAGCGCCAGATTGATTTCCAAGTAATCCAATTAAAAAATGGGGAACAGAGCTAAACAGAGAATTCTTGACAGAGGAATATCGAATGGCAGAAAAACACTTAAAGAAATGCTCATCCTCATTAGCCATCAGGGAAATGCAAATCAAAACGACCCTGAGATATCACCTTACACCCATCAGAATGGCCAAGATGAAAAACTCAAGCGATAACACATGCTGGAGAGGTTGTGGAGAAAGGGGAACCCTCCTCCACTGCTGGTGGGAATGTAAACTGGTACAAAGATAACATTTCAAAACATCATTCCCTCAATTTACTGGTTGTGAGAGAGCACTGTCCCATGGTAACAGCCTAACACTCCAGTACAGCAGAAGCAACTGCTGTCATGCACTCTACTCTATTACTATTCTATGTTTTCTTTTCTTCTTCTTTCTTGTGTTTGTCCTTTTCCGATTTTTTATGTGCCTATGCATATGTGTGTGGGGTGGATGTGTGTATGCATGTTTTTGCACGCATGGCAGTGTAGATGAGGACCAAAGATGATGCTGGGAATCATCCTTGATCCTTCTTTCTTCTCATTCACTGGGGTAGGCTCTCATCAACATCTGAGCTCTCTGCTTTGCCTAGTCTTGCCAGCCAGCTTACTCTGGGGATCCTCCTGGGGATTTTGAGGCTGGAGTTACATACAGGACATTATACCCACCCTGCATTTGAAAGGGTTTCCAGGGATCTGAACTCTGTTCTCACATTTGCACAGCAAGCTCTCTAAGTGCTGAGCCATCTCCCTAGTTCCTGCACTGTTGTTCTTTAAGGACAGAGATATATGGCTCTCTCTCCCAGTGGTCCTTTCTTTGGTTTAGGCTCTGTTTTGGAAGTGAGTAAACTTAGATTTAAGAAGGTAACAAGTCCAAGGTCACTTGGGAAAACAATGTTCATCTATGTTTCAGCTAACTGATAAGTATGTGCAATGGAAAAGCAATGGTTTCTTCATTCCACCTGACATACAAACCTATGTGTTTATGACGTCAGCATTTAAATATTTTTGTTTTGTGTAGTCTGTAAAATAAAGAAAAGGAAAACAAGTATTTCTCTGTAACTTCAGTTCAATAATACAGCATTGGCCCAAACTATCCAACCACTGCCAGGAAAACCATGCTGTTTCTGTAAAGATCTACTGAATTTTAATCGTAGCGTCTGAGTGTGTTGTTAGCGTCTCTGTGTTTTTCAGACAAATCAGACTCCTGATTGCGCTTCTACCTTCATCTGAAGGATCTGGGGTTTGGGTCTTTACTTCTTCATTATACCACCCTTTAAAGTTGATTTGTGTCAGGGACTATGCACATGATGTTAGCAGCTTTCTTTCTTCTGCCTTCTTTCTGTATCCCTGATGATTTCATCAGTGGTATGTAGAATAAAGAGTGTACCAGGGAAGAACAGAGTTACACATACCATAGCATCTATATGTAAATGGATAGTAAATAGATGCTTCTCAAGGAAAGACAGAAAATATTTATTTTCTTCTCCTGTCTTGCACAAATCAAAACCTTGTGGACAGAGCTCTGCTTTCCTTTCTTCAGGGGAAGTTGACTGCTGTGTGAGTACATTTGCATAGATGTGTTTCTGTGTGTAAGCACTCTTCTCAGAATCACTTTTCTTTTACATAAAGGTGATACATTTGCTTTACCTCCATTGAGCAACTATGTTGCAGGAGGTAGGTAGGCTGTTGTTTTGCTTCTCCTGGGCTTTTCCACCAATTAGACAATTAAGGTGATGTTTTCATTTAAGTTACGGAGCAAAAGAAGAAGTAGGGTGCTGTCCCTTGACTGTGATATGTCACCACAGGTGTCATCCCCGGCTGTCCTGCTGTTTTTTTGTAAGGTACTAGAGACTTCAAGAGTTCCAGCCTAGGGGAGGCAGTTTCTGGAGGGGTGTGCAGGGAGGATAGACCTTGCTCTGGTCCTTTCTGGTCTCCCTCTGCTTCCTGGCTGCCTTGAAGTGAATAACTTTGCTGATGAACCATTTCAATATGTATAATCTGCTTCAAAGTGGGCTAAAAATGATAGGCAAAGCATCATGGATGAACACTTCTAAGTCCATGAGCTAAAATATCCACAATGCTTTTCTCTTCTACCTTATTTTTCTCACGTATTAACACAGCATCTAAGCACGCGAGTAAATGGAAGAACTGGTATATTCTGGAGAGAGGAATCCTGGAATAACAGTGCACAAGATTAATGTTAATATTTTATTTCAAGTCCAATAGTGATTTTTTAAAAGAATTTATGATTTTTATTATTTCACTTAACAGTGAAACCTAGATTCCAGGTCTTTCATAGGATATCCAGATTCAATCATGTGCAAACATTGATATTCAACACTTGTCTGGGTATGCATTTCTTCTTCTAGAGGATGGAGAAGTAAACATTTTTCTTCCACTGAGATCCTTTCCAACATTATCAAATAGCTGAGCATCATAGATTTCTTTCTTTTTTTTTTTTTTTTTGCTCTTGGAAAATATTTATTTATTCATTCACTTTGCATTCGCATCATAGCCCCCTCCTATCTTTCCTCCAGGGGTCTCATCCTCCCTCCATCTTCTCCCACTTTCCCCCTTCCCTATTTCTCAGAAAAGCCTATCCCCTCCTACAACTCACTCTAGCAAATCAAATCGTGTCATGACTGAGTGCATCCTCTTCCTAAATGAGTGGAATCTATTAAATATGCTGAATTGTCTGTTCACACACGGATGGTTATCAGGTTTCCCTACCCAATTCTGCTTGCTTGCTTTCTTCCTTCCTTCCTTACTTGCTTCCTTCCTTCAGTGAATGTGACAGTGGTGTGGATAATCATAACAGACTCATGCATAGAAGAGCAAAGGGAAGAGCATAAACACAAAAAGAGGAGGTAAGAGACCACAGGACTTTAGATGTGGCAGAGCTGAAGTTCTCCCTATACAGGAACAGTCCACCGACACACCAGTCAAGGCCAGGACATAGTTTGTACACTGTCCTTGAATCCCACAGGTGCTCTTTGCTATAACAAGCTTTTTTCAAGCTGATCATGGTCCAAGAACTCAAAGGGAGAGGCAGTTGGAGCTCTGTGAGTTAAAGTACAGCCTCGTTTACATATATATTTTTTTCATTGCTGTAGAGCTTGAGTGGAATTGAGTCCCCATCTTTCTTGAACCAAAATAAAAACCTTAAACTATTTCATTAATGAGTTAAAAAAAAAACTTTATCTTAAATAAAATACCAGACTCATTAATTTATTCATGTAACAATTTTTAATGAATAGCTCATATCTTCTAGGCCTCTTCTGAGAGTCTGTGGATCTACCATCAACAAAACGGACAAATACCCTTGTCCCCATCAAGCTTCCATACATGACAGGAGATAAAGGATGACTTAAGAAAAAATAAATAAAGGCTGATGAGCTGCCTTAGTGGGTTAAGATACATGCTGTGCAAACCTTGGAAACTGAGTTGGATCCTAGAACCCTCATTAAGATGGAAGATTAGAACTGAGCCCACAATATTGGCCTCTGGACTCCACATGTGTGC
This sequence comes from Meriones unguiculatus, assembly GCF_030254825.1. Lineage (NCBI taxonomy): Eukaryota > Metazoa > Chordata > Mammalia > Rodentia > Muridae > Meriones > Meriones unguiculatus. The sequence continues at coordinate 14,865,946 of NC_083358.1, read as the reverse complement.
TGGGGCAGAAACATCCCCAAACACACATCACACACACACACATCTCTCATCTAAAACAACTGCAATAGTCACAAGGACCAAGAAATTTGGCATCTGTTCAATGATCACAGGTGACACACTTGTTGCTTCTTTTCATTCACATTAAAGACATAGCAGAAAAAAAATGTAAAGCTATTGGTGTGAAGTCTGGTGGTGCTGTTAATATCAGTATCAATGGGAGCAATTATTCACTCCATCATACTCAGTTTCTTCAGTAAAAATATAACGCTATTGGCTCACCTGAAGTACCCTGCTTTCCATGTAGAAGTTCATTGCTTTGAGTTTATTAACAGGGATCATGGTCAAGGCTATATTGTTCAAAGCCCATTCTGTTATCAAAACAACAAATTCAACAGTGATAAAATTCATTTTGAAATTAAGTGTGTGTGTGTGTGTGTGTGTGTGTGTGTGTTTGTGTGTGTACTTGTAGAAAGGGAGGGCAGGAGATTGACCCCTCACTGAACTAAATTCAGAAGAGTGAGGACTTGGGTTCAAAAGATGCTGTGACTCCTATCTGTCGTCCTACTCTCCTGGCCTCCTCCTGGACCTCTCGGGCAATTTCTAGGAGATCTCTTCCAGGCTTCGGGATAGAAGCACCTCCTCATACTTCTTAGAAAATCATGCGGCAAGGATACCCGTTCGTTCTTCTGGCTGATACTAGGAAATGTCCTTCATTTAAGTTGTAGCACAGTGATCCTCAGCTTGTAGGTCATGCCCTCCACAGGGGCTGCCTGTCAGATATTCCACATACCAGACATTTACATTACAATTCATAACCGTAGCAAGGTTACAGTTATAAAATAGCAACAAAATCATTTAGAGTTGGGGATCACCACAACTTGAGGGACTGTAATAAAGGGAAACCGCGATAGGAAGGCTGAGAACCACCACTGTCAGGTCTTCACGTTTCTCTACACCATCTACACATGCTGGCTCCCATATTTTTAGAATATCCTATGTTTATTTATTTAGTGGGAGTGGGCGTGTGCACGTTTTTGCAGGTATCTGCACGAGTATATGAGTGTCTACTTGTCATCCCAGGGCTCGGGCGGCAGGGCCGCCTGAGCTTTGCGCGGAGACCCTGTCTCAATAACAACCCAAAATAAAATCCAAAAGAAACGCCGAGTGTGAAACTCCGTACAGGCCGCTACTGCTTTGAGGACCTTGAGCTTAGAAAAGAATAGCCCGTGCACAGCTGTACTCTTCACTTGTCACAGAGCACTCTGAGCATTGCCATGGCAAGGGATGCGCAGTCTCCTCCCTCTGGCTCCGGAGGTGCCTTGTGGAGATCTCTGTTTCACTACGGTATATTGAATCTTGCTGGCCCTCCCTCAGTAGACAGGACAGAATAATTGATGGTGTTTGCCTCTGCAGATCCTTGTGTAAGCAGCAACTAGTCTGAAATTCCTTGTTAACAGAAATCTTGCCTTGCGAAGTGGGAGCTGCTTGGTGGGGAATGTCAAGCTAGTTTCTGGGAAGGAGCTTTGCTGTGCTGTGTTTCATTTTGTTGCCAAGGATGCTTGCACAGGATCTCTTAGGAGCTTGGCATGCCTGCATCTTTTTATCCTTCCTTTCTCCCCAGTGTCTTTCCTGTTTCCCTTAAGCCTCTTCTTCTATCTCACTGAGGATAGATTGTAGCCATTTCCTAAAACTTGCTTGTGTCTCATATGACAAAATTATTCCAACTAATGATCTACTATCAGGGAGATAAAAGATGATACCGAGTGTTTTGTTTGTTTTATACAGCTCTCGTTCAAAATGCCTTGAGCTTATTTTTTTTTTCTGAATGTTGCCACACATTGTATTAGTTTCATATTAGTGCTTAGGTGTTTTATGGTGATGAAAGGATAGCTATTTACATGTGTGATACACTCTATGAAGAAATTCAACGTGGTTTCAATTACCTTCTTTACAATAAATGTACCACTCTTTGAAAGATGCCACTGTAGGGTGTGTGTGTGTGTGTGTGTGTGTGTGCGCAGAATAATATATCAGTGTACCAAAGAGGAAAAAAAGCAGCCAATTCTATATCAGTCATTGATTTCTGTTTTACATTTCCTACTTTAATGCACCTAGTCATGATTTAATGTGCTTCTTAGTGAGTTTTCATTGGACCTCGCTCTTCAATATTTTTTTCAACAGACATTCAATTTCCATCTCAATACCTCCCATTTTCTTTTCCTATTCTCCACTTATTATCATTACATATTTTCAAAAAGTCCCACTCAAGAGCTAGAAATCAAAGATCAGTTATCGAAGTAATAGTCTCTGAGGCTGGGGTAACCTGGCCCTTTCTTCTAGTTATGCCACTTTTAGCTGTGTTACATTGGGAAAGCCAACTAGCTTCTCTGTTGCGGGTTTAGAAAGGTATGTTAGAATGATGGTGCCTGCTATGTTAATTACCTGAGGGTTTTAAATGAGTTACTAATACAAGAAGTACTCAGTTTATTTCCTGACTCATGGCTGTAGCTCTGCTAATATCAGCAACCAAGGTTCATCATGTTTTCATCTGGCCTAATTTACTCCTTCCTCCTTGCATGTCTACAGTTCTGTTTGATGCCCAGAGCCTTAAGTTCTCTTCTTCTATCCCTGAACACATTAAACATTATATCAACAACACAGAGACAACATATTTATCATGCTTGTAAGGATCATCATCAGGTCTAGTCAAAATAAATGGCTTGGGAAATGGATTGGGAAAGCCATTTTCTTCCCACATATTTTACTGTCATTTGTGCTAACAATATTTATGCTAAAGCTGGGGAAACATAACCCTTAGTGATAAGTAATAATTAGGACACAGGTGTTGGGATAAATTATGCTCATGCCTTCCTAAACAGCATGGATAATTTCTGCATTGTGCATTCTTAAACCAACTTAGATAGCTATGACGTCACCAGGAGATAAGGTCTGATGGGACAGTGATTATCTATTGTGCTGTCCTCTGTGAAGCAAAACACCATTATGCAGTGTCTTGGAGTATTTACCTGCATTGTTTTGGAGATAAGCAGGCTTAAGCACTTTCTGCATTATCTCATCTACACTATGAGGTATTTTTGTAAGTCAATGTTTTGGAGATGGTAATAAATAGGAATCGTCAGAACTAGCGTGGACTTGCAGCACTGTGAATATTAGTGACTTTTCTTGGCGCTGACAAATTGCCTACAAAGACAACTTAAAGGAAGGTTAGTCTTGGCTCCTAGGTTCGTCCGTCGTGGCGGGAAAGGCATGGTGGCAGGAGGCTGAGGCAGCAGGTCACGCCACCTCTGAAGTCAGGACTCTGATGGAGATGAAGGTTGCTACTAAGCCTGCTTTCTCCCCTTTATTCAATCTGGGACACCGTTCTGTGGTATGGTGGCACCCACATTTCTTCTTTAGTCAGACTTATCTGGAAACACCCTCATAGATGTACCCAGAGGAGTGTCTTCTGGGTGATTCTAAATTTAGTCAAGTGGATGATGAAAATTAACCCTCACACTGAGTAAGTCAAGAAAGAGTGGGCTGTGGTATCAGGTGGTCCTGGGTTGTTGCTCAAACCAGTAAGTTCCTAGATGAGTGATCATACTATATCCTCTGAGTTTTCAGACTTTATTACAAAGATTAAAGTACATCCTTTAGTGTTAGAACTCACAGCCTAACATGCTGCATAGACATATTAGCACCCCCTAAAGCATTATCCACCTCCCAGTCCCCACACAGAAAGGGGGCCAGGTAATTATTTATTAATATAATATTGATTGAAATGAATGTTTCCTCAGTCTGTAATTGCCACCCCCCAAGGGAACCTACAGATGTCATTTTTATGGCTTCCAGTCTAAGTCCTGAGTAGAAAGAAAAGCTACCTGAGCTGGTTACATATCTGGTAATGTCACACATAAGTAGAGGAAGGGTTGGAAAAGAAAAAGGATAGAGGAAATCTGGATTATCCCCAGAAAGAAACCAGCATGTGGCATAGGTGTGAGCATGCACCAGCTAGCTTGGATAGCATTTGCTACTTTGAAGATGGAGCACTAAATATCGGAACTATGGGAAAGAACTATCAGTTTCCTGCATTCTGTTGGCCAGCTGTGGTTTGGCTGATCAAGGCTTGGCTTGGCTGAGCAGCTTTCCTTCAGGCCATAGCAGATGGGGTGGCTCTGCTTCACCTACTTTCTATCCTTCTTGGATGATGACCACCATGGCATCTTCTCATAGCAAGAGCAAGAGCCAGAAGAAAACATGTGGAAACATGCAAGGCTTCTTAAGGTCTGCACTTGAATCTGTTCTGTCCCCTTCTGTCTACACAACATAGATTAACGCAAGTACTGTGGCCCAGCTGTTGCACCAAGCCTTTAGTGTCTGTTGCACTCCCTTATTCATGGAATCCCAGCTGTTGCAATCCAGCTTGAGCATATTACCTAATGAAGTTCAACGGAATGGCCTGGAAACAAGCCAACCTTTATCTTTGCCCTAAAATGTCTTGAGCACACACATGCTCATCCTGTCCCCAAAGCATACATGCTCAAGGGGCCCTCTGTTGTTTCCTTATCTTCTCTGATGTCTTGAATATTTATGATGTCCAGAGACTTGAGCCCTTTTCCTCAGTCAGGAGTCCTGGCAGGAATGTACTCACCCAAACAGTGTAAGTTGCAAAGGAGTCCTCCCTATGCTGCATTTGGTCTAAACTCTAAAATGAAAGGTTACTGGGAAACTTTACAAATGTGGCTGAGCAGTGTGGATTTATCTTTGCCAGAGTGCTTCCAAAGTGTTAAATATCTGCAGTCACCAAATGGAGCTACTTTTAAGGATTACATTTCTGTTCCCCCATCTCTGATTTTTCATTCCAGTTATCAGGATTAAAGTGGTGGCACATGCTAACCACGTTCTACAAGTGTAAATACAAATGAAACCTCGTGAAATTTATCATGGCTCATTGAGCCAAAAGTAAATGGCCTTTCTTTTCTTTTCTTTAGTTGTTATTATAACAATTTAATTCGCAGTCATTTTCCTCAAATAGGTCCTGCATTTTAATTCAAGAGTGATCCCCCACCCCTTGTCTTCTTAAAATATTAGCTGCTTGTTGTTCACAATATTTACTGTGAGGAAAGTGCCAGTCTTCCATGACCTTGATGCACTGATTGGTCTCCCAGCCACACTGGATTTTAGCCCCTTTATCCATGGCTTTCTTCTCTCTGGGATTGCCATGGGTGAATTCACAGAGGTGCCTCTTCCATGATGTTAATTATCCCCATTTTCATCATAATATGGCTTTACTGTGTGTTCACAGACAGACAGTTTGTAGAACATAATTTGGGCCCATTATATTTACAACACATTGATCTGTTGAGCAAATGTTCAGGCTGTATTTCCTGTACTTGGCTTTCGCTCTAAGTGGCATTATGGCAACTAATAACTGATAAAGCTAAATAACCAAGGATCCAGTTTGCTCAAGGCTTAGAACGTAACCAAAAAATGTAGACGTGCCAGCCTCATGCAAAAGTGTGAAGCACTTGAGGAAGTCAGCCAAGGTTAGGCATAGCTTTGGAATCATCTGTAACACAAATTAGTTTGTCAGGCTTGCCCCTGTGAGCTTCTAACAGGCATTGTGACCATCTAAGATTCTGGAAAAGCTGTGAGTGCATGGAGCCAACTTCATGTGTGGAATAAGATCTCAGTGATGATTATTAAATGGACACGCCTTCCATAGACTATCACTTCAGGTACTTTATACTCGTTGTCAAAAGCATTGACTTCTCAAAGCTTGAGAAGTTGTCTATATAGTTCTCTCCCAGTATGTGTCTTTTTGCCAAGAATGTTCTAACTTCATAGAGAACCCAACGATGGGTGGCTATCCACTTTATGGTGGTCAATATCTATTATCAGCTTGACGGGACCTGGAATTGCCTGGCAGCCAAGCCTCTAGACATATCTGTGAAAGATCACCCAGATTAAGTTAGCTTCTGGGAACATCTGTAAGGGTTATCTCTGATTGGGTTGAGTTGGGAAGAACCACTCCAAGAGATAGCAGCTGTTCTCTGGGCTTGGATCATAGGTGATATAAAAAGAAGGCTTGCTGAGCACTTGCACTCATCATTTCTTGTTTCCTGACTATAGATGCAATGCAACTGCATTCAAAGTGCCCTTGTCATGAGGGACTATATCCAGGAACTGCAGGTAAAAATAAATTCTTTCTCTTAAGCTACTTTTGTCATATTTTGTCTCAACAACAGGAAAAGCAGCTAAGACATACCTGGTGTAGGGTACATAAAATGGCAGGGCCTTACCTATAGAGGGGACAGCTGTGTGATGCTAGTTCAGCCTCCAAGAACATCAACCATGGTTGGGTTATACAAGACTTTCTCCTTGCTAATACCTCCTTTCCCAGCTCTTGTTACCCTAACCCTGCTTTCCTCCCTTCTTGCCAAGCTTTCTTACCAAGGAGCTCCACAACTGCTCATTGTTGTGATTTTCTTCACAAACAGTTTTTATACTGTTTATAAGCTATGTTAGAAAGCCTGCATTTGGGGATAATTTTAAATTTACTCAAAAGGTGCAAATAAAATGTAGGAAGTTTCACTTGCCCAACCTTCTTCAATGTTAACACTGACCCTACCCCACTCGTCAAATTTAAGACACAATACTATGTGACTTTTTGAGTTAACCGTGTGTGTCATTTGGGTTTCACCATTTTTTAGGTGAGTATCTTCTTTCTCTTCTGTGATTCTGCCCTGGCACATCATAAGTGCTTGGTAATGCTTCTGTTGGTCCCTCTTGTCTCACTGACTCCCCTTGTTTGTCCTACTATTGCCAGTTTTGAAGATTCTTGATCAAAATTTTCTAGAGTAGCCCTTTTGTGGGCTTTCTACTGCCTTCTCATGATTGGTTTGGGATTATGGGTTAGGAGGTGGCCTCATTGTGTCACCACCAACATGATTTTTCAATGGAGAGGTCAATCCTTATCTCTGCTAGGTTTTTACCCTGTACTTTGTCCTCTTTCATTTTCTGTCCATAGAAAACTAATGATTGAATTCAGCCACAGCCAGTTGGGAATTACATTATTCCACTTGGGATGGATGCAGGAACACATATTAGTTGCAATTCTTTTTTGGAGTGGATTTATCTCTTCCATGCCTTAATTAGTTCTTATTGATTACAATGTTTTATTCTTGGAGTTATAATAAAATACTGTCATGATTTATTTTGTTGCTCAGAATTATTTCCAGCTTTGGTCTCTGGGAGCTCATTCAAGTTGGCTTCTCTGTCCTTTTGACATGGCTTGTTTCATTTTCTTCAGCAATCCTTTCCTCCAAGATGCTCTAGGCTTCTCTTGTATTTCCCATCTTAGCCCCAGAACCAGGCATCTCTCTAAGGAGCCATAAGGCCTAGTTTGAAATGTGTTCAAGAAAATAGAATGTGCCAAACATGAGGTTCTATTTCACAGAATTGACTTTATTTTAGGCTATGTTTCTGGAAAAATACTTATGGCACAGGCAAATATCACATTCTGACATATAGTTTGCTTTCTTGGGTCTCCTTTCCTTTCCTTATTGTCAATGTGAATTGGGTTTTTTTTTTTAAATTTAACTCTTTAACACATAACACTAGTTATCATGAGTGTTTATGCTGCTCAATAACAACCATGCACAGTGGAAATCTGTATAAAAATGAATACTTTTTAAAAAATGTTTTGTATTTTTAATTATGTGTATGTGTGTCTTTGTGAGAGTATGTGTGTATGCATACAGTGCCTGTGGCGATGAGAAGAGAGCATCAGATTCCGTGAAGTTAGAAGTTATAGGTGACTATAAGCTACCTGAAATCATGCTGGAAACAGAACTCGGGACCTCCGGGAAGAGTGTGCAGTCCAAGCTGCCGAGCCACCTTTTCAGCCTCTCACGATGGATGATGTGAGTCTTGTTTCATTGGCATTAATGGTTATTCCTTGTTCCATTATAATCATCAGCTCAGTGGTTAGAACTGAGAAGTACATTCATTCATTGAGATTCATTCAGGGAGAAATGCCTGGCTCCTTAGTAAACCGAGAAGAGTGTTATGGGAGGGACTGGTGTTCAGGGGTGTCTTCCCTGACCCTTGGGGAAAGTCATGAAATTGTGAGGGATTTTGGACAGTGCGCAGGCCTTCCATGCCAGACCCAGAGACAGCTGGAACAGAAAAAAGACACTGCTTTTTCCCTTGAGCCCATTTGTTTGCAGCTTTGAGTTCATGATAACAACGTGATAACACATTTAGATAACTGCATATTGAAAAACTATCTATCGAAAGGTCATAATTCTAATGGCTTTTTTTGTTTTTATATAAAGTTTAATGCAAAAAAATAAGCTAATGAACGTTAAAGATGATAATTTTTTTTACAATAAAAAAACCCTATAGTTTAAAACTCTCTCACCTGTTCTTTGTCCTCTTGGCAGGTATTATTTCACTGTCACAGGAACACACTTTTGAATACATTATGTAAATAAGGGAACTGATAATTTGTTGCAAGGCTTTAGAGTAGTGAACATTTTTTAATATAGCCATTTGGAATTCTCAAATACTTGACATAATCATCACCACATATGATGATTTATTTCTGAATCAGGCGCTATTTATCTGGAAATGGACTCATCGCCAGCATGTCTCCCCATTTAATTAATTTCCTGAAGATGAAACTTTATGGCGTTATCATTATGGATGCGGTGAAAATGCTTCTGTTAAATTAAAAGAAGTCAAAACGCAAAGCTTAATTAGCAGAATATATTTACCAGTAAAAAATAATTAAATATGCATTAATCAATTAAAATAAATTCAGCAGCATTCTGTTTTTTTCAGGTTTGTCTCCATTCTCTTCTCTTCCATTAACACATCTACCCTTTGTTTTATTCACCAGGAGCCCTTGCTTTTGGCTTCCTGCCTACTCCTTCTCCCTGTCATCTGTTAATTTCCTCTATTCTTATGGCCTCTTTGCAGTCGTTTGTTTAAGGTTCTAGGATCAGTCTTCCTCTCCTTCCAATATCCCCATGGAGAGTTTGTTCAGTCACAGCTTTAAGTGTCACCTTTGTATTTAACCATCTCCTGACAGTAAGCACCTTCTCACCACAGGGCGTCTCAAGTCTCTAAGTCCACCATGGATGGGCTCCTTTTACCAAACTTTAGAAGTTACCTACAATTCTTTGCCTGTAGCCAGCCGATTGATTAAATTAGAAGATATTTATATAATTTTCCATTTATCGAAATAGATGACCCATTGCATCTGATTCTTTCAACATTGCACAATGTCTTTCAGATCAATTCACGCTGCAGCATGCCCCAGCAGCTGCTTCCTTTAGATGCTGATAAGTGTTCCACTGAGTAAGTAGACACCGTTTGCTTGTTCATTCAGTTGATAGCTTTTAGAATCTTCCATTTGGGGGCTGTTAGCAATGAAGTTACAACAGACATTTACAAGTCGTTGTGCAAAAATAACTTTTCATCTTACTGAGGTATATTCTTATGAGTGGTATTCCTAAGTTGCATAAAAAAATACACACTTAACTTTGTGTGTACAGAGCTATGTGTGCACACGTAGGTGTATGTGCATGTGACTGTATGCATATGTGTGGACGTCAGAGGTCAGCCTCAAGGAGTATTGCTCCTCGGGCATTAGTGTGTGTGTGTGTGTGTGTGTGTGTGTGTATATATATATATATATATATATATATATATATAGTAAGATAGAGTGTCTTTCTGGCCTAGATTCACTGAGTGGGCTGCACTGGCTGCCCAGGGAGCCTTAGGAATCCATGTATTTCCATTTTCTCAGCACTGAACTTATAAGCTTATATACCACCACATCCAGCTTTTTAAAATATAGACTCTGGGATCAAATTCAAATTTCCATCTTTGCAAGGCAAGCACTTTAGCCATGGGTATTTCCCAGCTCCACATTATACATTTTATAAGGAAATTCCAAGTCTTTGTCCAAAGTGACTAAACTGTTTCACATCCCCACCAGCAATGTGGGAGATTTTCCTATATCTTTGCCAACACTTACTTCTATCTGATCCCAGGCAGTTTGTATCATTAATTCCAGATCAGCGCCATTCTAATGAAAGCCATGAATTTATATACCAAGTCATGTGACTGCCCTGTGATGATGTGCTTTGGTGAGTCAAAGAGGAGGGAGAAGAGAAAAAAAGATGACCTAAAGAGATAAAGGTAAATTACAACTCATTAGGCTGTAAAGGAAAACAACTCCTCTCCAGCATTGTAGGTGAATTAAATCTCTCTCATCCTGAGAGTTTTGCTGATGAAGTAAAGTGAAATTGACCTGTCCCACTGCTGAAGGCAGGTGAGTAGTCAGAGAATTTGAAGTAATCTGAAACCTCCTTACTGTATTACATCTTCAGTGGGTGTGAAATTACCCTCATACAGAGGAGGTGGGTATAAGACTAAATATATGGAGGCTGGAGAGGGGGCTCAGAAGTTAAGTGTCTCTTCCAAAGGCTCCGAGTTCAGTTCCCACCACCCACATGGAGGCTCACAACCATCTAAAAACTCCTGTTCCAGGGGATCCAACACCCTCTTCTGCACTCCATGGGCTCTGCACACTTAGAGTCCACACATAAACATGCAGGAAAAACACCCATATGTATAAAATACAAATAAAAGTCTCTTTTAAGAGAAATTAAATACGTGAAGCCAACAACACGAAACAACACTAAAATTAACACCATCAACCATGGACAAGCACAGTCCCTGAAAAGACAGAACTCAAAACATTTAGGAAATAAAAAAAAGTGAAATAGTAAGTCATTAACATAGAGTTAGGATAAAACTTCAAAATTGTCATTAAAACGTTATAAGAAATCATCATAGGAAAATTAATTGTAATCCTTATGCACATTGGTAACACCCCTGACCTCCTGTTACTGTAAGTGCAAAATTTGTTTATAAAATGTCGCAGTAGCCAGTCACTAGTTACCCGTTAATGAACTAATTGATGCATGTTATATTTTGAGTTAATCATTAGCTTGGATTTGAATCGAGGTCAGTTTGTATTCTGTAAGAATTAATAAGGCCCTAATTAATTTCTATTCTAACATTTGAAGCTCAAATGGATATCTGACTAAAAATTAAGATGCTTAGCAGGTGCCAAGCCTGGCTGGAGGACCTGGGGGTCTTTATCTGTTAGACTGACAATAAGAAACAAAGATTTTCCAGAGTTAATAGTAGCTACAGTACACACACTGCATATTAACAGAAACGTTCGGTTTCACACTGCAGGTGCACGGGAAGAGAGAAGGTAGAGCCCCATCCAGCTGCTATGTGGGATGCAGTTTCCATGCAAACTTGAGAAGTGGGGTGTGTGAATATATAGCTTAATACATCATATTTGGCAGAGTGTAATTAGAGAGATTAATAATATCTCCTTTCACCTTCGTGTTGAAAAGACAGCGAAATGCAGTCTTTACATCATTTCCTGTGTGTTTCTCTCCTTGTCATAGGTTCTCATCTTTTTTCCCTATAACACACTTGTATTGTAAGATAGCTATGTAACATTTTTTTGAAGGCTTCCACATTCTCAAAAGCAAACTTCAATAATGTATTCATAGATTTTTGTTATTAAAATCAACCGACACACTCATTAATCATGTCACTAATGTCCCACAGAATATAATTATAATTATTCAAGAAATTGTTACAGTACACAGATAGTCCCATGTCCACTGAATGCCAATGTGATACTTCAAGCAACCCAAATGATGTCTTTGGTAACTGTGGCTTCTAATCTTCTTTAATGAGTATGTACTATGCTTTGGGGTACTGAGTTAAACACTTTATACTGACTGATTAAATCCTTCCTGACTTACTCATGAATGGCTACATTTAGTTTTTTTTTTTTTTACTTTTTTAAAATAACGGAAGCAAGAGGAACTTACTAAATGACCGGTGTTATAAAATGCTGATGATGGCCAAGCTATAGGAATCCATGCCTAGACGTAAATAAGGACTAGGTCTACTCCAATCTCCCAGTTACACTTTGAGCATTCAGGGAGTGGAATTTCTCTATAAGCCTTTCATCTAGCCTGCTTCCTGCAAGCCCACAGACTGACGGAGGAGGGCCCCTGTAGGAATCCTCAACACTGCCCAATGTGTTTGTGATAGATGACAATTTGAGACTGACTGAGGTGTGTGCATCCGAATGCAACGCCCCTTCCAAAGTCACCTCAGCAGTGGGAAACTGACACCACTGCTGTGTGGCTCCATCATGCTCCCTTTCTTGAAATGATGCTAGAGAGGTGTAGATGGGGGTAAAGATTTTAGCTATATAGCATCTGCTGTAATATAATACTATGTACCCCATCACCATTTGAGGTTAATTTGATTTTTCTGGGATTTTATAGCACAAAGAATTGCCACATTGAAAATAGATAGCAGCTTTTCATTCTTTGTCTCCAAACTCCATAGGTTGAGGCAACTTCAAGACGTCTGGGGCAACTCATTTTTAGGACCCTTTTCTGATTGAGGAGGCTGAAATGCTGAATCTGGGTGAAACTATGTTTACCAAACCGACCAACCAACCAACAACAAAAACATGGACTATTTTGACTCAGATGTTGCACTTGTAGTTCAATTAGAAATTTATCCATATGTCTTCCGATAATCTAGGTTGCCAAAACTCTCCTAAGATCTCAGAGGCAAGAGATGTGTTCACCTCTTTGAGCCCCAGATTCATGTTTTAACTCCCATATGGAGAACAAAGAAGTAAACAGTCAACAAGCAAATGGCAGTCAAAGAACTATATTGATTTTTTTTTTGACATCAGAAAGGGAGGTTCTTATTGAGTCTTTCTGTGATACCCCCATGCTCTGTGGGCCAAGGCTGTGCCTCAACAACAAATCCCCCTTTCTCTGAGGCAGTGGAGAGTGGGCTGTGATTGGGCTTCGGGTCATTGAAGTCACATACAGCTGTAGGACATAGTGATTTGTGTTTTTTTTTCTTTTTTAAGTGAAAAGTGTATATACCAGAAAGGAGAAATACGAAACAAATCTGAAGAAAACATGTTAATAATGTCAGAGCTATGAGAGCTTGATACGAGTATTTTTGTTGACATTTTTGAAGTAAGTGTCTGTGATACTTGTGTTCCCAATTAAAACTGTGACTTTTTAAAATGAAAAATAAAAGGAAGATTGATGTTCAGCTTAAGAGTTAAGCTCTTCCATGTAAATGTAAAGACCAGGCCAGGATCCTCAGATACTCATGCAAATGCCAGATGGACATGGTAACTGCTTATAACCCCAGTCTTAGAAGGCAGAAAAGGAAATAGAAGAAACACATTGGAGTAAGAGTAGAAGAGCTATGGGCTTGATTGAGAGAGCCTTCTTCAATGAATAAACAACATCAAGGGTGGTTCCTGATATTGACCCCAGACCTTCCTATATGCATATGCACACACATATGTTAGAACTCATACATGTATGCCCCAACACATGCAAAACATTAATATATATGTACATATATGTATCATGCATATGTGAGTACATGCATGCATACTTGCATGTGTGCACACAGAGCAAGACAGAGAGAGAGAGAATAGAAAAGAAGTAGAGACAGGCACAGACCCATCACATGCTTTCTCTCTGGAGAGCCCCCAGAAATCTTTGAGACCCATGTTTGCCTGAGACTATGCTCTTATTTGTAGAGAGAGCTCTGATGGTCAGAACCACAGGCCTGCTTTAAAATGACTAAGAGAAGCTCATCTCACCCTTGGCTCCAAAGGACTGTTATCTTGCAAAAAGTTTACTCATGAAGCCAACTTGTTAAGTGCCAAGAAAAAAAGTGTAGCTTTCCAGGAAAAGCAGTGGAAGTGAGTCCTGAGTGTTGTCTTCCAAAGCTCTCTGGTTGTTGTTATAGTATGCCCCAAACCAATTAGGTCAAAAAATATTTGAGCTGCTTTCAAAGCATGACACAATTAGGGACTTTAATCTGCATGTGGATTTTTTTTTCACAGACCTCTGAGGTTTCCAAAAAATTATGGCTTAAGGAAAGGGTGAATAGATGGAGAGATATATTCCTGTTGGGAGTCTGGCATTGGTTATTGAGGTTATTGATATGTCCATCAGCTGTAAGATACAATGAAGACTATAAACCAAAGCTGTCTTCTGGTTTTAGGTAAATGTATTGCAGAAGATTAGTAATCACTGTAGCATGCTTTCCCTAGAGCAAACTCTTTAAATGTGATGCCAACATTCCCAAAGCCTTCCTTTGGGATGTTCTGATTTAAGATCGATGCTTACAGATCCCTTCTTTGGCCTGAGAAACGGCTCAGCAGAGAGGTGGAGGGTAGGAAGGCTGTTTGCCATACCAATCTGCCAACATGAGTTTGAAACCAAGGACTCATATGGTGAAAAGAGAAAACTGACTCCCAAAAGTTGCCCTCTAACCTCCATGTGTGTGCCATGTCATGGGTGTGACCATAAACACACACTCATCATATGCACAGAAAACACATACATAATTACACAATAACAATGAACAAAACAGACTTATAAAGAACAGCTCTAGAGGCTAGAGAGACTCAGAGAGTCTCTAGAGGCTAGAGAGACTCAGAGGCTCAGAAGAGAGTTGGGAGGATAGGAGTAGTGCTTGCCACACAGGCTTACCAACCTGAGTTTGATCCCTGGAACTCACATGATGAAGGGAGATAACTGACCCCCTAAAATTGTCCTCTGATGCCCACAAGCAAATGCCATGGATGTGAACACATGTACACACACACACACAAACACACACTGTATACACACCAAACATACAAATAATAATAATAAAAATAATAAACAAAAAAATAAAAATAAAAACTTTGGGGGATAGTGAGATGGCTCAGTTGGTAAAAGCATTTGCTGCAGAAATATGACGAGCTGAATTTGTATCTCAGCACCCTGGAAAGGTCTGGGAATGACTGCGCAAGGCCAGGTCTGAAGTTCCAGCACTGTGGGAGGCAGAGACAGGAGAGTCACTGGGACTCTCTGGCTGTCAGTGTTGCTCCAGCTTCACTGAGAAATGCTGGTTGGATGCAGGAAGATGGAACTGCAGCACTTTAACCATTTGACACTCTTTTTGTGAAAATAAGCCAGAGAAGGAATCAGCCCTGTCCATCTTTCTTATGCAAATGTGCCCTTAAGTATCTTGGTATTTGCCTCCCCCTCAGACAGCTAATACTGTCCTACCAAAAGTGAGCAGTCTTCATTAAACAGAAGGGTGCACACATGACTGCTTGATTAAGACTTGATTAAGAACCGGAGAAGGAGGGAGGGGAGCAGATGTTTGGTGGAGTCACATTGTGCTACAAGCTAGTTATAATAAGACAATGACACCCCTATTCTGGCTGTTACAAAGCATAAATGTCAAAAGTTCACTTCCTTTAATACTCTTCCACTGTTTTCTTGATATTAGTTGGATATGAATTTTGGGCGAGCTTGGGGACTGTTATAAAAACTATACTCCATTCTTATTCTTGACTTGTTTCTAAGTCAAACTATGTCAGCTCCCTTGTCCCAGTGCCTTTGAAGTACGCATTACAAAGTGTAAAAGGAAATTTTTATATAAAGGTTCAAACCTTTCTCCTCTCTGAACCCTATGCTTTATCTTCTAGCATGAGTTTTGTTGGTGTTTGTGTGAAAACCAGATATTAAGTTTCTCTGGGTGTGAAGATTCTTGTTCAGTTATTTCATTGTCGCTCCACTGCCGAGAATCCAGTATCTGTGAGGGTAACAAGGCAAATATACCTGCCCTTCACATACAATGGACCAGGTTTTGTTCAGAATCTGAAGTAAGGTGGGATGAGCCAAATAGCCCCTTTTATTTGAAAGCTTTTTATCTGCTTCATCTCTAGCACCCAAGTACCATAACTCACAAACACAAAACAAATGTCTCTCCCTCTGCCTCTCTGTTATTTCTCCTCAGTATATATATATTTTTTTTCTCATCTTCATATTGGATTTGTAGAGGCTAAACGCAGAGTAAGGAGAGAGATAAGAGCTAGTCAGTATCTCCCAATACCAGCTCTGGGACCTTTCTACACACACACACACACACACACACACACACACACAATTGAGAGAGATTCACATGTTTCATGTTTTTTTTTTACAATTTTACCTTTTAAATTATGCTTATAATACAGACAAAAGGCATCATGATTTAAGACTTTGCTATCCATTTATTGTCTCTGTCCTCAACCACATTATAAATCATTAAAAGGAAGGTATTTCCTTTTCTGGAAAAGGTGTGACAAAACTTGTCCAGGTTGGAGAGATGGCTCAGCAGTTATGAGCAGGTGCTGCTCTTGCAAAGGACTCAGGTTCAGAGCCCAGCATCCTCACGACAGCTCACAATCATCTGTGACTCCAGTGCCAGGGGATTAGATCTTCTCATCTTCCTGGGTTCCATACCTCTGTCCTCTGAACAAAAGCATACAGACACATAGCTAAAACATAAAACTAAAATCCTATAACTAAAACACATAACCAAAATCCTAAACAAAACACCGTTGTTCTTAACTGTACCCTGAATACTTATAAGATAATGAGCACCTGAGAAAATATAGGGAAAAAAGCAAAACCCTTTTATTTATTTATAAGCCGTATCTATTTTTTGAAACAGGGTCTCTCTATGTAGCCCTGGCTGCAGTATAGAACTCTCTGTGTAGACCAAGGTGGCCTAAAGGTCATAAAGATCCTTGTGCTTCTCCTGCCCAAGTGCTGGGATTAAAGGCATGTGCCACAATGCCCGGCCACATGTATTTTTCTAGGTAATGACATAAGCCTTTATTTTTTAACTAAGAGACTCCAATCTCTTAAGAAACATTTGAGATTTTTTTAAAAAAAGCCTCTTTTTATTTTCAGAACAAAACAAGCCATTTCATCTTTTCCCCTTTAATTTCAAAAGGCCTCCATTTCATTAGTTCTGTTGGGGTGTGCTATTTTTGAAGCCATGATGAGAGCTATTTCACATCTCCAAGAAGTGATAGTGCAGAAATAACGGGATCTCTGCACCCCAGATAATTTAAAATGGAAATCCAAGTGGTGGTTCAGGGAGTGATAAAGAGAAGCCATATGCACAGATACAGTCCCCAGAGCCCTGGCAAACTTTTCAGAGTCTCGCAAAGCCCTGAATGTAGAAATTTTTTTTCCATAAAGCTGTAATCTGGTAGTCTTCTATCTAATTTTAATTAATGGACCGTGTAGAGGGAACCATGAACCAGTATGGATCAACTGGATTTTGACAGTTCTTGTAATCCTGATGGGATGGCTTTTGATGAACTGCTGCCTCTGCTGGAAAGCTAATGTTTCACTTATTTTAAGTACATCCCCACAGTGAGGAGACATAAGGGCCAGCCTCTCTAATGGCTTCAGACGGCTTCATTACCCTGATGACTGCTCCAGGATCCTTGTCAGCAGCAGTTATCAATGTCACAGTTGGCATCACCACAGAAAGATACAGGGAGACCTGAGAGGATCCAAAATCTTGCTGCTGAGGCCTGGGGGTACTCATGTCACCATAGCTTAGCATCTTCCTAGAGTTTAAGGGTAAAGAAAGTAGAGATGCCTGGTGGGAACAGAGACATAAGCAGAGGGCTTTGTGAAAGTTTACGATCACATGTGTTGAGAGTTTTCCTCTTTTGCAGTACTCCCGTTTCAAACCTTCAGGGTCACTCTCAGTTACCTGTTGTCCCAAGCTAGGCTCCAATGTCTTGCGTGTGGTGCCTTGTCTCTGAGCCTCTATTCAGTCTCATTCCCTCTTGCCAACACTCTAACCCTAATTTCACATATATGTATAACTCCCCAATCATAAACTTCATGAGACATATGTTATAAAACCCATATTTCTTTCCCGAGCATATTATAAGCCATCAATTTGCTCATTTTCCCTGGAGACTGTGTTCTCGTATCATCTAGTTTGTAGTGGATATTTGACAGTTGATGCTCAGTAATTTCAACACTGAACCAATTGCCGACTGTTGAAGAGTTCATTAACATCTCTGAAGGACCTGTGTCTTAGGAAGCCTAGCACATTGCTATAGTAAACCCATAGTGAGCTCCTGAACCAACCTAGTGGGATTAAGAATAAAAGGGGACAAGATAGGGCTTTGAATATTAACTTGTGGCTCACTATATGTAAAAAGAAGTGGTTACAAAGAAGATGAGAATACGAAAACCCAAGATATCCAGAGTGTGCATAATGAATTAGGCCTGACACTGTTCAGCCCCACATCATGTTAGTTAGCCACACATCTTCAATTACACAGTGCTCTATGAGGAATGTTCTCTCACCACTGCATACAAATTCTCTTTACATTCTTGTTCTCTGGTTCAGGAATTCAACTCCACATGCTGGTCTTCTGGGTGGGCAGTGCAGCTCTGGGCAGCACAATAAAAGGAGGAAGAATTACTGATGTATAGCCTAAAAGATCTCACTCCTGTACACTGAGTATAGGAGACACAGAACTGAAAACCATAGAGAAAGCTAAGGCTTACATAATGACTGTGTTCTCATCCCCTTCTTCAACCTAAGCAATGCTGACTGATAGACATGAAGAAGAAGAAGAAGAAGAAGAAGAAGAAGAAGAAGAAATATTTCCACTGGATGTCAGAGACAATAACCTGTCCTCCATACATCCCACTGTCATCCATATATTGCTCTAGGTACCTGTCAATAAATACCAAATATGACATTTAATTGAGGATAAAATAAGATATGAAGAATCCAGATTTTTGTGACTACAAATTATTTTGTGAAAGATTTGAATTTCTTCTCTCTGTATCTGTCTCTCTGTGTGTCTCTTTCTCTTTTAACTAGTTTCTTCTTCAAAGAACAGGGCACCGTACATCTCAAAGCATTTTTGCCAGTCTACACCCAGAGAAAAAAGGAAAGCCAAGGCAATGTTAAATGGGCTCAAGTTTAAGCCCATGCTTAACATAACTGCAGTGGTTGTCTTCTAAAATTTAATTCCCAAAGCAGCAGAGATCGGTTGCAATTTCTCTAACATGGATTTTTCTATGTCTTACTCTTGTGTTTGGCTTTCAGTTATTTGCTTAGGAAACCTGGATTTGCAAAGGATCATTATTGATGTCTAATAGTTTGCAGTCTTGAGGTGATCTTCAAAGGGTTACAAGAATAGGTATTTATTTATTTATTTATTTTCTATGAGGTCACATAAAAACATGTTCCTTGTCACACCAGACAGGCATAAAAATATTGTAAGTTTAGGTAAAAATAAGCCTAAAATTCCTTGTATAATATAATGAGTCTGGCAACTCAAGAGAATAAACGTTCACTCAGAATCTTTGACATTTGATTAAAGAAGATATTCCTGCCTTTCAAAAGAGACATTTTCTGGTACTAAATTTTAGGATAATCACAGATGAGATCCCACTGTACTGGACCTTCTGAGCACCACGGTACAGCATCAGAGCCACTGTATTATGTTAGAGCACGGTCCCCAACCTGAACATCAGATATTTACATTACAAGTCACAGCAGCAGCAGAATGACAGCTATGAAGTAGCAACAAAACAGATTTATGGTTTGGGGTCATCACAACATGAGGACCTGCGTTAAAAGGTCATAGCATTAGGGAGGTTGAGAACAACTACATTATATGATGAGGAGGACAGTGGGTGAGGAGGAGGACAGTGGGTGGTGGGAGCCTAGAAGAGGGAGAGCCCGAGTTGTTTTGAAAACCCCAACATTATTTATTAGTGCGTGTGAGTGTGTGTGTTTGTGCTCAGGCATGGGTGTTTATACACCCATGTGCTCAGTGGCACATGGGTGAGGTCAGAAGACAACCTGCAAGAGTCTATTCTCACTGTGTGGATCCTGGAACTTGAACTCAGGTTATCGGGCTTGGTGGCCAGAACCTTTACCAACTGAGCTAGCCTGGAAGACGTGCGTTTGTAAACTGGGGTTGATGGAGGAGTCCTCATTTGATTACATGTTCTCGCTTCCTCACTGTCCTCATTTCCCATCCAATGGGCAATGTAGTGTGCAGAAGAGGGTGTCAATAGGTAAAAATGGTTCAATCTCAAGGAACTAAAGACAACTAATAAAAAAATGCGTTGCCAGAGGGCTTTGCTACAGCCTTTCTTCCATCCCCACCAAGGATTTCATGGTGAATGTCCTCTTATCTCTTAAGGGATCATGAATGATTAAAAATGTAGTACACAGCTGGGTGCAGTGGTGAACGCCTGTAATCCCAGCACTCGGGGAGGCAGAGGCAGGCGGATCCCTGTGAGTTCAAGGCCAGCCTGACCTACAAAGGGAGTCCAGGACAGCCAAGGTTACACAGAGAGAGCTTGTCTTGAACACAAACAAACAAACAAAAATAGAATGCAGTAACACACAGGCAAACACACACAGAAAAGACAAATATGAACTAATCATGTCTTTTTTATCAGAGCTTATAATGCACGTCTTTTATTTCATGTTCGGACACAGGGCTTGGTACCAGTCCCCATATGAGCGACAACACATATGCAAAACACAAGTTCTCCCAAGCTAATTTCCATTGCCTGCTAATAAATAGAAGCACAGGAAAATTGTCTATTGAAAAGAAAAGCATCACTAAACGGGGCTCAGTAATGCAGTTTCTGTCTCAATTTATGTGGTATCACAACCTGCTAATGAGCTTGCTTGTGTTGCAATTGAGTGAAGTTTCCAAGAGAACTTGGCAGTGCACTGTAGAAATTATTTTACAGACCTCAAACATTTTTTTTTGTAAACAAAATACAGTTGTAGGGGATGGAGAGATGGTTCCACAGATACAAGGATATACTTCACTCCCAATCCCAGAGGACCAGAGTTCTGATCCCACACACATGGGGTAACTCTAGAGCCAGGGGATAAGATGCCTTCTCCTGGCCTCAATAATCTCTTACACACACACACACACACACACACACACACACACACAGTCTCTCCACAAACAAAAATGCACATAAATGAAAATAAATGTATAATCGTAAATAACACACTCCTGTCTCATAGGTGTATCTGATCATAAAACTGTAAAAAAATAATAATAAAAATCAAAGGGGAAAGAGCTTGCTCAGTCATTTGCTGTATAATGTGAACTATAGACTATTGTTTGGAAATAACCCTGACCACAATGATACAATCTAAGATGTGTTAAACAAGAGAGTGAGTTTTTCTTTCAGCTGTGGTTGTTTTTACTGAACTCCTTTCACATGCGTGGAAGGCAAAGATTATGGACAAACAGCTGAATGGTTAGACAAACTACAGTTCAGCATTCCGCCACTATGTTTGATTTTGCTTTAAGGGTCGTTTTTGTTTTTGTTTTTACTCCCGGGATAAAATTAGCCATGAACCTGGTGATGTTTCTGTGGTTTGATGTTTTGTCCTTGTTTGATTCTTTTTGCTTTCTACCCAGGTGATACAGCTTCATTCTAGATGTTTCCCTTGAGGGAGAGTAAGAACCAAGTGAACCAAAGGAGCTGGTAAATAAGGGTACATCAGAGACATGAGGACAGATAAAGAGTGAGTTCTTTAGTGTCAGAAAAGAGTTTCTGGCCCAGTATGAAGCCACAGAGATACCTCAGATAAAAACCGTTATCGTTTTCTTTAGTATGTTCCTGATGTGAGAGTAGGGTCCATCACATGCCTGGCAGAAACAAGCCCTCAGATACACCATGAAACAGGCGGCTTGGCTTTGTGACACGTTATGCAATGGCTGGGAAAACATTAAGCCGTTATGGGGGCAGAAACAAAATGTGGTTTTGATGGTATTATGAAAAACATCGCAGGAGCTTTGGTTGTTTTTTTTTTTTTTTTTTTTTAATATTTAGTCATGGTGTGGGTGAAATGGAGAGCAAAGACAGTCTCAAATTTGGGGGGACACAACAGGAAGTCTCATCTTTCTCAAGGCTTTCCTCCTCGTCCCTTACCCATCTGGATAATCAACAGAGATTGCCATGCTCAGTGTGGTACTATTTCTCAGTTTGCTGGAATGTCAGTCAGTTTTTAATGGGCCTCAGTAGTACTTCGAGTACGGTATTGTTACAACTGGAGAAGAGGTACTACTAGATCTTTAGCCCGTTCTACTTTTGAGCATGAAACATCAAAAAACAAATGTTGAGGGTACAACCAAAATGCTATTCAGCTGTCACCCACAGAAAGGGTTGGGATTTGGGTCTGCATTGTTCTGGTTACTGACTACATACAAGAACGACTTCTTCAAGTGATCACAAATAGAGGACAAATATTTGTGGAGATAAATTGGAATGGGTACAAGCTCAGCCACTATTATTTTCTGCTTCAAAGAGCATCTGGTATGAATCTATTCCAGAAATATCTGTCAAACAGGAGTCACGGAGGTGGTTCTTAATGTATCATACCCCAGGCTCCATTATGAAAACATCTTGGAATCAATCCGCTCCACTTCCTTGTAAGTTTTGACATCTCGATGGCTGTCTCCTGGCCGCACGCTGTCTCCTGGCCGCACACCATGAATAAAGTATACATTTATGTAAATTCTGGACACTTGTTCTGAGGACATAAGAAAAATAAGTAAGGACATTTTAACTCCCTGTTTCCTGTTACATGCACATAGCACAGAACGTATGTGTGTGTGTGTGTGTGTGTGTGTGTGTGTGTGTGTGTGTGTGTGTGATTGCAAAGTGTGTGAGATTTCTCATGTCCAGAAAATAAGCATTCATTTCTGCAGTGGCCACAGAGTGGGTCCTCTCTAATTCAATTTAATTTTGACAGGACCTTACCAAGATGAGGTATCTGGTGCCACAAGTTGGGAACTGCATCCTAAAACCTGGCCTCATTTCACATGCTAGCAACATATCTATTTGAGATTCTGACTAGACATTAGGGTTTCCACAGATGCCCTTCTAGAGGTAAAACCATTTCCTAGTGAGGCTAACACCACTCAGGGATAATGCTATGCTTCCGATTACTGGATCATTATAAAGGATAGTTTTAATCATACAGATAAGCAAGCAGGTGAAGGAAAACAAGAAAGTGAGGTTTGCTAGGGTACTAGGCACCAAGACCCGTCTCCGTGAAGGGGAATTATGTCCTCCCTTTAGGTGAATGACTTCTCGCCAACCTTTATAAGCTTAGGCCTCCAGTTTCTCTCTGCCCTTTGGTTTCTCTGGAGACTGAATAAAAGCCCATATAACCATGTAGAGACTCAATTGGACAGAAAGGATCTGATTTGATGCTAATGAGCTCAGTGGGGAAACCCAGCAAGACCTGTCCAGATTCTTCATGGCCCCTCTGGTGCAGCATTCCTTCCTTCCAGGCATGGGGCAGGGCCCCTTCTGAAATGAAGGTCTTGTGTTCTCATATGAGATGAGACAAGTCAGAGCCTTTTTTCCTGGCTGTTTCTGAGGCAAGAAGGGAAGAAGGTTAGCATGTATTTTTAGTTCCCTTGACCCAGCTTAAGAAACAGAAAGTCTAGATTCTATGACCTGCCTTGGGGAAAGAAAGAAGGGGTAAGAGGAAGGCAGAAGGTCAGAGAGAGAGATTTTGCTCTCTGAGTCCCAAAGCACTCTGACATTATTTTGGTCACTTAAGTAATAAGATGTGTGGCAGGTATGAGTCACGAACCGTAGACAAAAAAATCAAAACATATATGTCAAAATACCACGTTACTAGTCTTAGTTGTTGTTGTGTGTTTGTGTGTTTTGCTTGTTTTTTTGTTTTGTTTTGTTTTTTAATGAAAAAGCCCGTGGCTATGTGTTTTTCTTCTTTATGTTGTCTACCCTTCGTCTATATCAAAATATTATGTTGGACAAGATCAGGCACATTCAGGGTGGTATGGCCACAGAGAAATATATCATCTTGAAATTTGTTCTTTCTGTGTGTGTAGGAGGGGGTGATGGTATGGTGGAAGGTGCAAGTGTTGGCTCCATTTAGTTTCATGTGTTAGAGGGGTTAGCTGTTTTATTTCTCCTCTCTCTCTCTCTCTCTCTCTCTCTCTCTCTCTCTCTTAGATTTCAGCTGTGGAGTTTTATGCTTTTAAAGGCTCAGGTGATCAGATGTAACCTACCCAGATCATCTTTGTTTAATGTCTATAATCCTAATTGTATGCACAGATGTCCTTTGTTTTTTTTTTGTTTTTTTTTTCTTTTTCATAAAAAATATTTTCAATTTATATTGTTAGGGTCCATGAGTCACAGAAGAAAGACCTCAGATGATATGCAAAAAGCAAACAGCATTTACTCTGCCGAGAATTCTAGCATGCCGGGATGCTAAAATGGCAGAGACCCGAGGGGAGCTCAAGGTCCCCTTTTGAAGCCAGAAAAGGGAATTCCTACTGTGGCTACATGACCTTGACTGGGATTGGATGGCTCTTTGGAATTAAATCCTCTCATTAACCCCCTCTCCCCACCTCATAAGTAGGATTTTACCTCAAATCCTTGAGATGGGTCCAAGGGGGCTGGTATTGAGACTTTAACACCATGAGTCAGACCTTGGACACCTGATCTTTAACAATTTTTTTTCCTAAAGCTAGACATGATTATTCAAGAGACACAAAGCATGACCAGGAGAAACAGAACTAAATGCCTATTTTCTGGTATGTCAATAGGTAGCCATTTGTCCTTTATGCCAGAGTTTCTTCTGACTTAGCATTTCAGCCTGTTAGGTGAGAAAATGGGTGACATAACTTCTGGGTGACATTAGGGTGTTATTATCGGGCCCAGGAAGACTAGGCAATGGGGTACTTATCAGAAGTATCTGATTAGTGATCCAGTTGAAGGGACTGGGAGCAATGATATCAGCTGGACTGGTTTACATCAGCCTTCAGCAAATCCAGACCTCAGCAGCTTGCAATCCACAGATGATAACTGAACAGAGTCTGTTAGCCAGGTTAAAATCTGCTGAGACAGGTCTTATGACTTTCTGAGTTCTTGAAGCTCATGTGAATTTTAGTTTACAAAAGAAAGCATGTTAATATTATCATTGTATTGAGATCTATACTTAGAAGAACCAGTTAACAGATATCTATAAGACAGCAGGAGTAGACTCATGCCATTGAGACCTAGTAAAAGCTGTAGCTTTAGGCGAAAAAAGATAAGAATTTTGCAGCCCGCCCATGAGACCTGATAGGCTAGGGTCAGATGGAATGGGAGGAGGACCTCCACTATCAGGGGACAAGGAAAGGACATGGGGGGGAGGAGGGAGGATGGGTGGGACTGGGAGGAGATGAGGGAGGGGGCTACAGCCGTAATACAAAGTAAATTGTGATAAATAATAATAAATAAATAAACACACACACTTTCTCAGCCCAGAGGGCTAGATATACATATTGGACAGACACGTTTTTGATGATGAGAAACACAAGTCTATATCCAGAAGACAACCAAAGGGAAATCAGACTCTTGACTTTGTAACTGAATAGTAAGGAGCTAGTGTCCCATCAGTTTATCAGAATTCCATTGATTAATGTTAAAAATATGAACTTTTGAAATTTTATAATATAAGCATAACAATAGCATAGAGGAAAGACATCTGAAACAATTTTCATTAAATCACTTTCTTATAGCATTAAAATTAGCAGTTATATAACTAAAAACATCTTTTTAAAAATTTATTTATTTATTACAGTTTATTTACTTTGTATTCCAACTGTAGCCCCTTCTCTCATCCCCTCCCACTCCCACCCTCCCTCCTTTTTCTCTACCCATGCCCCCCCCCCCCGTACTTTCCCTCTTCCATCCGATCCTGATAGACTATCAGGTCTCATCAGAAGTGGCTTCATTGTCTTCCTCTGTGACCTGGTAAGGGTGCATCACCCTCAGGGGGAGGTGAGCAAAGAACAGGCCACTTAGTTCATATCAGAGACAGGCCCTGTTCCCATTAGTAGAGAATCAAGTGCATTCAAGAAGAAATTTGAAAAATCTCATTCAAGGTTAACTTAGTGACTCACCTGAAAGTCCTAGAGAGAAAAGAAAAGAAAGGAAAAGAAAAGAAAAGAAGAAAAAAAAAAAGAAAAGAAAAGAAAAGAAAAGAAAAGAAAAGAAAAGAAAAGAAAAGAAGCAGACATACCCAAGAGTAGATGGCTGGAAATAATCAAACTCAGGGCTAAAATTAATAAGTTAGAAACAAATAAAACAGTTTAAAGAATCAATGAAACCAAGAGCTGGTTCTTTGAGAAAATCAACAAGATAGACAAACCCTTAGACAAACTAACTAAAAGGCAGAAAGACACTATCCAAATCAACAAAATCACAAATGAAAAGGGGAACATAAGACAGACACTGAGGAAATCCAAACAATCATTAGGTCTTACTTCAAAATCCTATTCACCACAAAATTTGAAAATCTAAATGAAATGGACAATTTTCTTGATCAATTCCACTTACCAAAGCTGAATCAAGACCAGGTAAATAAATTAAATAGTCCTATAACTCCTAAGGAAATAGAAGCTGTCCTCAAAAGTCTTCCATCCAAAAAAAGCCCAGGGTCAGATGGTTTCAGCTCAGAATTCTATCATACCTTCAAAGAAGAGCTAACACCAACACTCTTCAAACCTTAAAACATCTTTTTTAAAAAAATATTTAATTTATTTACTTTACATCTTGTTTGTAGCCCCAACCCTTCTTCCCTCCTTGTCCTACCCTCCCTCCTTTTCTGCAACCCCCTTACCCCCTCACATCTTCCTCAGAAAGGGGTAGTTCTTTTTCCCATTCACCCCAGCTCATCAAGTTGCATCAGGACTGTGCATGTGCTCTTCCCATATGGCCTAGTAAGGCAGTCCCACCAG
Organism: Meriones unguiculatus; assembly: GCF_030254825.1. Lineage (NCBI taxonomy): Eukaryota > Metazoa > Chordata > Mammalia > Rodentia > Muridae > Meriones > Meriones unguiculatus. The sequence goes on along the minus strand of NC_083358.1, from coordinate 14,839,152 downwards.
GAAGAAGGGATCAAAAATATGGAAAGTGAGTCTGTGTCTGATGCAGCCCCCACTTCCCTTACACCAGTCAAAGAAAATGTTAAATCTTAAAACATCTTCTTAGAACCTCCAACCTTTAGACCATGCATTCGCCAACCCTCAAACACCTTCTTAGACCCTCAAATATGTTCTTAAAATCTTTAAAAAACAAATAACTTGCATTTGCTAACCTTAAAACATCTTCATAGATCCTCATAACTTAAATTTTAATATCCTTGGAACTTGCTTAAATTTTTATACTTTTTCTATCCAGTTATTCACCTCCAGACACAGGCAGATGATTATTGGGAACAGTCCTTTAAATAAAGGAATAGTAAAAAGTCACATTGAAAACTGTCCACCTTTTAACATGAAACCTGTGAGCAAGGTAAACCTCTTTGTCTTTTAAACAAGAGATCTGGTACCTAGTAGCTTTAACTAGCCAATTAATCAAATAATAAACTAACAGTGGATCTAATTGTCTGTTTTCTGGATGTCAAGCTACCATTAGCCTAGCCATCAATGCGATCAGAGACCTAAGAAGGATAAATTGTCACATATATGAATCTATGTAATGATATAAATGACAGAGATGACTAGTCAGTCCACAACCTAGACAGTTGTCCCCAGGTTCTATTGTTTCACGGCATCATGGGCAGAGGCAGTCTGGACATCAAGCACAGAAAACAAGAGGCTCTTTCTGTGGAAGAAAATGAGAGTGTGACCTCACCTCCTTTTCAGCAATGTGAGACAGTAACTTTCTAGGTGTCCAGTTTTGTCCACAGTTCAGGCTGGACCTTAGCAGCAAGCAAGGTGTTGGGGCAATCTTGCCTAATGGTTAGCGTACTACCACCCAGAGTTGGAGTCATCTGTCATTGTGCTCACATTTTCTCAGAGACCTTGGAGAGCCACTGCTAGGATCTGGGACACTCTCTCTCTGCGTCATTGTAAGCTTTTACACGTTAAATGCCATATTTAACAGCTCTCTGACAAGCTAGAGGGCCAGCATATCTGAGTTAACCTTTGTCTTCAGTTTTCTGCTCTAAACAGCACCCTGTCAACATAAAACAGAATGCTATAATCTATAATTATGGCATATTCTATAGATAAGTGTTTTAGGGCCATATTTATTTTAAGCAGATTGAAATAGGCAAACTTTGTAGTTATCCCTCCTAGGCTTAACCTTGAAAATGTAAACAAACAGAAACACTAGGTAAAGGTCAATCTTGTAATCAACTGTATCTGTTATTAGCATAACTTTAAACACATTTCTGAACTAATATCAAAGTAAAACTTTCAGCCATAGATAAAGTTGCTAGAGGGAATGGCAAATCTTGCTGATCCTGCCATATTGTAGTATTAAGACCAAATAGCAAAAGCTTAAAGGACAGAAGTCGCACTTGATGCTAGACAGGGTACTGAGTGCAGTTGGCAGCCCTCAACAAAGATGGCGGCAGACCACTACTCTCCCACAACCAAGATGGCTGCCATTCATGTGACTGCCTTTACTTAAGATGGTGGTGAGACCACGGCTCTGCCCTCTTTGTTCCTTCATCAACACGGCAGCAAGCCACCTGTTGTTACAATTTAAAAACATAGCTATTAGGTCTCTCTGCTGGTGCTGCCTTTTATGGTATAGCACCATAAAACACATTTCCAGAGTCAACAGCACAGTAGCTTGTCAATCTGAATCAATCTTTATAACCTTCTAATTTTGCCATCACATGTACAGTATGTTGTATGTAAGAACATAACCTTGAATTCATATATAAAAAAAACCCATACCGATTTAAAATGAGACTTGTTGCTTTCTAAAAGGAGAAAGGATAATAAATAGAAAATTCATTATGACTAAGAGGCCCTGTAATTGTTTGCCTATGCCACGTGGCTAGCTCAAGATGGCTGGCTGCTGTCACACTTGGCAGGCTGTAGACCATGTGCTCCACAAAGTTATTTAACAACTTTTTTTTTTTTACAGATGTTACAGATTTAATCTATGACCAAGACATACAGAGTATAGTAAACTTATATGTTTAAGTCCAGTGGTTTTACATATATTTATATATAAATTTCAAGGGAAGAGTATCTTCTTCTCTGTTGAATCCAAACAGGAGTTGGGGCTTGCCCGCAGTGTTGCTCCTTTGCAGTAGATGTAGAGGATCAGGGAGGCAGAAGCCTCCTGACTTCCCCTCACCTCTGCCGTCCCATACCCACCACTAAAGCTGCCCGTAGACCCCCGGAGAGAAGTGGGAACCACCACAGTAGAAACTCTCTGATTCTGAGAGTCTGTGCTAGTTGCATACTCAAGTTCTCTCCCCTCCCTCAGGCCGGAAGGCACAGGGTGTATAAGAGTCACAGCTGCATGCCCCCTTACCCAGGAGTCTCCACACCCCATGAGCATGCCCTCTTGAAGGACACAGTTCTTGACAGTCCATCTGGACCCCTGCCACCACCGCATGGCCTTGGCACTGCCCAGGCCCCCACCAGGGATATGAGTCACATCCAAGCTGAGGTGAGGGACCATGTTTGACCCATGATAGAATGACAATTAATCTGACAAACACAGTGAGACAATTACAACAGTTCGGACAACTATGGACAGAAACAGCAACACTTTCCTGGGAAGCTGAACCGGACACTAAATCAAATGAGAATTATCCAAGTCTCCCAGAACCAAACCAGATGTTAATTATCCAATTCTCCCAGAACCTGACCAGGACTTCAAGACCCTCTCCGGGGATCAGGAACATCTCCTCCACCCCTCGCTGTTGGACTGTGTGCTTGTCTGTCATGTCACTTTTTGACCTCCAGACTGCACTTGATTGGCTTCCAGTATAGACAGACAGCAGACCACAGACTGGTTACCAGAATAGAGAGACAGTAGACCAGACCCAGGGTGCCCAAAAGCTTACTAATCAGTTGGTGTGGGGTGTGTGTGTGGAAAGGCGTCCCTCAAATGCTCAACCTGTCTGGGTGGGGATCCTCAGTGATCACTGAAGAACCCCCCAAATGTTAGGGTGTGTGAGTTGCCAAAGAAAGACCCCAGACTCAGATTGTATACAAAAACAAAGTTTATTTATTCTGCAAATAGTTAGAGTATGCTGGGATCACCGTATTCCCAAATTGCAGTGAGGTGACACTGAGGGGAGCTGGGGGTGGGGGGCTTTTAAAGCCAGAAAGGAGAATTCCTACTGTGGCTATGTGACCTTGATTGAGATTGGCTGGTGCCCATGGAGGCTTTGTGATGCTAATTGGGACTGGCTGGCTCTTTGGAATTAAGTCCTCTCAATATGCACCCCCCCCCCATGTAACATAATAATCACAAGATGATCATGGTTTGGCTTGTTGACAGCTTTGGGTCCTACTTCAGAGTGGCATGTACTGAAGCAGAAAAGCTCAAGACATCTGTAGCTCGCCGATAGCAGCTACTAACTCCAGACTTCCTACCCTTTGGGGAATAAGGATATTATGGTTTGAACAGGAAAGAACTCTATATTCTCACATGCTGAACACGTGGTCCTTGGATGGTGGCACTATTTTGGCAGGTTCTGGAAACCTGAGGATGGGAGGCCTAGGTGGATAAGGAGACGGTCATAGAGGACGTGTCTCTGAAGGATCCACCTAGCCGCTAGTTCCTCCCTGTCTACAGTGAGAACACACTCCTGGTCTTCATCCTCTAACTGCCATGATGCTGTGTCTTAGCACAGGTCCAGAAGCAACTTAGACAAGGGCCACGGACTGAAATCAGAAACCGGGAGCCAAAAGAAGTCTGTGTTCTCTTAAACTGTTTCTCTGTGACCATGGAGCAAAAGTCATCAATATAAAGAGGAAACTAAGAGCCCTGAAGGTGGCTCAACCAGAAACGTGCTCTCCGGGGCAAGCATGAAGACATGAGCTCAGTCCCCAGAAGTCATAAAAAAAGCCAAGCATGGGAGCACACTCCCAGAATCTCAGGCCTGGAAGGGCAGAGACAGGAGGATCCCTGGGGCATGATAGCTAGCCAATCCATCCTAATCCTTCCTGAACCCCAGAGCTCAGCATGAGACACCCCCCACCAGGCAGCTACCCTGTATCAAAGACAAAGGCAGGGGCTCCCTAGGTGGCACCTATGGAGAAGCCAGGTATGGATGCTTGTCTGCCTATACCCTCTGGAAGGTGAAGACAGGTGGATTTTTGGAGCTCTCTGGCTGACACTCTAACTCCAGGTTTACTGAGAGACACTGTCACAAGGAAATAAGGCAGAATGATAGAGAAGGACACCTGACATTTTTCTTGTCGCCTCTATATGCATGGGCAAAAGTACCTATGCACCCCCCCACACACACATGAACATGCACATACCCACATACACACTCACATATACACACACTCCCATGTACATGCATACACACACACATACATGTACACGGTGGATGGCTCATGATACTGACCCCTAAGGTTGACCTCTGGATACCCCACTCCATGCCACACACATGCACACACAAGCCACAAGGCAAGATACTTAGCCCATCATCACTGTGGGAAGCTAATGGGGGAGGAGAAGTAAAAAAGAAAACCATTCCTATATTGGGACAAATTGATAAGGGATAAGGGATAAGATGAGCTTATCCCTGGGGTCTGCAGGAATGGATGCAAGGGATGGACAGGACACACAGAACAGGTCAGAAGTGACCTGAACTTCTGACCCACAGAGGGGCAGCATATTAAGTTGCAGTTATTTCAAGCCACTAAACATGTGATTATTTGTTCTAGAAGGTGAACGCAAGGCAGCCTCCCATTGCCACAATTATTTTCCCCTTGTCTCTGGAGGCAATCCTGCCATAATGGCCTGGAAGTTGAAGTCTTAGGAAACAGGTAATAAACAGAGAGTCCATGATTTAGATGTCCATCCTAGCTCCCTCATAGCCACAGCTGGGGAAGCCAAGGGTGCTTATTTCTCATTGCACAGTTTCCTGAGCTACTATAAGGCATTCCTGATACAGTCCACAGTGACTTCCTTTCCTTCTGGGTCTTTCACTCCTGGTGTTTTCTGATGTTTACTAGAATCAATTTCTGGACAAGCAGCAGCTTGCATTTACCTCTGGATTTTAAGGGTCTGCTTCTGAAAAGAGAAATGAATGCAGCAATATCCTCCCTGTGGTATCTATTTTTATTTTTTAGAAAACAAAATTATTAGTAAATTGCAGATAATTATTAGAGAACTAATAGCAACAAATATTTTCAAGCTATATCTTCATACGAGCATGAACTGTATAGCCACCATTTTTATCTTCTCAATAGAAAGTCAAAGCTGCAGGGCTAAAATGTTGACTCAGTGGAAAAGAGTATTGCTGCTCTTACAGAAGACATGAGTTCAGTTCCAGAACCCCAGATTACAGGTGCACAACTGCCAGTAATTGCAGGGAACTGGTGACACCTTCTAAGCATTGTGGGCACTACCCTCCCCTTCTTCCTCCCTGCCTCCCCCAACCTTCCTACCTTTCTGTCTTTTGCTCTCTCTGTCTCTGTCTCTCTCCATCTCTGTGTCTCTCTATTTCTCTCCCCCTACCACACACACATTCACGAAATAAAAACTCAGAGTTGGAACTGGATAATTTATATATATATATATAATTTATAATATATAATTATTATTATTTCATCATATTATTCCATCAGTTTCTATGAAACAGATCCCAATTTTTAAAGACTAGGCTTTTCTCAGTGCTCAGTCAGTCCTAAGAGAGAGACAGTGCCTGCTCACTGAATGTACAGACCCATCTCTCATCTCTTCCGTGGATTATTGTTCCTTTGCTCCGGGACTCCAGTTAGATCCCTTCCATCTCCTCATTTTCATTTTAATCAATCTTATATCTCCATAGACTCTCATTAGGAATGTGTGCACAGGCTGCTCTGCCTGGCTAGTTACTAATATTTTCTGGGCTGTCTAACCCTGCCCTGAGAGAGCTTCTGCTAAGCTTGAGCCCAGGCTGAAGCGAGATAAGAAGAGCAGCCAGGCATAGGCTCCCTGCTCCTTTGTATGGAAACATTCCCTGCTCCGGTTGCCCCCCAAAGGCTATTCTGCAACACTGGCTTGACGATACAGGCTAAACATTTGTATGCATTATTTTATACTTTTCTGTAACCTCTCACAAGAACTGGTCATAAGCAGATGGCAGGATTGGCGGAGAGATCAAGAAATGAAATTATTTGCTGAAGATTGTCCACTGAAAGAATGATAACACTGTAATAATGATAACCTGTGCAATTTCTCCTAGCTTCAGGCTCCTGGCAAATACTAAACAATGCTGAATAGTGGAGTTTCCTCTTTAAACACAGGTTCAAGAAATAACCCTACGTACACAGAGCATTTTAAACGCATTCACTACTATTCTCTCTCTTCCTGTCTCACCTTGTCTCTCCCTCTGTGTGTGCGTGTGTGTGTGTGTGTGTGTGTGTGTGTGTATCTGTGGGCATGGCCTGTCACAGGACCTGTGTGGCAGTGAAAGGACAGCTTTTGGGAACTGTTTTCTCCTTCTACCCTGAGGGTCCCAGGGCTGTCTCACGTCATCAAGTTTGGCAGCAAGCACTTAAACTCACTAAGTCCTACACAAGGCATTTTTACAAGGAATCACGAAGGCCCTTCTCTGTATGTAGCCTTTGAAAAAAATTGGGTTTCTTCTGGGTGGAGCTGTTTCCTCATACCCAGCCCCAATCACACATAAGAAATTATTGAAAAAAGGTAAGAATAAGGTGTTTTCTTTCAACGTAAGGGAAATGGAGACTATTAACAAGAAATTGGCTTAAATAAGGCAACTTTTGTAAAATATTAAGCATAGCTTCTAACAACTTTACATGCCCCATAAATGCTAGCTCATGATATTGTTACTGTACAGTGTCTGCTAATAGTTGAAGAAATAATGGGCCATCAATACAAATGTTAAGCAACCTTACCAGCTCATGACTTCCAAGCCTCAAGGAACAGGTTGGCCTGGCACACACAGAACCACTGCTTTGGGAGCTCAGCTCAGTGTTTATTCTCCTGGCAACAAGGGGGAAATTTGTTTGTCTACTGTCATAGTCAGTTGTGTCTGCCACAGAAGAATATGAAAGCCTATGTAACTTATACAACAGAAATTTATTTTTTCACAGTTCCAGAGAGTAGCATTTTAGATAGGAAGCTCGCATAGTTGTACTTTGATGAGGGCTCTCTTCATGCCTTGGAGATGGTTGTATTTAGCCTGTGCCCTCAGATAAGAGCGAGACAGAGAGTGAGGCTCTGCTTTCTATTCTTTTGCATTTAAGAACTTCAAGTTCACCACAAGAACCCTACCCTGATGTTCTGAACTAATCCTTCATATAAACCAAAGGCCTGATTCCTACATACATTTACCATTAAGACTTAGAGGTTCAACATATGAAATTTAGAAGGAGATACAAAATCCAGTCCATTTTGACAACAAAAATTCTATCTAAAACATGTGGAATAGAGGTAAAAGTCCCTTCCTGAGGATCTTTGTGACAAATATCTAAGGTGGCTCATGGGTGTGGGATAAAGTTTACTCACCCGGAGTGCGAGGTGGAGAAGTATCAGGCTGCCTCCCCTCTTCTACCATCTGGAACACTGTATCCTTGGACCTATTCACCCAGGCCATCCACTTCCATGCCCTGGTTCTCAGATTCCATCTTGGTAATGAGTTTCTAGGACAGTGGTTCTAAACGTCACTTCTATTGCATGTTGTGCTATTATTAAATTATAAGTTTTAAAATAATTGCTGTTTTACGTAGTATGCAGAATTTTAGTAAGAAAAACTTGTTAAACCTAATTAAAACTCTAAAATATATACTCAGAAACAGATTTGATTATTATCATTAATTACAACATAGACATTCTAATATTTCTCACAGCTCTTCTGACAATTTTCACAGAAACTGTCTACCTCACATTAGAATAGTTTAGTGCTGTCTAATTTCAGAAAATAACTAGCTACAAATTAAATTGAAAGTATTACTGAAAATAGGATAATTTCAGCAAATTATTGCATTATGTGCAGTAATAGCACTACCTTTGTCTTATTTTGAAAATAATAAAATTATTTAAAATATTTTCAGTTACCAGTAACCTGAGAATGAAATAAAGGAACAAAGAGCAAAGAACAATGCACTCAGAACCTTAACTTGAAAAAGAGGTTTTCCTTATGCTCCTTAGCCATTGAGTAAACAATGTAACAACAGCTTTCTCATATAAATATCTACTGTCATAAATACTAGTCCTTTGTCTTTATCAATGATAACCTTCATAGCATGCACTCAAAACTAAAAATTAGCAACTGTTAGGTTAAGATCTGAAACATAACCTTGAATTAGGGGAAAGAAAAACAGCCAAGAAACAAAGGAAGCAGTTGTCTAATTAACATCTTCAGAGGTTTCTATTTTCTGTAGCAATACTCCTTAGATACACAGGCATTAAGCTGGCAAATTAATGGAAGAGGGTGGTGAGTGCATCTTTTTAGTTTTGCTCCATATAATTCTCAACTACTAAAGTCTTCTAAAAGTATCTACCCAAGCATGGCTGGTGGGGGGGGGAAGCAAAAAGCTAAATAAAAAACACATTATGCAGCAGTACTCATTTGAATGATTTATTTTAAAATGTTACTGAAGAGAAGAAAGAAAGATTCTTTAGTACGTGGAATCTATCTCTGAAATCCTTTGGGGAGATACAAATTTATTTTGCTCACATAATCTAGGCAATAAAATTATGGCATAATCATGGAAACGTTTTGTAAAATAATGCTTATGACTTGAGCAATGCAAATCACGAGGCAATTTCCAGATATCCATATTATTTGCATATTTAGACCAGGGCTACCTCTAGAAATCATTTATGGAAGGATGAAGATGTGTGCTCCAAGAAGGAACAACACCAAGAGTTATTAAGAGATTATTCTGCCTTTCTACTTACCATACATAATACTGCCAACCACGCAGCTCCACACATCACTCTGCTCCCCCTTCTCAGCACCCAGTGAGAGGGCTATCCCAGGAAACATACATGGAGACACACCTGCCTCACTCCTTGTCCTGGTAAAGAGGATCAGGAAGTAGTCGCTCCGTTTGTAAAAAAGAAGTATTGCGCTAATGACAACATGCTCAGATTTGGGCTGCTATATCTGAAGAAATAAAAAAATGTGCAAAATTATTAAAAATCTAGAAAAGCTCAATTGTCATGATCCTTAAGGCACAATGGGTTTCTTGATTATTAGGGTTATGTATTTAGTTTATGATTACTGCTGTCACATCACTATAAATATAGCCACTTAAGCAACAAAACTATTAATTATTTTAGAAGTCTGATATAGTCTTACTGTGCTGGCATAGTATGGAATCCATATGATGGATTCCTGGTGACGAAGATTTTTCCAGCATAGATTTTTCTTGCCTTTGCATGTTTCTAGAATCTTCCTGTATAGCTTGGCTCCTTGCCCATCATATATTTTCAGACCAACAAATGCACCACTTTGTCCTCTGCCTTCTGACCCATAGTTGGCTATAGCTCCTTTTCCTTAAAGGGATCATTCTTTCCCCCCTCCTTTTCCTTAAAGGAATCATTCTGTCCTCTGTGTGTCTATCTGATTAGTCCAGGGTACTCTTTCCCATTTTGAGAGCCTTTCCTGAATTTTATAAGTCTCTTCTTCTGCCATGTAGATAATGTTAAAAGACTGTGAAGATTAGAATGTGGACCTATTGGGGGCTCATCATACTACCAATCATGGTCAGGTAGGTAATTTATCATCATGAGTGGAAGAAGTAAAGGTGTTGGATATAACTCAGCCCTTGCTTTTTTGAATAAGAAAGTTTCTTTTAAATCTAAGCATACATTATTGGACAAGCCTTACCAGAATTTTCTAAGGAAAAGTTTTCATTTGCAAACTGCATACATTTTACAAGGTAGACAAACTGAAGTGTTTTGATCAATGTGCACTCATGACTGACCACAGCAGTCAAGACAAAGAATTTTTCCATCACTCTAAAATCAAATACCCATAGATTTTATGCTATTTGTAATTTCGTTTTATTCTAGAAACTTCTTAAGTGGTGCTTAACTTACTTACCATTATAGGTTTTAAGAAGTGTATACACATGTGTCTGTCTGTTTCCTTGCTTCCTGCCCTCCCACCACTTCTCGACTATGCCTGCATTATTTGACTTTATTTCCACACATTTCAGCTAACAAATGCATCACTCTGACCTCCTCTGGATTCCATGGGTTTGCCATCTCCTCTAACTTTGATTTTCTGTTTATTTTTTTATAATTTATTCACTTTATATACAGACTGTAGGGCCCTCCATTGTCTTTTACTGGTTTCACCCTTTCTTCCTCTTCCCCCATCCTCCTCCCCTAGACCACAGAAAAGGGGAGCCCTGCTCCTCTACCATCTGACCCTAGCCTATGAATTCTCATTAGGTCTGCCTGGATCCTCTTCCTCTGTGGCCTGGTAAGGCTGCCACACCAGGGAGAAGTGACCAAAAAGTGGGCAACAGAGTCAATTTCAGAGAAAGCCCCTGCTCCCCTTACTAGGATACCTATATGAAGACTGAGTTGCCTATTTGCTATATCTAAGCAGGGGGTCTAGGTCCTTTCCATGCAAGGTCCTTTGTTGCTGCACCAGGTCCTGTGCATCAGTATCCTCTGCAGGTCCCCCTGGACCCATACTTGTTGGATTTGCTGACCTTCTTGTGGAACTTCTTTCCTCTCTGGGTCCCTCTATCCCCCCACTCTTCAACAAGACTCCTTGTGTTCTGACCAAAGTTTGGCTGTGAATCTCAGCATCAATCCCCTGCTGGGTGGAGTCACTTTGATTTTCTAATACATACAGCTGCTCATAAGATATCTGTATATAGCTCTCCCTAAATTTATTTAAATTCCCTCATGAGATAAGGATATTAAACTCCAAATACCAGTGACCTACAATTATTTGATAAATTTCATTGATTATTTCTTCTAAAACAAGTCACGGCTATCTACATTTTGTATAGTACTGTTTTTGAGCCTGGGGCTTTGTGCATGTATAGTAGCCATTTACCAGATGAGATACATCTCCAGCCCAGTATGTATTTCTCAGCAAAATATTTCAATGTATATTTGAAATCTCTGAAACAGAATTATTGCTAATACAGTATCTTTTTCATGTGATTCCTGTGTGCTAACTTTTATTTACAAGCCGTGTTGGTAAAATTAACTACAAGTTCTTACTTTTAAGAATATATTTCCAGCCAGACCTTGACTGATGTCTCAAAGAAACAACTAGTTTTTGTGGCTGTTGTTATTTTTTCTAACTTAAACACATTATCTATAAAACCATCTCAGACATATAATGGTGAACAAAACTCTAGAAACTGAGCATTAGATCAAGTTAAAATGGTACTTTGAGCCTCAGGGGTGATCATAACTCTAACCAAGTTGACAAACACAAATAGAAGCATTTTATTTGGAATCTTAGTGAAGGACAAGAAGGGGAAAATTGGTAGACCAGACATCCTATGCTCTGGTGGATGGCCTGGACGTTTTACCAATGGCCTGAGTTAGCACAATCTGCAAAGGTCCTAACAATAATGACAGAAAAGTGCTCCCAGATTAACCAAGAGAATGAACAATGCAGAAGCCTGTCTGGCTGGGCTATCCAAGAAGAAAGAAGGTGTCGTAGGTCAATATAAACTCATAGAAGAGAAAAAGTTAATGTAAAGTAAGTGAAGACTGACAGACCTGCTGGTGGAGAGAAACAGCTGATCACCCCAGACTCACAGAGGAGGCTGGCTTCAAATGGAGATGTGTGGCTTACTTTAAGCAGCTGACTGCCAACAGGAGGGTCCATCTGTTATGCACATCATTCGCTAGTTGGACCAATGGCGTCACACTTGGGTAAAGCAGAGTAAAGTTGTGATCATATTTATGCAACAAACTTTGAGACAATATGGCACATGCTGTTTCTTCCCAAATCTTCATTCACATAAAAACCGCTTACAAAGAGTAAACAGAGATCCTTAACTGTATACGTATAAACCAATAATGGGTTTTGAGTAATTATTTTTGATAAACTTATATGCATAATGTAGTGGTTTAAATCGGAATGGCCCCTAGTTAAAACGTGTTTGAATGTTTGAATGAGTGGCACTATTAGGAGGTGTGGCCTTGTTGAAGTAGGTGTGGCCTTGCTGGAGGAAGTGTGTCACTGTGGAGGGTGAGCTCTGAGGTCTCAGAAACTCAGTCAATCTCCTTCTGCTGCCTCTTTAGATCAAGATGTAAAACTCTCAGCTCCTTCTCCAGCACCATGTCTGCCTGTATGTTGCCTTGCTTCCTTCCATGACAATGATACACTAAACCTTTGAAACTGTAAGACAGCCTCGATTAAATGTTGTCCTTTATAAGAGTTGCTGTGGTCATGGTGTCTCTTCACAGAAATAGAAACCCAGACTAAGACACATAGTAAAGATGATTCTACAGTTAAAATCATTTAGAATTTATTTGTAAATGAATGCAACTTAAAGAACATAGTTTCTGATGCCAGATAGCCACGTGTTTGAATTTTGCTGTCCTTGTCATTAGCTATGTAAAGAGAATGTGCTGCCTAATTACGGTAGCTTAAGCTTTTGTCATGTGTAAAATGGAAATGACAGTTGTCTCACTAGATCCTTATGAAGATTAAAAGAGTTCTTAGGTACAAATTGTGTTTAAATGCCTTGTAAGCACCAGCTTCTCATCTGGGGCTCCTTTTCCTTTCCATCACCTTTAGTCATTCTTTGGGAGACGATTACAAGTATTTTTTTAAACCCTAGAAAGAAAGAAAGAAAAAAAAAACAGAAAAAAAAAAAACCAATGATGTCCACCAGAGCCAGAGGAGTCAGGGATATTGTGTTATATAATTGTGGACAAGGGAACACACTTTTGCTCTGTGGAGAAGAGAATCATGACCTGACTAGGAAATGGGTGTATGCATAAGTAGTCCTTTGACTAACATGGAAGGTCCTCCTTCTATGACACAGCATGAATGCAGGTCTAGACAGTTCTGTATAGTCCAAATCTGTCCGTGGAAGCCTAAGGACTGAAGGTATAAAGCTGCCATTCCAAGGAGACTAGAAGAGAATATGGCCCTACAGAGATTCAAATGATACAAATCAGAGACTCAGTCTTCTGGCTTGAATTTCTTCTGGTGTCCAGTAATATTTCTGCTGTATGGGAGAAGAGCCTAGAAATGGATTTTTTTCCTTTGGTTTTGCTTTATTTTGCCCTGCAGGCCTTGAATGTGGGGTCTTGAACTTGCTAAACAAGGACTGTGCCACTAAGCTGCAACCCTAGTTCTCTCTTCTGATTGTTTTAGTAAGCTGAACATGTCTGCTTATTTATTATGGATCTACAGCTTCAACTTAAAAATCATGGAACATTGGCCCCTGAAGTCATTTACTAAGCCTGAAATTATTACAAAATAAATACAGTTAAGCACCTTTTGTTGTTGTTGTTACCACCACTGTAAACGACACTTTTACAAGACCAGGCTTGATAACAGCCAAACATGGACCAGGAAGGGGTTATAGACACCTAGCTCACATTAATGAACAGCTGACAGGTGAGTTCTGAGGAAGGGATAGTCATTGCCTTCATTTGTATACCCAGCTGGCTCCATTGGAGAATTACAAACGTAGGATCACACAGATGGTCCTGGTTAAAATCAGAGGGTTTCAAAGCAGAACAACAACAAGAATGAACATGGGAAGGGAGTCTGTTAGGAAGAGATGAGAATTTCAGGGGTAGAAGGGAGATAAGAATGAATGGGGGTTAAAATAAACAGATCTTATCATACACATGTGTGGAATTGTCAAAGAACAAATTTAATCAATAAAAACTGAAAATAATGTCTGAATACAAATTTCAGTCATCAATTCTTCTCATTTTTATGGAATATAAAAAGCCCTTTGTCATAATTTGATGAGTGTGTTTACCATTTGTGGTTTATCATGTTGCCATCATGATTTAGTAGGATTTTAGTGTTTTGTCCTTAAATGTGCTCAGCAATGCTCCTCAGGGTCCTTTGCGCAATGGCAATGTGTGCTGCAGGTGCTTGAAGAGAAAACCAGCAAAGCTATTAGTGTTCAGAGCTGTTGGCCACGTCGTCTTTCACACACCAGTGGAAGAATAGATTTCTTGGCACCGAAAAGGACAAGATTACTTGAATGTTATAGATTTATGATTAAATTAAAACTTCAAATTTCACTGAAAACTTGTATAATGAAAGGTTTTTTGCAAATGCAGGATCTTCATGCATTAAAAACAACTTTTATTTTCTTTCCCTGTAGCTCCTTTAATGACCCTATTCTAGAACATTCTGTGGTATTGAGTTTTGAAATGGCAGTAAATGAACGGGCACCTCAAAAATCAATTCCATCGATTTCCATTCATGCAAATGCATTAACTTTTCCACGGGTAGGTGTTCTTCCTTCCAAGTGGATTAGAGTCAGACTGAAGACCTATTTGATAGAGTCGACTCAATCCCACTTCCCACCTGCTACATATTTCCACCTCAAAAACATCCCAAGAGAACCGCTTGAGCACATACTCTCTCTTGTAATTTGTTTACTTAAAAATTGTAGGCATAGCATTTTTTACGTGGATTATAGTAATGATCAATTCTAAATATCAATAATGAAAATATATTTTATAAAACAAGAGAACATAAAATGTAGTCTGCAAAGGGCTATGAAATCATGAGGACCTGAGCTCAGCCGGTGTTCATGTAAAAGCCTGTAACTCTAGGGCTTTAAGAGGCAGAGATGGGTAAAGTCCTAGATTTCCTGACCAGCCAGTCTGGCCAATCAGTGAGCTCTGGGTTTAGTGATGAACCCTGTCTCAGGAAGTAAGATGAAAGGCCATATTAGAAGACATCCATTGTAACCTCTGGCTTACACACACACACACACACACACACACACACACACACACAGAGAGAGAGAGAGAGAGAGAGAGAGAGAGAGAGAGAGAGAGAGAGAGAGAGAGATTTCTTGTAGGGGTATAGTTCTTCTACAGAACTATGGTCACATCAGGAGACTGAGTCTCAGCCTTTTATAATGGGTTTAGACTGACAGGTCACTTAATAATTTTTTTGTATTTATTCATTATTATATTTTAATGACCTCAAAAATTTCTGTCCTAGCTATTTGTGCTAAGCAACAAACTTGCTTATTGAATCAACTTTCTCATTATCTCAGCTGTGGTTTCCGTCGTCACCTCCATGTCAACATCTCATTCCACTTGTTTCTCCTTAGGGGGCTGGCCCTGATGTTATCATTTAATTAGTGACACTAACACCCACCTCATCAGCTAATTTCATCCTCTTGGAGATACCTGGACATTTCCTACCTCATTGAATCCATACCTATTCTACACCTTTAATTTGATGGATTGACAAGACCTGTGCATTCTAATTCTATATAGACTTCTTGATTTATCTCTTCTTTTCTATTCACACTGAAGCTGCTTAAATCTGGGCCTCCACTGCTTCTCACCTGGACCCCTCAGTGAAGTTATAATAGACGCCCCTCCCCCCCGTCATTAGCCCTGTTTCGTTGTCATTTTTCTTCATATGGTGCACTGCAATCTTAGAGAATCTAGTCATTTTATACCATTTACACTCTTTGCCTAAAAGTCTTTGATTGGGTTAGTGGGATGGCTCAGTTAGTGGTAAGAGCACTTGCTGCTGTTTCAGAGGACCAAGGTTCGGCTTCCAGCACCCCTGTCAAGTTGTTCATTACCATCTGTAAGCCCTGTTCCAGGAGAACAGATGCCCTCTTCTAACCTCCATGAATCCTGAACTCACATCTTGCACATTAACTCACACATGTATACACACAAACTAAACACAACTAAATAAAAATCTTCTGAAGTCCTTGGTAGCTTTCTTTTGGATTTCATGGAGAAATCTTCGGGACAAAATAAAGACTGCACTAATAAATTTTGACTGAAATGAATAGGCCAATGGACCAGATTTTCCTAAATACAAAATGCTACAATCTCATGTAGTTTGATTGACTCTAGAAATTGTACCATCATGGATGGAATTCCTCTGCCTTCCATTTCAAACACCAAGGCTCATTTGTCTTTCTGCCACTAGGCAGTGTTTAGTGTTTCTATCTCTTTACTTCCTAGCTCATCATAGACCTCAGAGAAGAAGTGGGTCACTGAATCTAAATGAATTTATTTTTGAGACTGCCAATTCCTATGGATATTGTGGAACCAGAATTCTGTGTCTCAAGGCTAACGGTGGGGAGAAGCATTCAGATAGGTTTTAGAGAGTATCTTTTACCACACTGAGATGTTAATCACATCTTTTTCATTCAGGCATCATACATTTTAACATCTCAGATTAGCATCGTAAAGAAGACAGGATACTATGAAGACATTTACTGCTTGTCTTTCGAGAGTGCTTATCTCTTGACATTTCGGGCTGCTCACACAACACTATCAAGTCAGCCGAGACCCTCTGACTATTCCAGCCTGTGAACTCGTGCACCTCAAATGGATCTGACTCTCTGCTTACATTGCATCGTAGACGAGAACCTGGAGCTCCCAGTGTCGATGTACATTTCAGAAAGGGCAGAAAAGCCAGGGAATGTCTACATTGTTTTCAAGTGTTAACTTTTGTAGCCTTCCTCCTAATTCACAAACTGGTGCTATTAGCATTGCTCTGGCGAAGTTGTGGAAACAGAAGCTTATAATGTGTAAGTAACTTGAGATACAATTTCAGAAGCGGTCATTGGCAGAGCTTGAATGTGGAACAGACTAGCCTGTGCACAGGAACTGTTCTCACTTACTGTGCTTTGAGAGTGTTCACTAAAACAAACTCTCATGATGACTCATTTGCTTCCTGTATTGAACTCTCCTGTAGCTAGGTAAGGAGCAATGCTGCCATCAGACTGAACGTACTAGCATCTTGATGATCAAAATAACTCTAAACGTATTTATGTTTCATCTATATTTCATGTACCTTGATTTTTAAAAGATGTTGATAAAAACAATAAATTCAGAGTCCATAGGTCAGAGTTTTTCAGTGCTGACCTTCCTGATGTTTTGGACAAAATATTTCTTTCTTATGAGGGGCTGTCCTGTGCATGGTAGTATCTTTAGCAGCATCTCTTTATTGTCCCTTCTAGAGCCCAAGTAGACCGTCTCCCTTCCTGTGACAAGTTAGAATATCTCCAGTTATTGACAAGTAACCCCTTGGGATTAGGGTAGAAAAATTGTCACCAACCAAGAACTGATTGTGAAGAATGGAAGGCATGATTTTTTAAAAATTATATGCATATATGCAGTAGGGGATATGCATATCTGAATGCATGTACCTGTGGAGGGCAGAAGAGGAAACTGGATCTTCTGGAGTTGGAGTTACAAGTAGTTGTGACACATCCAATCTAGTGGCCCAGAACCAAACTCAGGTCCCTCTACAAAAGCAGCAAACTACACACTCTCGATCAATCAGCAACCTCTCTACCCACACTATGGTTGGGTTTGATACATGGTTTTACTTTTCAGTCTTCTGTTACTGTTAACGTAACACATGAGGTGGGTAATTTGTAAAGAAGAGACTTTAAAAATTTTTTCAGTTTGGGTTTGGAGGCTGAAAATCCAAAGAACATGTCACCAGAAATCATACGGAAACAGTGAATGGCATCACATAATGGCAGATGGCTTGGTGGCAGGGCCATGAAGGAAGAGTTCCCCAGGGGGCCATGGGAATCTAGAGTACTATCAAGGGATCAGGTCTACTCTTTTATTACAGTTCAATCTTGAGAGGACAGCTGAACTCATTACAGGAGATCATGCTCAGCCTTCTGTGAAGATAGTATCCCTGAGAATGGCCCCATGAGCTCTCCCTGTTGAAGATTCCATATCACCACATTAATGAAGATACTCACAGAACACAGACAGTGGCAGGACCTAGCTGAACCACAGCAGAGACACACTGAGCTCCTTTCCAGTAATAGAGATGAAACAATTGTAGTTTCTTTTCCTATAACATAGGAGCAGTCTTCACATTTATATGGAAAAGAAAAATTATCAAGCAATATAAGTGATTGTATTCTAAACTCAAAAAACATTTTTATATTATCTGTTATGTCTGTGAGTAGGGATTTTTCAGGAGCAGCTTTATCCCTCGTATTGTTTAGCCATTTGTGGGAATCAAAGAAGAGTATAATAGAATCATATCCATTGAGCAAAGAAAGCTAATATAGAGAGAAATATAAAACAAATGCTCGAGGCAAAAAGATCTGAGGAACAAAGGACAAGGTAGGATAGGATAATAACGGTTCATCTACTCTGTTTTGTTAGTTCATTCAATTATGCAATTACAGCTCTTAATATGAGCCAGGAAATATCTACACTATCTTCAGGTGTTCTATTATGTTATCCTTTTCATAACTCAGTAAGCTAGGCGCTATTAATATTTCTTTGGTGGTGGTGTTATAGAAACAGAGGCTTATAAAGGGTAAATAATGGGAAGGAAAATGGCAGAGGTGATAATTGGCAGATCCTGGCTGTGTTTTTAGCTAGCCTGTATATAGGACTCTCTTCTTACTAACTGCTTTCCTGGTGTGTGCTGACTCGAATCGTCCCACTGCCACTTTCAGCTCCCATATTTAAATTCCCTACTCTGATTGGTGTACATCTAACCTGACCTAGGGTATTACCTGAAATGCACACTCTGAGATGGGTCTTTGTATGAAATCTACTGGAGTGAGCTTCTGATATCAACACTTATGGGACAGGAAAGTCAGTAGGCAGGCAAACAGAGGAATTGGAAAGGATCATAACGCTCTTTCATGACTTTTCCGGGGGAGACATAAGCAAATATCACTCTAGATAGGGCATAAACAATAGACAAAAAAAAAATATTCTAACCAAGTCAGGTTAGTGAGCCAGTGCATTTATTGGGGTTACTTGAAAGATTGAGTGAGAAATTCCTTGAAGAAATACTGGTGGCTCAAAGACAGCTAAATAAGAAAAAGGCCACCCTACCATGGATGATGACTTTTTAACTCCCAAGAACTTCCACAATGAGTGAAAGGAAACATGGCTGGTCCAAGAGTCTCCTCTTCTAACAATTATTATTGCTTATATAACCTCTGAGGGGGACCCTGTGAGTCTAGTTAGTTTCAGGGGCTTCCTGAGATTTTTGAGATTTATTATTTCCTGGATCTTAATGGGATGTTTTCTTTCTGAGAAAATTTTCAAGAAAAAACTTCAGCTGGTCCTATTAGAGTTGAAGTGGGTATGACCCTTAAGATTGACCCTTCCTTGAGTCTGTGGCTGAGTTTTTCTAGAAAATCATGTCCAAATCCCCAAATATGAGCTGTCCACAGAAGAAAATATTGTTTGGGTAGGGCAGCTCTTTTTAGACTGTAGCAATGTTTATAGAAAACCTTGGCTAAAAGCCATCAAGTAAAAGGTCAAGTTCAATAAAGTTATTCTCTCTGAGTTTTCCCTGGTCACCAGGAAAGAGAAAACCCTGTTACTTGTACAAAGTACTGGGCCAATGGAAATGGCTGACTGTAGTGACAGGAGATGAAACAATCATATTTGACCTCTATGACCTGGCCTTAAAAACATCACAACAAACCTTAGCCATGTCCTATCACTACCCATCTTCCTATATGACCTGACAGGGGGAGCAATGGAGTCCACTGTTGTGAAGGCCCCCACAAGTCTATGTTCCTAGCTAAGGTAACATCTTCCAATGTAAAGTTTCCTTCTGAAGATGAGAAGGAAGATCTTAGTTCCAAATGCGGAAGGTCCACCTGCCATCTGCAGATTCTGCCATAGAGAACTTTAACAAAACATCAACTCCTTGTTTAGATCTCAATGAGCTGTAGGGAAATCAATCAATGTTGACTTTTTCTTTTTTAAGAATTTTTTTTTCAGATTCTCCATCTACCATTGACTTGCTGACTCAACATGTTTCTATCATATAGCCTCATCATCTTTAACACATAGCTCTCAGTCATCCTGGAGATGACCTTCCAGCTATAATTCTTCAGAAGTATAATTATCTTCCTGGAGAAAACATGTCTTTCTTGTGGCTTAATCTGATCCCATTTAGTTATTTGAACAAAATTGCCCTCTCTTTTAGCTGACTTAAGTAAAGAGAACCTCCTTGTGGATCAATAGGAACTCTTTAATGATGACTTGGTCTCCAGTATTTTTCTACTAGAACAGTGAGAGACCCCACAATGGAAACTATTTTAGGATACTGATAGAAATCTGGGATTAGTTCTCAAGCTTCCCTTGTAAATATACAGAATCCAGGCCAGGATCATGAATGCAGGACGGTCACAGAGGCAGACAAGTTTCTCAGTCATTTATTTGTTTGAAAGTGAAATTACTATTTAGAAATTTACAACCTTTTTCTCAACATATTCAACTGGCATCTAAGTGAGGATGTCATAGTTGAGAAAAGGACCCTGTTGGAAAATGCTACTGCTAAGGTCCACCATGACCAGAAAGCCCAGAACTTGGTGCAAAATGGCGGACTCCCTCTGTCAACAGAGGGGCTTCCTCTTCTCTGCCTAGGTATCCTGGACCTCCACACTCTTTACCTGAGGAATGTCTAATAATTCTTAGGGAAATTACAGGTCCAACCCCTTTTCTTCCAATAAACACCTGTTCACCAAGCACTAGGATTCCTGAAATGCCTTTCTATGTAAATGAGGCATCTCAGTACCTTAGTTCCCAGCCAATGACCCTAGATATCCCTGAACCTCCTCAAAGTTTTATATAATCCTTGTTCACTCGAATAAAATTGATCTGCCTCCCTGAAGTCGATTCGAGGGGTTGTCATTTTCATCCCTACTCTTAGGGTTTCCAGACTCCAAGAAAACCCTCTTGTCACTCCTCTTGGGGGCAAGGAATGTCACAGGATCCCAATAGAAATAGTGACGCTGGGCTGGTTAGTTTTAGCTGGCAATTTAACACAGCCTAGGATCACATGTGACAAGAACTTCAGTTGAAGAATTGAAATTAGGGCAGTTTGGTGTATGGCTGTATCTGGAGAATTGTACTGTTAATTGATGTAGGAAGGCCCAACTAAATGTGGGTGATACTGTTCCCTAGGCTGGGCCCAGGTCAGTATAAGAGTGAGGAAAGAAAGCTGAGCATAATCATTAGCAAGTGAACAGGTAGCATTGGTGCTTCTGTTTCTTCCAGATCTTAACTATGGATATAAAGTGACCTGTTGCAAGTTCCTGCCTTGATGTCCTTGCTATCATGGGCTATAACCTGAAATTATAAGCCCAAATAAACCCTTATGTTAATTTTGGTCAGATTTTTTAAAAAAAATTATTTTAATCACAGCATAAATGAAACCAGAAAAAAAAAAATCACCTCTTAGGTGTTGAACACAAAGAGTCACAGCACAAATGGTTGTCATTATGTGGTTTTCTAGAACCCAGTGATCTGCAGAAGACTCCTGACTTCTTAGTCTCCTGCTCCAGCAAAGCCTACAGATGTCAGAATAGAGCACCATGAAGAAAGAAAAATGGGGAAGGCAGCTGAAACCAGAGACGTCACAAAGACATTCTTCCTGAAGCCTCAGATAAGAGAGCCCATTTGGACACTAGGAAACATCACCAACTTTGTGTGAAAGGCTTAGAGCACCCACACGGCCACTGCACCAGCACTGAACCAGCACTGCACCATGCCCAGTGCCAGGACTGCGGCAGCACTGTGGTTGCACGGCACTGCCACTGAATCATTCACCAATGGATCCAGAATCTTTCTGGCCCTTAGAGAAGCAAACCACAAAGAAAGAAAGAATTCCAATCAAATGCTTAATTCATTTGTTGAGAATTCTTGTCCCCAAAGTCCTTTTCAGGAAAATCAACAGACTGTATACAGATACCCAAACATACTCATTCTTATTGTAATTATTAATAATTTTCTCCTCAGTTTTCAACTTCTCCAAATCTAAAGCCTATTCAGTTTTCCTACTGCTCAGTTCTCACCTTGTTTATGTAAAAAAAAAGTCCTATTTTCCTTTTTTAGACAAATTATTAATTTATAATGTAGGTTGGCCTGGAACAACGGAGCTGAGGCTAAGTCAAACTCACAATCCTCTTGCCTTAACCCTCTAAATGCTGGGATAATAGGCATGCACTACTGCACCTAGCAAAAGTTATGTGTGTTTGTTGTGTGTGTTTTATTGGTGCTTTTAGAGTTCCATGTTTGTTAGTTTGTAGTGTTTACTGACTGACCAATATCGCTTCCTCCAAATCACCATTCTCAAACGGAGGTGTTTAGAGATAGGATTCCCAAGCATTTTTAAAGAAAGGACGTTTTTCCAAAAGGAAGGGAAGTGGGCAGAATATGGAAAGTAGAGTGACTTCTCATCTTGGGTGTTTTATAAGCTGTGTAGAAGTATCCATTGGTTTGCCTGAGTTGTTTCTGGGAACCACTGCTCTCGCCTAGTTTACATTCGGAGGTTTAACACTTGAGATCTACAGCAGTTAAGAAGGACAGGGATTCAGTGAGGGTTTCCATCTTCCCCCTGACATTCATTGTGTTTCATTAGTTTGATAGAGACAGGTCTATTTTGTGTCAAAAGAGCCATGCCTTGCCTTGTAGGGAAGGTATGTAAGAATATTGCTCCTTCTCACTTGAAATAGGCTTTTTACAGGATGGCATAAACTGCCCTGTCTGTCTATGGAGTAGAGCCAGAGAAATGGCTTTGGTGCATAATTTATCTCTTCAGCTCATGCCCTCAACAGTGACTGTGCTGCTGTGTCCAGTAAGCATATGATTGGTTTCCTCTGATTCTTGTCGTACTTTGGATCATTAAGCAATTCACTAGGCACTTGTTCTGGGCAATAGAAAATCAGGAGAACATCCTAGTTCCATTTATGTGACCACGTGAACATGTAACCACCTCACTGAAAAAGGGCAGTTCCAAAGGCCATTGTAAACACCGGTAAGTGTTATGCTGTTGGCTAGCAATAGGCATGCATTTCGCTGGAACGTCAGACACGCAGGCCTGCAGAGTACTGTCTGGTGTGTGGTTAGGCACCCTGGTGCTAACCGTGTGGTCACGAGGAAAGCAACATATTTAGTTACAAGAAGTTTAGTACCCAAAAACTTGAAATCTTTAAAATTCATCACTTGAAAACTCCCTTTTGTTTCATTCTGTATTTAAAAGTATACAAAACCCACTATATTCATCTCACGTGAATCTTCCCCAAGTCGTACAAGGTTAAACATCATTATTTTAATATCTAAACTTATGTTAGCTCAGGTGCAGGTCATGCCAGTCAGAAGCACATGTAAGAGACCCATTTGCAGAGGCACTTACAATTAATGAACGGGACCTCATGAAACTGAAAAGCTTCTGTAAGGCAAAAGCCACTGTTAATAGAACAAAACAGCATCCTACAAAATGGAAAAAGTTTTTCACCAACCCTACATCTGACAGATGGCTAATATTCTATATATATAAAGAACTCAAGAAACCAAATAATCCAATTAAAAATGGAGTACAGATCTAAACATAGAAGTCTCATAGATATCACAGAAATATCTGAAATGAAAAAAAATAAAGAACACTTAAAGAAATGTTCACCGTCCTTAGTGTATCATGGAAATGCAAATCAAAACAACTCTAAGATTCCATCTTACACTTGTCAGAATGGCTAAGATCAAAAACACAAGTGACAGTTCATGCTGGTGAGGATGTGGAGCGAGGGGAACACCCCTCCATTGCTGATGTGAATTTAAACTTATACAGCCACTTTGGAAATCAGTATCACAGAAAATTGGGAATAAATCTACCTCAAGACCCAGCTATACCATCCCTGGGCATACCCAAAGGGAACTCCATCCTACCACAAGATCCTTTGTTCAACTATGTTCATAGCAGCTTTTATTCATAATAATCTGAAACAAAACAACCTAGATGTACTTCAACTGAAGAATGGATAAAGAAAATTTTACATATTTACACAATGAAGTATTACTAAGCTGTTAAAAATGATGTTGTGAAATTTGCAGGTAAGTGAATGGAACTAGAAAAAAATCATACTGAGTGAGGTAACCCAGGCCCAGAAAGACAAACATGGCATGTAATCATTTAAAGTAGAGGATAATCATGCTGCAATTCACAGACCTAGAGAAACTAAGCAAGAGCTTGCGAGGGTGGGGAGGGGGGCATCTCCCTGAGAAAGGAAAATAGAATAAATTTTGCAGGTGGACTGGGAGTGGGCAGGGATGGGAACAGGAAGGATTGGGTGGTAGAGAAAGGATGAAGGGAGAGCATACTGGGATTGATGACTGGGATTGGGGGGATATTTTTGAGGCAAGGTATAATCCTAGTGCAATGGAAACTCCCTGAGATCTACAAGGGTGACCCTACCTAAGACTTTTAATAATGAAGGATATAGAGCCTTCATTGGCCACCTCCTGTAACCAGGCAAGGCTTCTTGTGGTAGGATTGGGACACCAGCCCAGCCACAAAACCTCCAACCTACAATTTGGCCTGCCTGCAACACGTGTTGGGGTAATGATGGCTCACTACCAATGGCCAACCACTGACTGGTCCAACCTGAGGCCCACACTAGGGATCTTAGTGAGGGTTTCTATTGCTGTGAAGAGACACCAGGACTACAGAACATCTTGAAAAGGAAAATGCTTAATTGGGGCTAGCTTACAGTTCAGAGGTTGAGTCCACTATTGTCGTGGTAGGAAACAAAGCAGCGTGCAGACAGGCACACGGTGCTCCAGAAGGAGCTGAGAGCTCTATATTCCGATCGGCAGGCAGGAGGCATGGAACTGACTTGACCTTAAAGTACGCCTGGCACCTTCTCCAACAACGCCACACCTACTCCAAGGCCACGCCTTTTAATAGTGCCACTCCCTGTGAGCCTAGGGTGGCCATTTTTATTCAAACCACCACTCCAGGAGAGGAAGCCCATGCCTAATACTACATGGATGGCCTGGAACCAAAGGCTGGAGAGCCCAGAGACAGGATAAAACCAAACACAACTGGCAAAAATAAGTAGAGAGAGAAAGAGAGAGAGAGAGAGATGAAAGTCAGTGAAACAATTCCAAATCGTATTCTGCTATAGTCATAGATTGGCTCCCAGCATAACTGTCGTCAGAGAGACTCCACCCAGCAATTGACAGGAGCAGATGCAAAGACCCATAGCCAAACATTAGGTAGAGCTTGAGGAATCCTGTGGAAGAGGGGAAGAAAGAATTGTAGAATTCATTGCAGTCAAGGACACCACAAGAACATAGCCCACAGACTCAACTAACCAGGGCTCACAGGGGCTCATAGACACTGAAGCAATAATCAGAAGCATGTATTGACCTGACCTAGGTCCTCTGTACATAGCTTGTTGTTCTTGTGGGACTCTTAAAAGTGGGAGTGTGGCCTGTCTGTGACTCTTTCGCCTTCCTTTTCCTCCTACTAGGTAGACTCATCCAGCCTATGAGGGTAGGTGCCTAGACTTATTGCAACTTGTTATGCCATATTTGGTTGATATTAATGGGAGGTCTGTTCTTTTCTGAAGGAAAATGGAGGAAAAGTGGATCTGGGGGAGAGGGGAGGTGAAGGCATGGACCCCTAGGAGAAGAGGAAGGGATAGCTTCAGTTAGGATGTAAAACAAACCCAAACCTTGGGTTAGGTGAGATGCTCAGAGTAAAGGTTCTCACTGTTAAGCCTGATGCTCTAATTAATCCCTATAATCCACAAGGTAGAAGAAAAGAACCAACTCCTTCAATGTGTCCTCTGATCTCTACATATAGCAGGCCTGCACACATGCATGCCTGCACACACACACACACACACACACACACACACACACACAGTTGCCCACTCCCACAAATTAAATAAGTAAATTTAAAAGATTTTAACAAACATGAACTTGAACTTGTATATCTTTCTTTGCTTTAAAGTCATTCATAGAGTGATAAAAATAATAATGATGATGATCTGCTAATTAAAACAAAAAGACATTTTAGCTTATGACAAATAGATGAATATTTCCCAAATTTTGGGTTGATAGTAGAATCACTAAATATGATTGTAAGTTGGAGCTATGAAGGAACAGTTAGATGCTTTGAATTTGCATAGATTAACATGATTTGTATGAGAAAATTATATCCATGTAAAAGCCAGAAAGAAATTTATGATTAATATTAGACAAAATATAATATTCTTAAATAATAGAGAGTTGTTTGTTCTGAAGCCACATACACATGAGTGTATGGAGCCTCCAATCCCAACACTTAGCAGACAGAGGCAAGAAGTTGAAAGGTCAAGGGCATCTTCTGAGATACAGCAAATGTGATACAGACTTGACTACATGATACTTGATTTAAACAAACAAGCAGATAAAAAAAATGGGTAGAGTATATAAGAAACATTTCAAAAAAACAAGACAAACAAAACAAAAACAAAACAAAACAAAAACCCACATACATGAGAACAAGTACTGCTTGATCAGCCAGTAAGGGTACGGGAGTGGCTCAGTGGAATATAAGATCAAGCTTTTTAGATTGATACTTATTGACAGGTAACAGACGACATCAAAGGGTGTCACGGATCTAAGGTCTGTCCTGAATATGGTCAGTGATTAATCAGATGCTGCTTTTGTAGTCATTTTGGACAGACGATCTCACTGAGAAGGTCATGCTTGCAGTCCCCGGAAACCTTGACCTTATTCTGACTCAGCAGCTTCAGAAAGAGAGGGGGAGAACGGAAAGGGGAGAGAGAGAGGAAGGGAAGGAGGAAGAGAGAGGGAAAGAGAGAGAGAGTACTGCTTGCTTTGATAGTCACCTCCAAATGCTCATGTTCATGAACTCCTTTCAGAAACAAATATATTGATGGCGATGTGCAAAAGAGGAGACATAAAAGATACACACCGTAAATTATCTTAACAGTTCACTGAGTAAATCACTCAAAAAAAATCCCTCCCCAAACCTGAATTTTGTGGTCAGAAGGGCTTAACTTCAAACAGTACTGTGCAACTATGACAACCTTTGACAACAAACTTCTATGTATTTTTCTTCTGCTGACACTGGGGATTGAACACAGGGCTTCATGCCCATGCCAGCTAAGTGCTCTACCACTGAGCTATGCCCCTGGCTCTATGTAAGTTTTTAAAGATCTTTTTGGTGTGTCTTCTATTGCCACTAGCTGTCTCCATTGGCTTCATGCACAGCCACGGTTTCAAACACTGTCAAGGCATTTTGAAGCTCTTCTATTGTCCCGCTATGAAAAGCACAATTCTACTTATCACGGTCTGGGGTCACACAATTGGAATAACTACTCACTATATTATGATCGTTTCAGCCAGAGGGGGCAAAGCCTTCTGTCAACTTATCTGCTACCCAAATGTTCTAAGTTATAATTAACAAGGAAGAAAGAATGCAGCGAAAATGCATTTCAAAGATAAATCTAGTCATCGAGCCATTCACCAAGCCTTATAATTTCCTCATTTCTATAGCAACTGCCAAGTTCATTTCTGCCAGAAAATTTGGGACAGAAAAAATTACTAAAGGGTTTTCTTTTAAAGGACCCCCAGACCTGGCAGAAAACTTAAAAAAAAAAGTATCTGACATTTACGGATTTACAGATTTGTTGTAACATGTCAAAAAACTTGTATAATACTCTTAAATTTTAGGTATTGAATGTCATTAGACCTTTGAATATTTGTTGAATTTCATGTTCCCGAAGGATCCATGAAGACAGAGGACAGATGACCCCTCCCTCAGGTCCTAGAACTAAGTTCAAAATCAGTCACAAATTCGTGGAGTGAGTCTAACTTACTCTCTTCATTTCACATGAGCATCAAAGCTAGGATGCACAGACACAGAACCCAGAGAGCAGCCTCAAGTACTTCATTCTGGAATTCATTCCAAGTTGCCAGTTCCAAGGCCCCAACACGTTTCATTTCATTGGTGCACTCTTTCCACTGGAGTCAATATTTCCATTCCTTCTCCCCAGATGAGCTGTCTCAAAAGATATTTTAAACCAGGCATGGTTTTGTAAATCTATAATCTCAGCACTGGGCATGTTGAGACAGGAGAGTTGTGATTTTTGAGGCCAATGTAATGAGAATCCATAAATAAAGGAAGGAAGAAAGAAAGGAAGGAAGGAAGGAAGGAAGGAAGGAAGGAAGGAAGGAGGGAGGGAGGGAGGGAGGGAGGGAGGGAGGAAGGAAGGAAGGAAGGAAGGAAAGAAAGAAAAAAGAAAAGAAAAAAAAGAAAAGAAAACAAAGTAAGAAATACCTTAATATCAACATACTAAAATCTGCACACCTAAGCAAAAAGGAGGACCCTGGGTAAGATGATCAATTCTTATGCAGAAAGACAAATGGGACAGACATTGGAAGTAGGCGAAAACAGGGAACAGGACAGGAGCCATCACAGAGGACCTCTGATTCTACCCAGCAGGGTATTACAGCAGATGCCGAGACTCATAGCCAAACTTTGGGGAGAGTGCAGGGAATCTTACGAAAGAAGGGGGAGATGAAAGAGCTAGAGGAAACAGGAGTTCCACAAGGAGAGCAACAGAACCAAAATTAACTGAGCACAGGGGTATTTTCTGAGACTGATATTCCAACCAAGGACCATGAATGGAGATAACCTAGAACCCCTGCTCAGAAGTAACCCATGGCAACTCAATCTCCAAGTGGGTTCCCTGGTAATGGGAACAGGACTATATCTGACATGAACTCAGTGGCTGGCTCTTTGATCATCTCCCCTTGAAGGGGGAGCAGCTTTACCAGGCCACATAGGAAGACAATGCACAGCTAGTCCTGATGAGACCTGATAGGCTAGGGTCAGGTGGAAGAGGAGGAGGACCTCCCCTATTAGTGGACTGGGGGAGGGGCATAGGAGGAAAAGAGGGAGAGAGGGTGGGATTGGGGGGATTTGAGGGAGGGGGCGACAGCTGAGTTACAAAGTGAATAAACTGTAATACAAAATAAATAAATAAGTGGATGAATGAATCTATCAATAAACAAATAAATAAATAGGTGAATGAATGAGTGAATGAATGAATAAACAAATAAATAAATTTCTGTGAGGTGTATATATTCACTTTTAATTAATGTGTCTAGAATGTAAATGTGTGTTTGTGTGTGTGTGTGTGTGTGTGTGTGTGTTCACATAGGCCAGAAGAAGGCAAGAGACCCTCTAGAGTGAGGGTTATGGATGGCAATATGCCACCCTCCTTGGGTGCTGGAAACTGAACTCCAATCATCTAGAAGACCATTGCAGCATCTCCTAAGTCCCTCCCCCCTTCCCACAAAATAGTTTAGAAAGCCTAAATGGAATCATACCATCTTATGTCTGAATGGAGCCAATAACTTCTTTCATATCAGAGCAGTTACCTTCCAGACTGTCCAAACTTGTTCTCCCTCTGCCCTCTGTTTTTAATGTCCAGGCTACAACAGCTTTCTCAGTACCTGTGTAAGTCCAACTTCCTCCTACCTTAGTGGTTTTACGTTGTTTCTCTTTGCCCAGAACTTAGCCTTCCTAGAAATTTTTGTGTTATTGAAGTCTCTGCTCAGATTTACATCCTTACAAAGAGGGCTCCTCACTGTCTTATCGCTATTCCAACTAAACGGTCCTTCCACTCCATCTGCTTTCTTTTCTTCCACTTGTCACTGCTGGAATGATGTCGCTTGCTTGTCCAGGCATTCATGTATGCTCTCTGAGCACACCCTGCTTGCTATATTCCGTCTCTATCATATGCCTGGAGGTATACTTGTTGCCCAAGAGATATTAATAGGCTAAATGACACTCTTAAATCCACTGATGTAAAACTGAAGATTCATAAGGTTCCCATGCATTGGCTAAAGTCTTATTGTCTATAAACATACATAAAATGGAAACATACTCTGAATTGTATCTAACGCTGTAGAAAACTTTCTGTTCGTTCCTACCTCTCTTCTTTCCCTTGCCGCCTCCTCCCCTTTCATTCCTTTCTTTCTTCTTCCTTCCATTTTATTTTTGTTTTCTAAATAATATTTTACATTTTTTGAAAAAGCTCATACAGTTTTATATTGTACTTTGAACTTGTCCATCATCACTACTTCCCTCCAGGTACCCCTAGAGCCCCTACCTTTTCTCCCTCCCAACTATATGGCCTCATCTTTTGTTATTGATGATGCCCTGAGTCAAACTACTGCTACCTATATGCACATGAGTGTGGGGCCATCTTTTGGATCATGGGAAAATGCAGGCAGCCATGCCCCATCCCCAAAAAGAGTGGTTCTCCCTTCCTCCCTCCTTCCCTCCCTCCCTCTCTCCCTCTCTCCCTCTCTCCCTCTCTCCCTCTCTCCCTCCCTCCCTCCCTTTCTCCCTCCCTCCCTCAGCAATCATCCATTGTCAACAGCCCCTCAAATAATGGTGAAATTGTTGAAATTTTGAATTTTCCTTCACTGTTAGAATTTTGACTGGTTTGAGGCTGTGAAGGTAACCACAGTTGCCATGAGATGCTGTGCAGAAAAGCCATGCTGAGTTAACACTTTACAGTTCTCCTCACCTTCCAGACACATTCTGTCCCTTTTGTTCTAATTTTAGAAAAATGCTGTTACTCGCAGCATGGATGTAACTGGGAGAAGGAGGAGGATATCTATGCTACATGAAATAAGACAAGCAGGCGAACTGCATTTCAGCCTTGCCGAACTGATAGACTCATTCATTAATACTGGGGAATCAGAGAATTATGGAGAAGAATGAAAGAAAAACTGTATCTGCGCAACCATTCTTGTACTTTTGATTATCGAGTTTTTATTCTCTTAACTCTTAGGATGGATGATTTAAAATAATCTGTGATGGGGTTGTCAGTTGATGGTAAGGAAAACCTGTTTTTCATATTCATGCATTTCTGAACTGAGAGTCAGAAGAAAGAATGTAGAGATTTTACAGATGAGCAGCGCTGAGGGGAGACGAAACCCCAGCTGCCCAGTGGGTAAAGAAACTCCGAGGAGGAATATACCTGCACTGGGTCTCAATGGTCTGCTACAATTACAAGGAAGAGCCTCACTCAGGCTGCTCTAGCAAAGGGTGGCTCCTCTAAATACGCTGCTTAAAGTCACAGCGGCAAAAGCAAGCAAGGTCACCACTACTGCCCTGCCTCGTTATAAAGGTCACAGGCGTGCTCTAACGCACAGGGCGTTATTTCCGATTCGCCCCTCTTTCAAGCGCCCCTTCTTCTGCCCATGTGATCTAGGAGGGCTTGCAAATCACAATTTCTTTCTTGGCTTCTTTCAAAAACATCACTCTGATCCAAGCGCGATACATTATGTTTTCTAATTGTTCTGGTCTCCTTTTTGTTACAGTGATAAAACCGCTCAGACCAAGAGCAACCTAGAGGTGGAAATAATTTATTTGGCTTAACTTTTCTGGGTCACCATCCATCACTGAAGAAAATCAAGCAGGAACTTGGACAAAAAACACAGAGGAATTCTGCGTGCCTTCTTGCTTTCAGACTCATGCTTGGATAGCTTTCTTATGCTGCCAAGTACACGTGGTTAGGGAATGGTGTCACCCACCCACATGGGCTGGCTCTCGTAGGTCAATTAACAGTCAAGACAATGCCCTCACAGTCATGCCATAGACTAACATTATCTTGGTAATCCCTCAGGTAGTTCTCAGACGGCTCCGGGCTGTATCAAGTTGACAGTGAAAGCTAGTTAGGACAGTCACCATCTAGTCTACATTTAAGTTTCCTCACTAGACATGAGACTAAAAAGGGTCAAACAGCATACATGTGAGGCTGTCCTGGGTGACCAGGTCCAGAGTCCCCTGAAGATATCATGAAGACAATCCGAAGGCAAGAACACAGAAGTAGAGCCCAGTGGTGCAGAGAAAGAGGAAGACGTAGTAATTGAGCTCCAGGATTCCAGCAGCATCCTTGTGCCAATCTGCCCAACTTTAACCAAGGATTCTAGTAAGAAAAGACTATTCACCCCTCAAACCTGTGGTTTATTTGATGCCTGCAGCTTTCTATCAAATAAATTATTATTCATATGGTATTGGTACACATGACAGCACTGTATATTTCTTAAAGTTGTATATTAAAATGCTTATGTTTCAGTGAAATTCTACCTGATTGATCTATGCTGACATGGCATATTTTTTGGTTGTCATCATCGTTGTTTTGTTTTATTTTTAAGGGAAGGTTATTTTAATTCAGTTTTTTGGTCATTGTATTTACCACGGATATAAGTTCTGTCTCACAAAATATACAAAAGAGAGCCATGTTAAATATATGTTGTTCATGTCCTAAGCACTACTAAACAACTCTGTGTGTGAGAGAGAAAGAGAGAGGATGGGTGTGTGGAGGTCAGAAGAAAACTTCAGGTGTCCATCCTCACTGAGGACCTTGCTTGAGACCATTTGTTTTGTCAGTTGCAGCTGTATGCCAAGCTATCTGAGCCCGCGGCCTCCCAGATTCTCTTGCCTATTTCCTACCTGACTTTAGGAGCACTGAGGTTACAGATGCTCACTTCTTTGCCCATCTCTAAGCATCACTCTTAATAATGTCTTTTCACGGTTATAGGACTCGAGAAAGTTGATCTTTTCTTTGATTCTAACAGACAGACCTCAATTTCATCAGGAGAAATAATTGTAAGTCCCAATGATAAATTTCTCAGAGGAGTTTGATGGTTCAATACTTTGAAGCAACTAGTGTTCTACCCTCAATTTTATTTTTATTGTTTTTGAATGATTAATGTACAGGCATTGACTAATAATTTCTTTTACAGAATAGGATCACACTGTTATTGATGGATTTAGAAATGGTACTTGAAGATCTATTATAATAACTATAGAGCTTAAAACATTAAGGCAATGATGCTAAAAGGAATATAAAAACATGTAAGTAAATCTGAAGCTCAACTTCAAAATAAAAATTATGTATGACTGTTTTGACACTAGATGATAAATTGTTATTGGTACAGTGCTCAGTCATTTAAAAACATCTCATCCAGCTGGAAAAGCAGGACACAGATAAACTTTAACAAGACCCTCTCTTCTGGTCTTTCAATCTTCCCAACAAATTGGGTGTGAGGCAGATGATGGCAGTCACGTTGCTTCTAATAAAACATTGGTTTTAAATGGACCTTCTGGCTCAAGTCCATACAGAAAATGTGTACAAAGGAGAGCTGGGGAGACTCCAGAATGTTGGGCTCTGAGAGGATTCTTGCACATAAGCCAGTGGATCATTTTTAAAATAATCAAGATTACATTAGAGACTTTCCTGAAGTGAAGACAGCATTAGAAGGGGTGGTGGCCTCTGTCTGTCTTGGGACATTTATTAAGATTCTATTTGATGGGTGCAGGAGAAACAGGCTTCCACTGAAAGTCAAGAGTCTATTTCCCCCAGCGTCAGACAATACACTGTGGAGAGCAAAAACAATATAATTAATAATGGCATTAAAAATCTGTCACAATTGTCTCACCTGTGCCCCTTTCTCCCCACAGAGAGGCAAGGACACAAGGCATTTAAAATATAAACTTGAAAGACTACTTTACCACCCCCATAAATCCAGCCCAGTGCATTTTTCTTAATCCCATGTTGTAATAAGGCAGAATGACTTTAGGAAACAAGGTCACTGCACAACAGAAATGCCAGGCAGAAAGGCAAGACTAGAATTTAACTTCTTATTATCTCTTATCAAAATTTATCCATATTTTCTTGTGAAATTCGGGAGTTTTTCACCTATAAAATCAAAAATAGATGAATTGATTTTTTCATTCTCTATATTCTAAAAGTGGCTGGAAACTACATCTATATTCAGATTCTGGAAGTATTTAATAAACAGAATGAACACACACACGTATATATAAAACCTCTCAGTTTACGTAAAATTACCTGTATGTGTACGACCACTTGGTATTGGATAGGCAATTTGGGGGCTTTTCTCTGGGGAAGACTATTTTTCATGCTCTCAGCATTCCTTCATTGCCTGTAATATTTTGTGTGGGAAAGAGTCCCCTGGAGATTTCCCCCTTCCATGGTAGTATGTCATTGGTGTCATTCTTGTCCAGGTCTTGTTTAGGTATTCATGCTAATGAGGCTGCCTGAGTGTAGCTTCTCTGACATTTTTAGAAGACAAAACCTCATAACAAGCTTCCTGTTCCTCTGGCTCATGCAGTCCTTCTCCCACACCTTCCCTATGATCCCTGAGCTTTACAGAGCAGAAACTCTACTGTAGACGTGTCTGTCAGTTGGGGCTGGGCGCCATGTGGTTCCTTGTTCTCGGCATTTGATCAGTTGTGATTTCCTGTAATGATTTCACAGATAAATACACATCTCACCCCTCATCAAAGAAAAGTGTCCTTGCAACAGATGGAGGTAATTGTAAATAAACTCTGCAATTTACTTGAAGAAGCTTGATGAGGAATTGAAGATTACCACAGCCACAGCCTCAACTTGTGATTCTCATGAATGGCAGGGAGGAAAATAGGCATGTCAAGGAGATGCTGGACACATGTCACCTTAACCAGTGGCCAGAGTAACCATCGCCAGTAATGAAATGAGATGACATTATTTCCTTCTCGTGGACCTCGCTGACAGAAGCAACATCAGTTCTGTGATGCTCTTGCCCAGAATACAGAATGTGGATTTAAGCATGAGGAAGCAGCCAGCATGGTAAAAAAAAAAAAAAAAAAAAAAAAAAAAGGGACAAGTAGACAGGATGACTGTGACATGTGAGCCCAAATTAGATTCCAGCCTGAAAAGAGAAGTAGCCATAGATGACATTTTTGGTGCACTTGGTGAGATTTGATTATTGGCTGAGGATCGAATAAAAATACACAAGAGTAGTAAATCTCTGATTATTTCAAATGCTCCATTTTTGCTTGGGAAATATAGGTGAAAGTTTTGGGAACCAAATGGTACCATGTCTGCAACTTAGACTCTGACAGGACAAATGATGCAGAGAAGACATAAGGTGTGTAAAGGGGTGTGGGGAAAGAGGGAAGGGTGAGAGGCGAGAGAGGTGGAGAGGGAAAAATAAAAGGCTGAAAAATGATGCAAGTGGAACTCATCAACACATTCTCAGATCACTGCAAATGTATCAGTACAATCTGAGCTTCATGAAAAAGTATTTGTTGTTATATATAAAATCCTTGCCACCTGGTAGGTACTAATAAGAGATGTTGTGATATTTACCATAGAAAACACAATTGAAAGCTACCCAGTTGGTCAGTAGGTAAAAGCAAGCACTAATGCATGTGACAGCCTGAGTTCTACCCCAGGACTCACCTGCTGGAAGGAAAGAACTGACTCTTGAAGGTTGACCCATGAGTTCCACACATGCTCCACGATGCATACATGAACACACACACACAAAAATATAGGTGTGTTGTACACATCTCTCAGCACATACCAAACACACACACACACACACACACACACACAATCAATCAATCAATCAATCAATCAATTTAATCCAAGTGAGAGACGTCACCTCATTATTTCACTGTTAAATTTGAGAAACCCAAGAAAAACCGGAGCTACACCGAGACTGTGGCTTTGACATTATTCCGGTGCATGAATTTAATGCATGAAATGAAAGGCAAGGGCTAGCATACAAGACTAAGTTTGTGATTAACTAAAGGGTACAAGAGACAGTAATTGTTTTGAATGCTTTGTAACGCTTATAAAGCCCTTAAAAGCACTCTCGTTTTAAATGATCAACTCATACAGAATAATTGGAGTGTCGCCTTAACTCATTGAATATTACTTACATCCTTAAAGCATCTATGTCAAAGTAAGCACACGGATTTTTATGAAGCTATTTTGTAGACACTTGGGAGTTTCCTTTTTAATACCTCAATATAATTATAATTAGTTCAGAAGGCCCAGTAACACTTTGAGATAATTGTGCATAAATTAATTGCTAAAGGGCACAATTAACTTTTTATTAACGTTTGCGATAATAAACATTCAACTCGGTTTCTAATATTTCATAAATTATATTCCATATTTTAATTGTTCCTATATTAAGTTTTATTACTTAATGTCCTTGAATATTTTCCTTGGGGACCAAAGCAAACACTGTAATATGGTTAATCCAAGAGAAAACCTGCATTTAATTAGACAATGTGAGACAAGGCATTGGCTTGAGTCTCAGCTCCTGCCATAGGGCAAAGAGAAACATTCTAAAACCAGAAGATGACAAGCCTACAACATTGCAATGCTTTCATGAGACAGTATCTCTTTAAGTAATCCCTGATGCTTGGACTATTGAAGCATCACCTTGGAATTGCCAATGACTTGATTATGCTCAAGTTAGAATTGAACATCAAGGGCATCTCCGGTGATTAATCTTTGAGAAAAGTAACTAGTGCAGCATCAGAGGGTTGCTCACCTGTGAGACTCACAGGGAAACCATTTATTATGTTGAATACCTCAGGACATTTGTTAAAACTGTACTTGATTCCTCAAAGAGGTATCTTCCAAGCTCCCTCTGTCGGAAGTTGAGCTGACCTATCAGTGTGTGGAGTTCAGAGGGATGGAATTGCCAACCTTAAGAGGACTTCAAGGATCCTGGTGTGGGGGTGCATCCCTGTAATCCCAGAGCTCAGGGAGGCAGAGGCAGGTGGATTTATGTGAGTTCGAAGCCAGCATGGTCTACAAATCGAGTCCAGGACAGCCAAGGCTACACAGAGAAACCCTGTCTCAAAAACAAACAAAACAAAACAAAAGACTTCAAGGAATCCTGCTACTTATAGTAAGATTCACTGTACCTCACCCTCATTTCTACATGAGTCCAAGGTCTCTCTTGAATGCTGCTGTTAAGGAATAAAACACAAAAACCTTCTACCAAGAGGCATCTTCATGATTAGCTGATGTAATCATTGAATATATTTTAGTGTTTGGATTCACAGTTGCTTATACCATGAACCCATGTGAGCACTGTTACCAGAAGGGCAACAAGAAGCAGAGATTTGGATACAGAGGTTTGGGAGGCTTTTCCTCAGAGATACAGGAAGCCTGAGTCCTTCTCCATGATGTAGGCTTCGGAGTGATAGCAGGTGCTGTATCTAATCAAGGCTGTTCTGGAAGAGGATGTGAGAGAGGAAATGAATCTTTGAGGACTGCAGTGAAAATGGCATAGACCAGGCAGAAGAGTCTTGCCAAAGCCAAAGACACCTATGTACACAATGTAAAGGACAGTAGGACATACATGTACTCCATCCAAATGGAAAATCTAAAAGAAATAGATAATTTTCTCAATAGGTACCACTTACTAAAGTTAAATCAAGTTCAGATAATCAATTTATATATACCTATGATCCCATTGAGTTCTTTTTTTCTTTATTATTGAAAATGGACTTTTTTTCTCATACAATATACCCTGATTATAGTTTCCCCTCCTTCTACTCCTGCAAGGTCCTGCCCACCCTCCTCCCCTCCCTTTCTCTCTCAGTAGAAAAGAACAGGCATCTAAGGCATAACAACCAAACCTGACAAAATAATATAAAATGAGATGAAAGAAAAACTTTCATATCAAAGCTGGACCCAGCTTTGGAGAAGAGTCTCAAGAGCAGGCAAGAGTCAGAGACCCCACTTGCCCTCACAGTCAGGAGTCCCATAAAAAATACGTTAGTAGCTATAATATATTTGCAGAGAACCTGGTGTAGATCCATGTAGGCTCCATGCTTGCTGCTTCAGCTCATGTGTTTCATTGATTCGGAGGATTGTGCTTTCCTGGTGTCCTCCATCCACTCTGATTCTTAAATTTTTTTTATGCTTTCTCTTCCATAGGATTCCCTAAACTCTAAGGGAAAGGACTTGATGGAGACTTCCAATTTAGTCTATACTGAACCATCCCTTCATCTCTTGGATGAAGTCTACTTGACCATGGTAGATGATCTTTTTGATGCGTTCTTAGATTAGGTTTGCAAGTATTTTGTTGAGGATTTTTGCATCTATGTTTATAAGAGAAATTGGTCTATAATTATCTTTATTGAATCTTTATGTGGGTGGGGTATTAAGATAATGGTGACCTCATAAAATGATCTAGATATTGTTCTTTCTGTTTCTATTTTTGGAATAATTTGAGGAGTATCATCAATAACTCTTCTTTGAAAGTCTGGTAGAATTCTGCACTAAAAATGTCTGGCCCTGGGTCTTTTTTATGGTAGGGAGATTTTGACAACTGCTTCTATTTCATTAGGAATCATAGGTATGTTTAAATTGGTTAACTGAACTTGATTTAACTTTAGTAAGTGGTACCTATTGAGAAAATTATCTATTTCTTTTAGATTATCCATTTGGATGGAGTACAGGTAGGTCCTATTGTCCTTTACATTGTGTTCTTATGAGCCTCTGGAGTTCTTCTGTTGTCTGTTGTTATGCCCACCTTTTGTTAATTTTTTTTTGTTAATTTGGATATCCTCTCTGCATCTTTTAGTTAGTTTGGATAAAGGTTTGTCTATGTTGTTGATTTTCTCAAAGAACCAACTTTTTGTTCCATTGATTCTTTGTCTTGTTCTCTGTTTTCATCTGATTGATTTCAGCTCTCAGTTTGATTATTTCCTACTGTATACTCCTTAGGCATGCTTACTTCTTTTTGCTCTAGACATTTTAGGTTTGCTGTTAGGTTGCTAGTATGAGATATTTCCATTTTTTTTTCTTTTGTGTAGGCACTTAATGTTATGAACTTTCCTGTTAGCATTGTTTTCTTTGTGCTCCAAAAGGTTGTATATGCTGGTATTCATTTTCACTGAATTTTAGAAAATCTTTAATTTTCTTCTTTATTTCTGTCTTGATCCAATTTTTATTCAGTAGAGAGTTGTTTTGTTTTCATGAGATTGTAAGCTTTCTGTTGTTTATGTTGTTGTTAATATCCAGCTTTAATTCATGGTTATTGTATGGGATGCAGGAGTTATTTCATTATTTTTTTTTACAATTTATTCATTATATATCTGGATTCAGTATATAGCCCTCAACTCCCTCCAGTACCGCCCTGTCTCCCTCTTTTTCCCTATCCCCTTCCCCTGGTCCACTGTAAGGGGGAGTTCTCCTCCTTTGAGCAGATGTACCCCTAGCTTATCAAGTCTCATTGGGACTTCCTGGATCCTCCTCCTCTGTGGCCTGGAAAGGCTGCATCCCCAAGGCAAGTGATTAAAGAGCAGTCAATCAAGTTCATGACAGAGGCAGCTCCTGCTCCCCTTACTCAGGCACCCACATGGGGGCTGAGCTACCAATCAGCTACATCTGAGCAGGGGCTCTAAGTCTTCTCTATGCATAGTCTTTGGTTGGTGCATCAGCCTCTGCAGGACTCCCTGGGCTCCGGTATTTTAGCTTTGTTGGTCTCCTTGTGGGCCTCCTGTCCCCTCCGTGTCCTTCTATCCCCTCTTCCTCGATAAGATTCCCTGCACTTTGCTTAAAGTTTAGCTGTGAGTCTCAGCATCTGGTTTGATCCCCTGGTGGGTGGAGCCTTTCAGAGGACCCTCTATAGTAGGCTCCCATCCTGTCCCCTTTCTTCCACCACTTCTGGCATCTATCCTGTTCGCCATTCTGAATTAGATTTAAGCCTCCTCCCTAGGGTCTTGTTTCTGTTGACACTTGCTTTGTGTCTGAGTATGTGGTCAGTTTTGGAGAAAGTTACCTAAGGTGCTGAGAAAAAAAAAAAAGGTTTATTCTTTTGTGTTTGGGTAAAATGTTCTATAGATATCTATTTTGTCCACTTGGTTCATATCTGTTAGTTCCAATATTTCACTGTTCAGTTTTTGTATGGATGACCTGTCTACTGGTGAGAGTGTGTATGGATGTCTCTTACAATTAACATGTGAAGTTTCACATGTGGCTTAAACTCTAGTAATGTTTCTTCTTCAAATGTGAGTGCCCTTGTGTGTGGGGAATAAATGTTAAGAACTGAGATGTCATCTTGGTGGATTTTTCCTTTAATGAATATGAAGTGTCCTTCCATATTTCTTTTGGTTAATTTTGGTCTGAACTACATTTTCTTGGATACTCAAATGGCTATACCACATTTCCTTGGAATATCTTTTTCCAACCTTCTACCCTGAGGTAATGTTTATCCTTGATGTTGAGGAGGTGTATTTCTTGGATGTAGCAGAGGCATGAATCCTGTTCACACATTCATTCTGTTAGTCTACAACTTTTTATTGGGGGAATAGAGTCCATTGGTGTAGAGAGATCTTAATGATCCATAACTGTTGATTCCTGTAATTTTATTGTTGCTGCTGCTGTTCCTTCTGTTGGTGATGGTGATGTGTGTGTGTGTGTGTGTGTGAGTTGTGTGTGTATGTGTGATAGTATTTGTGTGTTCAATTCCCTTCTTTTGGTTTTACTTGTGTGTGAGTATTAATTCCCTATGTTTTCGTGTCTGGCATTAACCTTAGAGTAGAGTGTTTCTTCTAGCACCTTCTTTTGGGTTGGATTTGTCGACAGATATTATTTACACTTGACTTCATCATGGAATATCTTATTTTCTCCACATATGATGACTGAAAATTTTGCTGGGAATAGTAGTCTGGGTTGGCGTCTGTGGTCTCTTGGGGTCTGCAGCACATCTGTCCAGGCCCTTCTGGTTTTTAGATTATCCATTGAGAAGTCAAGTGTAATTCTAATAGGTCTGCATTTATATGTTACTTGTTTTGTCTCCCTTGCAGCTTTTAATATTCTTTCATTGTTCTATATGTTTAGTGTTTTGATCATCATGCGGCAAGGGAGAGGACATTCTTTCCTGGTCCAATCTATTTGGTGTACTGTAAGCTTCTTTTACCCTTATAGGAATCTCCTTCTTTAGGTTAAAAAATTTTTCATCTATGATATTTTTGAAGAATTTTTCTGGACCTTTGAGCTGGCCTTCCTATGCTTCCTCTATACCTATTATTTTTAGGTTTGGTCTTTTCATAGTGACTGAAGTATCCATTTTTTCTGTCATATCTTCAGTGCCTGCAATTCTCTCTTCCATCTCTTGTATTTTGTTGGCGAAGCTTTCCTCTGTGGTTCCTGTTCAAATTTCTAAATTTTATATTTCCAGAATTCCCTCAGTTTGTTCTTTACTGCTTTTTTTTTTCTTATTTTCAGGTCTTGAAAAGTTTTATTCATTTCATTCAACTGTATGTGCTTCTTTAAATTTCTTTAATAGATTCCTTCATGCCTTCTTT
The DNA here is from genome assembly GCF_030254825.1 of Meriones unguiculatus. Classification (NCBI taxonomy): domain Eukaryota; kingdom Metazoa; phylum Chordata; class Mammalia; order Rodentia; family Muridae; genus Meriones; species Meriones unguiculatus. Next base: position 14,797,954 of record NC_083358.1, on the reverse strand, counting down.
AACAACCTCTTTATGTAGTTGATTTTAAGGACTTTTTCTTGTCCTTCATCTATATTGGAATATCCAGGGCCTGGTGTGGTAGGAATGCTGGGCTCTAGGGGAGCCATATTGCCCTGTTTTTTTATTGTGTTTTTACACTGAAGTTTCAGCATCTGAGTTTGAAATGACTAAAAGGTCTAGGTGCTGATTTTTGGATTTGTCTTTGTTGGGTGGGTGTTTTGTTCCTTGGTTTCTGTTTTCTCTCTTGATTTTCTGAGAATGTGATGGTGGTGTGCTGCTTGTTTTACTGACCTGTTCAGGTGGTGTGTTCTTAAGGAATGTCTGCTGAGAACTGGAGGCTAGGATACTGGGAAGTGTTGGGGAAAAGAAGGTTGGAGAAGAAAGTCTTTGTTATCCATTGGGGATGGAGTCAGGAATGAAAGAGAGACCACAGCAGGTTTTCTGCTACCGAGCTGGGAATGAGACTGAAGGCTTTCATCTCAAGAGCAGTAGGAGAGGTGCAGATCTGGCTTCAAGGAAAGTGTTACTCTTGGAGGAGTGGCCCTTAAGTTAGCATGGGGTGCCTGCAGGGTTGGAGTCTGGGACAAAGCAACAAGGGGGGCGAGGAAGGTTAGAAGGAGATATCTGGTGGCATTCACCAGAGATGGGGGGTGGAGAGAGGGAATGCTGCCATGGGAATTCTGCTGCAGAGCTGGGGATGAGACTTGGGGATTAGGTCTGGGGGAACAGAGAGAGCTAAGAAAGTCTAAAGGCAGCCTACCTTGTTTTCTAGCAGAAGACTGTGAGTTATTAGAGGGTGCCTGTTGGAGTTGGGGACTGGGATACACCAAGGAGAGGGGAGAAGAGGGTTAAAAGGGGATGGCCTATGGGTTGCACAAGATGTGGGGAGAGGGGAAGAGAGGCTGCAGCTGGTTTTGTGTTGCAGCACTAGTGGTGGGACTGAAAGATTGGGTCTGGGGGAACAGACAGGGAGGAGGAGGAGGTCTGTGCCTACACAAAGAGTTCTAAGGAGATTCTATGCAGATACCAGAAAGCATGCTGTAGACATCGCATATTTATTAAAGTAAAACTAAAAGCTTTAAAAGGGTCATGTTTATGATAAGATTCCAATCCAGTCTCTTTATATGTGAAAGCCAAGTTATTTCATATGTATACAAATATTACAAATATTCATCTGTATTTTCGAGTGTCCAGGAAAATTTAATTCTCAGAAGAATGACTGGGGCTGAGATAGGGGAAAAATAAAATGGAAGCTTTCATTGTATTATTTCATTTTATGTTTATATTATTAATTTTATTTTATCTTATTTCATGCTTTTAAATCATTTTGGCCCAAGATAAGTATGTTAACACTTATAAGATTTTTTTTAGGTTTTGGTGGCCAGGATAGAAAAAAAAGGAGCATGAAATATTTAGTTTGATACATTCATTTTTGTACATATTAACCTAGCATCTGCGTCTGAATGGGTAATCCGTGTAAAACATTTGAGATGTATCTGTGTCTCACACATACATATTGCCTTAATTCAACACTTTTGAAGTCCTAATTATGTATTTGATGTATTTAACATTTATGACAATTTAGATTAAGCCATATTCAAGCGTTAAGTAGACACATATGGCTACAGGCTACCAGAGTAGAAGGTCCATACTACTCCAAATATTATCACAGGCTAAAGATCTATGTACCTCAGTTGGTACAATGTTTGCCTTCCATGGATGAAGCCCTGTGTTCAGTTACCAGCCCTTCACAATAAACCAGGCACTAGAGAAAAGATTGGGGATTTCACAGCTAACTTTGGCCATAGAGTGATTTGAGGTTAGCCTGGTATGGTGGTAAGTTTTTCAATTTGGAATCGCCTGAGAAGAGAGTTTCAGTGAGGGATTATGTAGATCAGGTTGGCCAGTGGGCATATCTGTGGGAGATTGTCTTGCGATAGCATAGCCTGAGAGTAGGTGGTACCATCCTTGTTTTGGAGTCCTGAAATACACAAGAGGAGAGACACGTAGTTGAGAAGTAAGCATACTATATACATTCATTCTCTTCCTGCTCCTCACTATAGCTGTTCCCAGTTGTCTCAAACTCCTGCCTTGCGATGTCCCTGCTGTGCTGGCCTGTTGTTATGATTGTTCTTTTTTTAATTAAATTGTTATTTTTATATTAATTACAATTTATTCACTTTTTATCCCAGCTGTAGTCCCTTCCTCCTCCCCTCTTAACCCCTGTCTCCTTCCCTCATCTTCCCCTATGCCCCTCTCCAAGTCCACGGATAGGGGAGGTCCTCCTCCCCTTCCATCTGACCCTAGCTTCTCAGGTTTCCTCAGAACTGGATGCATTGTCCTCCTTTGTGGCCTCAAAAGGCTGCTCCCCCATCAGGGGGAGGTGGTCAAAGAGATAGCCAATGAGTTCATGTCAGAGATAGTCTCCTTACTAGGATACCCACTTGGATACTGAGCTACCATGGGCTACATCTGAGCAGGGGTTCCAGGTTTTATTCATGAATGGTCCTTGGTTGGAATATCAGTCTCAGAAAAGACACATTGTATGTACTCACTTATAAGTGGATACTAGACATAAAATATAGGATAAACCTACAAAAACCTGTACACCTAAAGAAGCTGAGCTAGAAGGAGGACCCTGGGCAAAATGATCAATCCTCACTTAGAAAGGCAAACAGGATGAACATTGGAAGAAGGAGAAAACAAGAAACAGGACAGGAGCTTACCACAGAGGGCCTCTGAAAGACTCTAACCAGCATTGTGATTGTTCTTAAACTCTTTTTTATTTGTGTTTCCTTAAAGCCTCTCCATTCTAACCCCCTCCAACCCTAGGTAGAAGAGAGGAGAATAGTGGGGAGAGAGGCAGAGACCCCTTTACTTCTCCCAGCTGTTTAGGATCAATGCATTCTTTGGGGGCTCCACCAATCTCCATCCACAGCAGACGCAGCAAACAGTCTCCTCATCTATCTTCTTCATGCCACAGCCTTGAAACATTTCTCTCAGCTGTCCACTCCAAACTGCCACACCGTCTGTCTCTGGTCCCTTCAAACTGCCACACATCACCCCTTCTCTTTCTGATCTCTCTTATTTATGTCCCTCAGAGTCCTAGACCATGCTGTGGTCTAGGATTCTGTGCTGCATGAGACAGGCACTTACAAGCTGGCAAAGACCACGCTCCACAGGAGGCAATTGTCAGCAGTGGACAAACTAAAGACCAAACTAAAAATCCCTCACTTGGGATTAAAACAAAAACATATTTACATAACATAACTGAGTTTTAAAAGAACCCAAAACTTCCATTACAGCCTATAACCTGGTTTTGTAACCTAAAATAAACCTTTAATCCCTTAAAAGAATATTGTATTTTGTCAGAGTATTCTACCACAGCAATAGAGATGAAACTAGAACATATAGAAGACATTAGGTCCTGTCATAAGATAAATTAAATTATTATCATGAGCATGCATTTTTAATGCAATATTAATAGAGATATGTTGTAAAATGGCTATGTACAATTAAAATGAATGTTCCAACTGCCTTATTGTCTAGATTTTAAATTTTTTAAAAAATATTTAAGTGTGTGTATGAGATAGAGAGAAAAATAGATAGATAGAAAGAGAGAGAGAATGCACAGGAAAAGTATCTATGGAAGCCAGAAGAGGGTATCAGATCCGCTAAAACTGGAGTTACAGGCAGTTGTGAGCTGCCTCGTGTGGGTGCTGGGATCTGAACTGTGCAAGATCAGCTCACACTTAACCACTGAGCCATATCTCTCGTACAGCTACATCTGTCGATTTCCTAAACTAGCATGTAAACTTTACCCCGGAGCCACCTCTTTATCATATTTCTCTCTTTCACTATCCCGGTAAAAATATAGCTGAAAGAGATCTCATTCTTAGTAAAAGATATTCATCTGAGTAGATCTCCTTCCTTAGCAAGGTCCATGTCACCTTGATAACAACAAATAATGGCGAAATTTGTAATCTCTCTCAGCTTGAGTAAGTGCCAGATCTAGTAAACATACGCATTTCTCATTAATATTGATAAACTCTGAAGGCAATAAATCACAATGCCTATCTTCTGAGAATAGCATGGGCCATTTGAAAAAAAAAAAAAAAGTGCCACCACTATCTGTTAGAAGAAAATTGTGGGGTCGTTAGCAACATCAGCCTTAAGGCACAGGGAAGAAAAATCAACTTCTCGGTGACAGAAAAGTTTGAAATGGGCATACTGTGTTGAAGGACAGTTTATGGCCTGTCAATAAACAGGGAGCCTTGATGTCCTATAGGAAATGTCAGCTGAGAGCCAATGTTACTTCCATTTGTTTTTACCTGTCTGTGAAGTCAATCACTGGTAGTAAGTGCCACTAAAACTAGAAAACATGCTTCCATGGAGACATATGCCCACTGAAACTCTTTCCTCATGCCCAGAGCAGCCTACCAACAGATGCCTTCTTCCTTCTAAGAAATACCTTCTTACGGTTTGACTTCGAAATGTCCTCCCATGGACTCATATTTGCACATTGAGTTTCTAGCTAGTAGTACTGTTTTAGGAGATTACAGGGACTTGGGGATGTAGGGTCTTTCTGGTAAGATGGGGTGACTATGGGAGGGAAGGGGGGCTCTGGAGGATTGAGCACCCTCCTCTCTGGTCCAGGTGTCATGCCAGTGGTCCCATCACAAGATCCCACCACCATAGACTGAGCGCCCCCTCCATCATGCCTTTCCTACTATGACTGAAATCACTCTGAAACCATGAGCCAAAGTAATGTCTTCCTCTCCTACCCTGTTCTGGCAAAAAAAAAAAAAAAAAAAAAAAAAAAAAATCAGTAGAGCTAACTACACAGGCAATGGGATGATGCAAAGCAGGCACCTGTTTATTAAATCACCCTGAAGCTTTTCACTTTGCTCTAAACCTAAAGTCCTATAGTTTTTCTGAAGACTGTATGGGAAAGGGGAATTGGAGTCCTGTCCGGGCTCCTCTGTGGCACTGCACTATTGTCAACTCTGCTGCCTAGCTTTAAATATGGAATTGCTACCACCTAGGATCACCTGAAAAGAGGGGCTCAGTTAAAGAATTATATAGGTCAGGTTGGCCTGTGGGCATGTCTGTGGTGGATTCTCTTGACTATTCATTGAAGGGCAAAGATGCACCCTGAATGTGGGTGGCTCCGTTTTTTATGAGCTGAGCCCTGAGGTCTGTGAGAGTAGAGAAAAATAGCTAGTCAGTAAGCAGCAAGCACTCAAGGGTGGGTGCCCATCCATATTCTCTGCTGCTGATTGTGGGTGGATGGAAAGCTTTACATCCCTGCCTTGACTTCCCCACAACACAGGATTGTAACCTGTCTACCTTAAATTGCTTTCTGGTCAGGATATTTTAGCATTGCAACAGAAATGGAAGCACAGCACTGAGGAATCTTATCGGTCTCAGAATGCTGGTGTATGGGTCATGCCTCACACCCTTGAACATACATGTCACAAGCATATCCAATGAACATCTGCGCATGTGTACTGATCCCCCACAAAGCATATGTACACACAGCAGACGCATAAACACCAAGTGTGCTCTTGCATAAGCAACCTAAAATATTAAAGTATATTTCTGTCTTTTAATAAATTTCATTTTAATTCACAAATTTCAGAGGAATCCCTGTCCAATGTATAAAACCAAATTTAAACACCCACACCCCTACATTTATTTTTGTCTCCCTGAAATTAAATTTTTCTATAAATTTTTAAGATTAAAAAATTAGTTTTGTGTATGTGTGTGTGTTTAGGCATGGGTATGTGCCCATAAGTACAGGTACCCACAAAGGTTAAAAGAGGGCATCAGATCCCATGAGCTGGAGCAATCGGCAGTTGTGAGCCTTGCAATATGGATGCTAGAAACTGATCCTAGGTCCCCTGCAATAGCAGTGTGCAGCTGGGCCATTTCTCCAGCCCCATAGATATTCAGTTGTTATTCTGCTAATCTATTTATTCCATTTTAAAAATGTAATCATTAAGACAACAGAGAAAATATCCTTAAGTAACTTCCTCCTTATCACACATTCTAAATATATGATGGATACATAAAACATATAACATTGTCTGTATTAAACAGAATATGACTATAAATTCATATATATACAATAATATATCTTATGATTATGTACAGACACACACACACACACACACCAAGAAGAGTGAGACAATTCTAGTTTGAATGCTAAGAGCTGAGAGCATTTCTTTTTCTTCTTCCTCTTTTGTTTTCCTGAGTACGAAGATGACACACCTGTCCCAAATTCACACATCAAAAGCTTTCCTTTCAGGTGCCTTCAGCAACGTTAGCTCTTGTTCTTGTATGAGAAATCCTTGATCTTCGTGAGAGAGACTCCCTTATCCCTGAATGTGACAAGGTGGCAGAGAGCACGGCACAAACAATGTAAGTGCGCTTGTCACAGGCAACACGACACTTTGCACACTGGTGTAGACACATGGTCCGCAGCCACGCTGAAGGACGGTCTGTTCTGCACATGGCGATGTGTTGTTTTCATCAGTGTTTCTCCTTGGATCCTCAGGCGCCTCTGCTGATGTGTGTGCTCTGCTCTTGCTGACAGACAGTGTCTGTGCCTGGAAGGTGGTTTTTATCTTGTGGGCTGGTGTCGTTCCTCCTCATACTTCCTTCAGTGTGCATTTTCTATTCCTGTGTCACTCTGTATCTTGGCCCAGATTCCTGCTATATTAAAATAGGAATGGCTTCCTTCAACGAGTGACTGACACAAGGTGCCAGGCCTTCTTTTGGATGGTCACATGGATACCTATGCCCTTTCACCAGAAGATGACATCGGATTGACATTTCATAGCCACATACATTCCTTTTGTAAGGTGATAAATTGATGATGCAGAAGCATCATGCCATGCACCTGCGGTGTATTTGAAAGCTGAAGGGATTGGAGATGACACTATGGAATACTGTTTAAAAATGAAGCACTCGTGTACATGAGACATGCTAACTAAACTTCAATACGAGTGTCTTATTGAGAAACAAAGATTGAGATACCCACTGGGGGGACAAATGACAATTCGTCTGTAGACCAGCATGTTTTATCTTATTCACTGTGTGTGTTCCTGTTTGTGAGTGTAGGTATATAGTTATGTGTTCATATGTGTGTGCTTGCCTGTGTGCATGTGCACGGAGGCCAAGGGTCAAACATGAGTGTTGTACCTCAAAAGCTACTCATCATCAACATCATTGTCATCACCACCACTATCATCATCATCATCGTCATCTTTGTCACTTTTGTGTTGAAACAGAGTATCTCACGCACTTGGATTCATTGGTTAGGTAGGCAGGCAGGCCAGCAAGCCCCAGAGATCTCCCTGTCTTTGTTTCCAGAACATTAGGATTGTAAGAAGCTGGTATCACCTGGCATTTTACATGATTGCTGAGGATTGAACTTAGGTCTATGTGCTTGAGTAGCAAGTTCTTCACTGCCTGGGGTGGCTCCGTGTAGACAAACATTTTTCTTTTCAGAAGGAGATTTAAGACGTTGGTGTCACTTCCCTTACTCACCCTTACCCGGAGCACAGATGCCCTTGAAGTTTCACAGTGTGTGTTTCTATGTTGTTACACTTACTGTTTGCATGGATAGTTTGTGTGTGCACATGTGTGTGTGAGGGAAACAGTGAAATAATTGTTGAAAGTAACGTCACGGAGGTAGAACTATCAGCAATAAATAAATGTCGGGGCATGATAAAGTTGTAGGCAAGCACCTGCTTCACATCCATTCTGTGTGACAGACTACCAGGCTGTGGGTCTCCTGACCATTCTACCAAATACCAGAACATTCCATTTTTTTTCCATGACATGCTATGGGAGACAGTTATATCCTCAGGGCGCACTCCGGTTCTCACACTTGTACAAAAATTTCTATACTAGAAAAATAAATGACCCTTTAGCAGTTCTTGATGTACTCAGTCAACACTTCAAACCCACAGACAAGAAGCCCACATGAATATCTGCTCTGCAGGGTGCTCAATCCAAAAGTGGCTTCTTGGACTTGGTTGGGTAATTCCTTCCTGGCAAGACGCTGCTACCTGGGCAGATTGTTGTGGTCGGGCTGTTTAGTCAGGGTTTTCGTCACTTTCGTCAGACGTTCTACCTTCTGTAAATAAATAACACAAAACGATTTGGGGTAACAACTACATTTTTAACCAGGAAAAAATAAGAAAACATATTTTAATTATATACCAATGTTATAGTTACATATTTTATATAACATGTCATTGCACATAATTACGTATAATGACATAATATATATAATTATAGACACATAATTATATATAAGTGAATGAAGGGAGAAATAGAATTTCTAACAGGCCTTTTAGCTCTGGTTAGCTACACAGGTTTCAATTGCCCTGACAGGTGTTTGAAAGCCACCTGGATCCTTTTTTGGAGATTTCTCCATCTCCCTGGCATGCCAGATTGAAATCTTAACATTTTCTTCTTTTTGCAAGGTGCTTGAGGCCAGTTTCTTTGGTCTATTAACTGACTTGTAAGAAGGGAGAGTAAATTGTCCTTGACTGTACAAACACCCTGACTTTTTTTTCCCCATGAATACAAATGGAAGATTTTTTAAAGCTTGGCAGTTTGCAAAGACACGACTCCCAAGATAAATTAAAGATCACGATAACTTTCTCTTGTTTATATTTTAAAGCTACGTTTTGAGAGAGGGAGTCCAGGTTGTAATTATGATTCTGACATTGCTTGGCAATCTTAGGTAAGCCACAGAATCTCCCAGGGCACAGTTTTTTCACATTAATTAAAAAAATGTGTGAATTCCATGTAGAGGGAATAAACTAGATGACCTCAAACACTTACCCAGTCTGAGCAAACGATGGTTTGATATTCCAATATGCATGGACTTAACACTGCTCTTCTCTTCTTCATGTACTTAAAAACTCATTTATTTATTTATTTGTATAGGTGTGAGTGCTTTGCCTACATGCATGTATATTACCACACAAATGCCTGGCACTCATAGGGTCAGAAGAACATATCAGGTTTCCTGGAGCTGGCATTAAAGACAGTTGTAAGCCGCCCAGGAAGTGCTGGGAACTGAACTCAAGTCCTCTGCAGTAAGTACTGCTTCCTGCTGAGCCATCTCTTCAGAATCCTCTTCCTGTACTTTTAACAGATACTTTTCATATGTGTTTCATGTAACTGGGCATGGTGGTGCACACCTTCAATCCCAGCACTCAGAAAGCAAAGGCAGGCAGATCTCTGAGAGTTCCAGGACAGGCAGCTCTACACAGAGAAACCCTGCTTCAAAAAACTAAACAAAACAAAATACAAATGTGCTCCATGCAGCAGTCCATAGTAGAAATGGCTTGGTTGTATTGACATTATGCTTTGGGATACATATTTTCCTAGTATCCTGTTCACGTAGAGCCAAGGCCTATATAGCTGGTGCTGTGCCATCTTTGCATTTCAAGTTCCACACATAGCTTATACCACAATTGTTCCCAAGTATGGAATCACTCAATGAATGGGAGTAATTGCTTGGTAGTGTTAAATAATTAAAATGTATTTACTTATCGTTCTTAATTTGTGTTTGAGGAAAAAAAGAAAAACTCATAATGTGTTTGGCTTTACCCACAGGCAGCTCACAGAGAACAAAGTCCAAAAAGGCTCTTTGGTGCTTTCTGCCTGCCTCAGTATTCAAACCAGAGCTGTAGAATCCCCAAACATGTTATCCTAGACTTCATTAACAGCTTTTAATTCTCAAGGGCCACTTGCAAGAATGCATATCTTTGTAGGACAGAATGGAAGCCACTTATCAGAAAGTGTTAAAGTAGACCAGAACGTGATAATGACTCAGAGACAGGAACTCTGCAGAACTCCCTTGTCTCTTTTTTTCTTGTTTGTCTTCCTTGTTCCAAAAGATCATTAGAGCCTGGCCCACAGGAGGCATAAAGGTTAGGGGTGAGGAGGGAGAGAGACATGTTTAGGTTTCAACAAAAACAATAGTTTTTGCTCCCAAGGGAATGAGAGAGAATTCTGAGCCAAATAGGATTGAGTGAGGTCTCTGAATATGGAGTCAGTTTGCCCTGGATGGCAGGCTGTGCTGTGGAACAGGTCATATAAATTTTATAATCACTGACAAAAACTAAGTTGTTTATCAGGCATTCTCCAACTACCTTGGTGAAGACATCAGAGTAGAGTGATCTCTAGTTTTAGGTGTTGGATGCCACCTGATGACATTCTTAGCTCTGGGTTGGTAGATGCTAACTCTGCCAAGTTAATACATTCCAAACTTCCCCATAGTCTCAAAGATAGGTTTGATACAGAGGTTTGTAACTAAGAAGTCTGAAGTCCATCTTAGGTGACTTTGGCTCCCAGGCTGCAGCATTCCCTCTGTCCACTATCAGCATCAAGCCCATTGATCTGCAGCAACATCCACACAGATATGGGCCTTTTGGGAAACCTTGGTTCAGACAAGCAAGAGTTTCGATCACACAGTGATCTGTGCTGAGCGAGGGAAGCACAGGAGAAAGTCCTTACAGTGACTAAGGAAAGCTTCCTGAAACAATGACATCTCATAGACAACAGTGAGAGTTAACAGCATGAAGAGAGGTGTTCCATTTTAACTACACCTGAAGAGAATGAGGCACAGCTAAAAATTCAAGGTCCTCATCATGAGGTAGGTATAAATGACTATGGAAATGAAGGGAGAGGAAGACGTGAGGGCCGGTTTGTGAAGGTCCTTGTAGCCTACCTAAAACATAACCAGATAAAGAATCCCATCTCAAAACAAAGAGAATTCCTCACATGGTTTTAGGTGGGGGTGGGAGGTGATGGCAGATAGAGCACAGCTGTTTGAAAATACTCTATGGACCCCATGCAAAGCAGTGATGTCTTGGGGAAATGAATAGATCAGAAACCACTGTCAACAAATAATTTTTTTTAAGAGTTGAGAATAGCAAGACTACCTTAGTGGGCAGGGTAGTAGAGGGCAGAGGGAGCATCTGGATGTAAGGAGGGTCAGGACTTACTAATTCAGATAATTTGGATTGAATGACAGGCTTGGAGCAGGGTGTGAATTTGAGACTATTTGTTGATGCAGAAAATTCCAAAGGGAAAGCAAGTGCCTGCAAGTGTTTTGAAAATGTCGGTTTTATATGCAAAAGATGGATGTTTAAATAAATACTTAAGTATTTATTTAGTGTATCTCTGTGTGTATTTGTGGGTGAGAATCTGCAGAGGTCACGATAGTACTTTTGGGAGTCAGTTCTCTCCTTCCACCATGGAGGATCAGGAGGTTCAGAGGATCCAATTCTGGTCATCAGACTTGGAATCAAGCATCTTTACCTGCTACGCCATCTCACCAGTGCTCAAGGTTTTATATGTGAGTGATGGCCAGGAAAGATTTATTAGAAGTTTTGGTAATTGTAGGTGGAGGGTTAGTATCCTTGAAGACACATGTATACCTACTTTATTGGATGTTTTGATTAAGCTATAGTTTACCCTCACACTCCAGTGATCACCTTTCAGATAACTATTTATGCAACATCAGCAGGAGTCAAGAGAGGGATGCTGAGGGAGCCTGGAGGAGCACTGGCCTGTAACCTGTGTAAAGAGAAGTCATCTGGCCACAGAGAAGATGAAGAATAGCCAACAGGCTAAGAGGAGGCCCGCAAGCAAAGCAAACACCTTGTAAAGACAGCAAAGAGGCCATAGATCTAAGGAGCATGCTTTGTGACTGGCCACAGGATCCACACTTTTTGGCCTCTTTTCCTTTCATTTCAGAGCTCCAAGGTAATGCCCAACCATTAACACTCTGTGAAATACAAGCACTGCCTCAGGTCCTCTGCGGAGGACCAGGTAGTAAATATTTTAGGCTCTGCTGGTCATATGTACAGTCCTGTTGCAACTATATATCTTTGCCTTTCTTTCTCAGAAGCAGCTATAGATAACACACAAAGGAACGTGTGGCTATACCTGTGTTCCAGTAAAACATTACTTACTAAAGCAGGCTAGAATTGGATTTGACCCTCAGGCAATAGCTTGTGAAATCTTGCTAACAATATATTCTCCAAAATCATAAATGATAATTGATAAATTTGCTACAGACTCTGTGCCATATATATATATATATATATATATATATATATATATATATATATAAATTTTTTTCTGAACTAGAAACACAGTGATAAAGACCAGGAAACTTATGATTAGCACAGAGGTATCATCTCACTCTCAAACTTTACTTGTTCACAGGAAGACTAAGTGACAAACTCGGGTTTCTCACAAATGTACTGATTTTTAATTTTCTGTTTGTTTGTTCTAGGATTCCAGTCACCATCTTCTATTCAACTTGATTTCTGTGTCTTCTCACTCGCGGTCATTTCCGGGTCTTTATTTTTTCATGACAGACATATTTGACGAGGACTGGTTACCTACTGCATGACATCTCTCAAATGGGTGCGTATGACGAATTCAAGGGGCCACACGGGACCTAACACTCTGCCTGCAGAAATCTAAATGAAGTGTCTGTGACATCAGTGGGAATATGGTTTGATTTCCCCTGGTCTTGTGAACTTGACATCCTGGTTAAGATGACTTTCTTCCCATCGAGGTGGCTGTGTGGTTAATTTTTTTTGTCAGTGACACAAGCTAGAGTTCCCTAGAAAAAGAGAACCTCCTTGAGGAGTTAATTCCAACAGATTGTCCTGTGCATATGTGTAGTGCATTGACTGATGGAGAGGGCACAGCTCACTCTGGGCAGCACCAGCCCTACATAGGCAACCCTATGCCAGATAACAAAGCTAACTGCACAAGTCAAGAGAAGCAAGCCAGCGAACAACATTCCTTCATGGCCTCTGCTTCAGTTCTTACCTTCAGTGTTTTGCCTTGACTTTTTGTTTGGCTTCGCCTGATGGTGTTGACCTATACCCTGTAAGCTACATAAACCCTCTCCTCCATAAATTGTTTTTCACCTGCATTTTATCACAGCAACAGAGAAGCAAACCAGGACAATTGCTAATTTTGCTTTTGCCATTAATAAATATTTCAAGGAAGATACTTCGAGATTGATCTCCTACCTTTAAACTTTGGCCCATAATTCTAGCATCTGTCCACCAGTTTGTCCAGCAGCATACAGTAATTATTACCATGGTATTGAAACTTTTCCTGTAATGTTAAAAAGACAGTAGGGCTTTGGAGAAAAATAAGGTTCACATATCTATACAACATTGTTGGCAGAATGCAAACGAATGCTTCCTGTGGAGATAAGGCTCTGGACCCAGGCAGCCAGGCAGTGGGAAGCCACTATCCAGGATGTTAATTGTTTAGAAGTGCTAGAAAGTTGGTGCTTAGGGCCAGGATGGCAGATGCTGAGACAATGCAGGTGAAATGCTGTCCCCAAGGCACCCTGGAAGGGCATGCAAGCTGCCAAGGCTGAGAAGAAGACAGGCTGCTTTTGGCAGAGGTCATTTAAATGTAAATTTGAAAGGTTCTGTGGAGACTAAGCCTTTCTCCTTCACTCACAGTTATCTGGCTGTTTAATACAGGGGTGCTCTTGTCACTACAGGGCAGTGTCTGAGGAGAGGCCATGATGAAAAGCAGAAGGCGAAAAAGAACAAATGAAAGATGTGAGCTGTGTGAGGATGTCCTGAAGAGGCTGTCACCCAGAGCTGAAGCTAACTGAGGTTATGCCAGAAAAGCACCCTCCATCTGTACACCAGGCTTGCCTTGACTTCAGAGATCCGCCTACCTATTCCTCCCCAGTGCTAGAATTAAAGACATGCAGAAACAATCTATTTTAATGTGGCACATACACTTTTATGTCTGAAAGACAGAGAGAAATAGAGTTCAAGAAAACAAGATTGATTCACTGGAAAGAAATGTGTTGAATTTCAGGTAAGAATGAATGTATTATCTATAGATGCACCCTGATAATACCTTGAATTCCTTTTGATAAAACTCCGAATTCCTTTTGCCCCGATTTAATTTTGCCAGTTGTTTATAAGGAGTGCTGTGGAGATGGCTCACAGTGAAAAGTGCTAGATGCATGAGCATCAACACTTGGGTTCAAAGGCCTAACACCCATCTGTAATCCCTGTAGGGACATTGACAAGAGAGAGCCTAAGTAGAGTGGGAGATCCTGTCTCAAATTAGTGAGCCAGAAAGGGATAGAGCAGGACACACAAAGACCACTTCTGGCCTCCACACACGTGCACACAGGCATACGTATGCCCAAACACACCTACACATGAGCCACGCATACACCAAACACAGAGACAAAACTAAAAGCCGAAAGTATTAACACAGAGATACATGTGAATCTATGCTCAACTATTTTACAAAGGCTTCTGCTTCCTATATTTTTTGTGGTTTGGCCTGAGGTGTTTTAGGACTTGGGGTGAAGAGCCCTTAGGTCTCAGAACACTCTGAGGTTGCTTAGAGAACACGTACAAGTTTTTTATCCCGAGTCCCATGGTGTGCTCCTGCTCCTGCTCTGTGAAGGAATCATGCAACAGCTTCCAAGCTGCAGCCCTTGTCTGTGGGACTCAGAGTTGATCAGTGTGAATGAGAAAGTGAAATGGGCCCTGTGGTTTCAAAGAAGCAGAAATGTATTCTCTGTCAGCCACAATGTCTGTGTGTTCCTTCAACACCAATGCTCATTCTTGTGTGTGTGTGTGTGTCTGTGTGTGTGTGTGTCTGTGTGTGTGTGTGTGTCTGTGTGTGTGCGTGCATGCACATGTGCACATTGTAATCTAAGGACATGAGGTGATTTCAGATATCGAATGGGGAGCACTGCATAAGCTCAGACCTGCAAGCTTCAATTGGTGTCACTGCTTACATTTTGATTGGGGCAATAAAAATAGAAAAATAAAGACTTGGCACTGAGAATCTGTAGAAAGGAGGCTGGATCTCACTTCAAGCAGTCAACCATCTGATGATCTGGGAGACAGAGCAGTGAGATGACACAAGGTCAAGAGGAGAAAACAGCAAGATTTAGTCCTACTCAGTTAATCACTGGAGTCATTACAATAGTGAACCTTGGATTGTTTGCTGTGACATGTTTTCTTCTTCAGGTTGCAGCGATCATCTTGTGATTTGCAGATTGTTTTGCAGTGCAGCCTTGAAGCCGTCCTGGAGTAAACAGTGAAGGGAATTCCTTAGCCGGGGGGGGGGGGGATAGTGATGGGGTGTGAGCTTGTTTCACAGCATCTGCTGATTGACAAAAGCATGTATTTTCACATCTGCACTGACTGCATTAGTAAGAGCTTTTTTTTTGGGAAGTAAGTCTCATAGAGCTCAGGCTGGATTCTAACTTTTTAGGTAGCCAAGGGTAGCCTTGAACTTCTGAGCCTCATGCCTACACCTATCCAGTGTTTGCACAACCTGGTAAACCATCAGGTCTAGCTTCTTAGTAATTTTTAATCATGAATGCAGATGGGGCATGTTCACTCTAAGCTTACATGACTATTCTTGAAAGAAATTATAAAATGTTTCCTCAGGCATTTTTTTCACCAAGGAACCCCTATTAAAAGAAGACAGTGAGGCCAAGTGAAAAAGGTTTCTAAGTGGCTAAATTGGAGTGCAGGTGGCATATTCAGAACCCAAGTTTTGGCCAATTCCCAGGGCAAACTTCAGAGTCTCTGCAACCCAGCCACGCCACTGCTTTGCCCTACTGTAAACCAGCATTTCCCTCTTGGGTTAGCTCCTCAGAAACAAACTGGTCAAGGAACTTCTAGCTTGTTTACCTTTTTTGGACTCTGCTTATAAATTTGAATTCTAGTTGTTCATGGGGACAGAAGGACTAGAGAAAAGAGGACAGGCAGTGTCAAGATGGTATGATAGGGTTGAGTTTGTAAAACACCTGTCCTTCTCATGCCCTGGGTAGTTACTTCATTCTAGTATTCATTGTATTCCTCCTCCTATTGAGTCTACTGAACAGGTGACCATTGAAGAGAAAGCTTTGATCATATTGTTGCTTGTGGCCATCTGTTCTAGACAAAACCTTCCTACATAACCAAACAACTGAAAGAAATATAAACACCGATAGCTTATGGCCCAGAAAGCTACTGCCTTGAAATTTTTTGTTTGCTTGCTTGCTTATTTATTTATTTATTGAGCTAGGATCTCTCTATGCTACAAATGATAGATTGAAAACCACTACAGAGCCCAGGTTGGCCTCAAACTCCTGTTCCTTGTCCCTCAACCTCCTCGATGATAAGAGTACAGCCTCCATGTTTGGCTTTGTCTTAAAATTTTCAATTATCCTAATTGGTGGTAGGGATCACCTATTCTGTTGCTCATATCCACTTCAGATAGGCCAGGCTAATTCATCAGCCTTATAATATCAATATATTAGAACAGCACAATACTAAACATACCTGTAAGGTTTTTTTTTAATTTCTTGATGAAATCTGTAATATATTTTTCATAACAATCAGTGAGGCAACAATAGATAACAATTACATGCTAAAGAAAGGATAACAAATATTTTTATTATGCAGAAATGATAGCTTATGGGGTAGCTATGGCTAACCTCATTTACATAATGTAAATATGTGTATATTATGTATATAACCTATATGCTACATATCTTGTGTTAAACATCATGTGGTACTATGCTCTTACACAAATTTTATGTTTTGTGCATCATTAAGAAGATTTAAATCCAAAAGAACCAAGGTGGCCACTTAATGATTTATATTTTCCACAATCAAATGCCTGCCAGTTATGAAGGGAATAAAGTCCATATTTCTGGATGGATGGGCTGATGGATGGATGGATGGATGGATGAATGGATGGATGGATGGATGGATAGGTGATACTGCAGTTTGAGTTTAATATGGCCGTCTTAGGTTCAAATGTCTGAGGCTTTGGTTCGCAGCGGTTGGTGGTAGTTGGGTAGGCTATGGAACCTAAGAGGCTGCTGGAAGAGGAACATGACTGACTGTAGGCTTTGGCTCCACTTCTTGCTTTCATCTGAGCTGGTGTAATGAGATTAGCCATCTTCTTGCGTCTGCCGCTGTGACCTGCTGCCATTTCTTCCCTGCCAGGACAGACTCCGTCCCACTGGGAGTGCCAGAAGTATAAATCAAATCAGGCCTTCCTCCCCTAAGTGGCTTTCATCAGAGCACCAGAAAAGAATCATAGACAGAAAGATATGCAGATGATAGATAGGATACAGATAGATAAATGATTGAAGGATGATAGTTAAATTATTGATAGATGATAGATATGATAACACAATTAATAGACAGATGTACACAATAAGTAGAGAGATTATGTGTGTTTTATGTATAAATAGTTTATAAGTCACCCTGAACTTTTTAAGATTTTTCCCTCATTTCACAGCTAGAAGGCAGTAATTTCGCTATTAATATTTTTGTCATGGAATCCTGCATTAAGAAAACATTGTAGCATGTTCTAGTGCATGTGAATCAGGAAGCCAAAGGTTTCCTGGCACATACGAATGTATCCAAATAAAGTGCAGAGCAAATTTTTGTCTCTAGCTAGGTCTCTGTTGAGTATTTTTAAATATTTTAAAATCCACGGGAATAATCAACGCCCAGAAGAATTCCATCTTTGGCACTGAAAACTACATTGAGGGATTTTAGAGCCTTTGCAAAGTGCCATTCAAGCTTATTATTTATGAACTCTCTGCTCTTTCAAATCAAGAACAAAGCAATTAACTACAATTTCACACCTTTAGGAAGACCAGGGACATAGTCTGCCATTTATTGTAAATTCCAGAGTGGATCCTTGCACTTAAATTTATAGTTCCATTGTGTGGAAATTTTTCTTTTCTTATTCAAGAGAAGCTTCAAAATGAATCTTTCATTTTGTTCACGGAGACTGGGAAGCATATGCCAGTTTTGTTCTTAAAACAATAAGCTTAATAGGTCCCATTGTGAAGATAATTATGAGTCTGATTCTTAAGAACAAGAAGATACAAACAAGAAGAGCATGTGAGGTGTGGCGATAAGGTCCACTGAAATTTGTTTTAGTGTGGTGTTCAGAATTTCAGAAAGATGGACCTTTGACAGCAGCTTGCACAGTGGTTACTAAGCGCTTCCTATGTTTTCAGGGCACCACACATATCCTCTGGACACCATGCACATCTCCACAACTATATTCATACTGTACTCAAATCTTCTTCCATCTTCTAACATGGAGGACAATGAGCAGCTGTCTCTAACCTGCCCAGGAGGGAAGGCGTGGATTCGAATGCTAGTCATCTGACTATAACTAGAGCATGTTGGTTCTTCTCTGCCATTGTCTTCGAGTAGGGATCGAGGATGGAGAAAAGCCAGCAAAATCTATGACATCCTAGAAACTTGCAGTAACTGAACCCCATTTTCCCCCAAATAAACAGCAACATGTTGACAGTTGAGAGCCACACAAAGAAGGAATTAGAATTTATCGTCTTTTTCTTATGTGCTTTGGATGTCAGCACTGTTGGTTGTTTTTACTTCCTATTCCCTGCCACTGGCCCCTTGATTCCTCCTTCAGCGCTATCACATATCATGGTAGAGCCTCCTCCCTCAGCCCCTACTCAAAACTGAAAAAGAGAAGAGCTCTGTACATGACTACTCTACTGCTCAAAACAGCATTTGCGTTTCTGCTCATGACCACACAGCAAAGCCCATGCAAGCCTGGCTTCTTGTGGGTAGTCTTCAACTGTGTGTGTGTATATGTATACATATATATGTAATATGTATATATAAATATATATAATAAATATATGTGTGTATGAATGTATGTGTGTGTATATATATATATATATATATATATATATATATATAATTTATTCACCTTATATCCTGATTGTAGGCCCCCTCTTGGTCCCACTTTCCCTGCCTCTTCTCCCCATCCCCTTCCCCAAGTCTACAGAAAGGGGGAGCCTTCCTCCCCTACCATCTGACCCTAGCCTATCAAGTCTCATCAGGACTGCCTGGATCCTCTTCCTCCATCTTTACCAGGACATCCTGGTAAAGATGTCCTGGCCTGGCAGAAGTGATCAAAGAGCAGACAATGGAGTCCATGTCAAAGATAACACCTGCTCCCCTTACTAAGCAACCCACACGGACTGAGTGGCTTGTGGGCTATGTCTTCTTCATATATGGTCCTTGGTTGGTGCATCAGTCTCTGCAGGCTCCTCTGCCCATATTTGTTGGCTTTGTTGGTCTCCTTGTGGAACTCCTGTCTTCTCTGGGTCCTTCTACTGCCCCCTCCACTCCTCTATAAGACTCTCTAAACTCTGCCCAAGGTTTGGCTGTCAGTTTCAGTATCTGCTTCAATCCCCTGATGGGTGGAGTCTTTCAGAGGACATCTATGGTAAGCTCCTGTTCTATTCCCTCTCTTCTCTTCTGGTGTCTATTCTCCCTCAGAAGAGCAAATAGAATAGACATCAAGTGGTAAATTCTAATTGAAGTGTTTGTATTTCCAGTGCTCCAACTCAACTCTAAGACTACATATAAAAATACAACCCTTAATAAGACAATTTTGACTTCTGTGTTTGTTTACAGGTCTGCAGAGTCAACTCAGGCCTTCTCCCATGCCAGGCAAGTGCTTAACCACTGAATTACGTTTCCAACTCTCTTTCTACCTGTTATTTTGAGATAAGTTTTTTTTTTTTTTTTTTAATTAATTGCCCAGACTGGTCTTGAGCTCACTATATAATCCAGGCTATCCTTCAACTTGTGATCCTCCTGTCTCAGCCATCTGAGCAGATAGGCCTATGCCACCAGGCCCAGCTGTGGCAGGCACTTAGGTAAATGCAAATGTACAGACTTGGTGGCCTTTATTCTTAAGTAGCAGACATTTCCCAGCCAGCCAATCCCTGTAGATCACTCTGTAAAATGAAGCAACCTACAAGAACTAATCCTACTTTGCAGAGCTTTTCAAATTCAGTCAGGAAGTCTTGAAGGAGTTTGGCTAGATTACTATTTTTGATGTAAAAACTGTGTAAGAGAAGATGCTCTGTCTTGGCCTTTTTGCATTTATTTCTTTTGATGTTCTTAAACTTCAAATTTCTCTACATAAGCTTCCTAATATTTTCACTGTCAGCTACACAGTTTTCTAGTCTAGAATTAGTTTTAAAGTGTTTTTTAAATTTATTTTATGCATATGAATGTTTTGTTTGCATATACGTATGCGCACATGTATCTTCCTGGTGCCTGCAGAAGCCAGAAGAGAATGTCAGATCTCCTGGAATTGGAGTTAGAATTATTATGAGCCACCATGTGGGTGATTGGAACTCAATTCAAGTTCTCTGGAAAAGCAACAAATGCTGTTAACCACTGAGTCATCTCTGAAGATCCCCAGGAAAAAAATGTTTTTCTTGTTTTCTGTCTCTTCTAACAATAATGGAATATTATTATACTAAGGTATTGATAGTCCATGCAAAATTCTCTCAAGGTGGTCCAGTGGGTAAAGGGTGAGTGCTGTCAGGCCAGATGACCTGAGTTTGAGCCTCTGGGACTATATGGAATAAGGAGATAACTAACTTTCCCAGGTGGTCGCTAACCTCCATGCACATGCCATGCCATGGACATCACCCCGATTCAAATACACAAATAGCTGTATCCCTATCCAACTGGAAAATGATCCCTCTGTGCTTCGAGGTCCAACAGCTTTCATACTGGCTTTCAATCCACACCCCCTCATGGTGTGTGTTTGAGGATGCAATTTATCTCCTTCATAAATATACAACATCTAATATGTCTGTTATATCGTCAGAGCCTAGAATGAGGACCTATCTGTATACTCAGAATATTTCTTCTTCAGACAACCCCTACCATGTCATTGTTTTGTTGTTGTTGTTGTTTGTTTGATATTTTTTTTTATTTCTTTGTTTTTTTCAGACAGGGTTTCTCTGTATAGCCTTGGCTGTCCTGAACTTGCTTTGTAGATCAGACTGGCCTCGAACTCACAGAGATCCGCCTGCATCTGCCTCCCTAAGTGCTGGGATTACAGGTGTGTGCCACTGCATCCAGCTTGCCATGTCTTTGTTATCTCTATATTTTATTTTGAAATCCTTTTCCTTTATGCTCTCTTTTGAAACTTTGTTCCACCAAATTTTCTACTGTTTGCCTCAAATGCTGAATGTAAAAAAGCCACAGTTTCCTCACATCTAGATTGACTAGAGTGTACCTCCAGCATATAGTTACTGGGGAACCAAAGCTAATATGGAAAGTTTATACTTCACTGTAACTGAATAATTGATGAGGAAAAGAAAAAAGAAGTTCGCTGAATCCATTTGCAAGTACCCGTATATGTGTGGGTGTGGGGCCATCCACTGGAGATGGTCAAGCTACTAAGGACCACACCCATAAAGAAAACTGACCCACCCCAGCAGCCATCAACTCTTATCACTCCTCAGTGACAAATGGGAACTTGTAATAACATCTCTGTCCCATGCTAGCATATTGACTGGCTTGGCATTGGGCCAATCATAGTCAAGCAACCACAGCTACTATGAGTTGAGAATAACGATCTTGTCATTCATGTCGCAAAGATATTGTTTCACCTTAGACCTCCCTGATCACTTTAGCCACAACAAATCAGCAGATGAAATGACATGAACTAAAAATAAAAGGTTTGCATAAAAGCATAAACCATACCGAATCAGGAAAATCACACTTGCTTGTTTGTTTAAACGCAGACATCATCATACATCCACAGATTGATAATGAAAGCAGTTCATGAGTAGATGGTTGTCAACCCTTTCTGATGAATGGAAGTAGATTATTCTACCCCCGTGGAAACTAACCCAATTCATTGCGTACAGCACTCCTTCACTACCAGGGCCACATCTTCAGTGGTGGTGTCAGTGGTATGCTGCAGCTGGAGATTGAACCTGAGACCTCACGCATGCTATGAACTCTACCATTAATCTGTATTCCAAGGCCCCCATTATCACATCTACTTACAATAAATTCATGAACTCAAAGACAACCAACAGCAAATGATCTTTGCTTCCTGCTCCCCCTTGGTTAATCTGCATATATAACCTAATAAGAAGTACTGAAGCATTTGTTGTCATTTAATATCCGGAGAGAAAATGCTTGTGGACACCTTCATATGCTCTGTTATAAAAATAGGCAAAGGAGAGTTTGTTCTTGTAAGTAAATTGTTTCACTTACCTTTGTTGCTGTTTTTGAAGGAACTGAAATTTATTTTAAATGGCAACAACCAAGAAATAATATTTTATTATAAAAAAATAGAAACAAGTGTATAAGATTAGAAGGATGTATAACAGTAAATATAAATCTCAAATTATATTACTCTTTTGTAGCTCAGTGCCAAGCTACCAAAAATCTTGATGCTCAGCTGATGATAGCCGAGGCCTGTAATTCCAGCTACTTTGAAGGCTGAAGCAGGAAGATCACAGTTTCAGAGTTGAAGGTCAACCTGTGCTATAGAGGACATCCAGCCCACCTGGGTACCTTAATGGGACTCTGACGGAAACTTAGAGTTAGTTAGGGATATAGCTCAGCGACAGTGCATTTGCTTAGCATGTCTGAGGCCTTACTTTCAATCCTCAGTACTGGGGGAAATCCCTTAGAAGATCAAAGAAGTGTTTGTTTGTTTGTTTGTTTTTCCCCCATTTTTTCATGGGTCAGGATAACAGGAAAGGCCTATCTTGTTCTCTGTTCATGATCTCTTAAAGTAGCTGTCGAGTGTCAGCTGGGCTAATTCTCATCTAGAGGCTGCCTTGGGGAATAATTTGCTCCCTTGCTCTTCAACACCCCACAGCTGTGTGAGGTCCTGGCTATTTCTGACTATTGTCTAGAGGCTGTTCTCAAACCCAAGAAGCTACCTGCAATTCCAGACAATAGTGAGGGCATCACAAACAAGGCCATTGATATCCTTAGATTCACAAGGGGCGTCTCTACCTCCAGTCAGGTGGAAAAGTCTTCCTTTCATAATGCAGTATCATCAGAGAAGTGACAGTCAGCTTGTTTGCTACACTCTGTTGGTTAAAAACACCTTACAGGTCTGTCCTGGCCTCAGGGAAAGATTACACATGGGCATGAAAAACTGAAGTGTGAATCACTGGGCCTCACCTTTGGGTTTATTGGCCATACTCAGTCATGTACGTCACTTAGAAAGCTACACTGGCATTATGATTTCAGAATTACAGGGTGGATCAAGACAGATGTAAAATAATGTTAAACGTCTCCATATCATTTTAATTGTGTGCCTCCCTCGTTGTCTTTGTGTCAGAGTGCCCTGTGTGTGCTCTACGTCTCATGATATTTAGGTGTTTAAAAGCTTAGTCTCCCAGAGAAGAAAGAGACAGACACTAAAAACCACAGTGGCCTGTGTTTGCATTCCCACGTATACTCAGGAATTTTGCATGTGAGGCAACATTTTTATGAGCTCCACTTTCTGTTTTCCCAATTAAAGACTGTATATGTGATAGAAACGGCATAGTATCTCTCTCCGTGAGATGGAGCCATCTTATGCTGCAGCCAACACCCATATCTGAAGGTCCGGGACCTGTCTGGACAGCAAGTGCCTTAAACGAAGTTAAGACTCTATTAACTTCTAAAGATATTTGCATTTCATCTGGTTACTGTATAAAGAAGAGCTATGTTTTCTTAGAAGAGTAGTTCCTGGTGAATAACATATACAGCGAGCATGTTGTTTTAAATCTTTCAAGATACATGGCCTATGTTATTATTATAGTTGTTGCTGGCTACAATATCAATTGAAGCTCTAAAAAAAAATATGACTCCAGGCCTGGGGATATAGCTCAGGTTTGAGAGCACATACCTCACCGGATTCAATCCACAGAGCAGCAGGGGGTAGTGTACACACTAACAATCACAGAACTTGGAAGCAAGAGGCAGGAGGATGAGACATTCCGGAACAGAATGAGTTTTTGGCTCTCTGAAATACATAAGACCTCGTCTACAATTTCTAAAAATTCAGCGTGAACATCAACATGGGTTGTGAAGATCAAGGATTAAGAAAAGGGTTTGGCTGGGTTGTTTTGGCTCTGGATCCTCCATAAGTTTTCCATGAGGCCAGGAATGTAGTCTTTGAAGGCTTGCTGTAGTTTTAGGATTTGCTTATTAGGAATAAGAAGTGTGTAAGTGGGAGGGTAGAGTGACAGGAGTGGGCGACAAGAGGGATGGGTGTAATGAAAGCACTTTACATGCATGAATGAGGGTGTCTTAGTGAGACATCTTAGTGAGACCCATGATTTTGTTCAATTTCACATATTATAGTCACAAAAATAACCATACATTACCCCAGGTAATCCAGTCCACTCATGACTGTAGAGGAATTCATGGTTCCTTTCCGTGTCTGCCCTCCATGGAGCCACCTATGACATCACAGGTGGTTTTCCCCTAAGAACGTGGCCCAAGACAGGGCTAGCAAATGACCAAGCATTGCAGCTCATTGCCTTCATTCCAGAAGAGACTACGGCCAGCAGCCACCATCGCTTCTACGTTAGATTGATCTCTGAGAGTAGACAGCAGAAGACTGTGAGTCAGTGGGAGGACAGGCAAGGTCAAGCCAGGCCAGAACAAGCATCTTCATCTTGTTACATGGAGTTCTCTCTGAAGACACCCGCAGTGCTTTAAGGCCAAGTAAGATGACTAAGCTGGGTCAGACTGTTGGCTGATTACAGCTTGAGTCAAAATAGTCCATTTATAGTCCAACAGTGAGGTAACCTATGTTTCTTTTTATAGCTAGAATATACTAATTCGAACAAAATCATGGGTTTCCCTAGTACATCTTCATGCATGTGTATAAAGTGCTTTCATCACACTCATCTCCATTGCTCCCCACTCCTGTCACTCTTCCCTCGCACCAGCACACATTTCATTCCTAATAGCTCCTCAGTGTCTCCCTTCTACTCTCATGGTTTAGTTGATTCTACACAGAAGAGAAAATGTGTGAGCTTGGCGTTCTGAGTCTGGCTTGTTTTGTTTAACATGATTTCCATTTCTGTTAATTTTTCTGCACATGACATCATTTAGCTTTTTTTTGTCCATAGCTGAGTAATACTCAATTGTGTGCATATATATATTTATTACTCAATTGTGTGTGTATATATATGTATACACACACACACACACACATACACACACACACACATATATATACACACAGTGTGTGTTGTTTTCTTTATCCGCTCACTTACGAGCACCTACCTGGGTTCCATGACTAGGTTATTGTGTGTACCTTCCCAGTAAATATGAACAAATGAGCATCTCTACTTCATTCTGCCTTTGATTCCTTTGGGTAAACACCCATGAGCCCTACAGCAGGAGCCTGCAATAGTTGTAGTGCTGGTTTTCTGAGAAACTTCTACACTCATTTTCATGGAGGCTGCACCAGTTGATAGTTCTAGTGCATGGGGTGCAAAGGTGTCTCATCCTGATGTCCCTGCCAACCTTAGTTCTCCTGTCTTCCTGATCACACTCAATCTCACTGTGGTCAGGCGTAATCTTAGAGTCTAATATCCAAAGATGTTGAATTTTTTTTCAGGTTTTTCTTTTCTCATGTTTCTCCTCATTTGGAAAACATCTTTTCAGTTCATTTTTCCATTTATTGATCAGATTATGTATGCTTTTGATGTTTAATTTCTGTTTTTTAAAATATTCTAAATGTGAATTTTCTGTCAGAATAACTGGCAATTTGTTCTTTATTTTCCATAGGCTCCCATTGCATCTCAACACCGGTGATAGTTTCCTTTGGCACAAAGGAGATGTTTTTGGCTTGATGTAAAGTCATTTGTCAATTCCTTTTTTAATGTTTACATTTTTACTCATTCTTTGATTTTTTTCGTGCATGTTTACAATATATATCGATTGCAGATGGAGTTATATGGACTTGTGAGCCAGCAGACATGGGTGCTGTGAACCAAATTAGAATCCTCAGGTAGGACAGAAGTCATTCATCTACTGATCCAGTGCTGCAGCCCGCTTCCATCTCTTAAAGGGGCTAATCTTTGCTCTCTCCCACATTTCTGTTCTTGACACTTTTTCTACTTAAAAGGGTGGTGTCAAATTTCCCAAAGGTAGAATGATCATATCAACAAGTTTTAATATAAATACAAACTTAAAGGTCCCTGAACATGACTGCTCTGTACAGGGGCCCAAAGATATTAAACATCTATAATACTAGTATAAAGTAAAAATTAAATTCTTTTTTTTATTTGCTCATTGAACACTGGATAGACTAAGCTTTTGTGAATGCATACAATAGTGCCACAAACATACTATAGTGCCATAAACATGGGACAACTCAAACATTCCTGGTTCCTTCTACCTTGTTACCTTTCTGAGGAAACATTTAAAGACTGTTTTATGGAGTTTTGTGTGTTATTGTTTACCTAAATGATCAGCCTGTCTAAATCACCATAGAGGGAATAAAAATAAAGCCATCCCCAGATGATATTCATCACATTTTACTGTCAGTGGCCACACAGGGGAATAGCATGTCATCATCAGGCCCAGCATGGTAAACAGCCACCACAGTGAAATAAGCAATTTTCTGCAACTGAAATGCAAAAGCCACTAAGCATATGTCTCTTTAAAAGAAATCAGTTTGTGAAGCTGCAAGTTAAACATCTATTTCAAAAGACAGCCACATGCTGGAGGAATTCCTTGTTTTTGCTAAACCATATGGGAACTGCTGCAGAGACTCAGGTAGGCTGAACTGCAGAGCAAGAGAGATTGGACCAGGAAATTGGCCCGTTTTCTCTGTCCTCTCATTTACAGCCAGTGTTTGCATTTTCTTTTACGTGTCTAGCATTAAACTTCTTCTTGCCCTTGTCTCCAGGAATCTGAGTTGTGACAATCACTTGTCTGTACATTATTATATGAAAATGAACCTAATAATATTTAATATGACATACAGTGTGTATGTTGTGTTGGTTATTTTTCTGTTACTGGGATAAAGTACCATGGCCAAGTCAGTTTACAAAAAGATCATTTAACTGGCTCTATGGATCCAGACGTTTCTAATGAAGGATGGTTGAGGGGAAACATGGCAACAGACAGTTGAGAGCTCACATCTCAAACCACAAGCCAAGGGGAGCGAGAGGACATTGAGGGGGCAGGAGTCTTTTGAAACACCAAAACACTCCCCCCCCCGATGTACACCTTCACGACTCCTAATCCTCCCCAAACAGGCTCTCCAACTGGGGCTCATATTCACATAGATGAGGCAGTGGAGTTTGGGGTCATTCTCATTCAAACTCCCACGTTTATGTGTGCACACAGACACATGCACAGATACAGACTCACACACACAGGCAATCTGTGAACTTCAGTTATAGTTTTTACTTCTCCCCATCTATTACAAACTCTTTGTCAAATACCTTAACAACTGTAACGGATAATTCCTTGGTTATTATCAGATGCCTTGACAATTATGCCTGACAATTTTCTTGACTATATATACTATCGAAAAACATTTTGCCGTTCAACTATATAGTGTTTTTCTAAATACAGGAAATGAACTTTAGCCATCTGGCACCATTTATATACTTTAGAAATGAGTTATAGGAACTGTAAGATGGCTCAGAAGTGAAGAGTTACTCCTCCATTCAACGCCCACGTTTGGCGGCTCACAAATGCCTGTAAGCTGAGCTGCAAGGAATCTAACCTCCGTTCCAACCTCCCAAGACACACTCCCCACCCACATGAACATGTAAATAAATAATAAACCAAACGAAGTGATTAATTCTAGATATGCACACACCGCATGCCAGTCTAAGAATTCCACCTTTACTCGACTCCATTCAACCAAAAGATCCAGGCAACAAGAAATCTGTTCCGTCCGTGGTAGAATATATTAGAAGGTTATTTGTGCACTTGTAGT
This sequence comes from Meriones unguiculatus, assembly GCF_030254825.1. NCBI lineage: Eukaryota > Metazoa > Chordata > Mammalia > Rodentia > Muridae > Meriones > Meriones unguiculatus. Next base: position 14,770,099 of record NC_083358.1, on the reverse strand, counting down.
GCTTAAGTGGCAAGGACTAAATCTGCACCCTAAGTGCCACATTTGCACAGGCTTACTTATCATAGCGACAGGCTCCGATCCTCTTTAATTCTAGCACACAGACGATGGGGTAAATTTCAGACATCCCTATGAGTCACCGTCTGTGTGTGATTTATGGGATGTGAATTGCTCTTCTGGAGTGACTAATGTGAAGAGCCAAAGGAATCCAAATTCTGCTGCAGGATCTCAGCTGAAATGCTGGCTTGTGGATCCATCTATGACTGGTGACGGGATTGATTCTCACGTGTGGTGCCTGTCCAAGGGGTCTGGAGAGCAAGTGAGGGACTGTTTACTAGTTTTTCATACTTAAGGGAAAAACTCAACTGTTTCCTCATTGGAAACCGTTCATAGATAAGGTAACATCACAGACTTGGTATTGTCTGTAGGCGATATATTGATGTGTGTCCTCATATCACATTTTGGGGAAAACATCAAATCTAGGGAATGCCTCTTAAATGCCTAGCCAGGATTTCTGTCTATGAAAAAAAGAATTGCTCTATTTCTCTGAGTATTTTTGTCACCAAACACAGCTAGAATATACCTGTATCATATGGAAAAGGGCATACAGTGTACAATTGGAATAGATTATTATAATTTAAATGTATATGCTATTTACCTACCTTAAGCAAGGCCTAATGTAACAAAAGTTAGTTGTAGCCCAGAAGCTCAAAATTGAGATAATGTGGAATAAAAATTGCAGATGAATTCAGCAGAATTCACACAAAAGAAGAAAAATGAGCAATAGGCACAGGAAGCTAAAATGTTTGAGTCAAAACCAGAACTTTCATAACAAATTAATTTATTTGAAATCTAAACATGCCACTGAAGACAGCGACAACAGGGTAAAGATTCAGGACATCCATTGTAACTGCAGAGAAAGTGAAAGTCTGAGAAAATTGGAAGACAGGGTAGACTTTGGAGGACAGAATTTATCTGGAGCCCAAGAGCCATGTATTAATGATAAAACTGCCAAATTGAAAACTGTACAGAGTGACGATAAACCCTCAGCCTTTGTCTCCCTAAAAACAAAACTCCAAAAGACGTGATGACAAAATTCATAAAAACACAAGGGAAGTAGATGAACTTACAATTTTGAATGTTTATTTATTCAGTGTGTGTGTGTGTGTGTGTGTGTGTGTGTGTGTGTGTGCCCATGCATACATGCGTGCATGTGTGTTTGCCATGAGGCCAGTGTGGGGATCAGAGGACCGTTTGTGAACTCAGGTTTTTGTTGGGTGGCAAGCACATCCAATTCACTGACCTTAGAGCTAAATATTTAGACATTCATTTTTCAACAATTGATAAGTCACACAGACATCTGGAAGGACATAGAAGACGGCCCAAATAGCATCTATTGAAAAGTTTGCCAAATATGGCAGAAAACCTTATTCTCAAGTGTAAACCTGCATAGAAAATTCTACAAATCTACAAAAAATATCTCCTGAAACTCTAAGTAAATTTAATAAATTAAGTACAGGGTCAGTATACAGAAATTAATGTCATTTGTGCACACTAGAGGCTAACAAAATTAAAATTTAAAAAAAGTACCACTTATAATGATGTCAAAATATATAGTTAGGGATATAACTAATATAGGTTATTAACAGGGAAATGTGAAGTAAAATTGCTGGAAACTGTTATGCCTCCATTAGAATATTTATATTTTTAAATTGTCTGACACAGGCACACACACACACACACACACACACACACACACACACACACACACAGGAGCACAGTGCCTGTGCAGGCCAGGAGAGAGCATCTAATCCCCTGGAGCTAGAGTTACAGACAGTTGTGAGCTGGCCAACCTGGGTGCTGGGAATCAAACTTATATGCTCTGTAAGGAAGGTTCATACCCTCTCTCCAGCCCCCAGAACGGATAGATTCTAAGACTTGCCATTTTGAGCATCATCAGGAATGAGGTACAGTGGAGCATTCTGATGTTCCTGGTACAAAACTGTGCAGCCAGTGTGGACTACTGGAACCTTCCTTAAAAGTGACTCATCTTCCCCGTCTTTCTCTGCTGTTTATATGTTACAGCTATAGTCACTGTCTCTGTTTACTTATTACCAATCCATTCAGGGAGCCAGGAAATCATTGCCTTCAACTGTGTATGTGCCAAGGATCCAGCAAGTGCAACTGGGTGCTTCCAACCCAGTGTTGACACAGATAGCTCTGGTTATACTTAATAAGTCACAATATACACTAAAACAAAACCAAATAAAAATAAAGATTATGAACCCTGGAAAGAGTCTTTTAGGGTTACAGGAGGTTGATAATGACGGGACAGAGACAAAAGAGGTGGGTAGGGGAAGAAAACAAAAGTAACTATGTTCATATATGAAATTGCCAAATAACAGAGCTAATAAATGAAAACTATTTTCAAAACCTGAAGTTTGCACCTACATATATCGGGGTATACCGCTTTTATGTATTTATCAGAAAGGATTGAAAGTATATTTGAATAAAATGTTTACACACATGAGCATTGATATAATAGTTGCATTAAATAAAATAGTCCCAGGGTAGAGAACAACTGAAATGTTGATCAGTTGGGCAGTGTATAAACACGTCTGGTACAGCCAGACAGTAAATGAGATGAACTGTTGATGTATACGACACACATGAGGCTCATCTGGGGACGCCTACACGGGTGTGCACAAGAATGGGCCCATTCACGGTATGACACCGGTGGAGGAAGGACTTAGCTGGCCCCATCACTCCTTGTGACTGAGAAATTGAAGGAGATGGGGGGGGGGGGGTCTTGCCTTTGGCTCTGTACCCACTGGCACCTCCACAGGGCTCCGATGGGTAGTTTCACTGGTACAGTTTAAACTAGACGGGTCACAGAACAAAAGCCAGAATCACGACTCTCAGAAGCGGAGTGGAGTAGATAGGGGCGGATGATAATGGAAATGAAGGGATATAAGAGAAAGTGTGGGGGGGAGGCAGTAATCAGAATACATTATATACATATATGAAATTGTTAATAAAATATTATATGATTTGGGCCGGGGGGGTGGCACTGGAGAGATAGTTCAGCAGTTAAGAGAACTGACTTCTCTTCCAGAGGATCTAAATTTGATTCTCACAACTCACATGCTGTCTTAAAAGCAGGAGATCTAACTCTTTTTTTTTTTTTTTAATCCTCTATGGGCACCAGGCATGGTCATTCATATAGTGCACACACACACACACACACACACACACACACACACACACACAGGCAAAGCACTCATATGCATAAAGGAAATAAAAAATAAAGAAATATAATGAAAAAAATGTTATATATAGAAGCTATTATCTCCTTCTATACACACACAACTACAATAATCACGATACTACTTATATAAAATTCTGTAATCTGCAATCTGTTGTCAGAGAAAACTCAACAGGATTTGGCATGAATAGAGATATGAACAATTGAGTTGGAAACTTTGTGAGACTTTTATTTATTCATTCATTCATTCATTCATTCATTCATTCATTTTTCATTATTTTTTTTATTTAGTTACTTTACAGCCTGATCACATCGCCTCCTTCCTCTCCTCCCAGTCCCACCTTCATATCCCCTCCCCGAACCCCCATCCCCTTCTCTGAGAAGGGGAGGTCACCCCCATGGGTACTGACACACCCTGGTACATTAAGTGACAGCCTAACTAAGCGCACCCCTCTCCCACCGAGGCCAGGCAAGGAGCGCAGCTAGGGGAAAGGGATCCAAAGGCAGGGAACAGAGTCAGAGACAGCCCTTACTCCCATTGTTAGTGGACCCATATAACGTCAGGAATTTTTCAAATGAGCATGTAAATGCAGATAGACACATATAGGTCTATCTTGTCTATGATGGCAGTTTAATGGGCATTTCTGTAACGCGGGCTTATCAGATTATAGCTTTTCAGTTCGCACAGTTTAGCGCCTCTCAAAATTCATCCATTAAAGTTGTTCCTAGAACCCTAAGAAAAGCAATGACAGCAAAACCAGTAGAAATTTATAGCTCTCACATTATGTATTAGGAAAAAAGTAGCATGTTTGCCCCAGATGATTAATAAACTCCATTTCTGAAATGTTATTAAAGGCAGGTCCTGCCCATGGGCACTTCACAGGTCCCCTTTGTTTTGAAATGAGGTGGGTGGCTTTTCGTCCAGCAAACACACAAGCCAGAGTTCAGAAGGGAATGGGCGGCCAGGATGTTGGCATCGCCAGTGGCTCCTCCGCTTTCTCATACTCCCTATAATCAATAACAGATGAAATCAAGACATTAGGCACCTGCCAAAGAGTTCAACCTAAGTCAGCTTCTGCATGCCATGCAGAGAGAGCGCTGAGCTGATGGCTTGGGAAGGAGCTAGTGGAATCCTATCCAGTGGACCTGTCTTCTCAATCATGTGACTCAGCCAACTTTCCAGTATATTCCTAAAGTGAATACTGACCCACAGGTCAGTCGTGTGTTTTTAACGAAGCTGCTTCACCTCTCTGAACCTTGCCTTCCTCCTCTGTAAAAGATGATAAAATATTTTTCTATCCTATCCTTCGGCCACCATGATGGATCTGTCCATCTTTTGATTGTACCCGTCAGAGCACATCATAACGGGCTAATTCCCGTTGGAAAACCTGTCTGTGGGAGCCACATCACCCATCAGCTGCCACCTGTTTCACTGTGTTCTCACAGAACAAACTCCTTTATGTGGTCTGTATTTGTATTCCTATCCTCACATTATCTCTGCTGTGCTCCCTCCGACGAGGCCACTACCTTCATTATCAAACTGCAGCTACCAGAAACCCAGGACTCAGAGTGCAAAGGCTTTAACGCATTCCACTTTAGGTAGTTGTAGCCAAAAGGCAGATTCAGTTTCTTTCCTTTAGTTTTGCGAAAATGCCCATGACGCGGGACTCTGCTAGTGGAATTGGGTCCCAAGTCCCTCATACAGATATTCCCAGGAGAATCGTCAGGAATACTCTAGGGAATCATTAAGTGGGGTTTAAATTTTAACCAGTTTCTATAGCACAAGGCTCCTCAGAACCTGAACTCACAGAAAGACGCCGGGAGTGATGCGGGACGTGTAGCTCTTTCTTCCCAGAGTTAACTTACGAGCAAGTTCTTTCAAGATTTCTGTAGTGTACAGTTTGGGATTATTTAATGGATTATTACTGATAACCCCGGAAGGTTGTTATAATTAAATAGAGCAACTGAACCACTTACTTAAGTTAATTCACTAGAAAATTAAAACCTTGGGTTTTTGTGGACTAGATAATTGCCCAGAGAGAGAGAGAAAAAAAAAATGAGTTCTTGTCTGTCTTATGCCTAAGTCAAGTCTGATGCCTATCCATTACCCAAACCATGACAATCATGTTTCTGTTATTTGCATAACATATAAAAATTTAAAACTTGTATACAGACACCTTTATAAAAATTACTGATATATCCATTGCTCATATGCTAGATTCCATGAAGACGGTTTGTTTTAGGAATATCATATACTTTGATATGTTCACCTTTCTGCCCTTATTATTTTCTTTTAACAGCACCTTAACAGTCTCCTTCACTCTCCGAATGTCCATTTTATTTTCATGTCGAATGTGTATGTGTGTGTTTGTGTGTGTGTGTGTGTGTGTGTGTGTGTGATATTTGTCTTCCTGAGCTTGAGTATCTTTCTTCAACTGGTGAATATACTAACTTTCTCATGGGAACTTTCTAGAGAAGGTGTCCTTTATTTAAATCACCTTTAGAAAGCACTGCATGTCCTTTATCACTTGTGGTGACCAAATGCGTTTCAAAGGTTCCTAAGAGCGACATGTCTTCTTTCCCTTCCGTAAGACCCCCTCACTCCCTTGCTCTATACCTAAGCTCTGTGGTTATACGGATTGCAGTATGCCTATCGCAAGCTTAAAAGCTAACATCCAGTATAAGAGGATGCATGTCATATTTGTCTTTTGGAATCTGGGTTAGCTCATTTTTCCAGCCCCATTCATTTAGCTGCACGTTTCGTGTTTTAGCAGATGGAAATGTACCACATTTTCATTATCCATTTTGATGGACATCTAGGCTGTTTCCAATTTCTAGCTATTAGAAGTCCAGCAGCAATGGACGTAAAAGAGTAAGTTTCTTTGTAGTAGGGTGTAGAGTTCTTCGGGTATATGCCTAAGAGTGATATAGCTAGATATTGAGGCAGTTCTATTTCCAGCTGATTTCCATAGTGGTTACATACCAACAATGGAAAAGTGATCTTCTTGTGCCACATCTTTGCCAGCATGAGCTGTCATTTGTTTTATTGATCTTAGCCATTCTGGGTGGCTGAAAGATGAAATCTCAAAGTCATTTTATTTTTATATCTCTGATGACTAAGGATGCTAAACATTTCTTTAAGTATTTCTCAGCCACTCGTGTTTCATCTTTTGACAACTCTCTTTAGTTCTATACTCCATTTTTGAATTGAGGATTTTTTTCTTTTCTTTTCTTGATGTCTCAGGGTTTGGAGGGAGGGGTTGTTGTGTGGTTGGCTGGTAGGGTTTTTTTGTTTGTTTTAGTTCTTTATATGTTTTAGATTATTAGCCATAAAATGGATGTAAAATTAGCAAAGCTCTTTTCTCATTCTGGAGGCTGCCACTTTGTTTGAATGACATTCAGAAGCCTTTGCCATACAGAAGCTCTTCGTTTTCATAAGGTCCCATTTATTAAACATTGTTCTTAGTGCCTATGCTATTAATGTCCTGCTCAGAAAGGTTTTTCCCGTGTGTGAGAGTTCAAGATCATTCTCAACTATCTCTTGTATCAAATTCAAGGTATCTAGTCTTTTATTGCAGTCTTTGATCTATTTAGAATTGGGTTTTGTATGGGTTGATAATGTGGATCTTTTTGGCTTTTACATGCAGCCATCCAATTTGACCAGCACCATTTGTTGAAGATGCTATCATTTTTTTCTCAGTGCATATTTTTTTACTTTTTTTCATAAAAAATCAGGTGTTAATACATGTGTGAGTCTATGCCTGGGTCTTCAATTCAATTCCATTGATCAACATTTCTGTTTATATGCCAATACTGTGCTGCTTGTATTACTATAGCTCTGTAATAGAACTTGAAATCAGAGATGGCGATAGCCTCAGGTGTTCTTTTATTATCCAGGATTATTTCAGCTATCCTGGGTTGTTTATTTTCTCATATGAAAATTGTTCTTTCAATTTCTGTAAGTAATTGTGTTGGTATTTTGATGGGGATTAAACTGAACCTTTAGGTTGCCTTTTGCATGATGGCCGTTTCCATGATATTATTCCTACCAATCCATGAGCATGGGAGATTTATAAATGTTCTCATGTGTTCTTTAAAGGCTTGAAGTTTTCATTATACAAGTCTACCGCTTGCTTGTTTACAATTTTCTCAAGATGCTTTTGAGGCTATTGTGAAAGGTATTGTTTCCCTAATTATTTTCTCAGTCCATTTGTCATTTGTCTATAGGAGGGCTACTAAGTTTTGTGAATTAGTTTTGTGTCCTCCTCTTTTGCTGAAACTGTTTTTCAACTGTGGAAGTTTCTTGGTGGATTTTTTAAAAAGATATTTTATGAATAAAATCTTATCATCTTCAAATAAAGATACTTCGGCTTCTTCCAAGAAGCACTACAATAAATAAACTGGCTACATTTTAAGCCTTATTTAGTCATCCCCTAGAATATTCTTGTTTTCCTGGGAATGACTGTTTGAAGGTCTTTGGTTCCAAGTCCTGAAAATGGCCTCGTTTTATTCCTCTTCACGGTTCAATAAAATTGCATTGTGGGCCTGTCATATTTTGTCACCCACTCATCTGTTGATGGGCATTTAAGCACACTGCATGGTATGGCTCTGGTGAACAATGCCTCAGTGAACACGCGTGTACGGGCGCCTCTGCTATGTGCTGACTCAGACTCTGTTACGTGTTTACACAGAAGCGGTGCACAGCTGTGTCAAATGATAGCTCTAGCTTTTCATTTTTTTTGAGAGACCTCATACCGATTTTCTGTAGGGGCTGGGTCAATTTATATTCCTGCCCACAGTATGTGGGGTTAATATCCAGAATACATAAATATTTTTGAAATAGAAAAACTTTGCAAAATTGCAACAGAGTAAAGTTCTACAGACCCTTTTTATGCAAAGTGAGTAGACGGCTATTTAAAAGGGGACAGAGAGTAAACAGACTTCAAAAAGCAAATACAATGAGATGCAACTTCTCTTCCGACTACATGACTATCTACAAGAAAGAACCAAGCACCCACAGTGTGGATAAATGAACAAAATGACAAACCAAGTCAAAGATAAATGAGGGAAAGACATGACCTCTGATTAACAAAGTTAAATTCAGAGAATAATCGTGTCCTGTGTGAACACTACTTCCTGGGACGTTTGAAAAAAAAATATTGCATATGCAAATCCAAAAAATGCTTTGAAAACTAAAGCGCTGCTGCAGAAAAAAAAAAAAGTCTTGCAAATTAAACACTTCATCTGAAAAGAGCAAACATCAAAACTCCACACAAAGCAAAGATCGCTCTCCACAGCACAAAGAGGAAGAGGTAGCGTGGGGGGAAATGACAAGAGAGATAGAAAATTGTTTCAAATGGCTCATCCTTCTACTAATGGGAGTTCTAGAAGGAAGAACAAAGACAATGAAGGTTGAGAAATTTATAACACTGAAACGAGACATGAATAGTCAGATTGGAAAGGGCCTATTAAGCAGAAAAAAAAAGTCACTCATTGATACAGTCTTGTCAGAGTTCAGAGAAAGAGAACATGCTAAAACACGTCATCAAAGTTAAAGGGACTGACGGTCTCCTGGGTTTGACCATCCTCATCACTGGCTGCCAGGACACAAAAATACTTCCGTATCACTTTCAAGAAAAATGATTTATAATATAATATTTTACAGCAACAGCGAATGTGGTGTTTCTACCCAAGGATGTAGAAAATTGATCTCTCTTCACACATCCTAAGAAACTGTAAAACCTGCTGATAAATATACACACACTCGAAAACATACATATATGCACATATACATATATGAAGTGCACACACCTGTACACATGAATATTCACATACACAAAAAATTTACACAAACTCACACATGCATACATGCACATGCACACATGACCAAAAAACACACGCATACACAGATGAACACACAAATATACACATATATATATTCATGTACACATACATGCACAGGCAAGCACAAACACATATGGATACACGTATGCATACACACATGCATGCATGCACAATTGTATGCATGTATACACACATCTATGCATTCATATCCACATATACCACACACACATACTTACACAAATACACACACAAATGTAACATGTATGCACATACAATATATGCATCCACACAAACATACATACACATGCAGACGCGCAAGCATGTATGCAGACACATACACAGATGCACACACGTGCATGCACGCACACACACCTGCATTCACACATACACACTCACACACATACAAGTTATTATGAGAAACAGTGACTCTGGTTTCAGAGTTTACTGATAGGAAACAAGAATAGATAAAATCAAGCTGAACCAGAGGGCCATGGTAGGAATGAGCCCGAGGGGAGGAAAATGGATGATTTCAGTAGAGAGAAGAGATGAAAGACGGAGATTCGCTGTGCTTTGGTGGATAAGCCATGTGTTTGTATTTCTTAAGGAAAGGTCAGTCGGAATTTCTGGAAGAGAATACATTGCTCAGACACAGAGCCAACAAAACATATGATTTTTTTTTTTTTAATGATGAGAAGAAGAGACAGATGCCTTTGATCTTCATCTTAGGCAGTCTGTGCTGTGAGTGGTGCCAGGGTCGGAAATTGGATTCTTTGAGAAGAAAACTAAATGCAAACATTTTAATTAGCTTGCCTTGAGCAACATTTGCATAGTCCTAATAGCATAAATGGCATTTATTGATTTGTAATGCTTAGAGTCAGCCAATGGGCAAATGACAGATAATGAACGTAGTCACAAAATAGGCTTCATATTGCCATCAACAAAGGGAAAGTGACTAGTACAAGATGCAAAAGGGAGCAGAGCAGTAGAATGCAGATGGTTAGAAGCTGTGTTTCCAACATACCTGCTCCAAGTATGCAGAAACATGTGTGTAGGATTATCACGATCACTAGAAACAGGAAGACAAGATTATGTCCCACTGGAGACCTGGGAGAAGGGAGGAGCGACTGCTTTTTATGAGTCTTCTGTACTTTCTGTTTTATGGTTGGTTTTGTTTCTCGGGGATACCATAATAAACTACCACAAACTGACATTTTAAACAGCAGCCAGGCATTCAGTTCTGCAGGGTAGACTCGGAAATCCAGACCTTAGAAAGTCGATTTCTTTTAGAAGTGTAAATGGAGGCTGCATCATGCCTCTTCTCTGGCTTCTTGTCAGTTGATTGAAATCCTTGGTATCTTTTGCCTTGTCTCTGTGTCGCATCAGTCTTCTTTTGTCTTCTCATACTGTGCCTACTATTGTTTGCGTGTGTACATGTGTGTAGATACATGCACACACATGCACCTCAATTTTCCTCTTTATTTAAAAATATCAAATGCATTGGATTTAGGATTGATCCACCCTCCTGCACTATGACTTCGTCTTAAGTGATTGTGGCTTCAGGCCAGTGAGATGACTCGATAGTAAAAGAGCTTGCCTGACCACCTGAATTTGATTCCCGAGACCCACATGGCAGAAGCAGACAACTAATTCCCAAAACTTGTATTCGGATTTTTCACCCACATGCCACGATATGTGCACCTCCTCCCTCTCCCATCAAATAAATAGATGTTATTTCAAAACTTAACTGTAGTTTTTAAAAAAGCCTTTTGCTTTATAAGGTCACCTTCTAAAGTTGTAGGACAGCAGGTCTCAACCTTGGATTGTGACTGCTTTGGGGGCTGAAGCACCCTTTCACAAGGGTTTGCTTAAGACCATAAGAAAACAAATATTTACATTATGACTCATGACCGTAGCAAAATTACAGTTAGGAAGTAACGATGAAAATAACTGTATGGCTGGGGAGCTTACCACAAGCTGAGAGACTGTATCAAAGGGTAGCAGCGTTAGGAAGGTCGAGAACCACTGTTCTAGGTAGTCATGCACGTGGTGCATTTGTGTGGGACATGCTTATCCATCCTCTAGTTTACAAATATGGTATCCAAATATGAGTTGATATGAATACTTGTACATGGCGAATTCTTCCTTAAAAGATTTTATTGGAAAAAAAAGTGTGTATGTCTGTGTGATGTGTGTGTGCATGCGCGCATGTATCTGTGTGGGAAAACGTGCTTGCTAGGACACAGGATAGAATAAGGGTTGGGTGCGCTGGTACTGGAGGTACAGCCCATTGTGAGCTCTTTGATGGGGGTTCTGGGAACTGAACTCAGGTCTTCTGCAAGAGCAGCACTTGATCTTCACCATCGAACCATCTCTCTAGCCCAGAGAATGCTTACCTTGTGCTAAGCAGTTTTCCCAATCTATTTTAAAAACGTGTATTCATTGGAATTCATTTACTTATCTTAGGCAAAACCATAGGAGACTATAGGCTAATGAAGGAAACAGCCAGACAGATACTCGTGCTTTGTGCCTTTGTGGTACCTATTGTGAAAAGTATGGTCTACTGGGTAGTTGAAAAAAATCTTCATGTAAAGACTGATGCCATTCATTAATTTAACACCAAAAAAGTTTCTCTATATTTATAATATAATTTCTTTTTATTGACTAATTAAGAAATATATGATTCATTTTATCTCACATTCTGCCTTCCCTGGCAGAAAAATGTCCTGCTACACTTCATAGCAAATTATGGAGGCAATAACTACGTGTTTGCTGGGAAACCATCACCTCTTAAAGAGAATGTGTTTTTTTTATAATAATCCCTGTTTAATATGGTACACACCCCCATGTGTTAAAGTGAACATGAGTGGGAGACCCTTCACAGCAATGGACTCAAGGTGACAGACAAGTTTAAAGCATGTCAGGGACTCTTGGAAGGATTAGAAAGCTTTTGTTAATGAATGGAAGAGCAAGTAGAAGAACGTAAGAAAAGATGAGCAGGAGTTGGTTCACAAAGAGAGTGAGCACAGTTTCCTTCCAAGAGTTTTGTAAGAATGGGAGGATGTAGGAGGAAGAGTATTAGAATGAAACAAGACAATATACCGAGGTCTAAGCATGAGAGAGTCCTAAAGGGAAGGAGGGAATTCCCTCTACTCCGTGGAAAGGGGATTCATTGAGAGTAAGCATAAGATGCAGATAGGAAAAAGAGCCGTAGATAGCCACCAGGAGAGGGAGAGTGGGGTGGGGTGAGAGGGCAGAGGAATAACCTTCAGAGCAGTCTTTCCAGGATTTCTCCTGAAGAGCCTCGGACCAATCCCTAGAACAAAGGAAAGACCTGATGGTTTATAACCTTTTAAGGGTGGTGGGAAGTTTTGGATCACATGATTTAGTTCAGCACAGAACATGGAGGGCCTGGATAGGAGCATAAGTGCCTGCTGCTGGGCCACAGCACAGATGCCTCATTAACTCTCCATTCCAGAGAGAGCTGCAGGGAAGTGTGGCTGGACACAGGTCACGGGCTCTGTGTGTAAGAGCAGGAGCTCTGAGACAGCTGCATTAGCAGCCTCAGTGCCCGCTAGCTGAGTGGGCACAAGGGAATGGTGTGGGGAGCACACCAAGGAGGCCAAAGGAGCCAGTATTGCAGGGTTCTAGAAGTCATGGTCTAGTCTGGATTTTACTCCCGGTATGTGTTTGCTCCTCATAGATCTGTGTCCCTGCTGTGACTTAGATATGGTTTGAGCCTCCCAAAATCAGATAGAAAATTAATCTCCAAAGCACCAAGGTTGTGACTGATCATTAGAGCATGGTAGATCTAAACTCTGAGGGACTGGTGTCATCCCCACAGGAGAGGGTTAGCAACAGAACCCAATGTAACAGAGCAAGGCTGTCTCTCTCCTCTTGCTTCCTCTTTTCCTGTGTGCTTTGTCTTGGTGCACATGTGAGTGTGTCCTGCTTCTCAGTCAGAGGACACAGAACGAGACCCTTACCAGAAACTGTGGAAACAAAACAGACACTTTCTCTGTGAATTTGATTTTCCCCATATACAAAAATATGAGCTCTGATGTAAACTGTTTTCCTTATCATGTACCCACCCTCGGGTCTTTTGTCAAAAACACACTAATATCTTCATAAAAATACCTGTAGCATCTTACAGACATTTTATTTCATATTCTAGGCATCAATATTTCCTTGTGGTCTAGGGACCACTCATAATAAGTATTCAAAAGACATTATCGTCCTTACCTAAACCATCTTCAGATCTAATAAGCTATAATGTGTACATGAGTGTATGCTTTTATATACCCAAGTGGCTCTTGACCCCAAAACTGCATTTAGGTCATACATTTTAATTTCTGATGAGCAATTTCCTTAAGATCCAAGATGAGTGAGGAGAATATGTTCTCTACAAGTTTAAATTTAAAATCTCAAATCATTGGAGTGGCAGAAAATGTTTAGAAGAAATATCTGGAGCTAAGAGAAATATTATAACACCTGAGTGCAATCTTATTGGACAAAAGATTTTGAACCAGTTACTTCATTTCTAAACAATTCACCACATATTAAACACACAGGGCTGTGTGTTGTCCTAGAGAACAAAAAGGAGCTAGGTCAAGTTTAGAAAAACAGAAATATCAATGATTGTTAATGGTAGCAGAGAAGTCAGCATGTAAAAATTAGAAAAAGATCTATTATCCTTAAATTTTTATTCATCAATTTTCAACTATGCTCTAGAGCACTAATTATTACTTTTGTTTTTATTATGTATGTGAAATGATATTTTATTTATATGCATTAAAATCATAAAAGATATGAATTCTTTTTCTCTTTCCACCCTCCTTTCCTTCCCCTCTCCCTCCCTTCCTCTCTTTATTCTGTTCTTCCCTTCCTTCCTTGGATATAATCTAGGGCCTTGGGCATATAGGCAAGTGTTCTACCGAGCTACATGCTCAGTCTAGAACATGTATTTTGTTATATCATGTTAGAAGACTGTACACTTTCATAGTTTCTGTGACTCATTAATACCATGTTTAAAGCTCACAAATGTATCTGTATTTTTCCCATCTTCAGTGTCTTTTTAGTGAAAACTCCTTCACATGTGTACTCCATCTGGTACATTTTTGTATCTGTAACACCTTTATCACAAATAAGATTAATACATATTTCATATTTCTAATAACTCAGGTAAATCATATGGAAATATTCCTTGTTGACCCAAGGAATCTTTTAAAACTGCTTTTAACTTACATTGATCTATGGAGTGAAAAAAATCCTTCAAATATTCAAACAATTGAATTACAGGTATGGAGTCTAAAAATTAGAACTAATTTATTTTGTTTAAGACATTCATTCATGTTTTGTTGTTTGGGTGTCTATGATTTCAGGCATGACTACTCTGTACTGGACAAGGAACTGGAAAGCTTGCCCCTGGGAGAGGTTAATTCTTATTCTCTGTAGCCAGTAGTTGCCTGTAGCTGTTTGTCTAGAAATGTAACTGTGAAATACTCCCCTTGTGCCACTCTGGCTCTTACAGTAAAAACATACCCAAAAGGATCTATTTAAATGTGTGTGTGTGTGTGTGTGTGTGTGTGTATAGTTGTTTGTGTGGTGTCTGAATTCACATACATACACATACATACACACGGTGTGTATCAAATACAATTTTTATAAGACTATCAAAGTGAGGGGTTGGGCGCAGGAGGGATTTGAGGAAGAGTAACTGGGAAGGACTGGAGGGAGGAAAAGCGAAAGTGATATAATTACATTTCAGTTGAAAACTTCTACACAAAAGGCATAAAAACAGGAAAATGGGTTTGTTTTTCATTTCTATTTTATCTGTATTAGTTTTGCTACATGTATGCCTGAGTACCATGCACAAAGGTGCCTGTAGAGGCCAGGAGAGGGCGCTGAAACTGGAGTGATCTTTGGGAAACATGTGGATGCCAGAAATCAAACTCTGATTCTCTGTAAATAAAGAAGGAACAAAGATTGAGGGAATGTCCAGCCAATAATTGGTCCAACCTGAAACCCACTCTACGGTAGAAAGCCAGCCCCTGGCACTATTAATGATGCCCTGCTATGTTTGCAGACAGGAGCATAACTTGACTGTAGCCTGGGAGGATCCAGCCAGCAACAAATCATGGAGACAGATGCTGGGATTTGCAGCCAAGAATGGGGAAGAACTTTGGGGGCTCCTGTTAAAGTATTGGGAAAAAGATGGAAGGACCTGGACGGGACAGGAACCTCACAAGAAGACCAATAGAGACAACTAACCCAGTCCCATGGGGGCTTTCAGAGACTGAGACATCAACTAAGGAGCATGCATGGTCTGGACCAATACTCCCTGCACATATGTGGCCATTGGGTGGCTTGGTCTTCTTCATATGTGGGGCCTGGCTAGTGGAAAGGGAGGGGCATGTTTCTAACATAGACTCTATTGACTGCTTTTGGATCCCTTCTCCATGGATCACTCTTGCCTGGCCTCATGGGATGAGGATTTGCTCAGTCCTGATGTGACTTGATGTGCTGGGGAGGGTTGATACACTGGGAGGGGGCTCACCTTTTCTGGGAGGAAAGGGAGAGGGGAAGGGGAAAGATGGGAAGGGAGCTGGGAGGAGAGGAGGGAGGGTGTACCTTTGGGATGTAAAGTAAATAAACTGAAATTTAAAAGAAAAAAAGACTGAAAATATTTTAAGAAAAAGAGAGGCAGCGCTGTTAATGTCTCTCTAGCCCCTATTGTCTTTCTTTTCAGATACAGTTTTAGTCAATTACAAGTTCTCCATTTGCTTAGAAGATGATGAAAGTTTACATTAGAGTTAAGTGACTTTCCAATCACACTGAAAAGAACAGGTTTTCATCGCTCAGCTGTAAGATCTTCAGTGTGGACCATGTAAGAGCTAATGAAAATACAGTTCTTGGTACTTCTAGAACTGTAAGGACTAGGGGTTATACTGTGAGCTGCTTCTAGGTACCCACAGGACTGCCCTGGAAAACTACTGCGCTCTTTTGTATTTTTATGTTTGTGGCTGTTTTAGTCATCTCAGTTTGTATATCCGGCCATCTAAGCTGCCCACACAGGGTGTATAAATGTCTTTATAATTTCATAACTAATTTTCGGGATTCTGTAGTGGGTTCTAAGAGATAGTGAAATCTCAAAGCATCCAGAGCACTGGGATTATATGATTACTGCACCATCAGAAGTTTATATCCAAATTCTTGTACTGAAGAGGAAGGAATAAAATTCTTGTAGTCTAAGAAGGATAAATTGTACCTCACTAGCATCCCAGGATGGATTCCCTAGCCACCTTCAGGTAACACTTGGCATTCCGTCTACTTGTCTTTCAGATTGATGTCTGTGTCGACGGTAGGAGGTCTGCTGCTCAGCAGGGAGATGCTTTCCAGTGCTTCTCCAAATCCCTGGGAATACTCAAAGCAGAGAAGTCTATTGGAAACCAGTCATCTATCTATAAGTGAGCAATTTTCTGTGAGAGAAAGCCAAATGATATCAATTTGTTTTAGGATTATATATCAACACACAAATATCCAGTCCCTTGAACTAATTGATCCAAAGTGGGCAATCCGTATCACTTGAGAGTTGTCTGCTTCTTGCCAAAGCAGAAAGAACTCCTGTTGCTCATTTATGAATGAGAATTTTTGGAAAGGCCATCATGAGCTTTCATCACCCTTAGATGCAGACTGCCTATTAGGCTTTCTGTGAAGGATATGTTTGGAGAATGATATCTCAGCTAGCTGATAGGCTCACCAAGTACTGCAAAGCAGTTCATCTTTTTTTAAATTTTTATTAATTATACTTTATTTACTTTGTATCCCCCCTGTAGCTCCCTTCCTCCTTCCCTCCCAATCCTACCTTTCCTCTCCCTCCTCCACGCATGCTCCTACCCAAGTCCATTGATAGGGGAGGTCTTCCTCTCCTTCCTTCTGATCCTAGTCTATCAGGTCTCATTGGGAGTGGCTGCATTGTCTTCCTCTGTGGCCTGGTAAGGTGATCAAAGGGCAGGCCAATCAGTTCATGTCAGAGACCGTCCCTCTTTCCATTACTATGAAACCCACTTGAACACTGAACTGCCATGGGCTATATCTATGCAGGGCTTCTAGGTTATCTCCCTGAATGGTCCTTGTTTGGAGTATCAGTCTCAGAAAAGACCCCTGTGCCCAGATTTTTTGGTTCTGTTGCTCACCTTGTGGAGTTCCTGTCCTAAAATTCCCTGCACTCTGCCCAAAGCTAGGCCATAAATCTTAGCATCTGCTTTGAGCAGCTTTATTTGTAATAGCCAGAATCTGGAAACAACTCTGTTGCCCCTCAACTGAGGAATGGATACAGAAATTGTGGTACAATGAAATATTACTCAGCAAAAAATTTTGCAGGTAAATGGTGGAAACTGGAAAAGATCATCCTGAGTGAGGTATCCCAGAAGCAGAAAGACATATTAGACATACAATAGTAGACATATAATATAGGATAAACCTACTAAAATCTGTACACCCAAAAAAACTAATCAAGAAGGAGGACTCTGGCTAAAATGCTCACTCCCCATTCAGAAAGGCAAACAGGATGGACATCAGAAGAAGAAAACAGGGAACAGGACAGGAGCCTACCACAGAGGGCCTCTGAAGGGCTCTACCCTGCAGAGTATCAAAGCAGATGCTGAGACTTAAAGCAGTTCATCTTATACAACAAAAATTCAGAGGCTGATAGATTCCAGACCACACGGCAGTGAAGTTACAAGTGACAGAGGTGAGAGCATTCGCCATAGTTGCTCTCCTCTTGATGAAACATGCTGGTGTGCCTCTCCCACGGCCACATTCCATTCACTCTTCTCACCCACTGGAGTATCAGTTACAGTATTCACTGCAGATGCAAGCCTGCCACTGATACCACTCTTGGAAATGACCCTATTTCAGCCCACAGACAGGTAGCTTTGCACACTTAAAAAGCAACATGGTAATTAGTTCTCTGACTACCATCAAAGCAGCCCCCAAAGCAGTGGGTGGGATAGGAAAGAAAATGAGTAAAGACAAAAGGCAAAGTAACATCAGGAAAGCTTTGATTTGATCATTGTTGATACATTGCTTCACAATATTATGCTAAAATATGTATTTCTGTTTAAATCAGAAGAGTTCTTTTGATGTTGTTGTTTTTGAATTTGGAAATAGTTACTATTCATCATCAGATACAGGCATATGAAACACTGTCTATCAAATGAATATCTCTTAAGTGTGTCAATAGTGAATGAACAGAAAAGCAGGAGACTGAATGGCTAACCATGACTAGAGAAGCAAAGAAGCAAAGAAGGTGAGTTAGAAGTTAGAGCAGGAGCCAGGATGCAGCCTGGGGACCAGAGAAGCTTGGAGAAGGCAGACAGATAAGTGTGGGAATGGGAAGGGTTAAGTATGATTGTCAGTCATGGGCTCCAGATTCAGCTATCAAATCACTGGAGTGTGAAAGTGGGTCATTGACTCTTGGATCACACGGAGATGGGCTAACCAGAGGCTCTGTAGCTGAAGTCTCATTTCTCCTCAGAGAAAAAGTAAGCAAAGTTAGCCCAGGAACACAGCAGCCAGAGGACAAAGGTTGAGTAACTCGGCTCTCCTTATGAAAGTTTAGGAGTTTGTTGATCCATGCAAATTCACGGGACCCCACAGGTATTGCTAAGTGCAGGTTATCAAGGAAAGCTGGTGTGCCCTGAGAAAGTCTCTCTACCAATTTTAGAAAGAGAAAAGTAAGAGTGTGGAGTTAAGGATAGAGGAGACAGAAACTCAGGTTATGTGACAGTATGTGAGAGGAGGGATCAGAAAAAAATGAATAATGGGATGCCGTATGTATCTCTGTTGATTAATACTTTTAAACCTGGGTTTGCTGCTTAATAAAGCTCTGAAACCTAATTTATTTCCTATGTAACTTATCTCTTGCTGCCTAACAAACAACTCCAGAATTTAGTGGGTTACCCTGTGGCCGTTCAGAGCAGGCTTGACTGATGAGTTTGCACAAGTGTCTGGGGAAACTGTCTTGTTGGCTGGAAGTTAGAGGATCTAGAACATTCTCAACTTGGATGAATGAGTGTTCCACATGTTTATATAATAAGCAAGATACTGTAAAAATGCACTGTCTTTTTTTTTTTTTCAAAATTATTTGCATCTGATTTGCTACTTTTGCATTGGCTAAAGCCACAGGAGGCTAGAGGAGAATACTGTTGGTAGCAGATTTATCTGGACATTGGTAGCTAGGCAGCATGAGTTTGCCTTACACTATAGAAAAGAAACTTATGGGAAGTCAATGTAAAACAAAATGGAATATATATAGCAATGTGGGGAAATGCCTAATAATTCCCAAGGCTTAAAGAGGGGCTGCCAGTAATTGTTTAACCCAAGTTTGATTCCCAGTATTCAAGGGTAGCTCACAACTGTCTGTAACTCCAGTTCCAGGGGATCTGACACTGTCTTTTGGCCTCTGTGGGCATCAGAACATGGGTATCAGAACATGCAGGTAAACACTCATACACATGAAAATAAAAATAAAAAAATAAATATTTAACAAAAAAGAGAGATTCTCATGTGGGCATTAAGAAAGATACACACCTACATCCCTTAACAATAGTTATACATGTGGTTTTGTTCCTTTTGAGGTTATAGTGTTCAAAAAATATAATCTTATGCCTCTGAATTTAAAAATCAAATGAAATTTTAAAATTAAGTGAAAAGAAACCAGAGGCATTATTTTTCTTATCACTATTAAAGAACCTTTTAAGAACCTTTATTAAGAACCTTTATTAAGAACCTTTTAAGTATAGGGAGAAAAGAAAGAAATGCTCGTAAGATTTAAAGTCAACGGTCCCAGGGTTTAAGGTATATGTTTGACCTTAAGTGTGGTTCATTACACTCGAATAATCTTGCAGGGTAGCTCTGTACAGGCTGTGTGGGCAGCAGTTTGGTCGCTTGTGTTGAAGTTCTTGGCACAGTCAGTAAGGGTGTTAAAAGCCTTTCTCTTCCCTCTCCTTGTCGTCCATCCACCCTTGCTCATGAAGCCACTGTAGAAGAGCCCCGATGATTAACCGAACCACGGAGACAGTCAGTCCACCCTAGTTTTGGGAATTGTAGGAATTCTGAAAATTCTGGAAAGTCTATAACTCTCCATATTTTGGTATCTAGAATAAGAGACACGACCATCTTTCCCCCCCTGTCATTTTCCATAATTATATATTTCTCATTTTCTCAATTATCACACTGCACACATTTCCTTCAGTGAGCACTGCTCTTGAGCACCCCGATTCTTTTAAGCCTGTACAACTCTCTGACTTATTATTTCGCTGTATTAATTTAAAACATTTTCTAATTATGGAACCTTTCCGATGTACAAGTTTGCATCCCGAGGAGAGCTCCTTTAATTAGAAATTAGCGGGTCAATCATTTTGAAGTTTCTCATTGCCTGTGACCAAATTTCTTTCTCAAAATATCTGTTGGTAGTTTTCACTATCAGTTACAAAAACACAGTGCCCTCTTCGGTCATGAGTATTCTCTTATTTTGTTGTATTTTCATGATAAGAATAAATCAATTACTTATGCAAGCCATAGTCAGCACTCAGAAAGCTGACCCACCAGAAGGCCTAGCTCACTACTGGGCATTAGACAGCTCCGTAAAAATCTTAGTGAAATTTTTAGCATCCTGTGTTCACAAGACTTCATGTAATTACTCATAATTATGTTTAAGTGTTCTTTGTTGTGGGTTTTTCTGCATCGTCTTTCCCCCCTTCTCTCTCCCCTGTTATTTCTCTTCATCTATGTTATCCTTTTGTTTCTCCTATCAGTTTCTAGTTTCACATTCTATTTTATAATTACTATGTTCTAAATTCTTTTATATAATTCTTTGGGGAAGTGCCCTAGATTAAGCAAACTAAATTATTAGTTTCCAGGTCTTCAGATTCCCACAATTGTACTCACTAACGCAGTAGAAGGGGAGAGGCAGGATCCTAAGACAAAGGCAGATCTGCACAGACCTTCCACTATTTCTGAGTGTGTTCATTTTCTTATGATTTCTCCTATTTTTCTATTTTCTCTCACTCTTCAAAGATAAAAAAAAAATTGATCAGACTTTTAAATCTATCTCTATTTCTATCTATGTATCAATGTATCTCTCTCTCTATCTTTCCACCTATCATGTACATAGTCAGATATATGAAATATATGTATCTGAATATATATGTGAGTACTATCAGTTTTCTCCCTGCCGTGTGGCTGTGCTGGCCTTGTCAGCTGATGGGATAGTTTCTCCCACATTGATAAGAAGCTCTAATTTTTTTTTTTTTAATCATGAGTGGCACCAAACTCCAGAATGACTGTGCGTGGAAGATAAATGCTCTCACCCTCACTTTGTTTTATTGGCAACAATTAAGCTGATGTAAAAATATATCCATGCTGCCTCTGTGTGCACACCACACTCCAGTATTCATAATTGCTCCCCGTGTGTAATGGCCTAGATGTTAATTTTAGATAGTTGGAATGGCAAGTCATATATTTTTAAACCACGGAGTCATTTTTAATTAATGTCTATTTGTTTTAATTTTGAAGCTCTGTTGAAATAATCAATAATAGAAGTTGAAAGTACAAGCTGCAGCAACAAAGTTGCATGAGTCCTTCTTGCTGGCTGTAAATTACTTGTGGAATCTTTATGATTTTTAAAAAAATATTAATAATAGGCAGAATATTATTTAAAGTATTCTATTAAATTTGCCTCTGGCTTCTTCCCACAAGGGGCCGATGTTGCAGTTCTATTTCATTTCCTATGAAGGTAAGGGACAGGGTAATTTGAAAAATCAACTCAAAGGGAAATATAGCTGTGCCACTAATGTATACTGAGGCTCTGCTTGAGATCTGTAGGTGTTAATTAAAGTGGGACCCGTTGGGATGGTTCCAGTGCTTCCTTTTGCTACAATGAGCTGCCCAGTTCCACACTGTCAGACCTGGAGCAGGTAGATCAGTTGACAAGGGCCTTTCTAAGAACAGCAGCGGGGTTGGAAGGGGGAAAGGGAGCCAAGAACATGAAACTAAGCCATGTAAAGAGCAAACAGAGCAGGAAGGAGTGTGGGGCAGGAGGATGCCGAGCTCCCAGGATAGGAGAAGCCTGGATGAGAGGAACGGATGCAGTGGCCTGGCTGTACCTACCAGTAAGCTGAAAACGCAAGATGGGGTCAGGGATGGAGAGAAAGATAAAGAGTTCTGTCTGTTTTGTTGTTGTTGTTGTTGTTGTTGTTGTTGTTGTTGTTCTGTTGTGACAGGGTATCAGGGTATCATGTACCAGGCGCTAATCTGTAACTCATTGTAAAACTGAAGATACCCTGGAACTCCTGATCCTTCTGCCTCAGTTTCCAAATTGCTTGGATTGCAGGCTGGCACTGAAACACTGCTTTCCAGAGAGATCTTACAGGGAGAAGAACTGGTAATATTAAAATCCAGCGTCTGCTTTTGGAATGGTGGTGATTGAAATAAGATAAAAGCAAGATCTTTGCAAGTAAGGAAGACAGTCACAGAACAACAATGTGCACGGAAATATTGGAATTAAATGTCATGTTTGGGGCAGGAGAGATGACTCAGGCTTTAAGAGCTCTATTACTCTTGCAGAGAACCTGATAGAAGGCTGAAAACAACCCACAGCTTCAACTCCAGGAAACAGCCAAAGCCTCTGCACTCCCATGCACACACTCACACACCAACACACACATTCACACGATTAAAAATAAAATAAATGTTGTAAAATGTCATGTTTACTGGTGAAAATAAAACCATTAAGCCAAGTCCAAAATATTAATAAATTAAGAAAGACCAAAAACAAAACAAAAACAAATACAGGATGATTTTAAATCATAAGTGAGGGTTTTAAAGGAGGTGTGAGGATGAAAATTTGAAATCTCCGTTCAAGAAAATTATGATTTAGCTGGGTGCAGTGGCACACACCTGGAATCCCAGCACTAGGAGAGGCAGAGGAAGGCAGGTCTCCATGAGTTCAAAGCCAGTCCAGTCTACAAAGTGAGTCCAGGACAGCTAAGTCTACACAGAGGAAGCCTCTCATGAGAAACAAACAAACAAACAAAAAAAGATTAATATATTCAAATATTTGAGGGCTCATGAGTTTATATGTAACCCAAATGAAAACTATATTTCTCAACTAGAAGATAGAAGAACTTTCTTTCATAGAAAAAAAATAATTTAAGTATTTGGTTTTGGCTGTTTTATTATTATCATTTATTACAATTTATTCAATTTGTATCCTGGCTGTGGCCCTCTCCGTCATCTCCTCCCAATCCCCCCCACACACCTTCTTCTTCCCCTGTGCCCCTCCTAGTCCACTGATAGGGGAGGTCCTCCTCCCCTTCTGTCTGACCCTAGCCTATCAGGTCTCTTCAGGACTGGCTGCATTGTCTTCCTCTGTGGCCTGGCAAGGCTGCACAGCCCAGGGGAAGGTGATCAGAGGCTGCCACTGAGTTCATGCCAGAGAAAGTCCCTGCTCCCCTTACTAGGTACCCCACTTGGAGAATGAGTCTATGGGCTACTTCTGAGCCAGAGTTTTATCCTTTCCATTTTTTAAACAGGATTATTTGTTTCCTTGATTTCTGGGGTTTTATTGTTGTTGTTCTTTATATATCTTGGATATTAGCCTTCTATAAGATGTGTAGTTGGTAAAAATCTTTTCCCATTCTGTGGTTGCCACTTTTTCTAAATGATGATGTCCTTTGCCATACCGGAGCTTTTCTGTTTCATGAGTTCTCATTTATTAATTGCTGTCTTAGAACCCATGAAGCCTACTCCACATCAGGGAATACATGTCTGGAACTATAAGCCTGGTCAAAAACCTACTATCTTAAGGGAGAATTTAATACTGTTGTTTAGTTAAAGAAAAGGTAATCAAACTGCCTTCTAAATACTTACATATATTTCCATATAGCACTACTGCTCTCATCCTTTGCCACAGAAGATATTTTTGTTTTGTTTTTCCTGTGAACAATGATTAAGGCAGAGATTCATAACTGCCAATATGTTGAGAATAAGAGATCGTTGTGTGCTCAGCCTTAAAGGGGGCTTCACTAACAAACACTTCAATGCCTGGGGATCACCTCAGAAGCAGGAAGAATAGAAAAGCCTGAGGGTGGAGATGAACGGAGTTGAATGATATTTAACACTGTCTTCTTGATATGTCATGGCTATTGAAACAATGAGCACAGTAACTATGACCACTTACACACACACACACACACACACACACACACAGTAGGAGCAGGGCTATTTGAGAAAAAGAAGGGTCCAGGCAGGCACCAATGAGGCAGATATAAGAGAAGATGATAAGGGGGGGGGTGAACACAATCAAAACACATTGTACAGATGCATGAAATTATCAAAAATAAAAATAATTAAACAAGGAATGGAAATAAAAGAATATTTATAGATATGGACATATGTCTGGAAATAATGATAAACTGCATTATGTGATAATATTTTTATTACTTAATGTGACTTAGAAGACATGGTAGACTAAGGAAAAAACAGAATTTAAAGGAGATGGCCATGATGTTTTCCATTTTTTAGGCTCAAATACACAGACAATGTTACTGATGAATTATTCTCATTGCAAGGTTTTAGGATGCTATGACACAGTCCTCATGAGACTGTCACTACACACAGATGTGGCTTCTTGATATTTTTATCTATTTTCACACTGTGTGTATTATCATATTCTGGATGTGATTCTCAGTTGCTTTATTTTAAAGACTAACATTTTAGCCCTTCCATTTTAATAGATGATAATTTCACATAAAAGGAAGTATAGAAATTTGGAAAAAAAAAATCCCTATCCTTAAAATTGAGCCAAGCCTAATATTAAAAGCTGCAGAGAGCCAGGCAGTGGTGGCATACAACTTTAATTCCAGCTCTTGGGAAGCAGAGGCAGATGGATCTCTGTGAGTTTGAGGCCAGTCTGGTCTATAGAGTGAGTTTCAGGAAAGCCAAGGCTACACAGAGAAGCCCTGTCTCAAAAACAAACAAACATACAAATAAAAAGAACTAAAATCTGTAGAGACTGTTCAGAGCTGACATCTCTGACTCCTTGAAGGAGCACCACTGCTCCTAAATAGACTAGACAGCTGCCATAGAGCACACCTGGAAACCAGGGCCAGCAGGGCTCTGCAAGAGAGAGCTGCGAAGATGTGGTCAACGTGTCACGAAAAACACAGGGCAGAAAACGCTAGACAACAGAACCTCTCGGTCCAACAGCACTAAAACATAAAGAGAATATAGTTCCACAGAAGCTTCCGGTTAAAGAACGGTTAATAGGTACTTTCCTTATGGTTGTTCCCAAACGTTATATAGCAATTTCCTCTGAGATGAAATATACTATCTTTGAGGGAAGCTCTTTAAGACTCAAGAAGCCAACAACACACAAATCTTAGAAAGTCTCTAAAACTAGACTCATGAGGTTCCTCCCCTTCCAAGGTGATATGAGCAGAAAGTTGGCTAAGAAGTAAGACTCCAGATTGTGGAACTGCCCTCAAATCATACAGAGAGCCCCAGGGTTGCGGATTTCATGAGTCCTCACCGATACTGAGGTGGGATTTTCACGACTCAGTTGCCGTTGCGTCTTCCATGCACCTGTAAGCAACGCTTCATCATACTCTTCTAAGTAACCCCAATGACCAAATGTTAGATTTTGGCGGTATTATCACAAGCCTCTAGCTAGGAACCAAGTGCTCAAACACATGAGCCTCGGAGGGATGGGTCACATTGAGAGCAAAACAGATGTTCTGATTCAAAACCGAAACAATTTTAAAAGAGAGAGAACACTAGAACTTTGCCATGGTGGCACCGGCAGTAATCCCAGCACTCCATGTGCTAAGGAAGGAAAAAAAAATCATGATTTGTAGGTACCAAGGGCTACCTGTTGAGTTAACGTCTGGACTGTCAAAAAGAAGATCTTGTGAGAGAGAAAGAGAGACAGGTGACTTTTGTGCTAAAAAGTATACACTTACAATGTAATTGTTATTACTAGACAGACAAAAGTAGAGAAACGGAACTATCCAAAAAGTGATCGGAGAGGAAATGGAAAACTAAGTATTTATTAGGAAACAAAAGATTTCACTGTGTCAACGATGTTTCCTTTTTTTAGAAAAAGCAGTACTTTCAAATCACATGTTCTTTGGAAGTCCATTAAAACAGAGGGAGGTGCCCAGTTGGCTGTGATGAGAAACTGGGCTCCGGATGACAGCAACCCCTTACCCTTTTATGGTTGCCCCAGGACAATCTTTCCTCTTAAGACCAATATATAAAATAATCAACTACACATATTTGTCACAAACAACCCTAATACAATAAACAGGATACGTATCTTCAAGCTCTCCCCACTATGCATTTTCATCTTTCTTGTCTGTGATGGAGCATACAGTCTACCACATTCGATGAATTATCACCCACTGCCTGCTCACTGCAAAAGACTATAGTTAGCATCTCCTATCTACTCCTTTAATGCATCCTTTTCCAGCTCCCTCTTGAAGATTGCATGTTCATGTGATTTTGAAAAAAAACAAACAAAAAAATTGTACCTAACTAGCAACTACACTATTCCCTCCATTTCACCTTAGGCTTCCTCTACCCTCCATCACTTCTGTAGGAAGGAGGGAATTGTTCTATAACAATACCAGCACTTGCTGGTTAGTGAGCTCTCTCTCATACACTGTTGGGGAGAGTGTTAACTGGTATAATCATGGTAGAACACTGGTGAACTGGCTCTTCTAAAGCTGGATACACCCACAGCCTCTGACTCAGAGTTGCCACTTCTAGCGGTACATGCATGTGTGTCTTCATAAGAGCTAATTAGTGCAGCCCAAATTAAATAAGCAAACCAAACATGCACAAGCAGTAGAACGAGCAAATAAACTATCACATGTTCATTTAAGAGAAATCTGTCCCAAAATGAGAATAAACACAACACAAACGCGTACTGTTTGCAGTAACGAGGATTAATTACACAAACATACTGTTGAATGAGGGAAGCCAGATGGTCCCTTCCCCAAATCTGGCAAAACTCATGTGTGCTACGAGAAGTTGAGGGTCTGATGACTTAGCCTCTGCACTGGGAGGAGTCCCACCCAAATCCCTGTTGGGCATTCTGCGTCTTCATCTGACCGACCATTAATCACACTGGAGCTGTTTGTCAGAAGTCACTGAACTGTCTGTTTAATGTTTGTGCACTTTTCTGTATGCACATTATGCTTCATAATATTCCCCTCCCCAAAAAGGGAACAAATCAATTTAATTAATCACATTAACAAAATAATGAAGAAAATAATAAAATCATCACACCACTGATGCAGAAAAAGCAATTTATAAAATTGAGCCTTAATGAAAATTTTCTTAGCAAAGCTGCAATAAAACAGAACTTCATTAGTCTGATAGAGAACATCTATTAGAAATCTTTTAAGGAGACTCAAATTTCCCTGTGAAATAGTGAGAGCTTTCCCCTGAGATCAGAAAGCAAAGCTAGCTGCTATCACCTAACAAACATCTCATTTCTGGCATTTCTGAACACCCTAACTGGTTAGTCTTTATAAGGCAAGCTTAGAAAGTCATTTGCCTCAGATGGGTTGGTAGACTGCCACAAAATAATTTAGATATAAATTATATAATTAACATGAGCATTTAACAAACATATTAGGGAGATAACATGTGTAACGTTTCGTTTTATTTTTAGATGTGCACATTTTAAGATTAAAAATATCAGAGAGGGTGGAGGGATGGCTCAGTGGAAAACGTGCTTGTCACCTAAATGTGAAGACAAGGGTTTGGATCCCTAGAAACCATGTAAATATGATATGGGTGTGGCAGCCCTCCTGTAATTCTAGTGCTGGCACAGACCAAGGGGCCCCCTGAAACAAGATGGGCAGCTTCTAGGCTAGTGGAATCCGTGAGCTCCTGATTTGGTGAGTCACCCTCCCTCAATACATAAGAGTAAAGAGGGACTGGGGAAGACATCCAATGTCAACTTGCACATGTGTTCAAACATATATGCACACATGCGTACACATATGTACACATAATCACATGCACATATGGCACATGCCCGTGCAAAAACATCGTGGAAACAAAAATATAAAAACTCAGATATCGATCCACTACAGAACTATTGGACAACCATGTCTGAGTCAGAGTTGTCTAGAAAAAGAGAACTGATAGAATGTGTGTGTTTGGGGGGGGATTTATTAGAACGGTTTACGGGCTGTGGTCCTGTGGATCTGACAATGACTGTCTACTAACAGGAAGTCCAAGAATCCAGTAGTTGTTCAGTCCACAAGACTGGATGATCTTCAGTGTATGCCAGAATCCCAAAGAAGTAAGTTCTAATGGTAGTGAAGGAATGAACTTGCCAGCCAGAGTAAGAGCAAGCAGGCCAAGAGAGAGAGAGCTTCTTTCTTCCGTGCCTTCTATATAGGCTGCCATCAGAAGATGTGGCCCAGACTAAAGCTGGATTTTCCCACCTCAAAAGATGTGGATTAAAAGTGGATCTTCACACTTCAAGTGATTTAATTAAGAAACAATCCCTCTTTGGGATGCCTGGGTTTTATGTAACCCAAGATGTAGACAAATTAACAACCAAGAGTAGCCATCACAACACTGTAACAGCCTGGCCTGGTGCTTTGTGTTGAATTGTTAACTATTTTGCCCCCTGAGGTCTGCTTCCTGTCTTTTACTAGCAGACATTCACCTACCCCAAAATGACATTTGCGATCCTTGTCTCCAAAATACCCCTGGCTGGCTGAATAAACGCCTACACAGCTGGGCAGGGCGGAAGTTAGGGAGTGTGGTTAAGTTTCTCATGCTTGGAGGAGTAGAAGATCACAGAAAGGAGGGGGAGATTGGTACGGGAGGACAAAGAAGCAGAGCTGCCATGGGGTAGCTTGGAGAGGAGCACACAGCCGGATGGGCATGGATGGTGGAAAGCAGCCCAGATACCAAGCATGTGCAAGTGTTTATGGATTCTGGATAGGGAATAGCCCGGATAGAAATGAGGAGAGCAATTAGCAAAAAAATATGGGACTGGGAGATAAAGAGTACTTTAGGAGGTTAGCATTTGCTCTGCCCCAGGTGAAATAAGGCTTATTAAAATACAACAGGTGTCTGTGTCTTTTATTGATTATGTTAACAGGCTAGATAATACCACCATAATATTTACAGGCTTCAATAATAAACATTATTAGCCATTTTTTAAAACATTTTCCACAACACAACACCAAAGATTGTAACAAATAAATATGTTTTTTTCTTAGTTTGTTTTTAAAGTCACTTTAGTCCTCTGACTGTACTCATGTATAGGGTGCGGGTGATAATCAGATACTTGCAGAGTGATCATCAGATTAATGACGATAAACTAGATATCTCTCCTTAAGTGTCCATTGTTTTTCTGTGTTGGCAACCTATGAACCTCTAATTCAGTGATTCTCAACCTATGGGTTGTGACACTTTGGGGGGTCGAATGACCAATGACCCCTTCACAGCGGTTACCTAAGACCATTGAAAACCACAGATATTTACATTACAACCCTTAACAGTAGCAAAATTACATTTACAAGGTAGCAAAGAAAATAATTTATGGTTGGAGTCACTGCAACATGAGGAACTATATTAAATCATTAGGAAGGTTGAGAACCACTGCTCTAAAAAAATCCATAAATGTTTTTAATGTACTAATTCACTACAGAGAGATAGAGATAGAGAGAGAGAAAGAGAGAGAGAGAGAGCACGCTAGGGACAGAGGAAGGTAGAGAAAATGAGGATACTAGGAATAACTTCATGATCTGGTAGTACTATTATTAGACCTGGGACTTCATGTTGACTTTTCAAATATCTATACAAATTCAAATTCTCAACAATGTGTGATAGATTTCCTTTCTCTGCATTTTCACCAGAATTGGCTTTTTCTGTGAAAAAATTATACATACATACATACATACATACATACATATATATGAGACTCATACATATATAAATTCTCTTTCACTTTTTCTTCTTTCTAATTAAAGATGCCTGGTAGAACTTCTTGTAATTGTTTGCATTCTTTTTATTATTGTCATTAATATCTACTCATCATATGTTAATGCGGCTCATGTATGTGATAGGACTATGATGCCTCTGGCTTCCTTAGATTCTCAGGTTGCTCTGTGCATAGTCAGGTTCCTTTGTAGTTTTGTATCAATAATATATTATCACAAAGGTAGGGATTATTTTCCCTACCGTTGTGAAAAGTGACACTGATATTTTGATGGACTTGGCACTGAATCTGTATATTGTGTGAAATAACAAGGACCTTTCCGTGATATATTAGTTCTTCTAAACCATGTGTAGAGGGCTGAAGAAATAACAGTATTTAAGGAGCACTTTAAAGAGTTGGGTACAGCTCAGTGGTAGGAACCTTATCTAGTTGTGAGAACCTAGATTTCATCCTAAGCACCAGAAAAATTAAAAATAAAAAAGAAGTAAATAGAAAACAAGCAAAAATGTTCTACTCCAAAGCCACCAGAGCCTCTAACCCTGCTAATTAATACATTTTGTGCAATCCTCACATAATTTTATTCAGAGTTTAGAAATGGTTCATAGCTCTTGTCATTCTAATTTAGAAGTAGTAAAATACAGCTTGTTTTTTCGCAGATACTATGTGACTTTTAGCTTCTCATAAAACATCACGTTTTCCATTTTAGGAAGAACAAAAGGGTCTATCATAATTGGCAACATTCAAAACAATGGTTCTCAGATCCTAAAACAAATTTAAAGATCTCAATTCTCTGCCTGAGGATCACCACTGCAGAACCGGCAGGAAGAGAGGCTTATCTGGCCGCCATCTGGCTGATTGAGAACACCCGGATTCCTTCGTAGTTATCCTTAATGGCTGGAAACTTAGTTACCTGTTGATCGTGCTTGTCCTCAGCAGGGCTCTGAGCTTGTCTGGTGGCAGGCACTGCGTTGGGAGTCAAGGAGAGAGTTATGAGTGTAGGCTTGCTGGGGTCCTACCTCTGCCCGTCTTTTCCCTATTGTTCTTTCCACTCTCGCTTGTATTTCATTTTTCCATACAGACGCTCCATGAAAACAGAGAGTATTGTTTAGACACCCACACCCCTACCAAGCGTCTTTGTTTTGCTTCCAGATCAAATAAAGTATTCTGATTTGGTTGCCGCTAAAGATAAAAAGGAATTATCAGAGATATAAAGAGACTTGTTTACCCCAAATTAAAAGTACAATGGAACAAGCGCTGCTTTGTTTTATAGGTAATTTGTGACTAAACACACACCACAATAATGTAGTTTAGAGATGGCTCCTACAGACCACACTATTATGTCTCAGAAATAGAATTTTTCTGAAATGTATTTTATTCTTACACTAAACATTATTTATAATTGCAGTATATGCTGATCTGCAATTCTTTCTTTTAAACACTGGATGGGAAAGCTCTATAGTACGCAGTGGACAGAGGCCCAACAAGTGCTGTATCTTCCGGTTGTTGTACTAAATAATTGCATCTTTAAAGAAATGGATTTATACATTTTTGTACATGTATCCATTTATAAAGTATCTGTGCGCAGTTTAGGCTTCTAAAGGATGACAGACAATAAGTCATTGCCCCTAAATATGTTTTTGAATAGTGCAATAAAAAATCACCAAGTGTTCCAAATAGATAAGAACTTTGCTGACATTTATTGCCATGTTATATGTAATAGTGCCTTTATAGACAGAAGAGGACCCATTTGCGGGTAGTTTTGATTCTTACAAGGCTGCTTTAACTTCCCTTTCAGGGGCTGGAGAGATGGCTCACTGGTTAGAAGCCTTTGTTGTACTTGTAGAGGACCTGCATTTGTTTCCCAGCACCCACAATGAGCCGCTCACAACTACGTCCAAGTCCATTTTCAAGGGATCCAACGCTCTCTCTTCTGAACGATGTGGGTAGCTACACACACACACACACACACACACACACACACACACACACACTGGATAGGGGCTCTATCCAGTAAGAGGAAACTGTATAACCAAGCAGCCAGTCATGTGAATATTTGCGTATCTCTTGAATATCATGCCTGTATGCATTACCTACTGGATTGAGCCATTGAGACATCCTTCTCTGACACCACATCCAACGAAACAGCCACCGTGATTGACATCATCCTACTTCTCTATTTTTAACCATTGCACGCTGAAACCAGAAATGGTAACTTTTCCATAATCAAGAAAGAAAAAAAAAAACAATACATGACTTGAAGGTTTTAAATATTATGGGTGTAATGCAGCTTGCTGTCAGCACACATCATTCCATAATATAAACACTTTCTTTTTCAAACTAAGTTGTCCTTTATCTTATCAATCATGTGGCTATTGTGATATTAAGGGTGGCATTTACCCCTAGCAATCTTCTAATCATATTTTACCACCCCCTACAATCTCATTCACATCTTTTTATTTAAAATTATATGAAGAGTACTTTTCTCCCTGAAACTCATTTTAACAACAAAAAATCTAGGATACATCATTGTCTCAAGAAAGAAAGAAAGAAAGAAAGAAAGAAAGAAAGAAAGAAAGAAAGAAAGAAAGAAAGAAAGAAAGAAAGAAAGACCCATACTTATGAGCAGATTGTGGGCTGGAGAGATGGTTTTAGCAGCTAAGAGCACTTGCTGCTCTTTGAGAAGACCTGGTTTGGGTTCCCAATGCCCACACATAATCATCTGTAATTCCAGTTCCGATGGACCCAACACCCTTCTCACATCTGCAGACAACAGGCATGCGTGTGGTGCACAGGTATGCATGCAGGTAAAATGGGAATACATATAAAAAGATAAAGTGAATGAGTCTGTAAAGGACAGATAGTGTTCAATATTTGATACATTTCATCCATGTGGCATCTATGTACAGGTCTCTTGTTTTGCTGGCCTCTCTCCTGTGATCAGGGTGAAGAGACTGAATGAACACACAATACAGTCGACAGTGCCCTGATTGCACGTGAAAGCAGAGCTGCGGGAGCCTCTGTCTACAGCATGATCTACCCTGGTACCAACCCTCAGCTACAATGTGAGGCAGCAACTGTTTGAGGCGGTCAAACAACTATCTAATTAGCAGGTACCCCAAACTGATCTGAGCTCAACCTGTGATTGACAGGTTTCTCTAATGCTTGACTTTGCTTATAACTCAGGACCAAGGTGAGAAAACCCTTCCCCAATCCAATAACTTAAAATAAAATGCAGCACCATCCAATTAATATGAAGTCCCACTGTCTTTAGTCTGCCTGCACTTTCTCTACAACAGCCACCGATCAGGACATCACACCTGAAAGCTTTATCTATGAAGCATTCTGTGTCTTCTCCTTGCTCTGGAATCTCTGCTAAGTGTGATGAGTTGGTGGCCAGTTGTCCTGCTTCCGTAAACTGTAAAGTATTTGTAATGCTTGCTGTCACCTGGGTTAGCTTCATTTCTTGCAGCAGAGTAGGGAGAATAATGGCTCTTATGTGCTTGTCACATAGGAAGATTTCAGTGTGAGTGTCACATGAGAAGAGACAGATTCTGCTGTTGTTGTTTTCAGTGGCTGCTTCTTGCCAAGAACATGGTTTTATTCCTGTTTGCTTTTCAACAATGGTATCTTCCCTCACAGTGCAAATTCTTAAGTATCTGTTCAGGGGCAACTGGATTCCTTAATTTCTTACTCAGAGCCAACTGTTTCACTGTAAGAATGAATCATCGCTCACTTGAAAATATAAACTCTTAACTGCTCCAGTTTTTTGAAACTCCGTGAGCGCCTACATAACATGACAAATGGAAGATTCCACACCTGACTTCACAGAGCAGGTGGCACACTGCAGTCAAAACAGGAACACTAAAAATATCACGTAAAATTACCTTCAGGCTGTTTTCATAAGGTGTATGTGAAATATAGATGAATTTCATGTTTAAATGTGGGTCCCATCCCTAAGACATCTCATTTATATTCAAGTATTCAAAAATCTAAAACAACAACAAAACATTCTGAAATCCAAAACACTTATAGTCCCATTCTGTAGAGACAGAGAAAGTGAGATCTGGACCAACCATGGTGTAGGAAAAGAAGCCTAAAGGAGCATAGTGATAGTTAGATATGCGCATATAATATGATGAGAGGAGGTAAATAATAAAGGTTTAAACAGGAAGGAAAGGGAGAAAATGGGAGACACAAGGTGGCTAAGAAAAACAAAGGATGCAAGCTCACACCATATGGAAACCTACTACTTTGTATTAGGAAGGAGTTGGAATGGAGTTGCTCTACATGAGGAGATGAAGCGGTCCCAGAATCCATGGATTACCAAGCAAAAATCCAGTGCCCAATGATGTACCTCATAAGTTATTGATCATGAAGGTCTACAACACAAGCTATCAACATAGTCTTGACTGCTCATCGGATCTAGATGGAAAGACCCTATTGGGGAAGAAAGCGCACACCTCCGTTGCAAGGCATGGAGAAATCTAAACTGGTACTGGACTGGAATCTTTCTCCTTGCTTCTGGGCTTCTAGTGCTGTGTGGCCACTGAAGGAGAGAAGAATCAGCCACGGTCTGACTGGGTGATGGACTTTAGTGCGGCAATGTCAGCCTGCCAGGCAAAATGTGCCCTTATCTAATAGTGCCACGTCTATTATGGCGATAACAAAGCACTTTCTGATTGAATTTGAAGCCTGCCCCACAGGAAGGAATTCATACCTGGTCATAAGTGCATTGCTGGGAGAAACACGGGCCCTAAGGGCAACACATTGATGTTATTTTGCTGGTTGTATATGCTGTCAAATTGATTTCCAAACATTTGTCTTTAGAACTATATACACTGTGTTCAACTTTGCTCAGAGACGCTTCTGTGCGTAATAAACACCAGTGAATGCTACTCAAGGTGTTGAGAATAAATGCTCATTGAATGTTCAGCCCTAAACAAGACATCTGTTCAGGGAACATGGCAGAAGGAGGGGAGGAAAGAATGTAAAACCTGGATGAGGGGGAGGAGGACTGTGAAACACTATTTAGGTTCAAGATGAGAATGTGTATTGTAGAACTCTACCTGTTGCCAGGGAGCTATAAGCAATCAACAGACATTGAAGGAAGGAAGGAGAGTCACTGCCTTCAGTGATGTAGCCACTGGTGAATTTCCCATGCTCCTGTGGGTGTCTCCACACCCATGCTCACATTAAACAGTATTGTTTAAACTCAGAAACAAATGAGCATGAAAGTGCAATGGGACTTTTATGAAAAGAGGGACAAAAAAGGATAAGGAGGGTGAATATGACCAGAATGCACCCTAAACACGTATGAAATAGTCAAGAAAGAATAAATTGCAAAGAGTTGGTTCTTTATTACTAGCTTATGATTTTACATCTAATGTTGTACATGGATCCCACATCAGCATGAATACCAGTAGGTCAGTAGTTGAAAAGGAATAAATTAATGAGTTGTTCTCAGTTTGTATGAATACGAATTCTCTCAAGAAAAACTTAAGAAATAATTTTCCAGGAACTTCAACTGTCTTTGCTCATCTGATTTACAATGTACATACTACAACTTCAGAAGCTTTAAAAAGCGGTACTTTTTCTTGGAAAATCTAATCCCAAGAAAACGAAGGTAAGGAGAAAGAGAAGCAAGAAATGATGGGAATTAGTGAAGAGGTTGTAGGTTACACAGATGGGCACTGCCTCACTAAAGAACCATCATGTCTGTGAGCCACAGAGGACAATCTCTGACTGTACTGCAAGTCCCCGTACAACATTGAAAGGTCAGAGGACAGAGAGAGTGATACACTTGCCAGCTTGCTCTCAAACCTGCCCCTCTGGTAGTTAAATCTTCCTAATTCTGCCTTGTGCCACCTGAGCCCAGTGTCCCCTGAAGAAGCCACATGCTGCACAGTCCGTGTGCATGCCACTTCATGCCTGCTTAAAAGCAGAGCGAAGAGCCATAGCTTGGGTGGGTCCATCAGTGCGGGATGGCCCATCAGTGCGAGGACCCTGGGTGGGTCCTCGCACTGCTGGAACATTGGTGTGTCCAAGCCAGCATCCTCTCTATCACCAGGTTCCAGGTGCAGCTCTCTCTCAGAGGAGTGCAAGGTAGCCCACACTGCCACTAGATGATGTGGCTGTAGGCAGAGCCACTTGGAGGTTGTGGGGGTGGGAGGGTTAGAAAATTGTGGCAACAGATTAAAGGCAACATAATCCTTGAGAGAGAGAGAGAGAATTCTGCAAAAAGTGGGGAGAAAAAGCTATGTGTTGTAAAATTTATGTTGCTGGAATAAATAGCCACCTGCTATTCTAACACAGAGAGCAAATAAAATCACAATATTTAATAATGTTAGCTCCCAAATCATTTGTCTTCAGCCGGTGTGAGTCTTGAGAAGCAACAGTGAAAATTAAATTAATCTACCCCCTGGGATTACGGATTGAGTTAGGCTGCCCAGGACTAAGACAAATATAAAGAAAGCATAAAACATAGTTTTATGCCTGAAAGCAGTTATTTTGAGGGAAAAGATCAATATTGCTTTTGATGTGAAAACATATTCCTACACACATAACAAGCAAAGAAGCATTAATTCAAGGAAAACCCACACTTCGTGGAATGCCACAATGTTTTGGAGGGTGACTATCTATGGCAAGAAAAATGATAGTTTCATTGCTGGGGGATGTAGCTCAGTGGCAGTGCTTAAGCTATACGCACATGGTCCTAGGTTCAATGTTCAGGTTTGGCACACACACACACACACACACACACACACACACACACACACAAAACAACAAGAACAAGCTGTCAAACAAAGACCTGGAAACATTAAGTTGAAAGTGCTTTGCAGTATCTTAAGGGGCTGGAGAGATAGCTCAGTGGTTAAGAGTGTGTATTGCTTTTGCAAAAGATCTGAGTTCAGTTCCCAGCATCCATTTCAGGAAGTTCATAACTGAACCTCAAGGGGATCCAATGCCCTCTTCTGGCCTCTGAGAGTACCTGTATTCATGTGCACATACCCCGACACAGACACATGTGTACATACACATAATAAAAAGAAAGTTAAAAAATAAAAATTTTCAGCATCAAGTGTTAATTACATGAAATAAAATGTTATTACTTTAATTAATATGTATTCATGTCATAAGGATATAGACAATTTTAATTCTGAAGTAATTCTCTAACATGTCTACATGCCAGCGTCTGGGTTATGAATAAAGCATCTCTTCAGGGCACACATGATATTATGACTCTAATCATTAAAAATGGCCCTGAAGCATATTAATGTGATAAAATTAAAACTAATCCATGAGAGATATGTAAACATTGGGAAACTGAATTACTTTGCCCTCTGGGTTCCTGTGAGTATCAAGCCCAGGAAGAATACTGCTTGTATTCAATACTCTTTTGGATATAAAACTGCGCTATTACAACCTCTGCCATCTTCCATGGCTCCTCAAGTAGGATCTTCCCCTTTCTCAATCCTGATGGGGTAGTCTTCCTTGTTTATTTCAGAGTAAAACATTTCTAGAGATTATACCACTTGCCAATCTTTTATCCCTGCTCATCCCCAACCTGAATGATTATTCTGGTGAACAAATGAATGTATGCATGCATGAATTAATGATTGGCTGAGTGTGGCTTGTGATATAATGGGAACCACAGTGGACCTGAAGTTAAAAGGTAGATTTGAAATGCCTAGCATGAGACTCCCACCATTTGATGTTTGAGCCTTAGACCTTTATGTAATACAAATATTCGCCATAATAACTAGGACACAGAAACAATTGTCAAAACAAGAGTCTATAATGCAAAGAGCTTTAATGGAGGTAAAAATGTGTTTTCCTGCTTCCCTGCTATAGGAACATAGGAATTCTAGTCTAATGTGGCAGTTACAGAGTTGGGAACTCAGCTCTGTTGTTCTTGTCATTGTAACAGTTCTTACAGAGACAGTCATGACTTTCTGGTGTGGGTACCCATTGTCTAATCTGCTGTATTCACATTTTCAGTAGCACCAAAGAAAAAAGAGGAGAGGAAGCCATTCTTCCTTTTAACTGTATAACCATCCTTGAATGAGAACTGCCCAACACTGGCTCACAAAAGCCATTTTCACATTTCCAATGTGTGTCTGTGTGTGTGTGTGTGTGTGTGTGTAATTTGTTTGTTAAACCTGGCCTTCATTAAAATTTAAATTGCAGGTGCTGAAGCGATGGCTCAGTGGTTAAGCACACTTGCTGCTATTGCAAAGGATCTGGATTCAGTTCCCAGCACCCCAGTTCAATTGCTCCTATCTGCACTATTTCCAGCTCCAGGGAAATCTGCCATCATCCGTTGGCCTCTGAGAGTAGCTGCATACATGTAGTACACACATTTACACACACGCACAAACAGAGAGAGACAGACAGACAGAGAAGAGATAGAGACAGAGATACACACATATACATAAATCAAATTAAATCTAAAATGACATAACTCAAAATTAAGCATGTTATATCAAAATAACACAGCAGAAACTCAGAATTTTCCCTTCATAATTACACGATTCCCTTTGATTGTTATCTGTGTGAAGTTAATCATTTCTATCATGAAGACATGAAAACCTGATGGAATGTATGTTGGTAGCTTGAACTCAGTCATGTTGCCTGTGTTTATATCATAAACACCCGCAAACAACATTGGGGTGAAGGCTGTACTTTACTCTTTGGTTGATTGTCTAGATTGAGAGTTGAAAGTCTTTAAGCTGAAAATGTTTTTGAAATATAGTTTTTTTAAAATTTTTAATCATGTATACATGTGTACACCTAATTCTCAGAGATCATTCGGAAGAGGGGAGCAGAAAGATTGTAAGAGTCAGAAGACAAGGACTCCTGCTCTGAGAACAGGAGTTATTCAACCTAAGCTCATGAAAGGAACCAACCTGAATGAATATATATTTTTAAATGCCACTTGTTGTCTCTAGTAATCAAAGAACTCTCTCACTGTGAATGGTGGCCTGTAGGCTACGGAGCAGTTTCTAAAACTTCCAACTTGCTGATGTGGTCAGCTGTGCAACAAATTCTTCTAGTCATGAGAGAGGCTGTACCTAGGGCATCTCAACAACATGGCTTACAAAGCAACGCCTGCAAGTGACCAAATCCCTTGACATGTCAATGGAAATGGTGGGAATGTCCTGTTGGCAATGACGTCACCATTAGAAGAGCTACAGGCACTCAGTGTCGTCTGAGTGTGGATGGGAGCACGTGAATCCAGGTGCCACAGAGGCCACAGGAGGCAAGAGAGTTACGCGTAGATACAAGTCACGTGCATCCCAACATGGATGATGGGAACCAAACTCAGGTTCTCTGCAAGAATAGTAGGTAAATCCTAACCACTAAGCAATCTCTCCAGCCCCAAGAGTCATTCATTCATTCATTCATTCATTCATTCATTCATGTGTTTTGCAGTTTTGAGCATTATTGAGAGAGTCAAGGAAGTGCATGTGAAGCCATTACATACACTTGCAAAGCTCAGGACCCTTATCAGTACATCTTCTACCTGGAATGTTTACTTAATTTTAAAAAAGAAGGATTAATGATGCAAATTAAACCCAAATGCTTCCTTACAGTCTATCGGAAGATTCCCTGCCTCAGCTTCTACCAACTGGTTCATTTCATGGCTTAGCTCATGGCTCCTCCAGTTTCAAAGCTGGCCAATAATATTCCCATTTATGCTGACTCACTATCACAGTTTGAATATCTTCTGCAGCATGAGCTGGGACCCAGTAAGCAGTCTCCTTTTCTCAAAGTCTGCTGTGCTTTACCATAATCTCGTCACAAAGCACAGTATTTACCCCATCATTGTAGGTCTTTCCCACAGCAGCTGGATGGATGAGGTAAGAGCTGGGAGCACTTGGAGACATTTTAGAATCCTTCCTTCTTCCAAGGGAAAATCTCATTCTCTCTTGTACATAGCTGATATTTTTATTTTGAGAGCATACGGTGGTCATGGAGCTAAAAGCAACTTAATTTGACTAAACTTACAGATTCTATAAGGCTTAACTTACAGTAGAACTCTATAATCATATTTAAATATAAAAGACAGTGGGGTATGTTTGGCCAGTTGAAGTTTGGAACCCAGGGTGAAGGTTTATTCTTGATGCTCTTTGATTGGACAACTTTCTCTAAATCGCCCTGAATGCTTAGTGAGCCCATTTACAGGGAAGGTACGTAAGACAGACCCACTTCCTTTCTATCTGCAAAAGAAATGCCCATTGAACCATGTTTTTCGTATTATCTGGAGTAGATATTCCTTGTTGTCTCCTTTTCTCTGTCTCTCTGTCTTCTCCCCTCCTTCCTTCCCATCTTTCTTATACAACTAGCACACTTAGAAATGTACATTAAAATCAAAGCCACCAGAAGCTTAGTAAAGGAAACCAGTACACACCCTCTGAACAAGATCCAGGCAGACTTGTATTTAAAGTCATCTGTTTCCCATAATCCATTTACAAATCATTCGGCAGCTTTGTAAGAAAATGAGAAGGTAATTGTCACAAATTCAACTCCTTGTGCATCCCAGCCTTTTAGAGAGCTGACCTATGCATCTTTCAGCAAAGGTACAACTTTTGATTCGGGTCTCTTTAAATAAAAGAAGCAGTATTTTGGCATCACTGGTTAACAATGACCTATCACATATACAGAAATGAGACAATAACCACCAGGCTGGATTTTTCACAATGTCTGCAGAAAGAGTAGATGACACACAAAGACTCCCTTCATCTGTCATTTCAAATACCCAAGATGTCACTTCTATTTTTTACCTCACTTTTTTTTAAACAAGGATGATGAAAATGGATCTTAAAGATTCTGAAGGGAAATCCTACCGATACATAGAAAACACACATGCCTCGAGATCATAAGAGTTATTTATTCTTAGTTCTTTGTTTCATGGGCCATCGCATGAGGCCGTAAAGACCATTTATACTCCCAGAATCCCCTGCTGCCTGGAAACCAGACAATACTTGCATTGCCTACCTCCTGTTCCTCACTCCAAACAAGGAAAAGAAAATAAAAAAAGTCCAAGAACAGCAGGAAAGATTGAACTGATAGAAGCAGCAACAGCAAAACAGAGCAAGCGTGGTGCTCAGAGATACCCCCCCAACTCCCAATGGCATTCGCCTGGAAAACACTTTTGTTAGTGGTGCTTGATCTTGGTAAAGAAATGGGGTCATACCATTATAGATCTCTTGTTGACAATGGGAAATGGAAGAAGAAATAAGAGAAAAGAGAGAAACAAAGGCAGATGCAGAGAGAAAATATAGTAAATGGGTGCTAGCCAACAAAGTCTGTGCTCTCTGCTTGTAATATCAGCATCTGCATTGTTTTCTTAGCCTCTTCACACACACAATACATGTAAAATATTTATTCATATATATATATATATATTTTATGCTAGAGAGCTGTGATTAGAAAATTTCATTTTAATAAGCCCACAAGAGAAACATCGTGAGACCACATATTCCCGAGAAACGAAAGATAACCAACATTAAATTTAGACCTGATCTCTTAGAAGCTTCACTACCCACAAGCCCCCATGCTCGAGGACAATGGCTGATCCACCTGCAGCCTTCTCTCTGAGAGGGGGAAAGCTAGATACAGACATTTGCTGCATAGCTGACCACATCAGCAAGTTGGAAATTTTAGAAACTGCTCCGTAGCCTACAGGCCACCATTCAAAGTGAGAGAGTTCTCTGATTACTAGAGACAACGAGTGGCCTTTAAATATATATATTCATTCAGGTTGGTTCCTTTCATGAGCTTAGGTTGAATAACCAGAAAATGGTGTTCAGGAGTCCCATACCCACTGAATCCACTGGGCGTCAATGATAATATCCTATCACCTTGGGCACTGCAAGAAGCAAATGATGTGTTCTCTGTCAATGACTATTGTTCCGGCAGCCAGTGTTTCACTCTGCTATTTTGCTCTTTCCCAGAGTCAACTGAGAACTATATTGTTCAAATTCCCTTTTTTCCAAAGGCTACAGATCTGATTTGTTTTATGTCAACTGAAATTCATTCCCCTAGAATTTTTTTTTAATATTTTATTTTTACTTTAGCTTGCAAGGTGATGGGTTTTCATGTGGAATTTCCATACATATTTCATTTTGGTCAATTCCATTCCCCTATTCCCTCTCATCCCGTGAGATTTTGAAAAAGGCAGGAAGCCCGTGCTTCACCTTGCCATATCCTCTCATCAGATCTGAGGAGCAAAGGCCTGAGATGGTAGATGCAAGATAGTGTCTTCCACAGGGACTTTCCCTGGTCATTCATCTCAGTGATCACTAGCAGGAACATCCTTCCACCTTATCTTTGTGTCACCAGTACTTTCCTGACACTTGGGACCAGAACTCCAGTGATAATTCCAGAAAAATAATATTTAGCTTCTGAGCATCTGGTGGCTTCTTTAGCCTTCCCAACAACATTTAAACACCCAATTCTCTCTTTCTCTTTCCTTTTTTTTTTTTTTTTTTTTTTTTTACAAATATCTAAGGTGGTATTGCTATTTCTAGATGACATACCTCTGACCTGGTAACTCAGACAATGAGCAAAGACACATTGATA
This sequence comes from Meriones unguiculatus, assembly GCF_030254825.1. NCBI lineage: Eukaryota > Metazoa > Chordata > Mammalia > Rodentia > Muridae > Meriones > Meriones unguiculatus. The sequence goes on along the minus strand of NC_083358.1, from coordinate 14,727,374 downwards.
TTTCAACCCTTAGTATATCTTTAGTAGGAAATAAAAGTCTAACCTGCAAATAGCCAGGTTATCTGACTGAAGCAGACTAGCCTGGTTTATCAGACTTTGTGTGTGTGTGTGTGTGTGTGTGTTTACATGTGTGCCAAAAAATCAACCGCATGTGCTCCTTAGAAGCTATCTGAAGCTATCTGCCTTGCTTTTTGAGACAGTGTCTCTTTTTGACCTTGGATTTACGAAGAAAAAAGGCTTTAAAATATATAAAATAAAATTAAGAGTCAAGTAAGACAGAGGCAATTTACTACATGGCGAATTTCTTCAACTTCTACACATGCTCACCAAACCATTGTCTACACAGCAGGAGAGCAAGTGCTGACCTTGTATCATAACATAAACACCATCACAAGAAATCAATATTAATTACCTTGTACTGATCATGCATTGTAAACTATAAACATGATTTATTTCATGTTACCAAGTTGCCAAAACAAAGCAATTTAGTCAGTAGAGAATGGGTGCCTGTTTCAGAAGGTTTGCTTGCAAAGAAGCAAGTGTATAAGTTCTGGTCTCTAGCGTAACAAGTGTTGTATAAAGAGAGAAGAAATGCAATCTACTTCTCAAGATAGTAAGGAAATGACGTTGTCAGATTACCGAGGCTAGCTCATGAGCCAACATGCCTCATAATTTGTTACCAAGATATTTCGGGTTTGATTCAATTGCCCACCTTGTTCTTCGCATCCAACAATCTAATCCAGTTGTTTATAAAGAAACCATGAGGTCATAATGCACAAGGAATCATTACTGCAGTGTCAGCCACCCTGCAATGCTAAGGAGACCATGACGCAAGGGAGGGTGAGGGACCACACGGATAGGGAGAGTCGGACACCAGGGGGTTGGTAACCCTGCTTTAAACTTTAAAAATGAAATGGTGAGAGAGTTCCTCCCGCCAGAAGCACTGAATCAGAGTCGGCCTTTTAACAAGATCCCAGATGATTCATTGGCAAATTAAATTTTGAGAAGCTTGGACCCTTGATTCATTGGCAATTACCAGTTGCACTCTTGGAAGAACAAAAGAAGGAGATAAAGACTCTTGGATTTATCCTAGAGAAACGCATCTCTAGTCACAGAAGACAATATTCTGAAAAATAAATACAAAGACATGCCAGGAAGCCAACCTCGCCCATCCCAGTTTCTTTAATAAAATCAAATCCTGTCCTGGGGATCTTGCTTTATGGAGTACTGTGATCAAGAAGGTTTATCTCACATCTTCTAGTTAAAGAACCTTAAAATATGTCCTGTGAGAGGGGAAGGGCATTATTATGTTATGAGCCAGTTCAGGTACATTTTAATTAAGTAATATGCAAAGTCTTGCAGTGTGACTGGCAGAATGATTTAGAAGTGAATTAACTACATCTTTTACTGTGGCCATCCCTGTTGTCATTTGACAACGCAGCCTATCAACTCTAGGGAAGGTTCTGGTATTGCACACTTATCCCTGAAGCCAGGGGAACGAAATTCTCTCTCCCCAAAGCTGCAGAAACTCACCCTCTCTTTCTATTTTTAATCCTAGCTGATTCTAGAGGCTTTTTACCAAGTAATTTGTTGCTGAACAGTTGTCCTCCAAGCAGCTGCCAAGAAGCCCGGCATTTGCAGCCTCGAGTTGTGTCCCGTATTGGCGCCTTCCCAAATGTCATTTCCTACAAGGCTTTTCTTTCAACCGATGCATTAGGATCTTTGAATGAGAACACAAAATTAAATAGAAAATGACATTCACGAGAAAAGATGTTCCTACCCAATGCCCCGAGAGTCCCTACCCATCTGTCATTGCTCCCTTCTCTGTCTGTCTCTTGGTATTCGACACATCCCAAGAAGTCTGATATAAAATATAATCAGTAGATGCTTTTTATACATCAATGTAAATTAAGCACTGGCAACCCATAAAACATTCTGTTCAGCCTGGTTGATGTCCTCACTTAGGAAGGAACGCAGTATCTAGAAGGTACTTACTATTATCCTTCCTTCAAACCCCCACTCAAATGAACATGACACGATTCTCCCCGAATCATCAAGAATGAATATCCTTTCATGGCTTTGAAGACTTTTGTAATTTGTTTGTTTTTAAGATTTGTTTCATTTTTAATTATGAGTATGCATTTGGGTTTGGGCTGGGGAGGGGGGTATTTGAATGTCATTGCAGGTACTCACAGAGTCCAGAAGAGGGCACCAGATCCTCCAGAGCTGAAAGCACAGACAGCTGTGAACCTGAAAGGGATGCTGAGACCCAAACGTGGGTCCTTTGTTAGAGCAGTAAGTGCCTTTAACCACTAAGCCATCTCTCCAGCCTCAAGGTTTGTAAGTTATAAAATTAATTTAAAATTACAATACAAAAAAATCAATCTTTAAAAAGCAGAGTGGAAGAGAGAAGAAGAGATACTTGGGCGGGTAAATGAATGGCCAGTTGGATGAATGGACTATATGGATGAGTATACAGACATCTAACTGGTGATAAGTTCCTAGTAAGTAAATTAAAAATGAAAGCAGAGTACCGGATTTAGAAAACCGTTATTTCAAGGGAATTAAACCTTTATTTCAGGAACAAATACGTAAGATCCATGGAAACTGGCTTAACAAGCAATGGGAAAATGCATCAGGAAATGAGAAACAAGGACCTAAATAGCTGTGAATTGAGAAGACATAGTTAAAGGCTGAAGACAAATGTTCAGAGTAAGGGAGAAAACAAGCAGATCACACAAAGCAGCCATGGTGGTGACACAGAAAAATACCTCCAGTGTTTTTAGTCATTCATTAATTCATTCAACAAACAATCATTAATCCCCTTCTCCTAGAAGAAAGACAAGACAGATTCAGGTCATTCCTTCCCTACCTTCTAAAAGCCTGTGGTATTTTGGCTGGGGAGAATAAGCTCCTCAGCTGATGAATGAAAAGAGCGTGAAATTCCACAAACCCTTCTCTTGGTCTATTTTAAGTAGGGAAGTAGACAAAGATCACTGACAAAAGCTTTGTGAAAGTTAGATCCAAAGGCTTATAAATTACTTGTGGTGTCCTTGAATTTCCCCCTTACCAAACTTTACAGGCTAAATTAATCTATAGTTAGAATGAAACTAAAGTTTTAATTTCAATAGTGAACATAATTTTTTAAATTGTTATAAACAATATTTTAGATGAATATTCTCAATGATTCAATATTCATCTATATTCTAGATGAATGGATATATAATCTAGATAAATAAAATTGTAAACATTTCTTTCCATTTCTTTAAGTGAACTAATATAAATATTATTTATGTACATGGAGGAGAGTGGGAAAGAATGAGTGAGGAGTTAGCCAGTTCAACACAACACCTTTTTTTTATATCTTCCTCTTATTTAAATAGACTTTTTCTCTCATATAATATACCCTGAATACAGTTTCCATTCCCTGTATTCGTTCAGTTCCTCCTCAAGCCCCCTCTGTCCAGACATACCCTCTTTCTCATTAGAACACAAAGCGGCTTGTAAGGGATAAAAATAAAACAAGATAAAATAAAACTAACACATTGGGATTGGACAGACAAACAAGAAGAAAAAGAGCCCAAGAGAAGGGAGAAGAAGGCAAGAGATTTTAACAGACACTGGGTAGGTGCTAGAATATGAAAATTCTCATGGGATAGGGCTGCCATCTTCTGAGAAAGGGAGCTTGGAGTCTTGAGGGTATGAAATGTAATAAAGTGACAGGCATCCAGCAGAACCATCCATGCTCAGCCTCTTCCTCACCAGCCTCCAAGCAGCACACAGTCTGCTTGGAGAACTGTGAGAAGCAACACGCTGTTCTCGTTTTGAGCCACAGAAGCCAGAGACTTATTTGTTCTGGAGAATCCCATGAAGCTGAGACAAGGATTGAGCCAGTGAGATCTAGAAGTTAGGAGACAGCAATGGGGTAGATGGAAGAAGGTCCATGTTTCCTTCATAACCCATCATGTAGCCTCTCTGAGACTCTAAACAGCCCTCAGATTTTCAGTATGCAAATGTTTGGTTGAGAGAGAGAGAGAGAGAGAGAGAGTATATAAAAATCTCCACACTGAAGAGTAAGAGAGAAACCATAAATCAACTAGGGTCAAGTAGTCCAGCAGTTCTCAACCTTTTTAAAGCTGTGACACTTTAACACATTTCCTCAATTTGGGGTGACCCCCCGACCATAAAATTATTTTCATTGCTACTTCATAACTGTAATTTTGCCACTGTTATGGATCATAATGTAAATATCTAATTTGCTGAAGAGCTAACGAGCAGTTCCCAAGGAGTCATGACCCACAGGTTGAGAGCCACTGAGGTAGTCAGTCTTCTGAGTCCCAGCCTTACAGAGAAACCTATCAGGCCATGACACAGGCAGTTTGTCGATCTTATGAAGCAGCCATGTGGCACCAACATTCAGAGAATGCCACTGGTGGCAGGGATTTTGCTCTCCCCACTCCTCTAATGGCTTTTAACGTAAATTTCTGAAAAAAGTATGAGAAACAGGAGACAGTACCAGGAACTGAGGTGTAGCTTCTGCCATGACAGAGGCAAAAGCACAGCCGTAAATTCAAGCACCTAGCACCTAGAACAGGTATCCTTCCTTTTTTCATATTGCTATCTTTAATGAGATCTGAGAAAATGTTTTACAGATAAAACAAGATCGAGAAGACACAGTAAAGAGTGTTATGGGAAAACAAAAGAATTCTGGAAATTATGATACAATAATAGCAATGAAAATTCAAGAGAAAGGTTGAAAGATAAACAGAAGGGACAGCCCATGGAAGGAGGATGACAATAACAACAAAGAGGAAGAAGTGGAAAAGAGCAGAGAGTACAAACAAAGTAAATATAAAGTCTGTACAGGAGAGAAGAATTCAAATAAAAAAAGATTTCAATAACACTAAGACTATAGATAAAACAATCAGTAGATGTAGTAGGCTTTTCCTGCTAGACTGCTCCTGGGTTGCCTGGCAATCTATGATATCAAACCTGCCAATGCTAGGTGCCAGGTGCGTGGAATATAACCCACCTACCATTTGCAAACAAATCTTATTCTACCTGCTCTTCAGAACACTTACCCATTTCCGTGGATTATACTTTTAAATGTTGGTTGAATTGGAACCCAGACCCTTTCAGTTCCTAAGCAAGAACTCTCCCACTAAACTAACGCCCCCAAGTGTCAATTTCCAAACTGAGATAAATCAGCAAATCATACACACCCAACACAGCAGGCAGGCAAACAAGAATATTGCCAAACGCCCAGGAGCCAAGACTTCAAGCTCGGAAATGACTGAAAAATCATTATAAACTCAGACTTCTTAAACACCACGAAGAGCAGATAATAAAATAAATGGCTTGAGAGAGCTACTAGAAGACATTTGTCCCAGAAACCCCATTCTATGGAATCCTGATTTTACTATATGCAGGCGAATGCCCTGGCTTTAGACAATTGCCTACTCTGTGTTGCCAATGAACAGATCATATCAAATGTGCACTGTGTCGCGAAAAATAAGTCAGGGTATTCTCCCTGAGATGTGAACTCCTTTCTCAATTAACATACTTAATTTGGTTTGTAATTACTATTTCAGTGATGATAGTTTTATACCAAAAAGAGCAACGATCTACAACAGTGCATGCCATATCCCCAAATCAGCTACTTCTAGGGACTATAAAGTAGGTTGAATCCATACTAATCAGAATAAATGTTCAGATGAGAGCATTTCATGAAAAATGACACTTACTGAACATTATCTAGCAATCTACACACACCACCTCCTGAAGCTCAGTGCATGTTTGTCAGATACTGCAGAACCAGTGGTAGATATTCATCACAGGAGCTGACATTACACTTTGTCTTTATCAAATTAAATAGATTAAAATCATATCTAACCTTCCTGTGTTACCACGGAAGGCATATTAGAGGCAGAGTGGCTATGCTAAGAGGAATCACTCATTGGAACTTTCTGAAAACATTTCTTTTACCTTATTTTTTCTTCTTCTTCTCAAAACTTTCAGTAGAGTTCACCGTGACCAGGGGGGGAAAAAGAATGTGATTTTAAACACTAGATATAATGCATTTAGAAATATGTAATAATAGGTTCAGTGCTAGATGGCTAAGTAGGATGAAGTTATTTAACTTTCTATTGAGCAAAGTATTTTCTGCTCTGATGGAGTTGTGTCACGGCTAGCACAGAATGTCACCGGAATAGATACCCACGTGGACCTTAAAAGTGCCACACCACAGTGAGCTAAATGCAACATGTACAGAGCTTTTGCTCCTCCCTCCATCCTTCTTTACCTTCTTCTATTTCTTCCCCCCAACACCAATGAATGTTGTCTCAAGGGGGAAAAAAAAAGGAATTAGACTCGCCACTGTAGCCCTTTGTAATCTGACATCCAAATTTGATGTTCTCATTCACTTTGCACCAGCTTTAAATGTAAGTGCTGCTGAGGGAGCATTAGATGTCCATCTGCATGAAAAATTGACCATGTCTCCTTCATAATGCATTCTCAGGCTCGCCCACCTAGGAGTTATTTCCTTATTTATTAATTCTGACTCTCTGGTTGCCAATCATGCAGTAGGCCTGGGAAATAATGAGGCAGTGTGTTCCCTCGCCCCGACTACCTTCTTACGAGAGGCAGGGTGTTCTGCCATTCTTTTCCTTCTCATTCTGCTCTGGAAGACAGTGCATGAAAATCGGAAGGGTGTACTGCTTACATTATACCCCCTCTGGTTTCCAGAAATAACACACCTCTACGAGCTCCCAGAAGTTTTTGAGGCAACTCCAAACTGTGGATAGAACTTAGATAAGATGCTGTAGTAAAAGATATGCTCTGGCTACAACCCCTGCTGAGTAGATGCTTCTTCGTAATACGATAAATTTAATTCACATCCTCTAATATTAAGAGGATTAGACTTTCATTACCAGTTTGTGACTTAGGCTTTAAGTAATTTCTCCAGTTTATGGTGTGCAAGTCAGCTTCCTGTCACTATGACAAGCAGTTGAGATAATCAGCTTATAAAGTGAAAAGGTTTATTTTGGATCAGTGTTTTACCAGTTTCAGTAATATATATATATATTACTATATACATATAATTACTTTGGGCTGATGGTTGGCACATATAACTTAGTCAAGCCATGCTCTTGCGAGTTCTCTTGCTGGAAAGTAAAAGACAGAAGAACAGAGTCCAGGCTCCAATCATCCCCTTCAAGAGTGGATCTTCAGTGGACCAGACCCCACACACATCAGGCTGCACCTCTTTCAGTTCTCACCACCGTGTAACACCCCCACACTGGGAAAAGACAGTTACCACACAGGCCTTTTGGGAGCAGCCAAGGGCCAGATGTTAGCACAGAGCAGCCTTCCAAAGCCAGGATTCAAACCAGACTCCTTGTTCCCAGGCATGGATACTTCCTACCCTGCTTGAATGTTTTAATAAAACCCATCCATCTTGTTTTCTTTGTCTACTACCAGTTAAGCAGTTAAGGACCCAAGAGTTCCAACCGGTGGAGCTTTTCACTGGAATTCACAATGGAGTAAAATTTGTTAGGTCTGCCATATTTTTAACCAAGACATCAAGTCTCTCTGTTTCTGAACCTCAACATACCTAAAATGTTTAAAAAGTGAAAACTCATAAGTACTTTAGAAAAATTAAAAGCTGATAGATAGTTTACTGATGCCAATCCTCTGTGAGCTTCAGGAAAGTAAAGATATGAATGGATGGCACTACCCAGTGGAGTTTAACTCATTTCATAGTATTTTCAAAACACACAACCCAGTCACGTCATTCTCCTTGTCCACCATGTCTTGATTTCTGTGTAAGCTTCTCTTCTTTCTTTCCTTTAGATTCTACTCTGTGACTTTCAGGGCTGAAATCTCCAGACTGAAATCCTCAGATTCTTTAGTTTATTTGTCACCAGCTAGCTGAGAGGTCCAGAGAGCTGCAAGGATGTCTCAGTGAATGAGCTTGCTGTACAAGCCTAAGGACCTGAGCTCAGATCCGCAGCATTCCCATAATTTCTGGGGATTATAGCACATCTTTAACATCTGGGTATGGTAGAGGAATGAGCATCCTGAGAGCCTACTACGTAGCAAGACTTACCAAAATGCCAAGCTCTCGGCATATGGTAAAGGGAAAGGAAGGAGTAGGTTCTAGGAAAGAGTAGACTCTGCCTCAAATATAGTAGTAGTAGTGGTAATGATGTGAAGAGTGATTAAGAAAGGCATCTGTCAACCTCTAGCTTCTACAAAAGCATGAACACACACGCAGACAACACACACATAAACACAGAAGAAGGAGAAAGAAGAGAAATAGTCAGAGGAGGAAAAGGCAAGACATAAGAACATGTCCTGTGGGATAAAGCCAAGGTACCTCAGTTCTTTCTGTTCCTTCCCTGACAGAGGGTGGCTTTGTCAGTGGTTGATCCTTTTATCTGAAACTCCTGTCACTCTTTCTTCTTTCTGCTACATTGTCTGTCTCCTTCCAGCCACAGTTTCCTCCCACAGTCCTTCATGCTTGACAGGGGTAACAGTTCCCAGCCATCAGCAGTCCCTTGGTGATCCAACAGCACATCATTAAACTCTCTTCAATTGACTCTGATTGTGACAACTGTCCCCTGTAGGAGCCCCTGACTGTTAGAGTGATGATCACCAGAGGAATTCCCTGAGCTCTCCATCCTAGCAGGAATACAGCAGAAGGGCTTAAGAATAGTTCATCAGAGTAGAGAACTGACCTTGGAAATCTGTGGTTTGTAGTCACAACATAAAGGATACTTGAGTCAACAGTGCTGGTGGGGATAGACGAAGAGAGGACTGATGTCAAGATTGGCCTCATGGTTATAAAGCAAGAATAGTGTTCACTAAGATTATGGGTACTCTTCATGACTGCCCTTGGGGACCGTACATGAAAAGAAAACCACATTTAGAGTACTGAGCTATTAATTTAAAATACTAGTGATTGCAACTTAACAAGCAGCCTTCAGTCTAATATTTACTTGAGTCTTTCCTATAGGGTTAAATATGAAGCTTGTAGGTCTCTCTCATTGAAGTAAAGCCTTGGAGTGAAATGCTGACACTTGGAATGGGAAATTAAGTAAAGAATACTTGAGGCTGAGAACTCAGTATCTCCAAATCCCCTTGCCAGTGTCAGAGGCACATGAATGAAGGACAGTACTATTAAATTTAGACTGAAGTTATTTATGGGCATGCACTGTCTTGGGATTTGGCATTTAATAAATCGACTTTAGCACACTGAAAAGGTATTAACAGTCTCTGTGACTGATTAATTTAATTTGTTCATCAAGTGGCCTCCACAGTAAAAAAAAAAAAAAAAAATTAACATGAGAAATTCTTATGGCAAACTGTGAATGAATGAGGCCAATGGTTTAGGGGGTAAATCTAATACATAAAAACTGTTCAGCTGGCCCTAATTATAACCTGGGAGAGGACAGGATATGTCTTTCACAAAACAATAAGTACTTAATAAAATTAATTAATATTGAGGTACACCACATTTCTCAAAAACATTATATGAGATGCCCTTTTTCTCCATCTACCTAGGTCCTTGCTCCATTGTTCTGTGTATTAAATAGCCACAGTAGCAAGAATAGAACCATGCATGAGCTCAACAGCATGGACATCTTCTTTCTTTGTATGATCAGCCACTGCTAAAGCTGAGGACCAAACTACCAACCAGAATTGCCAGATGTCAACACTGAAGCCTACACAGTTTCATCCATGGAAGCATATAAATTAATTTTATTTTCTAATTGGTTGAGAGGAAGTGGTAACTGAGTGTTCTCTCATATGTGTGTTGGTATGCATGCACATGTGTGCATGTGGAGCCCAGAGGTCAACCTTGGGTGTTGCTCATCAGGAATGGTCCACCTCAGTTTTTGAGATGGGACCCTGTGCTTATTGACTAAGTTAGACTGGACACTCAATCTCAGGTATTCAATGGTCTCCACCTGGATTGCTGGGATTAAAAGTGCCTCCTGCTTGAACTGGCCCTTTATATGGGCTCTAGAGACTGAACTTGGGCCCCTGTGCTTGTATGGATAGCTACCCGATCCAGGATAAAACTCCCTTCTTACAGGAATACATTTGTAGATACAGACCTTCGCAATCTACAAAGCTTCTGCTAAGCGTATAATGTCTTTATCAACATAGTACCCTAACCAATTTTGTGTCATGGTACACTGTGAATGTGAAATGTGCTCCTCAGACTCACGCTTTGATCACTTGGTCCCTAGCTGGTGGCAACACTTAAGAAGGTTGCGGAATGTTTGAGACATGGTGGCTAGCTGGCAGAATTTGATGACTAGATATGGTCCTGAGGGTGGTGGCCTGTTCCTGCTTCCTGCTCTTTGTCTCCACTTCCTATATACATATCTATCTATATGTGAGTGTTCCTATATACATTCTCTGCTTCCTATTCTTCCTAGATGTGCGGAGCCATTGTAGCATAGTGCTGCCATCTTCCATATCCTGCCATGATGGACTGTAATTCAAACCATAAACCAAAATAAATTCTCTTCTTTGGGTTGCAGCTTGTCACAATGATGAGGACCAACCGACACCTTCTGCATCTGGCCAAGAAGCTCATTTTGTGGTGAGGAAATCGCAGCCATGAACTCACTCTATTGCAGAGCTTGCTCTTTCAGCCTTATCAGCTGGAGGCAGCAGTAGTCAAGAAACACGGTAGTGGCTCAGCCACAATCCAAATTAATTAAAGAAAACTCTGAAAGGCCAACTGGTCATCCAGAAGCAGAGCTTCTTAAAAAGTTTGTGTTCGGTGGCCCTTTTCACAGAAGAAATTTATTTTGAAGCTTAAGAGCAATTTTATTAGCTTTGAAAACAAAAACCCCCCACAACCCAGGGTTTGGGGGAATGGATACCCAGAGATAAAAAGAAGGGGAAAAAAGAAAAAAAAACTGTTAGCCTTTCTGATAAATTCAGAAGGCAGGCAGAATTACACAGCTTCATGGCTAAGCTCTGTAAGAAACTGCACTGAGATTGGAGACATTGATTCTGGGAAGGAGCAGTACAGTATTTCATTATAGGAATAATTATTCCACCCATTTCCTTAGTACGACTTAAGGCACTAGTTCTCAACCTTCCTAGTGCTGTAACCCATTAACATAGTTGCTCATGTTGTGGTGATCGCCAACCATAAAATTATTTCCATTGCTATTTCATAACTGTAATTTTGCTGCTGTTATGAATTGTAATGTAAATGTCTGATATGTAGGATATCTGAGATGTGACCCCTGTAAATGGTCACTCAACTCCAAAGGGGTCACAAACCCACAGGTTAAGAACTCCTGGCTTAAAGGGAGATCAGCTTCCCAGGGATGGTTGATCCATTGGCCCGGTAATTGAATTGGCCTACCAGGAATGTTATTCAGAGATCCTAGTCTCCTGACCAAAAGAGCTTTTCCACTCAAGAATTCTGATGGTGCTGGGTATATAGGTATATAAAATAGATATACAAGTCAAATATTTACTGACAATCACAGAGAAATTTATTTCAAAACAATTCTTTGGAGTACATATAATTTTGCCATTTATTAAAGGTGAAAGCGAATTTACATACTAATGAGATTGATGTGCTTGTTTATTTTCACATGAAAAATTAAATCTTGGCTGAATATTTGAAGCTGCATTACAGGGACCATCACTGGAGTTTTCCGGAGTTTGCTGATATTTCCATACTATACTATCAGTGCCTAGAACACGGCTTCACATAAATATGCAAAGCAAGATGGCAGAATTATGTTCAGTGCCATCTCAGGAATTGTTGGAAATTCTGCCATAATCTCAAGCCAAGATTTACTGAATGGTATTCCGTGACACTCAAGTTAGCAACTCAGATGGGAATTTTTAAAAAATCAAGCATTTTAACACAGCTCAATCCAAAGATACACTAATTTTATACCCATATGCTGAGGAATGATAGTAGAAAAATATCAAAAAGCCTTGGCTGTCTGTTCAACCTCCGAGCTTCTAGAGGAGCAGAAAGATTTGTATATACTATAAAATAGTTATGATTGCTAACATACAAGTGTCTTCAATCTGAGCAGGGTGTTCCACTTATCATTTGCTGGCAAATGTGGTATGACAGCACACACATGTAAAGTGCAGGCTTTGTGTGTTCAGAAACAAGTCTAAAGTTAAGTCCGTGATGTAACATGGGTAAGGAAGGCTAGAAATGCCTCAGATTTATTACACATTTAATTTTGAATTAATATTTCATCATTGAACATTTAGAAGCCCTTTTATTATTGCCAACTTTTTTGTGAGCCCTGTTAACCCACTCGTGTATGTGGGTTATGGCTTCAGGAGCTAAGTCTTCTAAGATGCTAAGTACCATAAGGCAGTGGTTCTTAACTGTTACCTTGGGTCAGGGAACCAAGGGTTAACCTAGATAGACAGAACCTTGAACATACCAATCTTCTGATGGAATTGTTTCTTGACCCAGAAAAAGATGTCAGAAAAGAAAGGGCATATCCAAAAGAAAAAACAACAACAACAAAACAACAACAACAACAACAAAAACCTCCCAGTGAGTACAACAGTGATTTCATGAACCCAGAAAGTGGAACTCTCCTCAGCCCAGGCATTTTAGCCTCACCAAGTACCTGAGCAACCAGAGATAAGGTGGGAGGTAGCCGTGGGTGTCTCTCCACTGGCGAGACTTATTGATCCAAACCTCTAAAAGGAATTGCTGCTAAAAATAGATGCATTAGGATTCAGAAATTCACTGGTGTGCATCTTAGAGATCATACTCCAAAAGTAATGATTCTGGGAAAACACAATACATTGGGAGAGAGGAGCAGAAGACTTGGGCTCCGTGTGAATGAAGCCATGGGTACTCACGAGAACCATGATGATATTGAGATCCCTGGTGGGATGAGAGGGTTGGGTGACCAGCATATCAGTGATGCAGGGTGAGGTGGACTGTACTAACCCGTTGATCCTGCTTCCTCTGTGACGTCATTGATTTTGATGTTTGACAGTCAGAGGAGAAAGAAGACAAGTTGTTTAATTTCCTGGCACCTCCTCCACGTTGCTGTGTTTGGGTTGTGGCTATCCACCTGGAGCCATAGTACCTGTCAGGTGATACTCTTGCTGCTGCTGAACTTCCTCAGGTTCTGTGCTTGCCCATTTTTTCTTTATGCTTGGGCCTTGGCATAGAAACAGCTTCCTGCCGGGACTAGACTCTAGGTGATTCCCCATTATCCTTGTTTGTGATTTTGCTTTTCTGTGCACCTGGTCTCTGCGTTAAATTCCTTTCAGTGCACTCAGACTGATCTATCCTTTCCTTCCAGGAACCTGGTTGGCAGACAGTTGCTATGTCTGTGAATAGATTGCCAGCCATGTACAGTGTGGGTTGAGATGCTTAAACCAAATATCCCTTCTGTACAGTAGTATTAACAAATACCTCATTTATGAGCTAAAATATTCAAGCCTTATTTAAGAGAGAGTATGATTTTTTTTTCTAAGAAATTGTTGTTTGATAATATTGTAAATTTTAGAGTTCCTTTTCTGTGATTATTTCTTGAATAAAACATTTGTTAGTCTTCCTGTTGAACTATTGGCTACTGATAGCTTCAGGGAAGGGGTAGTCACTGACTTCAGTTTTGTATCTAGCCATGAGCCCGTCAGACTCCAACAGAGACTTCCTAACCTGGTGTTGAGGTTAGTGGGTCATAAAACAAAACAAAGAGACACGACTGTAGTAAGGGGAATTGTGGGTAAGAGGAGACGGTGACCGGAGTGAATCTTAGTTAGCTCAGAAGCATTCATAGAGGCAAGACCTCAACAAACATCACATTCAAGACGATGCCTCACAGATCAGGGACAAAAATAACAGCTAAAGAGGAGGAGCAGAAAGCATGCCAGGTATGGTGATTTGAACGAGAGTGGTCCCATAGACTCATACATTTGAATGCTTGGTACACGGTTGGAGGAATGCTCTGGGAAGGATTAGGAGGTAGGACTTTGTTGGAGGAGGTATGTCACTGGGCATGGGATTTCCACTTTAAAAAGCTCATGCCACTCCCAGTTAGCTCCTCTCTCTCTACTTCATGCTCGTAGATCAGATGTAAGTCCTCAGCAACTGCTGCAGCGCCATGCCTGCCTGCCTGCCTCCTTTCTCTGTGCCATGATGACCATAGCCCCTAACCTTTCGAAGTGTAAACTGCAATAAATGTTTTCTTCTATAAGTTGCCACAGTTGTGGTGTCTCTTCACAGCAATAGACAAGTAATGAAGACAAAGGACAGAAACACCCACACATAGAATGACAAGAGCATGATAGCTAGAAAGAGCAACACTCTGTCACAAAATGATAGCAGCCTAAATAGGTGCTATCACCTGTTTAGGGTTTATGAAGGTAAATCACCTTTTGCTTCTCTCCATTCTTCCTTTTCTGTGTCCCTCTCTCTTATATTTAGCTTACATGTGCACTTGGAAGATATTTTAAATAGTATTTAGAAAACAAATATTAAAAAAAATAGAGAGAGAATCCTCCCACACCAAGAAATTTTCAAATTTTCCCTGTGTTCAAATAGCTAGCCCTGTTATTTGCACTGTGCTTAAAAGAGCTGAAATCCCAATTTATGTTAGAGACACATGATCACTAAGGTCATTATTCAATTAGAAAGCAAACCCACTGTTTCAGATCAGTCTGACCCACTGAAACACAGTCCAACAAACCTGTCATAATTTATCCTGATAATTCCATTTAGGCCATTGCAGAAGAAAAATGAGATCCAGGATACCAGCCTTTTCTCTGGTTTTGGCTGCCTTTGGTGTGCCATTATATAATTTTGCCTGTCATTTATTTTTACGTTGCCTATGGGGTTGATGAGTCTGCAGAGATAGCCTTCCGGGAAGCCATTAAGTGTGCTTTCGTAATCCCTCTATCAAATGCCAACATAATCTCTCTAATGACCAGCAAGCTTCAGATGTGACTTTGTGATTCTGTTTGGGGATATGAACACATGCAGAGCCCCCAAACAGTAAGGACAAAGCAGGAACCAGCAGGAAGCACTTGGAACTCCAACTTTTGCTCTCAAGATTTAAACAGTCCCATTGTTGGATCCAAGACCTGAACTTCGGAACTTCAGAATCTACAGCAGTGGCCCTCAACCTTCTTAGTGCTGCGGCCCTTTAGTGCTGTTCCTCATGCTCTGGTGAGGCCCACCCAAACATAAAATTATTTTTCTTGTTTCTTGTTTAAGTGGGCAGATCCCATTTAAACACTTTACCATGACAAAAAGAAAAAATAAAACAAACCGATAACTAGCAACTGTTGCGGGATACAGATGGCAGGAACCCTGTGGTATCTGAAGTATCTGTACACATGAGATCACAGGGAACCAGAGTCCCGCCAGAGGGAACTTTGCAAGCACAAAAGCCCCCAAAAGGCTTGGGGTGGTTACTTATACCTGGCTTGGCTGCGACTTCATCAGTAGGTAACAGCTCTCGTCTCAAGGAAACCACACTGACAGTGTGTGGGAAAACCAGTTCAGTTACCAAGGAGTGCCGGTTTCTATATGATAGCACACTCTTGGGTGCCTTGGGCCCTCTTAAAATTGCCTCAGGAGGAGATTCTCCTGGCAAAAGTATTAAATCGCCTGAAAACTGTTTCAGCAGCCAGAATAACAGTGTAGGATGGGGGTGGGTGGGCACATAGAAAGCAGAATCAGGTCTGATGAGGCAGTTGGCTCTTCTCTGAGTAGGGGGCTGGGTGGCACGCAGGAAGCTCCCAGAGCCAGAAGGACAAATGCAAGTTCAAGATAGTAGAGCAGAGCCTTTATCACAGAATAACAAAACTTCTACGGATGATCACGGGGAGGACACCTCTGAATCTCATGGAGTTGAGAAGACAGGGAAAGGATGGCTGGAAGGGAATCCAGGAATGCAGGTCTGGAGGAAAATACAATTCGGTAGATTGCAGTCAGCCTTTCACTTTTGAGCCTCCCCACCAAAACTAATTAGAAGTAAGTTCCCTCTCCCATCCTGAATCCATCATGGGTTATCTCCCTGGATACTGCGAAAAGCCTGCTGTAATTAATTAACACTCTAAACTGTTTTCAACTCGTTTTCTGGATAAAAATATTGTCTCTATGATTAATTGATACCTCTGTAAGGGCATTCAAAGTCTTGGTCATTTTTTTTTTTTGCCCTCCCTAGCATTTAGCTCTACTGAAAATAGAAGACTTAATTAATAAACTCTTGTTGCATGAATGATTGAGTCATAACTTTTAAGGAAACAGCATTTCCTAATAGTTTGTAAATGTCGGCATCGCCTCTGTGCTGTTGTAAGCAAGACGCTCTCCTGAGAAGGACGTAACTTGCAAGCCGCCTTTCAGGCTCGTTTATCATCTTTACATTTTCTTCAAAAAACATTTGAATTATTGCCATAATCTAAAATACATAATTCCAGATCACCACCCAAGCCCCCTGGAAGCATGCTTGAGTATACTGGAGATTTGTAGGGAACAGGCTTTCCCATATGACTGCGGTTAAATATTGTGTCACAGCTGTTATTAAAATGGTATATCACACCAGCTCTAGCTCACCCATACCCAGTAGGCCTGTTTTCTTGAGTTCCTGTACAAACTGCCACTGAATCCTATTCTCTTTGAATTCCCTTTTGTTCTCAAACTAGCAAATATTTTTAGCAAACAGCAAGACTAATGTGACTCTATGCTAAAAACGGCCAACATCGGTATAAACAAAATTTATTTAGTAGCAGAAAAGTGCCTCTCTGCAATTATCTTGTTTTAACACAAAGGGGATATTTTACAATTACAAACACCTGTTGACAAATTTCTATGCCTCTCAGCGGCAGCAGATGCTGCTGGGTGCCGCTCTGTTCCTACGCTTAATAATCTCAGTAATTATAACTGCTTAAGAGTATGGCCCCAAAATGCATTGCAGACACATATTGAAAGCATATTATCTGAAAATAACACAAATCAAAATAGAAAATCAAAAAGTAACTACAATTAGTTGATAAGCAGAATGGTAGCTTCTTCCTAAAGGATTATTTTTGTGACCAGATGTAGGCAAACGGTCAAATCTCTCACACATTTTATGTGAGGGAAAACATCTTCCTTTGGGCTTTACAAAATGCCTGAAAAACCCTTGTTATAGTTTACTTGACTTTGCAGTGTGTGTTTATTTTAATCCAACACTTAAAATCTTTATATCTTTCTTGATGTATTTTCCCCTTCTTCTCATACCCTGGCGAGTTTGTCATGATATGGTTAAGCTATGTATCCTTTCTGGGCTTTGGTGCCTCATCAGTGCCTCAAGACTAACACTTAGGCTGGTGGGGGTGGGAATGTAAGTCATGGTTCCCCAGAGTCGATTTCCTGGTTAGGAATGAAGAAAAGAGACTGCCAGGCTGCAGGAGGAAGCAAGATGGCACCTTCCTGGTTATTTCCTATTGTTGCCCCTGGCCAGCCTGTCTTGCTCCTCTTCCTGTGACCATTATCTTAGCTATGCTTTTTTTCCCCCCATGGTAGCAGTAGTTTATTCAGTAGCCACTGAGCCAGTCTAAGAATTTTCCTGTATAAGGATCAACTTCAGGATAGGTTTGCCCATCAGAAACACTACTAAATTGGTCCAATCTTCAGCCTCTGGGCCAGATGTGCCCCAGGATAGCTATAAATATAGAATGACAATAGCACGACAACATTCTAAACTTAGTGAAAGCATTATGGATATTTTTTTAGAAGGTAACTTGATTAGGCACTTCTAAAGTGTGAATTTTATAGATGACAATGCATATTGCATATGTCAGCACTGAACTCGACGGCACCAAATCAAACCTGTCTTCAAAGATCAAGAGCTTTTCGGCTACTTCCTTTGCCATCAAAACCATCGGCATTAGCTGAGTGGTGATTTTCCTCCAAGGCCTGAGTGCCAGCCCCACACAGCATCCTACAAGCTTCTCGTTTTTAATATTTCAATATCTTATTGATATCTTGTTTTATCTTGTCGCTGATATCACTACCTGTAATGGCTCTGGCTTCTTTGTTGCCCTCTGCAGTTACCTAATAAATGACTGACTATTCTTGGTGCCTTAATTAATTTTCTTGGTGCTGTGATCAGACACCCAAGAAGAAGCAATGTGAGGGTAGAAGTGCTTGAGAGTATTGTCTGTCCTGATGAGGGAAGCGGGTGGGAGCAGCTCCCCTCTGTAGTGATGAAGGAAAGATGAGGCTGCCTGATTGCATCACAGCAGCTCAGTAAAGGAGATGCTGGTACCCAGTTCTCTCTCTCTCCCCTTTTCTCTTTATTCAATCTAAAGCCTGAATTTGATTCACGGGGGTGGTGAAGTCCATACTTAGGTTAGACCTCAGCCAATCTTCTCTTCTTTCACAGACGTACCCAAAGATGTGTCTCATTGATAGCCTAGGCATTTCTTTGTAAAGAAATTTAATACCTGAAAGATTCATAAATATTTCCAACGACTCTTGATTGTATCTCTTCTCCAATCCCTCTCATCCATCCACTCCTCTTACTAACCTTCTCTTCAAGTTAAAAACAAAAACAAAACAAAACAACAACAACAACACACTGAGAGCAACCAGTGCTGTCCATATGTCCATGAGTACACATGGCTTCAAGGTCATCCACTGCAGCATGAACAGTGTGCCAGTGGCCAAACCCTGAGAAATGTGACTCTCCATCTTACTGCAGCCATCAACAAACTGGCAACAGCTCCCCAACTAGGAACGGAACCTCATGGTCCCCTCCTCTTTCCCTGCTGGAATAGTTTCTCTCTTATATCTTTTCTCTTATACAGGTTGTGAGAAGGTAACCAGAGTTTTGGCGAGTCCATGCATAAGTGCCTTGTCATTTCCAGTAGGTGTTTTTTCATCTAACACATTAGTAGTCAAAATTAACCATCACACTTAGGTACAGACTCGTAAAATCAAATTTCCTCTAATAAAACAAATAGTGTGTGTTATGTCTTCTAATTGGATCCTGATTGGTGTGATTGCTATATCACATTCCTGTTGTAAAGGTCACACCCACTCCTGGGTCATCCAGCATGAGCATCATGTAGAATGGCACCGTGTGTGTGTGTGTGTGTGTGTGTGTGTGTGTGTGTACTATCTTAGGTACAGCATGGTAACCAAGACATACAATTTATACTATGGATTGAATTTTGATTTCATAGTACAAGTCACCAAATGAGACCTTTAAATCTTGAAAGTATTCTGACTCCACCTGATTAGTAACGTCACCGCCAAGCGCATTGAAAACAGGCCACATACAGTAACTAACAACGTGGCCTTGAAGCTCAAGAATCCAGCCTCTGAGAATTTGGAGACAGAGAAATAAAAGTCAAAAGATTTACTAACAAGTATCTGTTACCACAAAATGCTTCTGAGACTCAGTCCTCTCTCCAAGGGCAGTGAAGATCTTGCCTGGCTTTAAGCTGAGCTCCTTGAAAGAACAGGAAGAAAATCCGAACTAGAAGGCGCGCCATGGAGTTAAGGGGAGAAAGAATTGGATCAGTCGTGGGACATGGTAGGAGGGCACACGGCAGCAACTGAGTGTATTTTTATCTGCTATTCAACTAAGTGCGACTGTGACATCCAAAAATAAGTGATGCTGGAAAAGAAAAAAATAATTATAGGGAAGATAATATATAATAATTAAGTACTGAAAGAGAGTAGGCTTTAAATAACGGGATACCAGGGAAGCAGGGATAACTTGAGCTGATTATACAGACTCAATTTCTCACATTGAGGTGAGAGGAGCATTATCATTTAAAATTCACAGCCCTTAAAAAAAGCACAGACAAAACATGTAATTATTATCTGCCAGCGGGTAGAATAAAAGGCTGCCGTGGTGTGGGCCCATGTTTAATTTACAAAGTTCCATGTGTTTCTCAAGTTACCTAACCTCCTCTTTCTTGACTAATTAAAGCACTGAGAAATTTCTTGTACATCTTAGAAATATTAGCTATATTCTTTTTTTTATGCAGACACTGATACACACACACACAAAGCATTTGTAAGACCATAAACATTACTGAGATTCATAAGCACTGATTGTTATATCAAACAAATCTAAAAGGAATGCAGATATGTGGAACTATGGGTGTGAGGTATAGCCTCTGATGATGCACATTCTTTACTTGACTATACAGATAAACACTAACAAGGTCACAACTGGTAACAGAAGCCAAAAGATGCCACTGTGGTCATTGGTCCAGGAATGATCACCTTCAGAGATGAGGAGAAGAAAATTTGCCCTGACATTCTCTAACTCTCCCCAGCCCCCCAACTCTCTTGTTTTTAAGCTTCTATGTTGAAGATAATCAGCCTCGTTGATCCTTGCTATAGACAATGCTTATCTTTAGGTGTGAAATAACATTTTGGAAACATGTCTGCAGGGCATTCTGTCATGTTCAGCATGTAAGGTCCTTTCATTACCAAAAGAAGGAGTATATTTCTATTTTGAGCTAAATATCAGGCCACCATATTTGATTGACAGGACAATTTCCCAGAGGTCTTAAAGCATGTATGCTTCTTTTTTTTTTTTTTTTTTTTATTTTAATTCCTTGTACTTCAGTCCGGTTTTGTTCATTCTTTGAAAGGCCCTCAATCTGAGATTATATATCATTTCAGCAATAGGAAGTCCATGAAAGGGAAGTTTGCAGATGTATAGTAAAACATAATTATCCTGCTACTTTTTTGATGGTCAAATTTTATACTTAGATATTTTTTTTAATTTAAAAAATAGAACTCTTCAAGTAGTTGAGAAAATATATTTTTGAAATGGAAGTATGTAGAGTAAAAATGAAACAAAGCTGATTCTATCATTTTCATTGTGTTAGAACGACTCTGCAACAGGCTTCTCAAGGTTGCATGTGGATTAGTTGCAGAAGAAAAGCTGATCTGGTGAGATGGGCCGTAGGTGGGTCTTGGTCCAGCCGTAACTCTGCTTGACATGTAGGGACTTGTAGCTCATGAAGCACGAAAGTTTGTTTTCCAAACGGTGATTTCTTTGGACTCCGAGAATAACTCAGACTCAATGGCTGAGTCAGCTATTCTTCTTGACTAAGCCAGTGGCAAATGCTGACCTTCACAGCCCCGCCATGGAGCCATTCTGAAGGTCAGCAGGCCACTGTGAACCATGCATGGAGCCATGAATGGACAGAGGTGTGGAGGGAAACTCTAGGCATTGCTTCTTTTACTTTAATGGCTATGAAAACGAGGTGAGAAGACCTGGATTGCTTACATTGTTTGCTAACACACTGTGGCATCTTATCATTAGGATAATAGTAATGATATGTAGAAGGTATTGGATGCATACCATTCAGGAACCCTCCCGTTTGCCGAGCTGGCTGTCATCCTCACCCTCATTCCACAGGGGAAAATCAGAGCCAAAGATGACTCACGGCCTCTACTTAGGTCTCCCATTTAGACTGTGATGAGATTAAGATGCAGACTTCCAGTCATCTGATAGATGCTCTTCAGCACCGTATGCATTTGTTCCAGGGGTTACATAGTCTTACATACGTTATATATATATATATATATATATATGTGTGTGTGTGTATACATATATACGTATATAAATATATAAATCATATATATATATATATATAATCACAGACAAATGAGTAGTTTTATTCTGCCTAAAAGGGTTAGGGAAGCATTC
Organism: Meriones unguiculatus; assembly: GCF_030254825.1. NCBI lineage: Eukaryota > Metazoa > Chordata > Mammalia > Rodentia > Muridae > Meriones > Meriones unguiculatus. The sequence goes on along the minus strand of NC_083358.1, from coordinate 14,705,670 downwards.
AAACAATATGTTGAAAAATAAGCAACATAAAGATTGACAAGAGGTAAGGAGATTCTGAAGAAAGGTGACAGCATAAAGTGAAATTTTGAAAGCATGACATTGAGGAAATGCATGGTTTTCCAGGCATATAATGAAAAACAGAGACTCAACCTGTGGGAGCTGGGATCAGGGTGGTGATCCTACAGGAGGTCTAGAGGTTTGATTTCAGGTGGTAAAAACTGGGAGAGGTTAAGAACCTTTTCTGAAAGAGAACATCATTTGATCCAGGCTTTAAACTCAACTTCTCGTGCTGGGGCTATCGGTTTGTTTAATAAAATGCTTGCCACAAAGACATGGGGGACCCAAGTTCGGCTTCTGGAATCAATATAAAAATTTCATAGTGTGGCAGCACTCACTCACAATTCTGACGCTGAGGACGTAGAGACAGGGAGATATCTGGGATTCATTGTCTAGGCAGCTGAGCCTACTCAGCAAGTTGAAGGCCAACGACCAACTCGGACTCAAAATACAAAATGGACAACCCACAAGGAATGATGTCTGGGGTAGACCTCTAGCCTCCACGCATACACAGACATACGTGTTGTGCACACACATACATGTAGCTGGACTTCTTCAGAGGGAACCTATGCTTGAATATATTTTAAATCTACCTTCCTTATATTGAGCCAAACTAACTTTTACAAGAGCTTAATTCTAAGAATTATGCTGCAGGGGGAAAAAAAAGCAGTGGAAAACTAGAAGCAAAGTGTTGGCTTTTTAATTCTGTGAAGATACTTCAACGTTGGTGCTTTGTTTTGCTTTGCCTTTTCCAATGCCCAAGCTCTACTTAACATAATTAATCATTTCCCCTTTGGGTTCATAGGTAGTTTTCATAGTATTGGTGAATAGATTTTTACAATTATGTTCATCTATTCAATCCCCAATTGAAACAGCTAATAGAAATCCATGGTTACAAGAAGTCTATCAGAAACCACCATAAATGATCTTTAAAGATACAGTACATCATTCTGACCTTTGGTTCTAAATCTACCTTGAAAATAATGTGAAACAAGTTATTGAAGGATGGAGGGTTAGATAAGAGCATTGACCTAGAAGTAGGGACCTGGGAGGCCCATGCAGAGCCAACCACCAATTAGCCATCCCACCTTGAACTTGCCAATTCTTAAACTGAAGAACAACTCACATTCTACCACTATGAGATGTTTCAGAAGGTAAAAGTAGCTTTGTGTACATGATAACTGGCAAATCAAAGCATACCTTCACGGCTGCAATGAGTTAAAAATAGTAGTCATTTCTCTTAAAACATTTTTGATCCTAACTTGTCAAGTGGTCAAGAGAGCCAGAACTCAGTCACAACGAACTCTATACTTCCTAACACTTGCAATAATATGAATGCTTTAGAGAGGAGTAGCATAAAATCTCAGTGAGATGTTTTTTTTTCTTTAATTTAACTTCTGGACAAAGTGCCTTCCCCTTCATAACATAATCTGCAGATTAAGCCACCTCCAACCTAAGCCTGCAACTGTGCAAAATGGCTAGTTCTTGGCATTAGCAGAGACTCTCCTGCTTAGATCTTAATGCGATATTAATTAGATTCTACCATTTCCACAATAGGAATCTCAACCTGAACCGTAATCAAGCTATTAATTGTTTGGAGTGAGCCAGTATTTCTCCCAGGATAGGTACGACAATTTGAGCAAAACTTTTCCATAATTCTCCTAAAATGGCAAATCACATTGATTGAGTTGTTTAATATAAAATTAAATTATGTGGATGTGTTCCTTGATGCAAATGGTTAGCACTGCACCAAGGATCTCTGCAGCTATGATCATGAGAGATGGCAGCATGTAATTTTCTTCTGATGTCGTTAATACCTTGGTGTTTTTGGCCTCATATGGCAGGTTGGGAATTCTTTCTACTTGCTCAAATTTCTTAAAGTTTGCACTGTGTGTTCATGCGTCTATTCAAAGTTTATTTGATTAAAAAGATATTGATTGAGTGTGAGTACACAGTGTGTGTGAGAGAGAGATAGAGAGAGAATGTGTGTGAGAGTGCTTTATCATTGTTACTTATAGTTTCAATTTAATTGTCACCATCGTGTCACCTTTGTCTTTCATGAGTATGTCCTTTTGAACTTGGATTTCACTTATATGGTGACATCGTTTTTCTAGCTTTTTGAAGAGAAATCAGTCATCATTAATACTTTTGTTTCTCTGATATAGTATGTCATTTTCATTTGGCTGCATTTACCATTTTCTCTTAATATTCCCTTATTATCTTTTGATTTTCTATAGCAACGTCTCTGCTCTTATCCCCGATGTTGATGGCTGTGTTCACTCTCTTGTGTGTAACTCTCTTTCAGATTGATTTCCATGAGGCCATTAAAGCCCAAGACATCCACTGAAGGGAATGAGTTAACTCATTAACATGCCATCAGCATGAAAACAATTATGTTGCCTCTTGGGGATGATTGAAAATATAGTTCCCACATTCATTTGCAGTGTTTTTCTTCCTCTTCGGAAGCTCTGGTTAGCAGAAGCTACTTGGGAAGTTACAGTATTTTTTTCCTCAACGCCTTGCAGTTTGTTCTTCCTGTGTAAACATATAAAAGTGGAGTTTCCTGTGCCTCCTGTCATCTATGGTCTTGTTACATATATTGCTACATAGGTACAGCCTTTCCCATAAGAAGTGTCCTCACTTTATTCAAACCTTGGTATTTAATTTTTAAAGGCATGAAAACAGAAGGCTGGAGAGATATCTCAGAGGTTTAGAACACTGACTGCTCTTGCAAAGGACCAGAGTTTGGGGCCAACCCTCACATAATGACTCACAATAGTCTATATAACTACAGCTCCAAGGGATCTGGCGCCCTCTTCTGGCTTCCACAGGTCTTTCACTCACATACATATACACACATACATATACGCATGGTTAAAATTAAAATATTATATATTTACCACTTCTGATACTTTTCATTTCTTCCTAGAGGTATAAGCTTTTACTTATCACATTCTCTTGCCCTGAACTTTGATGTCCCTTATTGTGTGACATCTGAACATCACTTGGTTTTCATTTATCTGGAAATATCTTTATTCCACTTTGACTCTCAAAGATGTGGAGTCTTTAAAATAGAGACTGACCACTGTTTTCTTACATAGATAACAAAAGGTCACTCATCTTTTGGATTATTTCCTCATGATTTGTGTTTCTGGTCCCCTCTTGTCTCTCTTTCTGCTTTCTTCATTTCCTCAGTTTGAAGCAACTTGATTGCTTCACCAAACCCTCACAGCTGGCTTTCTTTGGCATTTTTGAAGCATAAAAGGGTGAGATTTTGGTAGTCTTCATCAAATTTTGGACAATCACAGCTATCAAATACATAATTAATTTTGTCCCAGTCTGCCCTCACCCCTTTCTGGCTTCAGATTAGATATTTGTTGTATAGTTTCATGTCTCTCAGGAATCTCTGAGGAGTGATTCAATTTCTATTTTTGATAGTATAAAGCATTTTATATGAAAGGATGGAAAGAAAGCAAGAGCCAGAGGTTGGGGGTGAGCAGGCCAAACGCTGCTATTTTCTGAGCATGACAGGGGCACTGAACTCTGAGAATCTCAGAGAATCAATTGGGTCACCCTTCCAGCATGAAGAGAGGAGAAGATAATAACAGCTGAGAGAAGAGAGACCACAGTTTTCTTTAAGGGTGTGGCCCCTCTTAGATCAACCACATCCTGGTGAACAGCCTCACACCCATGCACATAAGGGTAGCACCACTTAGAAGCAGTGAGGTAAGAAAAATGACTCGAAGTTGGAAGAGCGTCATGCGGTGGGTGTCCATGGGAGTTAAAGGTGGAGAGTAGGGGTCGGTGAGCATGACCAAACTACACTGTATCTATGTGTGAAATCTCAAATCAAGCATCTAAAATATTATATTTAAAATAAAGGAAGAAAATGAGTCCCATTAGGGCATATCATGGAGGGATGCAAGGTACTTTGATCATATTCCACCACCATGAGCCTTCTTTGTCCCCACCCTTCCTGCTGATCCCTTGCTCCTCCCAAATGTTTCCATCCTATTTCCATGGCTTTAATCCTGGTTCTCCTTCTCTTTGGAATGGGCAGTTTCTATTTCACATCTCCAAATTTACCATCCCTCCCTGCTGATTTCTTCTACTTGCTAAATCTACCCATTAATTTTATCTTCATATTTTACATTTTCGTTCTGAAATTGCTCTGTGCTTCCATTTTATATTTTAAACTTCTTCGTTTAAAATTTCCCAGACTCTCATTATGTTCATTATTTCCTCCAAGTCCTTGAAACTACATCTATAGTAGATACACAATGTTCTTGTTTGACAGTTAAAGGGTTGACTCACGTTGGGAAATGTCTTTGTGTGTTGTTATTTTTTTCTCTTGAATCGGGGATACATTGTTCTCTTATTTCATGTGACTAGTATTTTTTTTATTTTGTTCTTATTAGTACTAATAAAAAAGTTTTAAAGTCTGCAATCTTCCCTTTAAATAACCATTTTGTTATGAAAATGATAGGTTATAATCATTGTTGGTGTTCATTTTGGTATTAGCAAGTGGTTAATTTGGCAAATTTCAGACTCTGCCTAGATTTGACACCGCTCGAATCCTTTTGACATGCTTGTTGATCCTAATTGCTACTGTGTCACACGGAATCTCAGAATGAAGAGCAGCTGGTACCTCATTAGTTATTCCTGCTGCCACTTCAGCATTAAACTCTTCTCTACATGTCAGGAGCAAACAGAAACCAAGGTCTTGGTTGACACAGGGTTCTGGGCTTTCCTTTCTTGGTCTTCTTTTCCATCTCTTCTAACCTCTCTGGGAACACTCTCAGACCTTAGCAGTCTATAGCTTCTGCCTGAAGTCTTGACCTCTGGCAAAGTGCTATAAGGAAAGAAAGCCTACCTGGAGCGCTCTCTTCTGATTTCAAAACCACTTCCCAAGGGCCAGGGAGATGGCTCAGTGGGGGAAGGCGCTTGCTGCCAAACCCAATGACCTAAATTTGATCCCTAGGATCTGTGTAGTGGATGGAGAGAACGGACTAATGAATGTTGTCATTTGACCTCCACATACATGTTGTGGCACACACACACATACGAAAACCCAAATAAATTAATAAAACAAAATAAACTCACTCATGTTTTATAATGACTAATTTACTTCTCTAAAAAATGCAATAAAAAGGTTCTCCAACCTCACTATGAATATATTAGGTCACTGTAACTGCCAGAATTAAAAAAACAAGCAAGCAAACAAACAAACAAACGGAACCTCACAAACTATAAGACCTAATAAGCTTGGGGCTTTGTGGGAACTTGTTTGTTGGTTTTTTTTTTTGAAGTGGGGTCTCCCACATCCTAGACTGCTCCCGAACTATGCAGCTAACACCACCCCCGAACTCTCCATGTACCCTCCTCTGCCTCCCGTGGGCTGGGATTGCATCACCACACCTGGCCTTGGCAAAAATCTAATTTTTGAAGTTACCAAGTCGTTTACTAAGTTCCAAATTCTGATTGCAAATTAACTTTTCATTCTTTTGTGCAAGCTGAATTCAAGACACATTATTCTATTTCGTTCGCAAGATCCTCCCCACTCTACATCTTCCTTCATTATTTTCCACTTTGCCAAGCATGCTAATCTTCTCCAGTTAAAAATAACATTTCCCTGTAAAGCTTTCGAATTAATCACACTGGGGACTGAATAAGCACTTTTGAGCCACAAGTGTGCTCTTTTATCTGTTCTTCTTCTGTCTTGTATTTCAGTAAGCTATCCTCCTACCGTCATAAACATTTTGTGGGAAGGACACTATGAATATTTGAGTTTCAAATACATCAGTGCTAGTTCTCAATTGCAGCTTCAAAGCAGTGCTCTGTGCCAGGCGGACCCCAGGTGCTGCTGTCCACCGAACAGAATGAGAATATCCATGCCCACTCCAGGTTGAGGCTCTGGCGGCCCTTCCATGCTGCGTGTTCAGCAAATGCCTGGGGAATCTAATTACACCCACTTAAGCTATATTTTAATAAAATTGAAAGGGACATAATGTCCTCCCTCCTGGTGTCTCATCTATCATTTTCTCGGGTCCTACATTTCTAATAGATGTTCTGTGAATTATGACTGTGCTCTTTACCAGCTCACGGTTTTGTCAAGTTCACAATCCGAAATAGGAAAGTTCAAACAGCAAAGTTTCCTCGTGGGTTTACGTCAACTTCATGGGAGGCATTCACTCTCAAGATCCCGTCTATATCATGCTTAGTTTAAAGCTGCAATTCAGTGTATTTTCCCAGCGACTAAACATAGAGCTTACACTCTTGTGGATGTATCTTTAACTTTATTGACAATTTAAAATGGTGTACAAGGGAGACCCGGAAAGTGATGTTTTCCTTTAGGAACCTTACAGCCATCCTCACAGTCAAATTCATAAGCAAATACAAGATTTTTGCACTAAGGTGTGTGTGTGTGTGTGTGTGTGTGTGTGTGTGTGTGTGTGGTGTGTTTGCAGTGCCTGAAGAGGCCACTTTTGGAGCTGGGGTTACAGGTGGTTGAGAGCCACTGAAGGTAAATATCAGGGACCAAATTCTGATCTTTGGCCTGACCGGTACACGGCCCACACTGAGAAACTGTTTCTCCAGCCCTGAGGTAATGGTTTTATATCTTTTAGAGAGAGTCTCAATATTGGTATTGCTAACTCCTATGGTAATTCCAACTGTGCTGGCTAGTTTCATGCCAGCTTGACACAAAACGGAGTCATTTTGGAAGAGGAGACCTCAACTGAGAAGTGTATCCAGCAGATTGCACTGTGGAAAGTCTGCGGCACATTTTCTCAATTGGTGAGTAATGTGGGCGGGCCCAGCCCCTCCACGATGGGCCGTGCCATCATGGAGTTGTGGACCTGGATGCTACTAGAAAGTAGGCTAGGCAAGACATGAGGATGAAGCCAGTAAGAAGGACTCTTCTACGGCTTCTGCTTGAGTTCCTGCCCTGACATCCCTCAGTGACAAACTGTGATGTGGAAATGTACACAGAAAGAAACCCTTTCCTCCACAAGTTGCTTTTGGACATGGTGTTGTTATCCTGGCAATAGAAATCTACAGTATCATTCTTACTTCTCTGAGGAGCCTCGGTACAATTTTTTTTTATAATGGTTGTCCCAACTGACCATGGTGGGAACTTGAGCAGAAAGCGAGATAAGATATTTGAAAAGTGTTTCCCCCAAATCTTTAATTTTAAGAAAGGTATTGCTTATTGTAAAGCAAAGGACACTGCAATAGAACAAAATGGCAGCATGCAGACTGGGAAAGGATCTTCACCAACCCTACATCCTATAAAGGCCTAATAGCCAAAATACATAAAGAATTCAAGAAATTAAACACCAACAAACCAAATCATCCAATTAAAAAATGGGGTACAGAGCTAAACAGAAAATTTTCAACAGAAGACTCTCGAATGGCTGAGAAGCACTTAAAGAAATGCTCAATGGCATTATTCATCAGGGAAACGCAAATCAAAATGACTCTGGGGTTACATCTTAAAACTATCAGAATGGGGCTAAGATCAAAAACTCAAGTGACAGCACATGCTGGCAAGGTTGTGGAGAAAGGGGGGCACTCTTCCATTGCTGGTGGGAATACAAACTTGTACAACCACTTTGGAAACAAATCTGTGCTTTCTTAGAAAAGTGGGAATAGATCTACCTCAAGACCCAGCTATACTACTCCTGGGCATATACATCAAAGATGCTCCACCATACAACACAAACATTTGCTCAACTATGTTTACAGCAACTTTATTTGTAATAGCTAGAAACTGGAAAAAAAAATGTCGCTCAATTGAAAAATGGATAAAGAAACTGTGGTATACCTACACAATGGAATACTACCCAGCTATTAAAAACAAGGAAATTACGAAATCTACAGGCAAATGGATGGATCTGGGTGAGGTAACCCAGACCCTGAAAAACTCACACAGTATATACTCACTCATAAGTGGATATTAACCACACAATATGGGATAATCACATTACAATCCACAGATCTAAAGAAGCTAAACCACGTGGGGAAGGCGCTTAATTCTCATTTAGAAGGGCAAATACAACAGACACCAGAAGCTGTTGAAGAGAGGGAACAAGACTGGAGTCTATCATAGATGTCCTCTGAAAGTCTTCGTCTAGCAGGGCATCAAGGCAGATGCTGAGATTCACAGCCAAACTTTGGACAGAGCCCAGGGAGCCTTGTGGAAGAGTTGGGGGATAGAAGGACTTGGAGAGGACAGGAGCTCCACAAGAAGACCAACAAAGCTAAAAAATCTGAGCCCATTAGGCCCTGCAGAGACGGATGCACCAACCAAGCACCATGCATATTGAGAACCTAGAACCCCTTGCTCAGATGTAGCCCGTAGACTGCTCAGTCTCCATGGGGGAGCCGGCTCCCTGAGGAGCAGGAGCAGCCTCTGACATGGTTCATGCTCCTTGATCACTTCCCCTGGGTGGGTGCCTTTGCTGGGCCACAAAAAAAAGAGGATGCAGGCAGTCCTGAAGAGATGTTACAGTCTGTGGCCAGTTGGTAAGGGAGGAGGGCTCCTCCTTTCTGAGGGCTGGGGGAGGGGAGTATGGGGGAGGAGGTAGGGAAGGTGGGACTGGGAGAAGATGACGGAGGGGGATGTAAAGTGAATAAATTAAAAAAAGAAAAGGTGTCTTTCATACCTGTTGTCTTATCTCAAAAAGGAAAAACTTAGAAAATAAAATCAGTAAGACACTGACATTAGTAGTTATTATTTAAATAATACTTTAATTTTATTTTAAAATGATTTCCATACATTATATTTTGATCATATTCTTTCCTCTCCCCCAAACCCTTTCAGATGCTTCCTTCCTTCCTACCCACCCAATTTCATGTTCTTTCTCTCTCTCTCTCTCTCTCTCTCTCTCTCTCTCTAAAAGAACAAATGAAAAACAATAATCAGCCAAACAAACTAAAAGAAAGAAAATCAATAAGACAGAACAACCCAAACAAAACAGGAAGTGCACACATACCATAAACTGATAACAATGGAGTCTGTTTTGTGCAGGTCATCCACACCTGGGCATCGGCCGGCTCTGGTGTGTGGTTGATATACCGAGTGAAGTTTTACTAAAGAAAACTGATTTTCCCATTCCTAGCAGTGGCCAAGAACCTGAGACTAGATAGGACATCAGCCTAGGGAAAAACCTATGCTACTAAGGGAACATATCAACCGAATGAGGTAGCATACTGTGGTCCTTACAGATCTGTGCCTTGCTCAGCTCTCCTCAGAGAAGCTTCTTGCAGTAGATGGGAACTAACACAGGGGCTCACAGCTGAACACTGTGCTGGGAGTGAGAGACTTTGGAGCGTTCAACACTAAATGTGATGTCTCCATCAAACCCTTCCCCTCAGAGCTCAAGAAAGTCTATGAAAGAGGAGGCCGGAGACTATAAACGCCAGAGATGACAAATGAAGCTGAAAACTTCTCTTTGAGACAGGGTCTCAGCCTGCAGCCCAGGCTGGTGCAGAGCTCACTGTATACAAGGCTGGGCTTGAACTTGCATCACAGACAGGCATGGCCACACCTGGTATGATTTCAAGCATACTATTACTACAGCCCATCCCAGAAATAGGCAGTGATGAGTTGATTAGTCAAAGAATGACAACATGAATTGGTAAACAATTTGTGATACCGGATTCACACCCAAGCTTCTTTAAAATTGATATACTTGTGCTCATCCTCTGCACTTTACCAAGAATACTTAGTTAGCTATCACTACTTCAAGGGGTCAAAGGGACATGCTATATAAAATGTCATTCTCTGACATTTTGTATTTCTGAAACTATGATGCTTAGGAATATGGCAGTGCGACACATTAACTATAGAAGGATCCGCACGATTTGCTGTTTCATTATTTCTTTTCATTTTAGAAACATTTTAGATATCAGGGCAGGTCAGTGGTGGCTCATGCATGCCCCAAGTGTCAGAATCTCTGAGGCCAGGGTCACTGAGGTCACATGAACTCGGGAGTTTGAGACCAGCCTGGGAATCATCACCGTGAGACCTCCATTTCCATTTCCAAAATGTAAAAGAAAATTAGAAGATGCCTTAAGCCACTGACGACCACTCCTCACGTGCTTCAGCATGTTTTTAGTCACACGAACATGTACACACAACACATGAGCATCCATCTAAAACCAGGACGGCAGCTGGGGAGAGAGCGGTAATTGCTGTGGCCGCTTGGCAGATGAATACATGATTCCGTGAGAAGCTGATTAATATGATACCTGACTCCCGCAGGGAGCAGCCTCAGCCATGGTGAGGGGACTCGCTACGCCTCTTATTTACAAAGGAACAAGACAAATGAGGTTGCCTTCACATTTTCCACGAAACCTTGAAGGAACATATATTACAAAATTATATTTCACCCAGCCTGCAAACAACAGCCAAACTAGAACTAACTAGAATTTCAAATAACAGCAATAATCCTTCCATTTCTTCCACAGCCAATAAATTCTAAGGGCCAGGGAAAGTCAGAGGACCTCCTGTGCCTACTTGCTAAGTCAAGTGGAGATGGAAAGGGATGAATCTCCCTGTGTGGAATATCCTAGAGCTCTTCAAACTGGGCTGTTTTGGCATCTGACTCTCTGTACATTTCTGTAAAGATGATTCACAGAAGAATAAATTATAGCAATAAATACTGATGCTGCTTTGACCAATTAAAGTTGCCATCTGCTTAATTTCTTTGGAGAATTCCTCCAGAAAAGTCACCTTACAGTTGATTTATGGCATCTTGGGAGTTTTCCACCAAACAGGAACCAAAAGTTTCCTCTAGCCTCATTTAAGAAATATGCGCTACAGGAAAGTCAAACTTCCCAAATATAAATCGATGAGACAGCGGTTCTGAAGAAACTCTAATTCCTAAAGGTCTCCCGTGTCAAGTTCCAGGAGGAAAATTTAACTGTATTTTATATTTGTTGAAAGAAATGGAGTGAAATTCTAAATGAAGTATGGCAGGCCTCATGTGTCTGAAGAGTTGCTACTGAGCGAGGTGTAAGGAAGGAGAGGAGAGAAGGCCCTAACCACGGGCCTCAGAATGCAGCCTTGCTTGGCTTGGGACCAACCTAGCTCTGGAGTGACATTCAAGCTAGTGCTTATCAGCCTTGTGACTTTGGGTTTTGTCCTTCACCTTCTAGGAAAGCAAGCTGCAGGAGACAACAGCCGACTGATGGAGACACTTCCCCAAAAGTTCTAAATCAAAGGTGATAGCTCTAGATTAGTGCTGTTAAATGAAAGCTAGTGGGAAAATTACTGCATGGTTCTATGACTTGAAACCTTCTTTCCTGGGGGAGTAGAGGAGCCCCGGTGACTTAAGCTAAGGAAACAAGGGAGGCTGCCGAAGCTAGGAAAGGACAGGAGTCACAGGTCTTTCCTCAAAGGCTAAGCAATGCAGCTGCCAGATGGAAGGAACTCTTCAGCAGAGCTGCGTGTGGGAGGGCATGGGGGGGGGGGTGGGGCGCCAGGGATTTAGTCTTCCGGAGCTGTTATCCGTGCTTCACGGTGATGCAGCTGCTTCCGGGGTACCCTTGCTGCTTCAAGTGTCCCCCCATCCATGTCTCTGCAAATAATCCCAGTCAACTCATCCATTCCCCATTCATCTCTCCCCAGGAACATTCACACCGTTGAAACTATGAACTTATACAAATTCCCCCTGTTAATATAGACTGTCCGAGTATGTAATGCACAATTATAATTCTTAATCAAGACTGTTCAGCACCTGTAAATGGTAAATATAATCACTCTTGTTGGTGTGCATGAATTGGGCTTGACTTGAGAACCCCATTGGCAGGGGATGGGTTGGCATTTATCATCACCCATTGCTGATACAGTCTCAACATATTTCTATTCACTCTCCGAGGTCAGGAATGGAAAATTGGGAAGCACACAGTTTCTCAAGGGGGCAAGAGGGGAGCTCATCTTTTTCTTAATTTGTAATTAGCATGTCATGGAATAAAACTGAATTCTGAAAATGGCCTGAAGATTCTTGATCATCATTGCTAACATTTACTCAGTGTTTCCAGGGCAAACTGTCTTTCAGTTATTACGCAAAGCTGATTAAAATGCCCTTATTAAAAATGAACTCTTTATAGATGAGAAAGGGAGGAATGAATTGATCTCCCAATGTCAAGACACTATTTGGTACAGAAGAATGGGTTCTGAGCTGAGCGACTCAATTCTGCAGTACCGCCCCAAAACAGTCTTGTTCAAAGAAACTATAGCAGAGAGTGTTTACATTATCCATGGTTCTCCAGGGAAAGAAACAAGCATGATGTAGATATGGGAGAGAGAGGGGAAAAAAAGCAAAAAGGGAGAAGGAAGGAAGAGGGGTAGAGAAGGAACTGAAGGAGGCAAAGAGGAAGAACAAGCAGATGGGGCTAGCTTATGTCTAGGGACTATGGCTCAGCATGCAGGATGCCACTGATATTACTTGATGGAGACTCGGGGACTTAAAACTTCCTACATAATATATAAAGGAGAGCTGGTTTGCTTTCTGTGGCTACAGTGGAGCAAATGCATCGACAGGATGGCATCTGTACTTTAGAGTGTCTGAATTAAATTTAAAACCCTGATACAGCCATTGGATAGTTTTGAAAACTTAGCTGTAGAAAGCATTGGTTCAATACTCAGAATATTTAACATCACCTGTCTGTTAATCAAATACTAAGGTAAGTCAGAGAGACTTTCAATTTCTATCCAGAGCAACACTGGGAACATAATTACCCAAATGTGCCAGACACGTGGCCTCTTAATGGACCCTCACACTGTTGCGTTTCTAGAGGAAAGTAGCCATGAAGTTCTAATGCAGAGGAAGATGAAGAGAGCTTCCTTGATATTACCACCAGATTTTCTTTGATAAGTTTGTTCTCTCCTCCCCCCAAAAAAGTGGAGAAAAGAAAACATCAAATCCTTAAGCATTAACTCTACTCTATCAACAAACAAAATATTATAATAATCTTATTGTACTTTACCTGCTTGATGTCTCTCTAATATAGGTAAAGCTAATTTTATACATTAACTCTGTTACTTGTTTTCATTATGGTCTGGAAAGACAACCCTTAGAAAGAAATTCCAATTTGAGTAACCAATGAAATTTATCCATTAGAATTCTGGCATTTAGCCCAGCACTCAGAGAGGCAGAGGCAGTCATATCTCTGTGAGTTCGAGGTCATCCGGGTGGACAAAACAAGTCCAGGATAGCCAAGGCTACACAGAAAAATCCTGTCTTATTCCCTCCCCCAAAAAATAATTCTGACATGCATTTATCATTACATGGTTGGTGGATCTATTTATTTTCCAGGAAACAGGCAAAAACTCAGCTAAAAGTTTCAATGCAGACTACATGTAATATTATATATGAATATTAATCATTTATATTATACATACATACATACACATATACATACATAAAACCAAACAAATCCTCTCAGTCTGGCTTTTTTGTTGCCAATTTTTTGTTATTGATCTAGGTGTTTGCCAGCAAATGTCATATGACAGTGGCTTAGTTGTAACCCTAAATTATAATGCCTGAGTTATGTATTTTCAGTGTCTATTAACCAAATGTTATCAAATTCTTGATTGTTCAAGAATCTCTGGTGTCCAATCACACAACCATTTTGGTCAATAACCTACCGGAAAAAATTAACTATAGTTCCACCATTCAAGCTGCCAGCTTGTTTAGAAGAAACCAGGATGGTGGGTTTTTGTTTTGTTTCGTTTTGTTTTTGTTTTTGTTTTGGCTTAGGTTGGTGAAGCTTGGAATGTTCTTTTTACAAGTTGTATGGGCCCACTGCCCAGAGACAAACTGTATGCCCACTGGAAACATCCACTTAGGAAACTGAGTCCTTCCTCAAATGTTTGACTTTCCTTGTGACTATGACCAAATGGCTGACAAAGGCAACTTCAAAAAAGAAGGCTTAGCGAAGGATGCAGCCTGTTCTAGTGAGGAGAGAGATTGCTGGAGTGTGAAACGGAGCTCATAGCTGTCTTTAGAGGCAGGAGATGGAAGCTCTTTCTCTACTTGCTTTCTCCTTTTATTCAATTCAGTGCAGGGTACCAGCTGTGGAATGGTGCCACCCAAACATTAACTAAACCTCTCTGATAACATGTTCCCTATTCCCATGAATTACCGATCAGGATTCATTGCCATAGTTTATAGTTTAAGGTCTATCATCTGCATCAAGATGATTTCAAGACAAAGGCATCTTTGACTCACACACAGAAACAAGCTTTCGGGGCATCTAGCTAACCCAAGAGGAATGAATCCTCCTCCAAATCTGCCTCTAGGGCATCACCTCCCAGAAAAGAAAAACAACAACAAAAAAAAAAAAAAAAAAAAAACAAGACAGTTTTGAGCAGAGATTTCTCTCTCAGTTCTTTGCCCATCCTCCCAAAAGATTGAAAGACCCTCAGAGCCATGCTGTATCACATGATCTCTCTTTCATTAAATCAATTTGACATTTACCTAATGGAAATCTCCATTGCCTACATCAATGGGCCATTGCGAGATATACCAATTCGCACCCGTGGAGTGTTTAAATCAGTTTAAAAATCTGCTCCTCTCCCACTATCATTTTGTCCTAGCAGAAGTATGGTGCACTTTTTCGAGCACTCTTGGACATGTAGAACAGTTCAGTTTTCTAGACACATAGGACAGTTTACATCGACAGACACCCTGCCATTCGAGAGCACATCCACTTCCTGTTCGTATCTACTGTAACTGAGTATCCAATGGTCTACCTCCTAAGCTCCCCAGCCTTCGGTAACCACGATCCTACCCTCCGCTTCTATGAGACAGATTTCTTTCCATGGCATTCTGGGGTCATGTGGTTCTCATCTTTCTCTGCTGGGCTTCTTCCAGTTGACATAATGGCCACTAATGTGATCCATGTCATCTCATCTTGACAGCATTACATTCTCTTCCTAGCTGAATAGTTCTTTGTATGTGTGTACGTATGTATGTAACACAGTTTCTTTATCCATTCATCCTTTAGTAGATGTTTGGTTTTATAGCTATTATGGATGGTCCCTCAATAAACATGGTAGCACACATAACTCTTTGACAGACACGTTTTAGATAGGTGCCCAGAAATAGACTACACATAGGCTCACATAGTGGCTGATGTTTTTTAAACTTTTATGGAACTTCCATAGGGCTTTCTATATAGGTATTCTAATTTACTCCCTCACCAACAAACAATCTACATTTCTCTTTTCTCCACACACACAGTGAAAAATCATTAGTTTTTTTTTAACCCTTTTGATAACAGCCATTCTTACTGTGTGAGTTGATCTTCATTGTACCACAGACTGCCTTAAATCCCACCAGTTCTTAAAACACAAGCAAACAAACAAAAAAAAAAAAAAAAAAAACAATATTCAGGGCTGGTTAAAGGTATTTGCTGCCAAGTCTAACAACCCCAGGATGCATAATGAAAGGAGAGAACCAACTCTTCCAAGCTGTCCTCTGATCTCCACATGTGTGCAGCAGCATTTGGGCGCCCACTCCCTGCCTCCCCAATATAAATAGTTGTAAGAAAGGAAAGAAAGAAAGAAAGAGAGAGAGAGAGAGAGAGAGAGAGAAAGAAAGAAAGAAAGAAAGAAAGAAAGAAAGAAAGAAAGAAAGAAAGAAAGAAAGAAAGAAACTATTATTTCTAAAGTAAACGATTTCTGTTTCCCTATCAACACTGTCCTCCACCTCCCTCTACTGACTTGGATACAGAAGCCTTTAACTTTATCCACCGAATAAGCCAGCTACTCAGTTTGTTAGCCCCACTGTTCAAATGGGTGAGTTTTCTCTTATTAATATACCTTTGATCAATTTAATCTCCAACACCCAGGGACTAATTTAAGAGGACAGAAAAAAAATTGGCTGTTGTTCTTTTAGACAAAAGCAGTGCATTAGGGATTTCTGGAGGCTGTTTGGTGGGTGTTGAACGGATGTTAGAGATGGGACATCATGACAAATCTCAGCTCAGCTGTCAGAGGCCAACTTGATTTCAGGGTCTCACTGCCCTCACTGTGCTACATTTTATGTTTCATTTTTAATCCAACTTTTTTTTTTCTCTGAGTAGATGATACTGATCCAGAAGATTGACACAAGAAGCATCCAAAATTCGAGCTCCAAAATTGTCTTCCCCTTCGATGCTGAGGCTCCAGATGTGTACGCTGCGGAACAAACACCCTGGTGTTCAATCTTAAAAGCAGAGTTAATTTCCTCCTCTTCCCTTCTCCTTCCCACACGGAGATTTCCTGGTATTTAAAGTGCAGCTAACAACTTCACCCGCTCTTTGAATTTTCTGTGGCATATGCACAAAAATTAAGAAATACTTAGGGAAAGTAATTTAATTTTGCAAACGCAAAGCTAATCTGTTCATCATAGAGGCAGTAAAACATAAGAGGTTTCTATAAGGGAACTCTCTGTTTAAAAAAAGAAAAAGAAAAAAAGAAAAGAAACTCACAAAAATGAATTACAGTGAGGCCAGGATCTAGGAAGCAGTGCCTTAGAACTAGAGGTATATTTATTTGGCCAGGAGTTTAAAACTATGGCAACTTTAGACACCAGTATCCTGACCAGCAAAAAGGAAGGCCAGGGGATGGATACGCATGGTGTTTATAATGCTCATCTTCCTTTAAAAAATACAGTTATTTTGTTATTGAGAGGGGGAGAGGGCTCATGTAGAAATCAGAGAACAGCTTCTAGGACTTGGCTTTCTCCCTCCAATATGTGCATCCTTAAGATGGAAGTCTGGTCCTCAGACTTGGTGGCACACAAGCAAGGCAGTGACCCCACATTTGCTGGCCCCACACATTTCATCTTGCTAAAGAAGCTTAGGAGTTGCTTTTAATAAGAAACCAGGGCTGTTTGTGTTTGGACCCTATATAATTTGGGGCAGGTTTTTTTTTTTTTTTTTTTTTTTTCTGTTTTATGTATGACTACTGTAAGATTTTGGGGAGTGTCTCAATACCCATAAGGTATTAATTAGTAGATTAAAAAAATACCTCTATTAGATTTACCTCAGGCATTAGATCACTGTATTGTAGGCTTTGATTTTCTGTGTGTGCATGTGTATGTTTGTGAGTGCAGCTGGGCCTGTGTACACACACATGTGAAAGCTGACACCCACCCTTATATGTTATTCCTCAGACACAGTCCATTTTGTTCTAGGGGGGACACGGCCTTGTGGTTAAAACTTGGGGTCCACCGCTCATGCTGGGCTAGCTCCTGGCAAGTCCCAGGGATCCACTGCCCTGGGATTATAAGAATACATCAGCATGTTGTGTGTATATTGTGTGGGTTCTAGAGATTGAGCTCAGATCTGAATGTTTGCACGTAAGTGCTTTGATAGCTGAGCCCTTTTTCTAGTCTGGCATTTTATTATTAGTTGTTATTATTATTATAAATTGTTTTAATTAGAATACAAAGTCATAATTTCTGTCACAGCATCTTGTACATGTGTCATTAGACTTTGTACACCCATTGCCCTCTCATAGTGCCCTCCCTGTGACCCCTCTTCTCCTTTGCCAGCCTCTCTTCCCATCCCCCACTCAGTCTAGCTTACTATTATTATGTCACTTGTACTTCATTAACCCACTTAATATCTAGTTATAATAACGTTTAAACAATTTTCTTCAATAAACAAATAGTACGGGAGATTTTTTTTTTTCAGCATTGAGGGTGAAACACAACACATGTTCTTAGACCATGAGGAATTGAATTCACTCACTGACATATAAAAACCACGAAGGACCATGACTTGGGCAGCTTCTACAGACCTTGTAAAAGATTCCAAGCCACAGGCATGTCAACCTGTCACGCACCCTCTTCCTAACTGAATTCTGAAAGACCAGCATGTCCTTGCTCCGCCTACACAACATACCGATGCAATCTAGGGAAGTGGCTCAGTTTTACATTTTATTTTCATTGATATTTTTTTATTATTTCCGTGTATGAGCATGTGTACTAGTGGTGGAGATGGGGTGGAATACACGTGTGTCCCTGGCAGGGGACAATCTTTGCAAGTCCACTCTCTCCTCATACCTTTAAGTCTAGCCCTAACTTTTCATAAGAGATTTGTGTTTGTCTTGGGTTTTGGTCGAATGCGGTGGCAATATCTTTAATCCCAGCATTTAGATAGTGGACCCAGAAGATTCAAGAGATCAAGGCCATATTCAGCTGCCAGGTCACTTCTGGGCCAGCAGGGGCTGCAGCCTTGAGCATGACTTTTAACACACTTTCAAAAACCGCACAGAATTTAAGTCCCTCTTGATAGTATTTTAATGATAACAAGTCCTCCAGAGTGAAAACCCGTTTGATTTTCATTTGAGCCAAGAGGTAGCAAACATGTAGGCACATTTGATGCTCTACTTCTCTGAACATGCTAACAGGCCATGTATACACGTTTAGGTATGGTGTGCTCCAATTTGGATTAATTTGTCTCAGATGTTTTCAGAGTAAAAATTATAATGGACACTGTAAAATTGAAGCTTAGTTGTCTTTTGCCACTGGAGAGTCAAGATATTACAACTTAGGAAAGGTCTCATGTTGAATTATTGCCAGAGAAATAAATCAGAAAATATAATGAGAAAAATCACACTAGTAAAATTAATTTGAAAATATCTAGAAAACAACCAACATTGCATAAAATATTTATGAAGTACATTCTGAAACTTTATTAAAGGGCATAAAGATACCTTAATAAATGCAAAAATATTCCATGTTTGTGAAAAGAAGACCCAGTACTATCAAGATAACATGTAAGTTCATTTGCATGCTTCAATTAATCTAGAACTGAATGTAGTTCCAAGCAAAATTCCATTGCATAACTTGAGCAAATTATATATACATTGACAAATGATTATACACTAAAGGTCTGAATTAACTTTAAAATATTGAAATCAAACAAACCACAGAAACTTACAATATTTTAGTCATTAAAATACTGTACAATTGGTGCCAGGGTAGGGGGAAAAAAGATCAATATAACTGAAGGGAAGACTAAATTAATGACAAGGAGAGTAGGAAAATAAATTCATCAGCTTGAGAAAAATTGAATCATTCCTCTTGCAATATGTTAAAAACATATTTCAGGGATAAAAAAACCTGTGAGAGGGGAGAGCAATGCTTAAAGACTTAGAAGAAACTACAAGATTAAAGAGTGTGTGGTGTTGTGGTAAGAACATATTTCTTAAGTAAATCTGAAAGAAAGACTAGGAGACTCAGAGGCGATAAAATTAGCAATGTTTTATAACAAAGAACACCTTAGATGCAACAGTAAAAAGCACCATAGGAATAGTGTAGTGATCAATTTTCCTTATCAACTTGGTTAAATTAGGAAACACTGTGGTAATTTGACCAAGCATGCCCCCCCACCCCCAGGCTCACATATTTGAATGCTTAGTCACCAGGGAGTGGCACTCTTTAGGATTAGAAGGATTAGAAGGTGTGTGTCACTGGGATGGGCTTTGAGGATTCAAAAGCCCTTGGCAGTCCCAGTCAGTCTCTCTCTTTCTGCAGCCTGCACATCTGGATGAAGAAAGCTCAGGGGCTTCTCAGGCACCATCTCCCCGCTATGGTAATGAGCTGACCTCTGAAAATGTAAGCAAGCCCCGGTTAAATGCTTTCTTTTATAAGAGTCACCTTCTCCATAGCGACTCTTCACAGCAATAGAACAGTGACTAAGGTCACCTAGGAGGTTAGTATGACACTGCTAACCTTTGTTGTTGGGGAGAGGATTTCTAAGAAAGACTTAGTGCTTGAGGGCTCTGATCCAAATGGATGGATTAGTCCCTGGATGAATTCGTAATATGATGATATGATCAGGGGGTGAGGAAAGCTAAGAGTGGGGCCTGGCTGGAAGAAGAGGGTCACCTGAGGGATGTAATAGGATGGAGAATTTGAACACGTGGTGTCCAGGTTGATAGTGCTGTTTTAAAGAGGTCTTGGAGCCTTTAGGGGGTGAAAGAAGTCTTGGTGAAAGAAGTCTGACGCTGGGGTGGGCTTTGAGAATTTATATCCTGCTCCCACTTCCTGATGCTTCTCATTCTCTCTCCCTCTCCTCTCTCTCTCTCTCTCTTACTCTTTCCCTGGCAGCTGTTCAGTTCTGCTACCACTCTCTCCTCCTCACCAAGGTGAGCTGACACCTCTGTTCTGAAATAATGAGGAATAAATATTTCACTCCTCTTGGTTTTGGTTTTTCTCAAGCACTTTAGTCATGGTCAAAGTGATTCAAGGCATGTGTGTGTGTGTATGTATGTAGATAGATAGATAGATATGGGTATGTATGTATACATATATGTATGTATACGTGTATATATGCACATACGTATGTATGTATCTGTATATATGTGTGTTTGTATGTATGTATGCAGAGAATATACATTTCACAGAAAAACAAAACACAAAGGCAAACCAGGCTGGAAAGAGGTGTTGAAAGTGGTGATCAATATCGTAAAAATGAGGAGACATCAGAGTGCTTCTGCAACATATCCCTGAGGGTAGACACTGTTCTCTGAGGTCATCTAATACAAACACTTCCAGCCAGTGTAGTAGCCACATCTGACAAAGTTCAAAAGCATATAGGTATATGATATTGTCTATTTTACCCCTTGTTTCTATTGGCAAAGACATTAGAAACAAACTAAATGTATATCTAGAGAAAATGGGAAGGTGATGCTTGCCAAGTTTAGGAAGCAAATACTACTTTTCAAGAAAATACAACAGAGTGAATCTGTGTCTTGGTATACGTAGAGCTCAGATACATGATCTCAAATAAACAAGCAAGAATTTCAGTAAGATCAAATGTCAATTTTCACGGCCACAAAGCATAATCTACATGTATCAAGAAGGCTAAACCTAAATTGAGACCATAAAGGGAGAGGAGAAACTAGTGATATGAATGAAAATGTAAAGAAAAGAGAATGAAAATAAAAGCTTGAGAGGCTGGAGAATTGCTCCGCAGTTAAACTGCCCTCGCAGAAGACATGAGTTCAACTCCCAAGACAGGTCGCTAGCTGTAACTCCAAATGCAAAACATCTGATGCCCCGTTCTGGTGTCCACAGTCACTGCTTTCACACACACACACACACATAGACACACACACTTGTACATACACATGCGTGTATGCATACACAAACAAAATGCATCTTTTAAAATAAGTTTCTTTAAAGTCAAAGATTTCGACCAATGTCTCACCTAAGAAGGGGTGGGGGATCTGTTAGTGATTCAATCCAATCATGTGTACAGAAATCCTTCCTAAAGAAAATAAAATCAATTCACAGGCAAACCTAAGGACATGGTTGAACAAAAAGTGTTCAGTTGAGAGAATGTGAAGGGAATTATATTGAACACAATTCAGGAAGAGCAAAGAGATGGGCAGAAAAATAGAAACCAAGGCCCCTAAATTGAGCAGAATCTAAAACTAGTTAGGACTTATATTGCAGTGCGGATGAGAAGGAAAGAGGCACATAATTGAGCTAACTCGTTATTACCTACTTGAGTTCATTTTCTTTTGTGCTTTAACCATCAAAATCCCAGCAAATTAAGACACAGATCCAGTACTTTGCAGTTTTATGGGCTCACTATTTCAAATTGAGTCTCACTGGGCTAAAACCAAGTTTCAGGCCCCCCTTCCTTCTGGAGGCTCTGAGGGAGAATCCATATCTTTGCCTTTTTACCTTCTCAGACAGCTGAACACATTCCTTGGCTCTCGGACCCCCACTCCTTCCATCTTCGATGCCAGGGAAATCGCACCTCCATGACTGTCATTTGCATATTTGGTCTCACATAAAAGCCATTGATTTTCTTGATCCAAAGAGGAAGACGTTTGTGTATGTGTGTGTGTGTGTGTTCGCGTGTGAAAGTAAAACATCAACACTACCTTCCTTCGTCAGTCATTCCCACCTTATCTTTGAGACTTGATCTCTCACTAAACCTGGAACTCCTGAAGCCTCTCCCAGGGCTAGCATTACACACAGAAACAACACCATGCCCGGAATTTTACCTAAGTGCAGAGACCCAAACTCAGGTCCTTAGGTTTGCTCAGCAAGTACTTTACCAACTGAGTCACCTCCCCAGCCACAGACACAGATCTCTTTGGAGAGCCATTATGCCGCTCGCTGTGCCACTGTTGGAGAGAAATCGATAGATCTGATATGAACTTGATAAATCAGGAAATAGCCTGGAAAGCATATTCTTTAATTACCTGACAGCAGCCACTGGAACCAAACAGGGTGAAGCAGAAGGCGTGCTGTATTTTTCTCTGAGGAACAGGATCCTGAATAGACAGGGGGAGTTGGGAGACGCTTGCATTTAACTAATGTTCCTCTTGCCCCTGCCTACCAGATGTATTTTTAAGTATTTTAACTGTATTGACGTAACATTTCATTTCCCTTTAATCCAGCTTTTGATCGCCAATGGCTTCCTTACTACTGTCTTCTCAGCCACTCCTTTCCCTACCAGCCTGTCACTTGCTGGCTTACTTCAGTTTCTGAAACGTACCAAGGTGTCATGGCTTCCTCTGCGTAAACGCATGAGCCAGTCCACCTAACCCCAGAGGCTTCCTTGACAGGACCTTCTCTCATCAACCATGTGACCCTCATCAGCTTCCATCACACCCCTTGATTCTTCTTCCATTCATTACATGTAGGTTTGTGTTATTCTTTTACTCTGTAAAACCGTAAACTCCTCGACAATGATTTCTAACCTCATCTGTCTGCTTCCTGTGGACCCCAGGCAGAGAACAATAGTAGGTGCATAGGGGATGTCAAGATGTAACTGAAGAATCAAGAACAGGGTCCTTATACATTTACCATCGAATCCGAGTTATGTTTGAGAACTTCCTAGATAGGGAACGCACTACCTCAAGACTGTCCTTTCCCCGTTCTGTGAACTCTATCCTCAGAGACCCCACCATGGAAAATACTAAGTATCTATCTCATCTTTCCCATCACTTCACATAACTTTATCACAACTTACAGGATAGGGGTGCTGACATAACCAATACTTGGCCACAGCTTTCCATCTTTATAAGGTATGAGCCTATGAAAAGAGAGAGAGAGAGAAACCCAGGTCTCTGCTAACTAGCTTTTCTGAGAAGTGAGTGGGCAGTTCTCTGATGCTACAAGCCAAGAAGAAATGTGTGGTTGTGCTTGGGGGGAAAAAGGTGGGCTATTGTGACAGTTCACCTGACAAGATGAGAGTCACCACCTTCCTATCTTCCCAGGGTGATAAGCCAGGGATTACCTGTCGGCTGTAATTGGTGGAGTTATTCTCTGCTTTTCCTTAGTCCACGAGACACACAGCTGGGGGAGAAAACTGCTGTCTGCCTGTGCTGTTCGCTACCATTTCCCAAATGTCTGGTATTTAACAGAAAGCCTGCAAATACTTTTGCAGGAAGGAAGGAGGGAATGAAGAAGCGAGGCCTGGGATAGAGGTAATTTGGAATATCAAAAAAAAAAAAGACTTCAATCATTTTGATCTTTTATAGGTTACAAAGTTTTTACTATTTCCTTGATTTCCATAATGACAAATCTATGTTAAATGGAAGAAGAGAAATTTTAAAAGAAAACCTGGAAATTTTTTTATTTCCCTGCTCTTGGGATATGATACAAATGATCAGACTTCCTTCCAGGCTTAAGCCTTCATTTTATGCATCATTTGAAACATGACAGTTTCACGTGTGTGTGTGTGTGTGCTGGTATGGGTGCGCGCATAAGTGAACATGGGCCTGAAGACTTTGGCTGACTTCCTCAAATGTCATCCCCCCTGCTCACTGAAGCTGAGTCTCTCACTGGCCTGACTACCCACTAATCCGGATGAACTGCCTGGCCAGGGAGCCCCAGGAATCTGCCCTTTTCCACCTCCCCAGCACTGGGATTACAAACGTGAGTCACCACGCCTGGCTGGTTTTGTTTTAATGTGGAGACAACTCAGGTTCTCACACTTGCAAGGCAAACACCACCGCGATTGAGTCACCCCTGGGTCTAAGCACGCTGGTGGTTAGCTGCTGGAACACAGAAGCCAAAGCCCCAAGAAGCAGGAACTTCACCTGCCAAGCTTTAACACGCTGATTGCTTCTTTGACTTGTTTTGGCCAATTTGCTCAGGACTTCTTGGCCCAAATCAACCAGTTATTCTTCCAGAAAGAGTAAAATAGTTTAGAACTAATTTTTTTGAGATGGGTGACAAATAGGGCTGTTTTGCCAAACATCTACTGCTTTTGAATTTCTCACTGGTGCTTCAAAAACTGATTTACCACTCAAGCAAAATCTTTTGAGGGCTTTGTCTTATTATGTAATCCGTAAAACTGTAATCAGCTCTGATTTCTGATTAGAGTTAAAGCCCAACCAAAGATCCCGTTCATTATAAGTGTGGGCAATATCAAAAGAAGCCAATTTTAATAAAAGTATCTGTCCAAAAAGATATGAGAGGCTTCCTCCTTCTGTTGTGATAAATACTTCCAGGTGGTACTTGATGGACAATAAGAGTTCTGAGCAGCTGGCATTCGGAGCAGAGCTTGAATTAGAATTTCAGATCATGCTGGCAAGCCTGAGTGATTCTTTAATTCTTCAAATGGAACACAGTTTGCTCCATCTTACAGAGCTTTCTGACTCTAATTAAAATATTCTGTGTGATACAGAAAATATACACTGTGATATAGAAATAGGAGTCTTCCTTGCAAATCCCTACCTGACTTGAGTTAGGAGGGAGTAGGGGAGGGGGCATCAAAAGAAAACAGCTGGTTGTTTGTTTTATTTCATCAAAAGAGTGAAACTTTTACCCTCGAGAACAAAGAAGTTCAGGCTGGAGTTTGCGAAGCCAAGCAGATGCAAGGCTGTTTCACCTTTGTAGAAAGCGTTTAAAATTTAAGGACACATAAAGTTGCTTTCTGACTAACAAGGTTTCCCCTAAATGTTTTTGTCAAATGCTTTAGGTGGCAGCTTGAGGAATAGCCCACCTGGAAAGAGTCGTGTCATTAAAAGCAAATACAACTTATCTGCTTTTCCAGTAACTTATTTGTTACTGGAATCTACCAGTGGAGATGTCTGTAACAGGGTGGAATAAACATCTGGCTGATGACCTTTGAAATGTTGCCCCTGCGTGTTGTACAGCTGTGGTCAAAATACCCGAGAGAGGAACTGAAAAGGACAGTGATGTTTGCTTTGCTCAGGGTTTCAGGAGGCTCACTCCGTCATGCCAGGAGCACAGACAGAAAAAGGCTGCTCCTCACAGTCAGGAAGTGGGCATGGAGGGACCTGGGGACCAGAGTCAGCCCCTCAGTTACCTGCTTCCTTCTGTGCCTACCTCAAGTTTCCAGAACCTCCCAAAATTATGCCACTGGCTGAGGACCAAATGTCCGACATGAAACTATGTGGTGTATTTCAGAATCAAGCTGTAACGCTATGTGATCAAAAATGTGTCACACCACTGAAAGGAAGAAGAAGCATGGTGACAGTGAGAACTCTACACAGAATGTCCTGTCTCCTTGGAGAAGAACGTGACACAGACCTTGCCTTTAGCACCTGGACTGATGGAGCTATGCGACGGCTGCAAAACACCCACAGTGCTTTGTACCTCAGAACAAATAACACTATTAGAGTTTTAAATACTCCAGGGAAATTCCATTCTGGTTTTGAACAGAGAGAAAATGGCCCTGTGGGATTCTTACCTCCAAAAGGGTTCGTGTTTAAGGAAATGTTCTGTGCTGACTCCTGGCATGATCGCGTACTGTTTAGAGCCAGTGCTTGAGCAGATGACAGAAAAGACATGCATGTCTTGGCCCTGGGATCTGCAGATGACTCTCTTCTGCCTCTGGGAGCTGAAGAAGGAAAGGCGCTAGCCCTCTTTCATTATTATTACAAGCTGCATTTGGGATTGCAGGCTTCCCTCTGGTCCCTCTAAGTTACGTATTTATTCAGAGTATGAGCTGTACAGAAATTCTCTGTAACTTCTCCAGGGGTCAAATCCAGCATGAAAACAAGGTTTTGTTTTCTTGGCAAGCATTTTAAATTCAATGCTTGATCAGATTGCACATTTTAAAATTAGGGAAAAATGTGATCTAAAAAGCCAAATTTTACATGTCTCTTGAAAAATTGAATATGGCCAGTCTGCGGCTTCATTTAAGTTTGGAACATTGACTGAAATAGAGAAATTAGTTTTCCTACAAATGGACCACACACTCTGAGTTAAGGGTATTACTGAGCTCTTATCACCAAGCCTGACAACTTGAGTAAGAATCCTGTAAGCTGTCCTCTGATCTCTATACCCATATCATAGCCTGAACATGCCCTCCGACCCCCACACAAATATACAAAGACATAGGAAATGATGTAATTTTTTTAAAAATAAAAAGCACTACAAACCAGATGGATGGTTATATATAACTAATAAGCTATTGATAAATCTTGGAAAAGATCATGTTTTTTCAAGAAACACTAATCATGAAAAGGGTAATTACCCCAGATGTATTCCTTCTGTAATTTGTTTATTATATGCTCTCTCTCCATTGAGGCAGAAGACTATCCAGAATGATCATTTTTAACAGTCTAAAATTATGTATAATGTACAAATGCATACATGTGCATATAAACACGCACCTTCATCATATCATCCCTGTCTCTGGAGACCTCATCCCTGGGCTGTGATGATGACTGTCATCTGCCATCTTGTAGCTCAGCTCCCAGCAGCTGAGATGCTCAGTCTAAATCAGCCTCCTTCTGCTCCTATGAAGATGACCACAGACTCAATGTTCATAAAACGTGCTCTATAAACACAGCATCTTAAGGCCCCAGAGGCCACAGAGCCAGGACAATTCTCTAGGCTGGTTTGCATTCCTTTTTCTGACTTCAGTAGGATGAATCAGACTCCTTGTTTTTTCTAGTCCCTAGGAACCATCTTCATTTTCAAATGAGGAAGTGTTGCCTATCCTTGTGTTTTTCTTCCTTGTCCCTGTGTCATTCTGACCTCTGCCAGGACAGGTTCAAGAGCGCTTTGGCTCTTGATTCTGTGATGATCTCCCTCTCTTTGAACCTTCAGTTTATTCGGGGTTGTAAATAACATTTGCCTTATGAAGAAATAAGTCCGAAAACTAGTACATGGAACCATCATTCTGCTCATCAGTAAGCAAACAGCCTCTTGATGCATTCTGCCTTTGGAATGTCAACAGGGGCTATGAAATAAACAGCCCTTCTTTGTTACACTGAACCTTCTGAGATTTACATTCAATTGTTTTTAAAAAATGATGTTGCCACTCTGTAACCTAGATGTGTATTAGGAAAATGCCAGATCTAATCTGTTTTTTTTTTAATAGCCAGTCACACTTAAGCAAAAAATTATTTTATGACATTCCATTCCCTTTACATGCTTCTTGAAAGACTTAATCTTTCAATGACATGTGTATGTATGCACACATGCAAACATACATACATACATAGGTGAAAGATGGTAGATGAATAGAAAGAAGATGGAGATGATTGACAGGTAGTAGAAATAGATAGGCAATAGATAGGTACCTTTTATTCTGCTAACACAGTGCTCATGAGATAAAATTATGGAAAAGGAACAATAAAAGCAAACACATAACCTAAAACATATACATAACCACCCTCTGCTCTTCTCACACATACACAAACATATATGTTTTCAGCCAATTAAATCATTCCTGAAGGGGGGGGTGAGTGTGTCTGTGTGTGTGTGTGAACATGTATGATGTATGTCTAAGTGCATGTGCACTTGTGAAGGCCAAAGGGGGAAATCAACCTCAGGAATCTTCCTCAGTTTCTCTGTTTTCTGTGAAACAGTCTCTGGCAGGGTCCCAGGACTCACTGACTAGGCTGGCCGTCCAGAGAACCCCTGGGGTCAGCCCGTCTCCATGTCCTCATACGGGGATTACAAGCACGCCTCTGCACCACATCAGGCCTCTTTAGCTGGCGCTGGATATTGAACTCGTGCTTCTTCGAAAAGAACTTCCTAAGTGAGCCACCTCTCCAGCCCTCTTTTTCTGAACTCATTTATTTGGCTCCGTTAAAGTGTCGATATGTTTGCACTGCAACTAAGATTACGTCTAACACTCGTTACCTTAATTCCGCCCAAGGTGGACAATTTCGTGCGTCATATTCTGAGACACCGACAACTAAAACTACTGCAGACAAAACTGTGAGCTGAGAGACAGTGCCTCGAGAGAGTCGCTTCCTGTCACATGTGATGTCTCAACCCAGCATCTATCAGGCTAGTCTGATTGGGTAAAAACCATCCAAAGTAAAGAAGAAAACTGGGAATGACTTTGGTAAAGAGAGAAGCAAAAAAGACAAGAGGCTGGGCTACTTGCCCCCTCATCCCACTCTGTCCACACCTTGGGGGCTGACTGAAAGGCTAGAACCACATGCTGTCATCTCTTTGTGGTGTTTGGCCAGCCAGCATCAGGACCGGGTAGGTGACAGGTAACCAGATCTACAGACCTGACTGTGACAGTACATGTGGGTTTCATCATCTATTGAAGAATTACAAATGGACCTTATTTTTGCAAAAGGAACAACTTCCTTTTTTTTTTTCCCAATGACCAAAGACTTCACTGAAGCTCCTGAAAGAATCTTACAGGGAGGCTTGACAAGAACTCTGAGTGGGTAAAAGTGTTTGTTGTCACACCTGAAGATCTGACTTTGATCTTCCACATGGTGGAGGAAGAAAACTGACACCCACAAATTTTCCTATGACTTCTCTATCACACCTGGCCACACCTGTGCTCACCCAAACAAATTAGTGCAATTTTAAAAAGAAAGAAACAAAAGAATTCGAAAAGGCCCTACCTTCTGCTCACTGGGAACTCTCAAAAATATGGAATGAGCTCACTCAAGCAAAGACATATCATGTCACTGGACGGTCAAGAGGAAGCCAAAAGATCGCTTTTCTAGGTGGTGCCTGAGATGGTGCTCGAAAGATGCCAAGGGTCTGTGTGCTGGAGCACTCTCAGTTTGGCCAGGTTGGGAGGCGGTGTGGACCTTTAAGAGGCGGGACCTAGCGGGAAGTCCTTAAGTAAATGAGGGCTCAGAGCACAAAAGAAGTGAATTAGTTTCCCTGTTGTTAGGGAAGTTTGAATCCTGCCCTCTCATTAGCTTCCTGTTTAGAGCTGTGAATTCTTTTTCTCTGTTGTTTGCAGGTCTGTTTGCCTGGGACCTTCACCAGAACCAGGGTTATGCTGGTTACACTCTTGGCCGCAAAACCAGGAGCTAAATTGGCCCCTTTCTTTTTTAAAAATTAAACTTCTTTTATCTTTTTTTAAATAAATGTAGCTTGACAGAAGGCTTACAGAGAGACCACACGGGAGACCTTTACCACTGAGTAAGAAGACTAGAACCCTAAGGTGTCAGGAAACAGAGAAGGCTCTTTACCAGAAGTGAGAGTGACCAGCATCCGTGTGTCATGGTGATGCACTCACAAGCAAAGAAAACAATACAAAGAAGAACCCCAGGGCCATGAGCTGCTGCTCCATCCTCAGGGAACAAAAACTCAAAACTAACCACCACTTGAATACATTTGACTCTGTAAAAGTGTCACTGTTTTTATTTACCGCAGCTAATACTACATTTAACACTTGCTGCATATTCTACCCAAGTTGGACAGTTTTTGCATGTCATTTTCTGAGACCCCAACAATTAAACCTGCTATGGACAAAGCCATGAGCTGAGAGAGTCACTTACTGTCACATGCCTGGAAAAGCTCTGCCCCTGTTCTGCGGCCTCTGGATTTGAACTGGGAGAGCACCCCAGCCTTCCTAGTCTGCCAGCTCCACAGACATTAAGATTGTTGCTTCTATAGTGAGTTGGTTGCTCATAATCACTTCCCACACACCTGTATCTTTTTAACTCTGTCTCTAACTACAGCTTACCTAGCCAGTTACCTATCCTTCATCTATCAGTCTACCCATCATCTACCAATACCTATCAGTCTATAATATAGCTAGCTTGCTACCTGTCAGTGATCTGTAAATGTATCCATCATCTATCCACAACTACGTATCATATGCTTACTATTATCTGTCAGGTGTCTATTATCTACTATCTTCCTATCATCTATCTATCATTTATCTACTTACCATCTATGTAATTTTCTACTACCCATCTGTCACGCACCTATACATTCATGACTTTGCAGAGCACCTTTCTAACTTGCTTGAAATGTAGAATAACCACGCATAGTTTCTCAAGCACTCACCAATTCCCAAGGGCTTATTTTGCACATAGCCAACCCCTGTGCATAATTATACCCAGTTTTTCCCATTTGTGAAATCATAACACTGATCATACTCAGGGAAGTTGAATATGAGGAAAGGATTCAGCATCTACCTGCCTTATCTATATTGTTTTTCAACTGCTCTGTGTATTCATAACAATAATGGCTTGTATATAAGAAAAAGATGAGTTATACCTAATCTCAACAGAGTCAAGAGAATAAAAGAACAGGCAATCTTTTCTCTTTAGCTTGCATCTGGAGAAACTAAATATAACATTAATTTAGTGGATGCCTGGAGGTCATGAGTGAGTCAGAAATAAAGTCAGCAACTTAATTTCCATTCTACTGATTCTCACAGTGCGCTCTGTATAATTCCCAAAGACCTGAGACTAAAACACCAACAAACTCACTTGTAGGTAATACCATTTATTCAGTGCTTCTAAGTAGTTCCCTTCAGGGATAAACAAGTGCCTATACCTATTTAAAAAGTTGAAATTGTACAAAAGAAATAGTCCTGATATCTCTATTTTTAAACATCAAAATTATACTGACATTATCTTTGCATTTGACATTTGTGTGCAAATTGATCCAATAGGCACAAATATTAGTGTGCTATATTCTCATTAATTGATGAGCAGCCATGATGCTCAGTAGCTTTCTTAGAGACACACAGACCCATTTAATTATAGACATGAATAGACAAGAATAGACCCACAGAACACTAAACTTCTGAATTATGTGAACCGTTTGTGTATGACTTTAAAATCGATCACTATAGCATGTTGTTCCTGATGCCTGAAGGCCACCCCAAGATCCCAAAGAGGAGGTTGCAGGGACGTGCGCTGAGTATCCAAGAAAACAGCAGCAGCAGCAGCAGCAAGCGCTGAAGTTCCTGCTCTCTTCTGGTCCCTGTCATCCCTCAGAGGAGGACACAGACAAACAGGCCTTAGGTAAGCTGCCCCTTATCGGCCATCTGTCCTTCTCCCTCACCAAGCCTGAACTAAACTGAAGGGCCTTGTGTACCTTCCCTATGGTGTGGTCCCCTTCACCCACCATCCCGTTCATTTGTGCCCCGGATATCACCATCACAGAAGACTCCACTTCCTGGCTATTGCTCCCTGCTTAGACCGTCATGCCTCACTCTGAAAGCTCCGTGTTTACACCTTTTCATAGCCACCCCACCCTGTATATAGCCCCTGAGAGGGTGCTGGAATGCCTGCACCCACCAAGGCTCGGCGAACGCAGATACACACCCCCTCCATTCCATTTGCGCAGATACCTAAAACAGGTTTAGTCCAAGCCTATTTTTCCAGTGAGTTCTCATGAATGAATGGACACAGCGCTCGCAGAAGGCCTTGAAAGTTAAGAACACTTAATGCAGTGGGAAGAGGCAAGATAGGTCAATGGATAAAAGTTTCACCAAACCCAGTGATGTGTGTTCAACCCCTGTGACCCACGTAGCAGAAAGTGATAACTGGCTCCTGAGAGGTGTCTCCTGATTCCCTCACTTACTGTGGAACCGAACTCTGCACACACAAAATAAGTAAGTTTAAAAAAAATAATAAACACCACTTAATGACTTTGGCACTTTTAACCTTGTATCTTCCCACAGTTTTTATTAGACACCTTGACTGACAAAGCTTTCCTCAGTGATAAGTGGCCCTCGATTTTCTGAGAATGGCAGAATTGGACACTATCTTGGAGAACATTTTGGCAATGTCATTCTTTGTTTGTTTCTTTGTTTGTCCTTCCTTCTTTCCTTCCTTCCTTCCGTTCTTTCTTTCTTAAGCTGAAAAAAATTAGTTTCAGAAAGATGAACCTGCAGTCAGCTTTCTGGTAGGATTGATCTCTGGGCCCCATCTCTCTATTCAGGCCCGCATTCTTCCCAGGTGCTAGCATCTAACTCTGGAGAGAATAGCAGGCTGCTTGCTTGCATGTTTCCGTAGCCCACGTCCCTCAAGGCCCATACTATGCCCTTCACCTCTCCTGATTTTAACTCACGCCAGACAGCTTACCTTTGCTTTAATAAACTCCTCAAAATGGCATTGCTGACACACACACATACTTCGGAGAACATTCAAATATTGCAGTTCTTGCTATTTCCCCAAGCCTCAGTTCTCTGGCCTCCACTGCCTTAGGCTCCCTTTAAATGCATCTATTTTTCTACTATTCCAACAGGAATTTTTTTCCATCTCTGGACTGCAGAACTAGCCCCATGTGCATGTTTGTATCAATGTGCAATCAATCAGAGCTTATTCTTTTTTAAAATAGTTTTCTTTTTAAAGACCCAAAGCCATTTTGCACTTTTTTTTTTCCAAGCCCTGAGTTTTGAATTACTGGTTCAAACTCATTGGTCACTTGGGAAAGAAATTAACAATCTTTCTGATTGCAGATCAAGATTGTCCTTTCTTATTATAATTGCTATTATTTTTCCATGAATACAAACGTATTCTGGGTATGTAGAATTATAAAACAACGGTTTGGTATCGAGTTTTCTACAAATCGCTGATACACAGCTTAGAGAAGGAACATCTGAGAAAATGGCTCTACTGAATAAAGCAAAAGTTGAATGGAAACCATCAACAACATGGAACCATGACGAGAATATCTTATATCTGGGCAATATTGCCATCAAAGCATCCGCACCTTGTGCAGTATGAATGAGAGCTAGCATTTAACAATGATAGAAATCAATAGACTCTTAGCATTTTTGCTCGCCTGGGGTAGCCTATGAAGAGGCAGCTTTTAAAACCTTTCAGTTTCCAAAATTCAGGGTGTTCATTGTTGTCATTGTGGCTTCTTATCTTCGTCTTAACTTAAAAAGTAGCATGTAAGTATCTGTAAAAAGTCACTATAACAGGAAAATGCCTTTTGCCTAACAGAACAGAACAGACTCCAGTGGGATGAAGGGCCCATGAAGGGATAGCAAGGCTAGCAAAAACAAGAATAAGGTCAACTATGGTCACTTTCCCCCTTAACAACAGATGCAGACCCAGTCCGTGATGTCTGAGCTGGAGTCACGGGGTTATCGTCAAATGCTTCTGTTTGCACAAAGAAGTCTTGTACATATTTGCTTATCTGAGCTTATAAATTTTAATTCTCTCATTTCTTTCCTCATTAATAAGCTTGAGAATACACCTAAGATACAGTTTAGCCCCCTATTTTTATAATTTGAAACTGATGCACATGTAGGCTGCCTTTTGATGCCTATATATCTTTATGATTAGAGGACAATAACGTACTAAATACATATAAATATATACATATATAACCAACTCATTCTACCTAATGAAGATGATTTAATGTAAACCCTACTGGTTCCTTTATACTTCAGTCATTTATGAGTCTGTATGTGCATTTTTGTGTGTCTGCATGTACATTTAGAGGCCAAAATCTAAAGGATGTCAGATCCCCTAAGCTGGAGGTGATTACAGATGATTGGAAACTAAAATCGGGTCTTTTACATGAGCAGCAAGTGCTCTAAACTACTGAATGTTCTCTCCACCCCTTTTTTTTTTTACCTTTTTTATTGTTTATATGTGTGTGTGATATATCACATATATTGTATTGGTATACTATATATTGACCATATAATATATGTGTAATATGGTTATATAAGGGATATTATGTGATATTTGATTAATATATTTGTAGTATAATGTTCAAATCAGTGTAAATATGTCTGTGTCCTCAAACATTTGTCATTTCTCTGTGGTAAAAACGTTTTAAATTCTTTTCTTTTAGTTAATTATTACTGAAGAGAAGACCAGAATTTATATCCCCTGAGCATAACTTAAAAGTCACTGACAAACCTTAAGTGGTTTTTCAATGTTTGCATTTTTATTTACTTTGTGTGCAAACTCACACATGAGGAGGGCATGCCATGAACGTGTGTGGTGCTCAGAGTAAAACCTATAGGAATCTACTCTCTCCTTGCACCGTCTGGGGCCAGAGGGCCAGAATCCATGCATGACTTTTGGCAATAGTCACCTAGACCCACTGAATCGTCTTGACACTCAAGTTTACAATGTATTCCAACTAAAAATCTTTTCTTTCTTTAGCATCAATACCTTCTTGTGCCCTATTGTTCAAAAATTGTGCCTACTCTGAGGTCATTGCTATATTCTTTCTCTTTCTTCTATACAATTTATTTTTTAATAATTAATAAGTAATAATAGTTATTAGTAGACAGTAAAAAGAAAAAGTAAAAAAAAAATAGTTGACAGTTATAAGTATGAGAACTTGAGTCATTGTCTGGAAAGCCATGAAGGTAAGAGAAAAGCAAATGTTCTTCGTGATCCTCTATGAAAAACTAGAAAGGAAGCCAGCCTGAGGAAAGCAGGGAGATGCTCCCACAATGGTGTCACTCTTCAGCTGGCTGAGGGTAGTTTTGCCCTACATGGAGAGGAACCTTGGTTAGTCTAGAGGGAGATCTTCTTCACTCTTGGTCTCTGGCACCTTACCTTCTCCCTCTGTATTTGGCAAGAACGGTAGGCAGCCCTAAACAGGTGGAAATAGTGGCAAGTGGAACGCTCTGGATCAGTTCCCAGGCTGGCCTCAGGTAGGAAAGCCCTATAGCCCCTGACCACAGTTGGAATCTAAGACTCTTGATGGACAACTCAACTGACCGTCTGGCACTCCTCTGGTGACTACAGGCTTTCTTCTCTGGCTCTGTATTGCCTTTTATCTCTCTGCTGTCCTAGCTCCAGCTTGACATCTCTCTTTCACTTCCTCTTCCTGCCCTGGACACTCTCAGACTGGCCAGCTGTTTCTTCAGCTGTTGGACAGCTGTTGGCCTGACCACAGATACAACTGCTACAACTCAGGATCTACAACTGCTGCTACAAGCTGTCTGCCTCGGCCAGAACTGAGGTGAGGAATGCAGGATCCAGATTATACAGTGGACTGCTTAGGGGCTGGATCACTCTTTGGGCTACGTGGGCATGAGGCACCAGATGCCATGGCCAGGATGACCCATCAGAGCCATGACTGCTCAGTGGGACACCCTCAGAGTCTGAAGTAACTTCAGCTGTCATGCAGCAGGCTGCCTTACTGCTTCACACCTAACCTTGCTGGCTGCTCCCATTGTCTCTGTCACCGCCTCTGCTGACCCTGCAATCAGCTCAATCCACACTACTAAAGTCAGTGAGATAAAACCGATGCAGAGAAGTCTTCGGGGGTGGGGCAGGCAGGCTACTGCCACAACCCTGGAAGAGTTAGTACAAGACAGTGCCTGAGAGATTCACCAGATAAGCCTGATTATAGAACAAGAGAAGTAGTTAGGTAAATTCCTGCCATACAGGACCAATCACAGCCTTGTCTCTTGGCACCAATCATGGCTCCTTCAGCTGGAATGCCATGAAAAGTGATCCCTCTCTGACCAAGGCAGGCATGGCTGCAGGGTCATGTACAATGTACTGTGGCTCCTAAGGAGACCAAAAGTATGGCAGGTTCTGTGTCTTCTGGAACGGGACAATCAGCTGTGATATTTGAGTTGTCTCAAGATATCCGTGAAGATCTTAGTATGCCCAGTACTGACACAAGGGTAGTTCTGCCAGCTGTTTGATTGACAGTCATTTTTTCTCAAGGCCACCAGGGCAGCTAGGGAGGGTCCAATCAGTGCTAATTAAAGAGTCCTATTGCCCTGCTCCCAGTGCTCTTCCACCTTTACAGGAAAATGAACATTAGAAGGAGTGCTTGCAATAAGAGTTTACAGATTCGTTATTTATGTGAAAAGTAAATTGAATAATGCCTTAACTAACGCCTTGCCAGTGCTCTAGGGAGAGGTGGGCCTCACTCATACGTCTCAGCATGGTTCCAACATCCTTGAGAATGCGTTTTCCCCAGAAAAGCCTCTTGTAGATCTCTAAGCACTGCTTCCCAGGAGCCTTAGAGGGCTGGTGGATGTATGTATGTGTAAAAGAAGTTTCTGACCCAACGGCCGCCATTGCGAAATACCAAGAATGGCTGATAAATTGAGGTCTTTGCTGAAAAACAGCCCTCCACCACCGCCCAATGAGATGCCTAGAACTGCTGAATCACCTTTTAAGCTTACTAAACAAGGAATGTAAAGTCACAGAAAACTAAGCACATGTGACCAGAACATCCTATTGCCACTGTGTGTTTGTTTGTTTGCTCCTTTGCAAAACCTGTATCTTAAACTAAGACAGATGAGATATTCGATTGTAAGTGTGACTGGAGTAACTAGAAAGAAGTCTCTGAAATAAGCTATGTGAATTTTCTAAAAACAAGAGTGAGAATAACTATGGAAAGACATCCTGGAGTAGCTCAATGTTCCTATAGCACTTTATTTTGTGATCCACCCAGTTTCTTCTTCCTCTTCCTCCTCCTCCTCCTCCTCCTCTTCTTCTTCTTCTTCTTCTTCTTCTTTTTAATGTTTTTCCTTTTACAAATGTGGCTTGCCATGATTTTGCAGTTGGTTCCTTTCGGATAAGAATGCTCCTTAGAGTTTCTTTTCTTGCAGACACATTTAAAAAAAAAAATGTTTATTTCAATGCTCTGGGAAAAAAAAAATTAGTATTGCGGCCAAACTCATCATCCATTTGTGTTTGCAAGAAATGGAGTGAGACTGTTATAGAGTGTGGAGGGGGAATTATTTGCCAGCAATAGCATGAATACATTTAGTCAGTCTTTGATTGATGGCCACGTCCCGCCTGGTAAATAGGAAATGAGGGAAACGCACGTAGCAGGACCCTGACGTGCACTGCAGTGCCTGTCTACATAATGCAGGCTAATCATGGGTGTGCAAGGGAAATGGCTGTTGTCACTCTATCCTAATAAAGATGCTAAATCAAAGATGGTTTAGTATCTTGGTGATGATGATGAAAAAGGAATTGTCCCCTGAATATAAGGAAAGCGATTAGTTATACAATAAAGGTGAAACTGTGCCCAATAAACTATCTGACACAAGATCACTAAAACCTTCAGTACTAACAGGAGAGAGAAACTGGCTAAGTAAATCACCAAAACATAAACAGGCCTTCATGTTGTGGTCCTCTGGGCTGCGGGCTTTCAACTCCTCTGTTAACCATTTAACTCAGTGGGAAGAAAGAACTCAACGACAGGGGCTATCTTTGACCTGACTGCTGCCTGCAGGTATTATCTCAAAAAATGTTCAGAACCAATCACATGGAAGCCTGGCCAGCTCTGTGGGTCATGCGTGACAATGGTCATCAAAGGGGCAGTCCTGAAATACCAGGATCTCAGGACAGTCCCCCCTCCTGCCAGCTTAGTACACTGCGGTGCCTCTGTACTATAAAGTTCACACAGCAGGTAATGGCGGGACATGCACTGAGGATTGTTCTCTATGCCCAAGGCAGGATTTCTAAAATCAGAACTCAGAAGGTCTTAAATAAAAATGCCACACATCTACTAATTTGCAGGACTAACGTAAAGGAGAGAAAAAACCCAGAAGCAAAGGCGAGCTGCCTGTATGGTTTTAAACTGTCACTCTCACAACTATTTTACATATGCTCTATAGAGAATGCTAAAGAAAGAATTCTGAATTTTCAAATCTAAAGTCAGAATGGCCTGTGATTTCCTGATTTTTCAGAATTTCAGATATGCAATTTGATTTTCATGGTGAACTAAAAAAAAAAATTGATCTAAAATTTGCTCAGATATTATAATGTTTTTAGTATATGTTTGCATTCAATTGGTTTGCACTTGCTGGGCAAGCAATTTCCCCCACTTTTTTATCCCCCTGAGACAGAGTTTCTCTGTGTAGCCTTGGTTGTCCTGGACTTGCTCTGTAGACCAGGCTGTCCTCAAACTCACAGTGATCTACCTGCCTCTGCCTCTGCCTCCCCAAGTGCTGGGATTACAAGTGTGTGCCACCACGTCCAGCTGCAAGCAATTGCTTAGAATGGAAGCATTTCATCTTGGAGGAAGAATCTTTGAATAAAACTTAAGAGGCTAAGAAAATAAACAACTCAAAAAGCTCAAAAAGCTCCCCAAACTTACAAGATTCACAAGCCCCTCCCCCAAGGTTGTATAAGTAGTAAGAACTGCTTAGAGGAGACTGCTTTGTCATGCTGATTGCCCACTGGGGAGGGGAATGGAGGGAGGCTGCTTTCATGAGTAGCATAATGAGTGGGCTTTAATGTGGCCAATACTGTCGTAAGTAACCCCAGTGACCTCACTTGTCGCTAAGCTAGACTTCGGTGGACTCTTTACTTTGGTCTGTTACTGGTGCCCTGTGTAGGGCAATCACCTCTCATTCTGAAAAGTTACACATCTCTTTCTCTCATTGTAAGCTGAACTTCTTCACAGTGAGGAGTTCTCTGTAAGGGTGTCAGCTGCCTAGTGAACTATTCATTACTGCTGTGCTTTGAATGAGAATGCCGCCATAGGCTCATATGTTGGGATGCTTAGTCCCCAGTTCGTGGAACATCTTGGGAGGAATTAGATGCTGTGGTCTTACTGAAGATGTGTCATTAGGGGTGGGCTTTAAGGTTTGGCCCAGTCTTGTTTTTCTCTGCCTCCGGCTTGTGGATCTAAGTCCTCAGCTACTTCTCTACCACTGTGCTTACCCGCCTGCTGCCATGCTCCCCACCATAATGATCATGGACTAACCCTGAAATTGCAGGAAAACCCCAACTACAGACTTCCTTCCATAGGTAGCATCCATCGGTCCCTGTGTTTCACCATAGCAATAGAGCAGTAACAAAGACAATTACCATGGCTCAGAATGACTTACTTTTTTATGAAGCCATCATCAAATGCCTCTTTATCCCCTTGACTCTGCCCTCACCTCCAACCCAAACTTATGTATCCCCTCCAAACGCATGGCACTAAAGGACTATGCGCCTACACTTTCCACATCCTCATATTTCTTTCTGCCTCCCACACTGGGCTCTGTTAAAATTAGATTCTACTACTTCAATTTTGCCTTTGCTGCTAGTGTCAATTGTCTTATATATCTATAAACCACATACTTAGGAAATTTCATCAAATTATGAGATGGTTCAGTTGTCAATGATGCTACCCAAAAGCCTGAAGACCAACAGTCAATCTCGTGGACCCTCATGGTAGAAAGAGAGAACTGACTTCTACAGGTTGTCCTCTGACCTCTATACACATGCTTCCCAACACTAAATAATACATACATACGTACATACATACATACATACATAAGACATTTCACCAAGGGTTAGCCTTAACTTTTGTGAAAGATAAGCTGACAACCTGGCTAGGCTGCAGGGTACAAATGTTAGGTAAACCACTAATCTAGATATTGTGTTTTGAGGCATGATTAATATGTAAATAAGTATACTTTGAATAAAACAAGTGACTTTCATAGCATGGTGAATCAAGTTAAAGCCAATTGTGGTCAACCTGAAGAGCAGAGACTAACTTCTTTCAAAGAAATAACTTTTCTTGGTACTACTATATAGAAACTGCCTGAGTTTCCAGCCTACCCTGCCAATTTCATTTATTTCAGCCCCCACCACTAGATGAGCAGTTCCTTAAAGATATCTCTGTCTCAAATTCTCAATATGCATGTGTATTATAGCATATGCACTATATTAAAATATTTTATAATCCTAACATAACATAGACACATACTGTTTAAGATACATAAACTATTGAAATGTATACATAGTATTCCATATCCATTATAGGTATGTCAGTATACTACTGTTATTTTTATGAAGACATGTAACTAACACAGCCATTTTAGGTTCCTACTTGAATTCCTTGATGGAATCACATCGATTGTGTTGAGAGACAACAAGGAGATTAGATAGGCACACTTATGTGATAGGATGTGGTACATTTCCAGAGATGATTAGATTGTGAGAGCTCTGACATGATCAATAGATTAATCCGTAGACAGACTTAAATTTTGAACATACTATTGAGAGATAGTGGAAAAAGAGTGAGATTGAGTTGAAGGAAATGTGTCATCATGGGCATACCTTTGAAGGATAGGCCTTAGGCATGGACATGAGCAGTTTTCACCATCATGCATTTCAATCATGTTTTTCCTTGCCAAAGGTCTGAAAACAATGGGACCAGCTAAATACAGACTGAGATCACTTAACCCCCACGCTAAAATGTAAAGGAATTCTAATCCAACAATATGGCTGCTTGGCAAGAAATCACATCCAAAGACTTTCTAGGTCTGTGTAATCTGGCTGGAATGACACGCCTTTAATCTCTCTGGCTGGAATAAAAACAAACCCTTAGTACACACCTTTAATCCCAAATGATGAAGGTAAAGTTAGTTTGTAAAAGAAAGCATCCATGCTTTTTTTTTAAGTGATGTCTAATTGAGAGGCAGTCAAAGTAGTAAATCAGAGAAAGATTTGAGAGAATAGAATATGACCAACTCCAACGAGAACAGAGAGGAAAGAACTGACTTACAAGAGGCAGTGAAAAGAAAGAGGGGGAGGAGGCAGTTTTT
Organism: Meriones unguiculatus; assembly: GCF_030254825.1. NCBI lineage: Eukaryota > Metazoa > Chordata > Mammalia > Rodentia > Muridae > Meriones > Meriones unguiculatus. Next base: position 14,664,933 of record NC_083358.1, on the reverse strand, counting down.
ATTGGGACAGTTTTACAGACACAAGTGAAAAGATAACAAACTAGACACAGATGAAAAGAGAATTAGCCAGAGAATAAGGAAGAGCCAGATTATAGCATATTTTCAAAGTTAGTATGAGGCCAAGCAAAACAATTCAGTCAGAAGCTGAGTAAAGCCAGTCTGAATCAGTCAGGCTGGAGAGGAATTTGGCCAGAACAGCTGAGTTAAACCAGCCAACCAGAATTCACAAAGAACTAGAAAGGGTGAACTTATTCAGCAGTAAGTCTCCGAGGCCGAAAACATTCTAGGCCTAGATTATGTCCTACAAGGCTAGAAGCTTCCGGAAGTAGGCCCAGGTTAACAGATGGAAGTAGTAAGTCTTCAAGATGAAAATTGCTGTGAGTGAAAGTTACTATTAGACCAAAATAAATCCCTATTCACTTAAACTGTTGTACATGAGTATTTATTATAGTAATAAAGTCACCTTCCATAGATTGCGGGAATGTCCAACCAATGTCTTGCCACACCATGGGAGAGAGCCCACCCCTAACACTATTTAAACAACACTCTGCTGTGCTTGCAGACAGCAGCCTCAAATAGATGTCCTTTGATAGGCTCCACCCAGCAACATATCAAAACAGATGCTGAGACTCACAGCCAAATATTGGGAGGAGCAAGGAAAGCCTTGTGGAAGAGTGGGAATAAGGATCGAAGGACCCCGATAGAACAGTATCTCTACAAGACCAACAGGACCAACTAATATGGGTCCAGGGGGACTTGCAGAGACTGAAACACCAACCAAACACCATGTATGGACCTAGGTCCTCTACACATATGTATACAATGGAAAGCTTCGTCTTCATGTGGGAATAAGAGAAACAGGGACTATCTCTGACAAGGACTATCTTGTGTGCTTTTTGATCACTTGCCCCTGGCTGGGCTTCCTTGCCAGGCCACCATGGTAGAAGATGAGCTCAGTGCTGGAATGGGTAAGTAGGGGGTGAGTAAGCTTCTCTTTTCTCAGTGGAAGGGAAGGGTATATTTAGGAAAGAGAAAAGGAGATGGGACCAAAAGGAGAAGAGGAAGGGGAGCTACGATTGGGATGTAAAGTTAATAAATAAAAATTTTTAAATGTAATCAATCAATAAATAATACGTCTTTCTGGGAATGAGACCAATGCATCTTGCTGAACATACCAATGTCTCAAAATGCTTCAAACTAAAGACATCTTGAATAGGATGTCTTCCTCCCAGGAAAGGATTTTCGGGTCAGGAAATGTTATTACTATGTCTCTAGTCACACTGGTCTAAATCAGCACTCTCTGACACACCTAACTACTCAATCTCAAAATCTAACACACCCGTGTCCTGCCTTTTTTCTTCCAAGGTACTTCCTGGGTCCACTGGGTTTGCTTTATTCTGAATGAGAAATTTCCTATTGCTAATCTTAGCAACCTCCTAGAGTGTTTTTTCCATTTGAACTTCCCTCTCTGTTGAGTATTCCATTCCCATCAAGGAGATATTTTCCAGGCCCTGCTGTTCTTAGGACTAAGATCAGAATGATAAGCATGGACTCTGTAGAAAAAAAAAAAGACCAACAGACCGACAGACAGTCTGCGGCGCCCCCTCCCCAGACCCAACCTAAAAAGTTACTGTGCTTCTACTTTGACCACATCTTTTTATCTTTCTTTTCATGCTTTGGATTTTTCTTTCTTTTTTTTTTTCTACTACTGAGGATTTATCCTGGAGTATTGTACAAGCTAGGCAAACGCTCTTCCACTGAACTACATACCCAGCCATATTTTTACATTTTATTTGTGAACAGGGTCTTGTTAAATTGCCTGGGATGGCCTTAAACTTGCTGTGAAGCCTATACAGGTCTTGAACTTCTGAATCTCTACACCTCAGTCTCCTACGTGGCAGGGATTTATAGGCCTGTGACACCAAACTTATCTCTCCCATACCTTGCCATACCTTGTATATCAGCACCCTTAGATTGCTTTAAATGTCATATCTGCACATTGTGGGCATCTTTTGCTGAAAGGACTTAGCAGAGTTGTCATTTTACAGACAGTCATTGATCACTTGATTATATTTCTCCCAATCCTATTACATTATAAACTCTATTTTGGTAAATATAAGTTGTGGTTTTCCTCAGCAATATGTCCTGAGTCGCTGGACCCAGAATGTCTTTAGCAGGGTTATGGCTATCATTTTCCTTTAATAGATCTCTCTACATTCTTTATTTTCTCTGTTTCCAGAGAGGTGACTCATGTGCCGCAACATACATATGAGGGTCAGACGACAGCTTGGGGAGTCAGTTCTCTCCTTTCACTGTAGGTCCTGAGAATTAATTCTAGTCATCAGACTTAGCAGCAGGTACCTTGACCCTGTTAGCTACCTCAGCAGCCTTTGATAGGCTTTGTAAACATGAGGGAAAAATGTTTAACTATAGTAGCCATGATAGATCTTAGATGTGAACATGAGCTTTCTTATTCTAAATGCGTCCTAACTCTCTTGTGCTTCACTGTGTTCCTTTTCATGTGGCAGCGGTTACTGCATTCAGAAATGCTACATTATTCTTACAGTAAGTCCAGCAATTATGAGCCATGTCTATGAACAGTCTTGGTCATTAATTAAAAACACACAAAAGCATCATTTCCTTGAATGCCATCCATACAAGCACACCAACTCACTGTTTCCAGGTACCAAACCCGGTGTTTCCCATAACCATGGCATAATGCAATAAAAGTAGTTTTTCCTTGAGTACTACCCCAAATGAAGAAGTGGCAGGGGTCCATTGCTGATATTTGGGCTTTAAAAAAAGAATTCTAATTGCCTTTTCCTTCTGGTTATAACTGTAGTTCCATGTAAAGTTAAAGATTTAAAACTCTAAATAAATGGTCAGATTCACTCTGTGTTCTTTGTTTGATCACATGGGATCCAGATATTGCCTTGAAAAAATAAACATAGGTACCCCTGTAAATATGACACAGGTGGGGAGACAGCCTGTGGCCAATGAGTACAGCCTCTGGTTACTCTGGGTTGCCTTTGCAGAGCCAGATGGAGCTGGCCTCTTTTGTTTGTCCCCATAGGCCTTTGCATGAAGTTACTAGAGAAGAATTAATTACTGTGTTGGTATGAGGTTTTTTTTCTCTCATTGTTGCATATTTAGAACAATTGTTTCCATGGCTTCCAGACCACTGGGACACTGCATTCTCACTGGTAGAACTAAGGCCATTTGTCGATGGAACAAAAATGCTTTGTCCCGTAGGTGCCTGTGCCTGACAGGATCGTGTGTTACTCCACTGCCTAAGCCATTCGTCCTGCAAGCCAAGGAAGAGTGGGACTCACAAGCTCTGTTTCTATATATCCCCGAGGCTGAGGCTGCCACTGCTCACAACTTCCAAGGAACTTTTCCATATGCCCAGCTTTTGCCTTTCCTTAGCACAAATAATCTACCTCTTCAGCCATGTTCCTATGTCCTAGGAGGTCCCTTGTTCATGAGACACTTTGCTGCCAGGAAGAAGTTAAATAATATTCTCTACCTATCTGAGTTACTCAGCCAGGGCAGTGTCTTAATACCTATTATAAATACTAACTTAAATAAATGTGACACATTAAAACTTCAAATATTAAAATAGATCCACTAAAATTTTTTATGAACTTAAAAGCATTCTAGTTATTACGAGGCTAGGAGAGCCTCATGCTAGTCAGGTCCTGGTCCGTATGACAGAGAGCCAAGGGTACAAAATGCATTAAAGCCACAAGCCCTGAGGCTCTGTTTTACCTTCTTTTCACTGGCTCAAGGACTCACCAGGAAAAAACTGTGTTTTAAGACATGCTGCAATAGAAAGTTTCAAAACCTAAGAGGCGTCCTCTTCTATAGGTATGACAAGGAGACCAGGCCCTGTGCAGACTGTCACCTTGCATCCACCAAGGCAAGGGTAAGACTCAACAATCAGAACCCACAGCAGTGGCTTGCCTCATCCAGCCTTGAGGTGGCGGCATGAGCCTGGTCTTACTACAGCTTGTTATGCTGTGTTTCACTGATGTCCCTGTGAGCCTGCTCTTTTCTGAGGGAAGAGGGGAGGTGGATATGGAAGAGAGGGGAGTCAGGGGGAGAGATGCTAGGGAGACGGAAGGGAGGGGAAACTGTTATGAGTATGTAATACATGAAGAGATGAATTTCTTTTAAGAAAAGGGGGGGGAGCTTCACATTTCATTCAAGGGAATCTAAAGTCCAGAACTAGGCAGCTCAGGACAGATAGATTATAGTGGAGCATGAGGGGACCAATCTCTGAGCCCAAAGTCTGTTTCTTGTTTTAAGAAACTGTTAATGTAATGCTAAGGTTTAGATGTTTGAAATATCTAACATATGAATGTTAGAAGCTAGCACTCAGAGCTACCAGGATAGACAGATATTTCTTTAATTGGATGAATCTAATTAAACTAAACTATGTTCTAAACTATACTCTAAGACACTGAAGGTGGATGCTTTAGGGGGCAATTATCTCATGAGTGTTCTTCCCTTGTGAATGGGATCAATGACCTGGTAGGAGGGCCTATGAACCCATTCGTACCTTCTATCGGTGAGGCTTTGCTAGAAAGGGACAATTCATGATACAGAGTTGTTATGTAGCCATTTGATCTAAGGCTAAAGGCTTCCTTCTTAAGACATAGGATATAAAAGAATAGTAAAACAAAAGAATATTTTAAGACAGGATGTTTACAAAGCAGTGAATCAACTGGATGTTCTGGGTAGGTGAAACACTTCATGCTGCCAGGAAGTTGTGTGTTAATACAGGAAGTAAACAATGTGAAATAGCTTTAGGAAGTCTCTGAAATGGACCAGATTCACTATGCCCCTCCTTCCCCAAGAGCATATGGACAGTAAAGACTACTGAGCGAAGACCGTCAAAAACAGGCTGCAAAGTAAAAGAAGCAGAGACCAGCCTGACTGCCTAGAGGAGGCTCGGAACAGCTGAGTCACTTGGAAAGGACACTCTCCAACCTGTTGAGCTTCCTGCAGGCTGCACAGTGTGCTCCAGGTTGCCAGCTTTTGAGAGCTGTCACTAGCGCAGGGTGGGCTTTGGTGATGCAGCTGTCTTTGAGTCCTATCTTCTCCTATGTGTAACCCCTCACACACACACACACACACACACACACACACACTCATAAAATAAATATTGTTTACAAAACTATGTTAGTGTGATGGAGAAAAGAAAATAAGGAGATGAGGAATGAGGGGAAACTAAAAACGAAAGGGGAAAAAATTCACAAGGGGAGGAGGCACTGGTTATTTTTTTTTTCTTTTTGTTGTGTATTTGCTTATTTGTTTGCTTTTTAAGGGAAGACATTGTAGCAGAGAAGATGTCATTGTTATATTATTTTTTTTTCCATTCTGCCTAAGTCACAAGCATCAGAGTTTAATCTATAAATAAAGGCACACACACACACACACACACTCCTCCCTCCTCCCCTCTAAGAGATGTAAACCATGGATGGCAGCATAGGCCTGTAATCCTGGAATTTGGGAATAAAGGCAAGTCAAAGAGATCCAGGCTTAATCCTTATCTATGTTGAGAGTTGGGGGTCAGCCGGGAGTTCATGAAACACTGTCCAAAAAAAAAAAAAAAAAAGGAGGAGAAAGATCAGTAAGTAGAAGGGGAAAAAAATTACACATGCAAGCTATTGTGGTAATTCATGCCTATGATTTCAGCTGAGGCAGGAAGATTGCTGCATAGTTGGTTCAGGCCTGCCTGACCTACAGAATCAGACTTTCCCTCAAAAACAAATTAGAGGCAGGGAGCCGTGGTGCTCATGTGTAATCTCAGTGCCCAGGGAAGCAGAGGCAGGTGGATCTCTGTGAGTTTAAGGCCACTCTGGTCTACAAAGTGAATCCAGGCCAGCCAAGGCTACACAGAGAAACCCTGTCTCGAAAAACCAAAAAAAGAAAAAATAATAATAATATAAAAAGCAAGTAAGAGGGAGAATATTCATATTAAATAGGCGTAGTAAATATATATATTATTAAATAGTAAATGTCGGTGTGTGTGTGTGTGTGTGTGTGTGTGTGTGTTTTGCTTTTTGTGACAAGGTCAGTATGTAGCCTTGGCTGGTGTAGGGGTTTGAATGTAATTGGCTCCATTGGCCCATAGGGAATGTCACTATTTGAAGGAGTGGTCTTGTTGGAGGAAGTGTATGACTGAGGAGGCTTGCTTTAAGGTCTTACATGTGTTCAAGCCACTCCCAGTGGAACAGTTTCCTCCTTGCTGCCTGTGGATCAAGATATGGAACTCTTAGCTTCTTCTCCAGCACCATGTCTGCCTGCATGCCGCCATGTTCTCCTTCATGATGAAAATGGACTAAACCTCTGAATGGTAAGCCAATGTCAATGAAATGTTTTCTTTAAAAGAGTTGTCATAGTCATGGTGTTTCCTCACAGCAATAACATCCAAACTAAGAAGTTTGTACCAAGGACTGGAGTATTTCTGTGATAGGCCTGACCATGTTTTTGTTTGGATGAATGTGTACTTGGGGACTTTGGATTGTGAAAGCAGTGGAATGCTTTAAGCGGTGTTTAATGGGCAATCCTAGCAGGGAAATGGAAGACAGTGCTGCTGAGGGTGATTTAACTGTGGGCACCTGGCTCAAGAGCTTTCAGAGGAGAAGAATTGTAGTACGTTGCCTAGAGATCATTCTTGTGATATTTTGGTGAAGCTGTGGCTGCTTTTTGCCCTTGCCCCAAGAGTCTGTATGAGGCTAAAGGGAAGAGATTTGGATTTATTGCTTCGGCAAAGGAAATCTCAAAACAGCCTAGTATAGATTCTGTCCTGTGCTTCACTCTTATAAAGAGTGGTCTAATGAAACAGAGCAAGCTGTGTAAGAAAAAATACAAAATCTATTTTTCTCATTCTCCTCCATTTGGACAGTGATTCATGTACCCCAGGCCAACCTCCAACTCTTTATGGAGAGAGGATTAAGGGGGCAGCAGGAAAAGGAATTAAAGAAAAATTTAGGTCCAGGTTTGGTGGTACACACCTTTAATCCCAGCATTCAGAAGTCAGGCATGCAGATCTCTGAGTTCAAGGTCAGTCTACAGGACAGGTTCTAGAACAGCCAAGCTTAGGCAGTCAAACATCAAAAACAGAAAATTGGTGAAGATATAATTTGAAGTGGAAGTTTCTGGTTTCTTTGAAGACTCAGTTTTGTCATGTGATGTTTTGCTTCAAGCTGTCTTGTGAGAGGGCACTTGTTGTTTTGCTGGAGGCTGGTTTGTGAGAGGACCCCTGTTTGCTGTGAGTTCTCTCATGCAAGGGGCATGACTTTGGCCAGCTGAGAACATCTGTGGGTGGACATTGAGGAGAGAAGATATTTAGAAGCCCACAGACAGTGAGATATCACTCTTTGGACTGACATTGCTACACTGATCTACATGCTTCAACACTTGACATCACAGAGAGAAATATTCCAGAGGACTTCTCAGGGCAATCCAACTGACTCTTGTGGCTTTGCATGACTTGTCCTGATCTTCCAAATTATGCTGATTTGTGTTGCTGCTTGGTGATGGCCCTTGAACTAGACTGCTGGTATCCTGACTGAGTTTGGTAATCCCCTCAGGACCCACTGACTCTAATCAGCAGGAAGCAGATAAGAGAGTTCTACAGTCCTTTTCTCTACTAATCTCCTACCTAAGGTTGGGGGACTGGAAGGGAGATAAAGGTGTCAAAGAACCCTAAGTAAAGTAGGTTTGGTGAAAAACCAAACAAAGCAGGTTTAGTTTGTTTTGTTGTTATTGTTTCGTTTTATAATAAGCCTAACTCACATATTCCAAAATTGCACATTTATTAGGTTTACCGTGCATAAAACAAGAAAAACTCAGTGATTTCTACCTTCAGCAACAACACTTTCATTAGTGAGAATCTAAGTTATGATTATCAACTGCAGATAAATTCATCTAGGAAAATTTTCTTGATTTTTTTTTCTTTAGTTGTCTTGCATCAGAAACTAAATGAATAACCGAAAGCAATACCTGCCCCAACTCGTGACCACAGAATCTTAATCTCTGAGGAAGTGGCAAGAAACTGATAATTTTAATGTCTTCTCACTACTGCTAATCATAATTATCTGGAAACTAATGTCTCAAAACAACTGTTCCCATGATGGCATATACTTCTGGCAGAATTGATTTGTATTCACTTATGGAGGTTTGTGGGCAACAACACAAATGAGCACAATTCAGAAGATCAGGACAAGTCAGGAAAAGGCACAACACTCAGTTGGATTGCCCTGAGAAGTTCTCTGGAATGTTTCCTCTCTGCAAAGTCAAATGTTGAAGCATGAAGATCTGTACAGCAATGTGGATCCAAAGAGTAATGTCTCACTGTCTGTGGGCTTCTGTATATCTTCTCTCCTCAAAGTCCACACACAGTTGTTCTCAGCTGGCCAAAGTAATATCCCTCTCAGAGAGAGTTCACAGGAAAAAAACATCACATGCCCTCTCACAAGCCAGCTTGCAGCAAAACATCACATGACAAAACCGAGTCTTCAAAGAAACCAGAAATGCTTCAGTAATTGAACAAAGGGGCAGTTGAAGCAGCAAGCAGCAGAACATTTGGTTCTGGCTTTAGAGTCAAGAATAGAGAAAGAGGTTATGGAAATCTCCCTCTTTGACTAAGAAAAGTCACTGAGGTCAGGTGTGTGGCAAAGATATACCTGCACAGAAGCCTAGAAAGGCCATTGTGTGAGGAGGCCAAGGTTGTACCTCAGACTGGCAGCTGGACTCGATAATGTGTAAGATTCACCCAGGTGGTGCTAGTTTTGAAAGCATGAAGGGACATGGAAAGCAGCTGAGGCCAGGAGAGGCCATTTGTGAAAGGGCAGTCTCAGTGGCAGTTAAAGGCCCAGGACTGAAGGGATCATGAAAAGAAGTTGAGTCTTGGGACCATGAAGAGAGCCTCCAAGAGGCTATTGGTGAAAGTGCAGCTAAGATGCAGTGGAAGATCTTATCATTATGAAGATGTCAGTACCATAGGATGACCACCAAGAACGGTGGCAACAGAAGTTGTGTTTCAGAAGGTGTGAAGGTGAAACCTGGATTGCGTTTGGAGACCCCAAGGTGTTAGAGGTGCCAGAGCCTTGGGATACCTGCCAAGGAAAGAGGCTAACAGGTAGTGGAAATAGCTCAAGAAAAAGAAGTGTGTTGCAGCCAACAAAGCTACAAATGAATTGGAGATCTGAAGAGCATTTTGACATCAGACATGGAAATTCAGAGTTTGGAGTTTGTCCAGCTGATTTTCTGTCTTTCTTTGGTCTAGCATTTCCTCACTCTGCCCCCTTTCCTCTAATTTGGAATGGTAATGTATATCCTATGCAATTATATGTTGGAGGTATACGATCTGCTTTTTTTTATTTTGATTTTACAGGGAATTACAGTTAGATTGTGTGAGTCTCAGAAGAGACTTTAAATTTGGACTTTTAAACAAGTTAGGACTTTTATAGACTATGGGGACTTTTGGAATTGGGCTGAACACATGCTGCATTATGGTATAGTTATAAGCCTATGGGACCAGGAAGTGGAATGTGGTAGTTTGAATGTAAGTGGCCCCCATAGGACCATAAGGAGTGGCACTATAGGGAGGTGTAGCCTTGTTGGAGGAAGTGTGTCAATGAGGAGGCAGGCTTTAATGTCTTATATATGCCTAAGCCATGGCCAATGGGACAGTCTCCTCCTTTCTGCCTGCTGATCAAGATGTAGAACTCTCAGCTTCTTCTCTAGCACCTTGTCTGCCTACACACTGCCATGTTTCCCACCATGATGATAATGGACTAAACCGCTGAAATGGTAAACCAGCCCTAATTAAATGTTTTCCTTTATCAGAGTGGGTGTGGTCACGACGCCTCTTCACAGTAATAAAACCCAAACTAAAACAGCTGGCCTGGACCTTGCTGTGTAGATAATGCTGGAGATGAGTTTAGAGATGTCTGATTTCCCCTGCCCCATTAGTGCTGGGAGTAAAGGTGTGTCCCACCAGACTGAGTGCCTTCTGATCCAGAGCCTGTTTCTGTATGCTTTCTGCGACAAACAGCATGACTAAAAGCAGCATGGGGAAGAAAGGGTTCATTTCATCTTATACTTCCAGGTCACAGTCTGTCAATGGGTGACGTAAGGATATAGAACTCAAGCAGAAACTGAATCAGAAAGCATGAAGGAATGCTGTTTACTCACTCACATGTGGTTAGCATTATATCCGCCCAGAGATGGTGCCATCTCCACTGGGTCTGGGCTCTCGCACGTCAATCATCAGTCAAGACAGTTTCTTGTAGATACACCACACGCCAGTCTGGTGCAGACAATTCTTTAATTGATATTCTTCCTCCCAGGTGACTCAAAGTGGTGTCAGGTTGACACTGAAAATTAACCAGTACAGAAATGAAATGACGGGGCTTGGAAAGCAAAGGTCTTCAAGTGTTCATTATGCCCAGCGGTTAATTTTTAAGCTTGGAAATGTCTTAAATACATAGTCAAATTGTCTCATGAATAACAGACTGTACGGCTATAGTGGGAAATCAGAATGTCCCAGGATGAGTCCCCACCTCAGTTCAAATTACAAATTTCTATTTCTTTAACCAGTTATTGCCCACAGTCTGTCCTGATCTCACTCAGAAGCACAAGTTTTTTCCCACCTTGATAGGGAAGACACTACAGAGAAACAAAACAAGTGAAGTTATTAACAAAGGACATTAAAGCCACCAAAGCTTCTTGGTAAGGCTTCTGTGTGCACTCTAGTGTTAGGACATGTTGTCTTAGCCGTGTGCTTCGGCCGTGTGCCCTCTTGTGTCCTGGGAACAGCTCCTAGGGGAAGGTACAGGTTCACCTTACCTAGTGGTGCTCGCTGGCATGTGGAATGCAGAGGGTCACAGTCACTATGACCCTGAGCGCCATTTGAGGGTCAAAGGCATGGGACTCATGCAGCCTGATAAGCAGAGAAGTTCCTGGAACTGCAAGTGTATCAGGGCAGACGCACATCTCAGACAACATAAGCGACAGCCAGGCTCCTCAGATGTTTCTTAGGTTGAAAACAAGCCTTTCTGGGATAATACAGTAAGCAGAGGATCCGAATGGCCCTGCTAGCTGTAGGCATCATCGGAGAACGTGTCCTTGTGTCTGCTACACACCCAACAGAACTCCCTGTTCCCTCCCCCAGAAGCCACAGGACAGTGGAGAAAAAATGCAATGGGTATGCAGGAAAGAGAGAAGGGGGGATGGTGGAGATTGCTCCAGAGGAGCTGATAGTTTCTGTGTATGCAAAGTCATACTTGTAGCTGAAATAAAATACCTTATAAAATGAGTTAAAAGGTAAAAACATTTCTTTGCAGTTTCATTGTTTTTAAAGGCGCTCTAAAACATGATAAAATTTATATCACTTCTCAAATTCTGGACTCCTAAAAGAATGTTTATTATTTTATCTGACTTTATCCTCGATTCTATGCACTGTGGTTTTCTACGCACACTCACAGTACTTTGAAATACAGTTTTTACTTTAAATATTCATGATCTTGAAAGGGTAAGGTAAACTTAGCCATCACATAAAAACATTGATTACTTTATTTTTCCCTAAGCATCCATTCTGTCTTTATCAAACCAAAAAGGAACACCTGTCAGCCTATAGCAATATTAATAATTCTCTATGGGGAAAACTTCAGAATCCACTTTATTACTGAACCAGTAAGAGTGGAGTGGACTCAGATCTCCTGCTGTTCTTCCCTGGCTCATACTTCCCTTTTAACTTAGTAATGATCTTCCTTGACACAATGAAAGCTAAAAAGACAGTCAGCTCTATTGAGACATTCCTTTCTGGTTTTCGCCTTCAATAACTTGCTTAGAATATTTTCTCCCACTCCTCCAACATGCCACCAATGCTACTAATGGCTTCTAGGCTGGTGCTTTCTTTATTTCATGGTGCATTCCACAGAATCTCCCTTTGAGACAGCACTCCAATGCAGTTTGAATCCAGAAATACATCTGCTTGGTGGGCTATTGCTCAGACCACATCTCCTTGTTGCTTTAGCGGGTCTTGAAAAGGTCAACATGTCACGGCAAATAAACAGGCATGCTGTCAATCAGCAGATATTTATGGAACCAGCAGATGTCTAGAAAACACTGAGACAGAGGCTGGGAGTCCAGGGAATGGATAACTGACCCAGTGCCAGCTCTGTGGAAGCAAACAGGAAAGCGAAACAAAGATGCATGCAGTAGCTGGAGACATGTGCTTAGAAAAAGGCATTAAATATTTTAAATGTACCTGTTAGTTGAACTGTATTTCCCCAAAATAAGTTCTCTGCAGGCCCTCATCCTTGGTGCCTGAGACTATAGCCTCGTTTGGAGGTAGTCTTTAGAGATATTCTTAAAGTCAGTGTCACCCTGAAGTAAGGCAGGTCCTCTAACCAATAGGTCATGTCTTTATAAGAAAAGAAAGCAGCACTCAGAAGGCAAAGAAAGAAGTGTCAAAGTTAGGGTTCTATCACTGTAACAAAATACCATGACCAAAAAGGAAGCTGGCGAGAAAAAGTTTATTCGGCTTACACTTCCAAATCCTAGTACCTCATTAGAGGAAGTCAGGATGGGAATTCAAGCACAACAGGATCCTAAAGGCAGGAGCTGATACAGAGGTCATGGAGGGGTGCTGCTTACCGGCTTGCTTCCCATGGCTTTCTCAGCCTGCTTTCTTAGAGAGCTCAGGACCACCAGCCCAGGGATGGCACCACAATGGGCTGGCCCCTCCCACTTCGATCACTAATTGAGAAAATGCCTTACAGGTGTGTCCCATGGAGGCATTTCCTCGACTGAAGCTACTTCTTCTGTGAGGACTCTAGTTGTGTTAGCTTGACACAAAAAACCAGCCAGTACAAGGAGCAAAAGAACAGAGCCCTTCTCAGCTGCATAGCCTGGGCTATAAAAGACACTGCACTGTTGTTTGTTGGGAGAGGCATCTACCTAGCTCAGTGGAGCCACCAAACTAGATCACCCGAGTTTAATTTCTGGGTCCCACATAAGCAGAAGTCGAGAACTAACTCCTGAAAGTTGTCCTCTCACCTCCACACTTAAACTCGCCCCCCGTACCCCAATACAAACACACAATAAGTAATGATACATTTATGATTTCAAAAAGACAGGCAGGAAGTGATGGTTTCAGGGGAGACAAGGAAAAAGGGCCTGTGAAGGTCACAGCAGAGACTAGGAGCATGATACTTCCAACCAAGGAATACCAGGAGACAGAAGAAGCCAGAAGGGATAGAGAAAGAAGCTTCTTAGGGCTTCCAGAAGTAGCCTCTGGTCTTACTCTGACTTGGGATTTCTGGCCTGCTGAACTGTGAAATAACACATTTGTACCGCTCTGAGCGGCTCGGGGCATGTGGCTTTGTGATGGCAGTGACTAATTCAGTGTGTTTTGATGCTACTCGGCAATTTGTCAGGTATTTTACGTCATTCTAAAGACGTACCTTAGCGCTCTGAGGTTGAGGCACCATGACAGTCTGGGGGTCTTCTGTGTGAAGAGGGGAGGGAAAATTCATCCTCCATTGTCCCTGTTAGGAAGCATCGCCCCCAATATAAGAACTTATTGTTACCTGCAAGTAGACACTGGATTTTGGAGTTCTTGATTGGATGGATCCAAAATTTGTTTCTCCTCAGCTGTCACCTCAAGCATAGGAGAGCCTGGAATGATGAAAGCTGTACGACAGGAAAAGGTCTCCTTTCCTTGCCTTCTGCTGTCATGCTCTCCCTGAGATGGTGAGCTGATAACATGCTGACTACTGATCCGCTGGGGAGGATGGTAAGATGGTAAGCCAAGAATTAAAAATTAAGTGTAAAGTGGCAGAAGTTCCCAGAGATGACAATGGAAGTATTCTGAAATTAGTTACTGGCTACACTAACAATGAGGAGGGAGATTTCATTCTCTGAAAAGATTCACTGTTCTCCTAGGCAGCAAATTATAGCATGGTTCCCAATAAACAAATGATCTTGGAGAGGATTTTGCTTGTTGGGTTCTGCAGCCTAATAAGGCAGCAAGGCCATGAGCACACCCAGAGTCCCAACACACCTCCAGGGAGAGTGTCTCCGACATGCAGTGCTAAATTGATTTTCCAATTCTGGCAGTGCCACCAGCTAATTTGTTTCTTTGGATTAATGATGCCATGTCTTAAAATGCTGGAATTAAACTGGATATTTGCTCTCATCTCTTGGAAGTCTCTACAGCTTATTATTTTGCTTCAGGGGGGATATTAAAATATTGGCCATCCCAGAGTCTTCTGTGTGGAATTCATAAGGAAGAATGCAAAAGAGGTCTCAAAATCAAGTACAACTGGAATAAGGGATTATTAAAGTTTTCACTGTGCTGTACAATATGTCCTCAGAGAAGACAGGAGAAATAGAGGTTTTCAGTTGTTGCGAATGATCAAGAGCTAAACACCTCCAAAAAGTGTTCAAAACCTGTACATAAACTACACATTGGAATTGACATCAAGGATTACAAAGCAAGTCTTAGTTTGGGTTATGTTTTAAATATTGCTCCATCGTTCCCCCTTAATCAATACAAATTGAAAACAGATCCATCTAGTTCACTTCCAGAGCATAATGATGGATTTCAGAAGCCAATCTCAGGTCCCCCAGGCATTGAGAGAAAAATAAAGCATGAACAGTCTTCAGTCAATGAAGTTGAGGTACCTTATAAAACTCTTATTCGCTTAAAAATAATAATAAAAAAAAACAGCTGAAAATCTCATAGATTTCTGAGGCTCTGCATCACTAGACACAAGGAGTGTGGGAAGATCTAGAAGATCCTCCATAGTTCTAAATTAAACAAATGAATAATAAGGAGTAAGTGAGGACAAAGCCCATCAGTAATGGTTAATGAACTCGTAGAGTTAAATGCAATTACTGACTGGATGTTGGATGAATGGATTCTCTGACATCTGATACTTAAAATCATACAGCTTTGAACAAGTTCCTATGGCATTCATAGCCAAAAATATATTTCCAGTTGTTTGTTGTTACGTTTCAAATCACTTGAAAGACTTTTAAAAAGCAATAGAACCTGTTGTTTCTGACGTACCTCCTTCTGAGTATTATCTGGAAAGTTCTCACCTGGTTTCTTCCAAGTGCCCACAGGCAACTGTTGGTGAGGGCTGAAGTTATTTGAAGACTTTTTCACTCACACATATGTAACGTGAGGATTTAGGGACTGGAATATGTAGATTTGCACGAGCATCACCAACCATCTTTGTATGGCCACTTCTAATTGTCCCTCCACGTAGTGACCTCAGAGTAGCAGGTTTTGCAGATAGCAACCAAAGGATTCCTCCCAAAGTAGAGATCACAAAAGAAACCAGCAGAAGCATCTTGGCCCTTCTTGACCTAATGTTGGAAGTCGTCAAATACCACTTCTATCAAATTCCTTTCGTGGTGTTCCCAAAAGTTTAACAAAGTCCAGGGGAATAGCACTGTCTGTTCTTAACAAGCGTACGGCAAAACACATGAAAATAATATGGCACAAGAAATACTATTGTGTACATTCTCAGATACCACGCTCTCCTCAAAGCCAGCTGGAGTAAAAAGACTGCAGTGATGTTAGTAATTTCCAGTGCATGAGGGAAGAAATGAAGACTGTAACACTATTTGAATTTCCTCTTGGTGCTACAATGAACTGTCACAAACTCAGTGGCTTTAAATGACAAAAATGTATGACCTTGTAGTTCTGCATCCATAAGCCAGGTGTGGGTTTAAAATCACCAATGCCCTTTTAGCTTTAGACAGAAAATGTAGACCCTTGCTCATTAAAATGTTTTCAGAATTTGCTACCTTGCAGTTTAAGGAGTAAGATCTCCTTTCATTGTTCATCTCCACTGAGGACCATACCTACATTATAGAGGATAGCTGATTTATTAAATTTAAATTTTGATTATTTTTAGAATTTCATATGTAAGTACTATATTCACCTTCCTCCTTCCTCAACAACGGTGAACGGTAGCCACTTTCACATCTCATTCACCTAGCTTTCTCCCATCACAGATCTCTGACTGACCATTGGCAGAATGAATCTTCTGATTTTCAGGGTTCATGTGACGCAGCCGATCTTACCTTAAAAGTCCCAGGTCATTTCCGTGTCTCTGTACATGATGTCACAGTCATGGTGCACCTTCTGCCATGTGTACAGTTTTGGTTTTGTTGCTGTGACAGCACTGCTGAGTAGCAAGATGGGAGAAGAAAGGCTCTATTTGGCTTACAATCCCAGGTCACTGTCCATCACTGAGGATAGTCAAGACAAGAGCTCAAAGTGGGAACTTGAAAGCAAACTTGATTGGCATTCTACACAGTTTTACCTCTAACTAAGGAACTCACTTCATTGCCGCAAACAAACAACAACAACTGAAAAGTGCAGCAAGAAGCAGGGAGAAGGATGATCTGGCTGGGTAGCAGGCTAATCTCAGCTGCCTTTCTTTCATGATTCAGGACACCTTCTTAGGGATGGTGCTGCCCACAATGGGTTATGCCCTCCTACATGACTGTTTTAGATGGCTTTCCATTAACTGTGGTAAACATTACGACCAAAAGCAACTTGGGGAGAATAGGGTTTGTTTGATGTACATGTTCTAACTCATGGGGAAGAAACTTAAAGCAGAACCTAGATGCAGGAACTGAAGTAGGGACCATGGAGCTATTAGCTTTATTTCTTACATAACCAGGAGGAACTGCCTAGTAGAGGTACTACCTACAGTGGGCTGAATACTCATACATCAATCACTAATCAAGAAAGTGTCGACAGAGTTACATAAAGGCCAATCTGAAGGAAGACATTTTCTCACTTGAGGTTTCTCTCTTTCCAGATAACTTTAGTGTGTATTAAAGACAAAGACAAAAACAAAACCATAATACAGACAAACAAACAAACCTAAGCAGCACAATCAATTAACAGCTACCACGGTCCCCCAAAGACATGACTGTAGGCCAGTCTAGTCCAGGAGCTCCTCAATTTAGACTTTCTTCCCAGATAATCCTAGGTTGTGTCAACTCGACAGTTAAAGCTAGCCAGGACATTATGCAAGAGACACTATGTTAATTTTAGAGACCAGAATTTTCACATCTCTAGGAGGTAAGTTCTGCCTACTATATGCATAATGTGTTTGA
The DNA here is from genome assembly GCF_030254825.1 of Meriones unguiculatus. Classification (NCBI taxonomy): domain Eukaryota; kingdom Metazoa; phylum Chordata; class Mammalia; order Rodentia; family Muridae; genus Meriones; species Meriones unguiculatus. The sequence continues at coordinate 14,647,767 of NC_083358.1, read as the reverse complement.
TGATAGTAAGAATATGGCAACAGAATTAAAGAAATTGACATTAAAATTTGATGATTCTAGGGACTCCGTGAGGGAACTCCACATCCATTAAACATGTCTACTTAAACAAGTGACTTCCCCTCTCACTCATGGTTGGAAGCAGTCCACGACAAAGAGCACGCCCTTAGGTCTGTGAGCCTTTCTCAGCAGAACGACCTCACTAGAATTTAATTAGCTTTATTTTATATTCAATTATAACAAAGGTTCCCTGGTTTCAAAGCCCCAACTAACTGAGCAGTAACAAATTAGAAGTGACAAATACCAATCAACGGTGACAAATGACATCTGCAGCAAAGAAGAAATTAAGGCGTGATAGCATGAAAATACAATACCTTACCACACACATGAATGCAGACAGCAGAAGGACATTTGTGATGGGCGGAGACATTGCTACAAGAATGAGCAGGATTATGTCGTTGTGTAAGTGCGGTCTATTCAGAATTTTTGTGTGTGTATGTTTATAAAGATACTGCAAAATCATTTTATTTGAAAAAAACACCATCTCAAGTGCTATTAAAAATTCGCAGGGTGACATGTTGTGTGGTACAAACAATAGCAAATAGGGAGCTTCCATTCTGCCTTCTGAGGGTGAAATGGACTTTGATACCACCCTCCATGCACATGTGTATTTTCACTAAGGGAAGGATGAAAGCTCAGCTTGTCCCTTCCTGGAGCAGGTTTGTAGGCCAAGCAAGAACAGTGAAAAGCCACTCAAGAGGAGCCCAGATGTGTGACACAGGCCCGATTAGTGACAGTTCTTGGGTGCCCAAATGCTTGGTACAGAAAAAACAAGGAACCAGGTCAACCCTGGAGCTCCCTGGTGTCTCCAAGTCGCGACAGCCCTTTATTCATTTGGCCTATCCCAAATGCAGTAAATTTCTCTTCCTGGTCACCGATCAATTCATCACTAAGACAAATGTGCAAAGCCTCCATCATATGAAATGCAACCCAGCTATGGAGGGGATCGATGTTCCCAGGGCTCCAGATAGCCATCATGCAGTACATTTTGTGTGGCTTACCAAGGCGCTGTGTGTTCAATATGAGTGTGTTTTAATAAGCCATCTAAGCTTTAATTAGAATGGCACGGTCTCTCCCTCAGTGTGTCATTTTTCATAAAACAGATGTCTGCAATTTTATTTCAAAGATGACCCTATAAGACAGTTTGATCAAAACTAGTGGAAATAGTGTTTTTTCAATAATGTGCTTATAATTGGTTTTAATATGTTTCAACAGACACCATCTTTTTTTTGAAGTAGAGGAATTAAATCATTGTAGGAAATATAGATCTCAAATAAAGCCCCAGTAATTTCTAAAATCAGGAAATCTATATTTTTTTGAAAAAAAAAACAAAAAAAACAAAAACCATAAAACAAAAAAACAAAACCATACTGGACTCTAAAGAACAGGTTTTATTCCTGGGTGCTGGAGGGAGACATTAGCAAAATAAGGATTTCAGGATTTTGAAATATAGTGATGTTTATCGGTGAATGTCAGGCAGGAATGTAAACACTAGCTCCATGTAACTCAAGAGAGGGTAGTTAAAATTGGGTACCAGCCACAACGGTGGTGAGGAACATGAAGAAGCAAACAGGGAACAGGAGCAAGCTGGAGATTAACTTATGCTACACAGCACAGGGCTAGAGCGATGGAGGGGGAGAATGAACAGGGCAGATGGGAGCTAAAAACACAAAGAAAAGATATCCCTAGAGCAGAAGACCTCCCTCAGAGTAAAAGACAGGAGGGGCAAACATGGGGCTGGCTGTTTCCATTTTCTGTTGTTGCTGGCAGCCCACTGGAAGTGGAGCCCAGCTGCAGTTGTTTGTAGCTGTCAAACCACAGCACACTTTGCAGGTCACAGGAGAGCCTGAGAGGCTTCCAGAAAAAAAAAAATGCTTGTGTGGGGTTTGAAAATATGCATCAAGAATAAGTAAAGTGGCAGAGGTAATTGCACCTAGCACAGAAGTGTGTGAACTAAACATCATACACATATACCCTGCAAATATACAAACACAAATATGCCTAAAACATATAATCCAAAAATAGAGAAATTAACAAAAGTGATATTTTGTGGCTTCAGCCACATAGGTAGACAGAGTTAGTATAATTGTTATCATAATTACGCTGCAAATTTCCATAAGAATTATGTATTAATAGTTACAAATGATGTCAGTAAAATACATTTGAAAAATCTGATTACCTTTCCCAAGCATTTTGCCCATGTTCGCTGTTTTGAAGTCTTAGAAACTTGGTGGGTGTGACCTCTGCCCTACCTGGAATGTAGAGTTATGGCATGGCTAAGCCATTCAAGAAAGCCTCATCTGTCTAAGAATACTGGTTCAGACATAGTCAGCACCCAAGGAATAAACTAGTAATTCATGGCCTTGCCTTGGCTGCAGAACTTGTGACAATGAGGTTTCACTGAGTTGAGGGGTGAATGAGAAGCTATGACACCCAGTTCCTCCTGGGAGCTTTCCTGTGAGCATGGGAGAACTCAGCATGGAAACTGTCATGTCCTTAAGGGTAAAACAAACGTTAACTAAGATGCCATGGCTGGGGACACTGAGGATGATACAGGAGGATCTGCAGATGGAGTAAGAGGCAGCCAGAGTGAGCAGTAAGATCAGGGCAGTGGGAAAACCTACAAAGCTAGTTTAGGCAGGCTCCAGCAGACTCTATGGAGCCCTGCCCTATGAAGAACCTTCAAATATTTCCATTGCCCTTCATGCTAGTAAACTTCTCAGCTTTACACATTGCATCTAATGTATGTAACTGTAACAGACTAAATAGCGGATAAGGAAAGACTCTAAGAAAGCCTTCACCTGCCCAGGAAGTAGGCCACCCAGACCCCTCAGGGTTGGGCACCAGAAGGAGACATGGTACAGCAAGCGCCCAAGACCTGAAGGCCCACATACTAGAGATCAGCCTAGGTGCTCTGCATTGTCTGCCCTCTACAAGGTGTATTTAGCTTCCCTTACCGACTTCTGGGAAAGGACTTTGGTCATTTACTCTGCCTGCTCCCATGCGTTGTCTTCGTAGGGACTAGAGGAACTGAGAGAGAAGAGCTGTCCCCATTTCTAACATAAAACAGAGGGGATCGAATACAGTGGGGTTACAGGAAAATATTTCAAAGCCAGGATGAAATCACGCTTGAATTCTGTGGCTTTCATGTATTTCAGATGTATGTCAATAAATCTGCTCAATTATTTAAGCCAGTTAGAGCTTGATTCTTCTCCCCCCGCCCCGCTTTTTGGTTTTCTGCTTGGCTCGAAACTTAAAATTTTTCAGAGAGTGCTATTCATTTTACCCGCAGTTACCTCACTAAATTCTGCCAAATTTCAGGGGAATGTTTTTTTCATAAATCCTCCTTTCAAGCGACTGAGGTTTGGGAGCTGTCTATCACACGAGACTCTCACTAAGAAGACAGACATGTAGGAAGCTCAGAAATCTCAGGTGTACTCCAGACAGCAAAAGAAGGCTTCTTTATAAAAAAAAAAAAAAAACAGTAACATTAATATCGCCTTAAAAAATACCTCTGCCACAGTCCTACCGTTGAATGATCACGACTTCAGTCAGGGACGTTGTAGGACCATTAGTTTGAGGGCACATCATTGCGCGACTACTGGTCATTGGCTACTGTGTGACACTATATGTGGAAATCCCCTTGGCAATGTCCAAAATCACACTTGACTGGTGAACCAATATATTGTGCAAGAGTGCAAACCCCCATGTTATGTATCTGCCTAATGAACTTCACTATGCAGCACCTTAGACGTATGTGGTATTAATATTCTGCTGCCATAACAAAACACAACATAACTAAAAGTGGGCACTTACAAACAGGGGAAGGTAATTTACTTCACAGTTTTCGAGACTCTAACTCCAAGACTTGGGGCTTCACCTATTCAGCTCTTTGTGAAAGGCCAAGAACTAAGTCATGTCTCAGAATTAATATCAGTCCTTCGTTAAGGCATGGACCCCAGCGGCCTAATTAATTGCCCAAGAACGCATGTCTTTAGGAACCCACCATCTTCAGTACAGCCAGACTACGGTCAAAACTTCCTTCACAGGAAGCTTTGAGGTGGTGGGTGGCAGACATATTCAAACAATAGCAGCAGAGGAGTACTAAACCATCCATGAGTGGGATTCACGGGTACTTCTACATAAAGTCAAATGAACGAGGGATACAGTCAGAATTTGCCTGCTCGTGACTTCTCAGCTTTGTTTTTGTATTTACTGGGAAATAAACTTGAGAGAGGTAGAAATAACTCACATTTGTCTCCACTTGTGGCTCATATTCTGCTCTAAGATGTCTTTCAGGTCCCTCTGTTTTCTCCATCCACTCTCTCCATTTTGCATTTTTCATTAAGCATCTCAGATTAGCTTTCATCCCTACACCTCCTGTCAATGGAACCCTAAGATGTTTTGACATTGATTATCACCCTCGATTTTGGTTTGATGCCATCTGTTGGGCACTGGGGGACTTCAACGTGTCTCCTCATGCTTTCCTTCCTTTTCCCCGAGCTTATTTGAATTCCTGCATCTCCCGATGTGCAGAAACATTATGCTACTACAAAGCATTTTCAAAAAGAACAAAATCAGATTATATTTGAGCACTGCCAGTCTTATGTCTGTGAGAATCTATCTCCTTTGCTTTCAGTGACTTAGAGAAACCAAATGACTGAAGCCAGGGACTTGCTGGGTTATAACTCTGTCTCTGTCTCTGTCTCTGTCTCTGTCTCTGTCTCTGTCTCTCTCTCTCTGTGTGTGTGTGTGTGTGTGTGTGTGCGTGTATGCACATGGAAAGTCCAGAGCACAATTTTGGGCATCTTCTTTAATCACTCCATCGTGTTTCTTGAGATAGAGTCTCCCATGAGTCTGGACTATAACCAATTTGGCTAGGCTGAGCAGCCAGTGAGCTCCAGGAATCATTCTCTCTCCTGTCCCTAGGGAACTTAGAACACGGCCACAAACCACTGCTTCTTTCTGTGGCCACTGGGGATCTGAACTCAGGTCCTTATGCTTGGGCAGCAAGTGCCTTCTGCACTGAGCCAAGCTCTCTTTGCAACTACAGCATAAGATGCATGTGCAAAAGCCCTGCTGCCTCTCGGGGGGCCTCTTTCTGGTTTGAGAATGGTTTCACTCTTGTAGTAGCTCATCATCATTTTTTTGGGGCACTTGTGTCTACATGAGTTGAAGGCATTCCTTCTTCCAAACACTGTTTGGAGAAATACTGTTATATTCAGAGTGCTTACCCATGAGAATCTCTCACCAGGACACTGGGCCTCCTCCCTCTGTGATTATCTCTGTTTGGCAAGCATCACTTATGCAGGATTGTGGGCACATGGCTGCTGTTATGTAGCATCCTAAAATTCTTGTGAAAGAGAGAGCTGTTATAATGCTGTCCTAGCTACCCTAAACTCTTACATTTTCATCTTAATAAACATCAACTAAGGGGACACTGGTATTTGCTATGTTACTGTGGGACTGTCTGAATGTGTCATATTAGTCTATGGAAGTGTTATTCTTTCACAGAGAATGATAAGATTCCATCTGAGAGGATTTCATATTTGGATCCAACTGAAGCAGCTGAGGCTTCATTACTACTAATTTTATGGTAGCTAAATATTGTGTGATAGTCATAGAAAATCATTGCTTTATTGCAACAAGAACAAACACAGCCTGTGTCACTCAAGTGTCAATCAGCTGTCAAGCTATTCATATGGAAATGCCAGCACATTTACTTACATGCTCACTCTTTTACAGAATCAGCCATCTTAAAAGTATAGGGTCCATATTAGCTCTCAAAAGGTGTGATATTCAGTAGGTGGTCCTGTCACGGCTAAGTAAACGGTATCCACACTATAAAAATAAAAAAAAAAAAAAACTTCACCAGACTCTGGACGACTCAAATTACTGCTGAAGTTTTCACAATCCTCACGGCATTTTTCCAAATGTTTGTTAGTTACATTTGTGTGTGCGTGCGTGCGCGCGCGTGCAGGCATGCCCATACCATGGCTGCGTGGAGGTCAAAGAACAACTGTCAGGAGGTGTTTCTCTCCTTCCGCCTTGCTGAGGCGAGGGTCTCTCTTGTTCTGCCGCTGTGTTACGTATTTCCGGCTAGACGGCCCAGAGCTTCAGGGCAACCCTCTCATCTCTGCCAGCCACCTCACCACGGGAATGCTGGGACTAAAGTTGCCTACCGCCATGCCTCGCTTTTTTACATGAATCCTGGGAGTGGAACTCAGATTAGCAGGCTATTGAGCCATCTCACCAGCTTCCTGAGTGAATTCCTGAGCTACCCATTTTATCGCATATATATATAGTCTCTGAAGTCATCAAGGCTTGCGGATCTCAGAGTACCCCAAGATATGCACGTGATATCTTGTTATTTATTTTTATTTTGAATTCTCGCTCTCTCTCTCTCTCTCTCTGTGTATGTGTGTGTGTGTGTGTGTGTGTGTGTGTGTGTGTGTGTGTGTATGTGTGAGTGCAGGTGCCCACAGAGGCCAGAGCCATAGAACATCACTGCTGCTGCAGTTACAAGTAGTAGTGAGCTGCCCGGGATGGGTGGTGGTAGCAGACTTGGGTCATCTTAAAGAACACTGCATGTTCTTAGCCACTGAACCGTCTCCCTAGCTCAAGCATGGAAGATTTTTTTTTCTTAATTTTAATTTTTATTAATTACACTTCATTCACTTTGTATCCCCCCATAAGCCCCTGCCTCCTCCCTTCCCAATCCCACCTTTCCTTCCCCTTCTCCATGCATGCCCCTTCCCAAGTCCACCAATAGGGGAGGTCCCTCTGATCTTAGTCTATCAGATCTCATCAGGAGTGGCTGCATTGTCTTCCTCTGTGGCCTGGTAAGGCTACTCCCCCCTCAGAGGCTGGAGATCAAAGAGTAGGCCAATCAGTTCATGACAGAGGCAGTCCCTGTTCCCATTACTATGGAACCCACTTGGACACTGAACTACCATGGGCTACATCTGTGCAGGGGTTCTAGGTTATCTTCATGCATGGTACTTGGTTGGAGTATGAGTCTCAGGAAAGACCCCTATGATCAGATTTTTTGGTTCTGTTGCTCTCCTTGTGGAGCTCCTGTCCTCTCCAGATCTTACTATTTCCCACTTCTTTCATAAGATTCTACACACATTGCCCAACAGTTGGCCATAAGTCTCAGCATCTGCTTTGATAGTCTGCAGGGCAGATCCTTTCAGAGGCAGGCTCCTAAGTTGTTTTCTGTTTTCTTCTTCTGATGTCCATCCTCTTTGCCTTTCTGGATGGGGATTGACCATTTTAGCCAGAATCCTCCCTCTTGATTAGTTTCTTTAGGTGTATAGATTTTAGTAGGTTTATCCTATATTATATTATATGTCTATATGAGTGAGTATATACAATGTGTGTCTTTCTGCTTCTGGGACAGCTCACTCAGGATGATCTTTTCTAGTTCCCACCATTTACCTGCAAATTTCATGACTTCCTTGCTAGAATTTTTTTAAACAGCACTACAAGAAACAAAATAAATCAGAGCATTAACATTTATAAGGAGGAACAGTGCCACCCCACAGTCACACAACTGAAAGAAAGTAGAGAGTTGCAGTTTCCATGTTAATCATCAGTGTTGTAATCCTATACTCCAGTAAAGGTTCCTGGACATACTCAGAAATTCTTTGTTGAGAACAGAATGTTACATTAGCTTCATGTTTAATCCTCTCATGCACCAAATCTGATTGATCAGAGAAATCCTATTGCTAAAAAAAAAACTTGTCTATATTAGTCATTTTTAATGAGACAGCCACAGTTCCAGTTACCTGTGTAGAAAACACCGAATTTGAATTTTTAACTGAATAAGAACTGAATCAGCATTTAAGGGTGAAATGACCAATATTGTCATCAATGCCATTCTTCCCTCCTTGTATTCAAAATAAAGATGTTTATAGACTTTGTGAAATAAGACCCGGAGGTTGCCCTTGAATCTCTAGTCATTAATGGTGTGAAATGATAGGAAATATAACAGTGACTGTGTCTGCCAAAAGTCATTGCTCTTCTGCTAGCACAAAGCCTAAATCAGCATCCCACTGGCCTGCTCAGAGCTTGCACAGTCTCAGCAACTGCTGTTTTCTTCCTAATGTCTCTCTGCGGCTGTGACCAGCTGTTCATTCCATTCAAGTGTTTGATAGGAAAATACCTGGAAAGAAATGACCTCCATGGGGAAATGCTTTGCATATTTGTCAAAAAAACTAAGCAAACACAAAATCCCAAGTGAAGGAGAGGAACATAAATGGCTACAGGTGGAGGACTGTACTGCCTCAGTTTTTGTTCTCTTATTTTTTGTATCTTACAGAACTCATATGAACAGGAAACCCAGCCCTTTCACAGTCAGACTGTTTCTCCTGACATCATTTCATGTTTTTCTTGGTTTAGCCCAATGCAAATGCTACGGTTGACTTCAGAACATTTATCTTCAATGTTCAGATCTAACATATATATGGCTAATTAATTAAATCTGAAATACTTAATGAGTCCTTTCAAGATGTGTGTTATGAGAACTGAAAATCTGTCTGCTTTGAACTGAATGCTGAGCTTCTTACCACTTCATGATGGCAAGGGTTTTATTTTTTTATTTTTGTTGTTGTTGTTGCTGCTGTGATGAAACACTCTGGGAGGGGGGGAACCTAGGGGAGGAAAGGCTGTGAGAGAACTCAAGGCAAGAACTTGGGGCAAAAACCTGAAAGCAAGGCTGGTTTGCTGATCCAGGCAGCATCACCTCCAGTCAAGGAGCTCATCTCAAGACATTAAAGAAGAGCAGAGGGAACAGATGATGGTGCTAATGGCTAGCATGCATCACCTTTCTTTTTTAAAGTATTTTCTTTAAAAAAAAAAAAAAAGGACTTATTTATTTATTATGGATACATTGTTCTGCCTGCATGCTAGAAGAGGGCACCAGACCTCATTATAGATGGTTGTGAGCCACCATGTGGTTGCCAGGAATTGAACTCAGAACCTTTGAAAGAGCAGGTAGAGCTCTTAGACTCTGAGCTATCTCTCCAGCTCTATTTACCTTTCTTTTACTTCCCAGTGCCAGGCTCAGTGGGCTGAGCCTTACTACCTGAATTTATAATCAAGGCAATCCCTTATAGACAAGCACACAGGTCAGTCTGATCTGGGCAATCCTTCAACTGATATTCTCTCTCTCTCAGATGACTCTAGACTGTGTCAGGTTGACAGTCGAAGATAACTAGAAAAACAAGACACCATAATTCTCGATGTTCCTTCTTCAAACCAGCAATTCCTGAGTAAAACATGAAGAGCAGATGGGCCAAATTGAAACAAATAGATAAAAAATATCACACAAATAAAAACTTCTGTGTTTTGTGGAACTAGGATTTCAGGGCTTACACAATTATGGTATATAATATCAGTGTAATGATGTTCAGGATGGACCCCAGGTCACCCGCTGTGATTTATCAACATGCATGGGCACATACGTGCATACTCAACCATGCATGCTGATGTCAACTATACACAAATCATACAATCTGGAAATTGCTGGGAAAGGACCCGCTGCTTATAGGCAGTGTCTTCTGGGACTTGGATCTGGACATAAAGTGGGGCAAAAAATGCAATATTTTACTTCTTTGGCTTTCCCTTCCCATATTCTACAACATTTAAAAATAACCAGAAAATGGACCAGAGAGGTGGTTCAGAGATTAAGAGCACTTGCTGCTCCTGCATATGACCAGAGTTATTTTTCCAGGAGAAACTTGAAGTTTCACAACCACCTATAACTCCAACTGGGGGTTGGGGAGGATCCCCTAACTTCTTTTGGCCTCTGTGGGTACTACCCAGACATGCACTCATACCCACACATAGACATGCATACACATATGCATAATTAAAAATGAATTAAACCTATTTTATAAAAGGTCTTGGAGAAGCATAATAAACTATAGTGGAATGAGGGAGTTGATTGTTTCTAGAGTTTCATATTGAGTTATCACCTTATACAATTCCACTGTCATGTGAAAAGTTATGTACTGCTAAGTGGAGCGTTTTCATAGGTCTTGATGAGGTGTTACTGTGGCTATTTAACTCTTACCTTCTAATTTCCAGTTAGGAACAGATTTAAGATGGTTTACTTGTTTTCCATTTATCCCTTTCATCCCCACCACCACTCCCTCTGGTCCCTTGATTTTCTGTCAGGCTTTCAATCACACAAAGATTCATTATGTCTTCCATGTGTAATTATTCATGGTGCAATTTGTACTGTCTGTGCCTACTCTGAAATATTCATAGTATGTTAATTGTTGTGCCTGGATAACAGATCTCTCTGATAGCATATCCTGATTAGGGTATCACTCAAGTTTATTACATACCAAAATATCCTGAGTATTAGCTTGAGTTTTGCACAGTGGTCTGGGTAGGAAATGTCCTCAACATCTATGCTTTGAAAGAAACATTGCAAGAGACAACACAGAACTTAAATAATTGTTTATAATGAAGCAAATGCCAAAATAATGAGACATCTACATGTCAATGGCTTCCTTCTTTGACATTTGATCTCATAAGCGCCCCTAAAATAAAAAACAGGTCAAAGGACAAGTTATTGCTCATCTCTTGTACCAGGAGCAGCCAGTGGAGCATAGACACAAAGGTGTACAAATCAGCAAAACATTCCAGGCTTAAAAGAATACATAGACAAATGAAACAAAAGAACAACAGAAAAGAGACACCTCAATAAAGGAAGGCCATTCTGCTAACAAGGGTGCAGTGGGTCTGAGAGGAGTTGTCTAAAGAAAATCACACTGGACGGTGTCTTGCCAGTAGATCACAGTTGAGCCAAAGCCGTCAGAATAAGAAGAGTTTAGACCAACCATGTCTGTTAAAGAAGGTCATTTCCCAAGTAAGAAAACTCTCTTATTGCTTCCAACATCGAGCTCAGAATGCCTGTTTCTTCACTCAATGGGAAATAAACATCGAACACATTTTTAAAGGTACAGGTTAGAATAAGAAAATGTTATCTCATGTGTTTTTAAGTTTTCATTACATTTTACTGATTTAGTGTGTGCTTGCGTGTGTGTGTGTGTGTGTGTGTGTGTATACATGTCGCAGCCCATGTGCAGATGTCAAAGGACAACTTGTGGAGTCAGTGCTCTCCTGCCATGTGGGTCTGAGGAGTCAGACTCAGGTCCTCAGGCTTGGCTCTAAGCATCTTTACCTGCTGAGCCATCTGCCAGTCCACACTTTGAGTTTGAATATGCAAATTAAGAACTCTTGATTTCAAGGCTGATATTACCTCAGAGAGCCTGAAAAGAAGCTAAGGCTGCAACCACCAAGCAAGCAGATTATAACCCTGCCGAGGCTGACAGCCAAGACCAGAGAGTGTTCTTTCCAAATCCGACGCCTCACAGAAGTTATCTAGTAAAGGCCTGTACAGTGCAACCAATAGTGAGCTTTCCCTTGGAAGAGAAATAAGGTTTCAGGTGTACAAGATCCAAAAATTAAAAGCAAATTTTTATCCACACTTCAAGCCGAAGAGTTATATACTATAGTAGTATTGTAACATCTCCACGATCTTGGAAGCGCCAGATTTCTTTTTTTAATTATTTTTATTTTATTAATTACAGTTTATTCACTTTGTATCCCCCCCCCCCCCGTACCTCCCTCCTTCCTCCCCTCCCAATCCTACCCTCCCTCTTACCCACCTGTGTCCCTCTCCCAGACCTCCCCTTCCCTTTGACCCTAGTCTATCAGGTCTCATCAGGAGTGGCTGCATTGTCTTTTTCTGTGGCCTGATAAGGCTGCTTCCCCTCAGGGGGAGGTGATCAAGGAGCAGGCCAATCAGTTATTTCAACCAAGCCGTTTTAAGCAATGTCATACTCCTTAATCATAATAGTGGTAAATGTCATTTTGTTAATAGGTTTAAACATTATTTTGCCAATTGATAATTGCTTTTATCTTCTCGAAATTCTTTTGTTACATTATACATACATTTTAAAAAAAACCCTCACTTTATCAATTAACCAATTCTAGGGTTTTCTAGAATATTGTCACTAAATTGATGCTGATTGATACTAAATGTTTTTAAGTCTTTTCACATTTTAAATTCTACTTTGAGGCTGTAAAATAACAGAATTGATATTGTAAAAGCCCTGTTGCCAAGTCATATGGAAATTTGATATGTGATGAAGGCTTCATGTCAAAGCAGTGGAGTAAGAGTCATCCTCTATTAAAAATGGAATTTGTATTATTGTTTAGCAGGGTAGAAAAGGCTAAAGTGAAAGCATGAAACATTAGCAGGAAAAGCGTGTATAAATTCTTCCATAAAATTTAACTAGAAAAAAAATTTTAAATATGACTCAACATCAAAAAGCTATATGAGAAAAGAACATTAAATCTGAACTTAAAAAATGTAATTTGGTAACATACTGGAGATATTGGAAAGCAAACAAAAACTAGGACATATGTACAATTACTGTCACAATGAAGAGTTAATAACTTTAATATATAAAGAACATCTAAAAACAGAAAACATTATAAGAGGGCAAATGGGCAAGAGTCACATTCAAAGGGTTCACAAATAAAACTAACGGAAATAATGGGCGGAAGCCCTTTCCTGGTTACTTTAAGGGGTGATTTCATTTGGGGAACAGACCTTATCGCTGGACTGTTTGGGACAAGAGCCCTCCAGATTCTAGTGCGCAGGACACTTCTTTGAAAAGGGCTGAGCTGGATGGATTGCTCAGCAGTCAAGAACACTTATTTCTGTTCGGAGAATGCAGTTCCTAGCACCCACAGGACCGCTCATAACCTCCACAGGTTCCCGTATGCACGCGCACACACAGTGCACATAAATTCCCACAAGAACACACACATGCACATAAAGTGAAAAACAAATGTGAAACCATGCATGTGTGAGGTATACGGTAAATGCTGGCAAGAGGCTATCACCAACCCCAGCCAGCGGCCACCCTGCCTGTGTTGCAAGGTCCTTCAATGTTGGAGTGACAGCTGACACCTCTTGGCACAGTTACAGTGGTGAATTCCAGAAAACTCAGCTGAGAACCATGTAACCGGATGTGAGAGCGGCAGCAGAGCCGGGGAGGAGCTCTTTCTGAACGAACGGTAGAGCTGGAAGTTTTGAAGATTAACACAGTCCCCCGTGAAGAAGAACTCACACCATTAGTCATGTTAAATTGCCGGGGTGCGTTATCAGTGTGAGCCCACAGCTGCCCGGTGGCAGCGGCAGGGAATGCTATTTTTACCTTACAGTTACAGCAAGACTCTAATTACTGAAACTGCCGATGTCACCTTAATTACAGTTTTACTTAATGATCACGTTGGGCACTGCTGTATGTGATGTGGAATTTTCCAAGGTAAAATATGGCAGAGACATGGAGGAGGAGGACTTAGCTCCAGACATATTATTATTCAACTCATTGGGAGTGCATAAACTTAAAAGAAACTGGCAAACAGCCTCAATTCAGGGGGAATGTTGTTAGAATTTAAATTTGTCATTCATTGTTAAGGTGTTGAGAAAATAGCACACTTTAAAAAAAAATGCAAGTTCATGCTTTTCCAGTCATAATTGGACATAACTGCTCATACTTGCACCTCAAACTGTGTGGGAAATACACATGCCAGCCATTCACATGTGTTCTCCATACATGCCCTGGGCCCAAACCAGGCAAACCCCAGAAGCTTGCAAATTCACAGCAGGACAAAGGCATGTGCTGGCCACCACAAACATCTGGACACTAAACAGTATTGCAATAATAGAAGCGATAATTGATGAATGCCAGGTATGATGGATCCAACACAATAGTTTATTATGATACAAGTCATGAAACTTTCAACATGGAAGCCACCCTAGAAAGTGCCTGTCCCCTTTGTTTCCTTCATTGTATTAGCAAAGAGATTGGAGATACATGGAGATGCAGGATCTTGTAAGTTAGTGATAGTCAACTTTAGTCTCAGGGTTCCAAGGCACAGTACTTGTAGGGAAAAACCTTATAGAACCTTTAGATTCTGAAGGTTCTCAATCTTCACAATGCTGTGATCTTTTATTATAGTTCCTCATGTTATGGTGACCCCTAACCATAAACTTATTTCACTGCTACTTTGTAACTGTAATTTTGCTGCTGTCATAGATCATAATGCAAATATCTGATGTGCAAGATGTCTGACATAGAAAAACCCTCTCATGGACCATGGAACCCACAGACTGAGAACTGCTGCTTGGCAGAAGGAAGTGAAGGGGGGATAATTTCCATGTGTTTGTGTGGTATGTCTGTGCAAAGGTAGAAAATCAATATACAAGCACTTTCTCTAACATGGAGAAACACAAAAGTGTGTGTGTGTGTGTGTGTGTGTGTGTGTGTGCACATGCGCAATGACTCTCTGTATAAGGAGATGTCTTAGAGTTTCTATGCTGTGATTAAACACTATGACCAAAGCAACCTGGGGAGGAAAGGGCTTTCTTCACCTTGCAGCTTATAGACCTTCAGCAGGGACTATGGACAGACACTGTTTTCTGGTTAGCTCCCCATGGTTTGGTCAGCCTTCTTTCTCTTGCTCAGGTGCTCTCCCTCATGACCACCTGCCCTGGAACGGCACCACCCACAGGGAGCTGGACAGTTCCAAGGGAATCATTAATCAAGGCAATATTCCAGAGACCTGCATACAGGACAATCTTACTGAGGAATTTTCTCAATTAAAATTCCCTCCTTCCACATATATCTAGGTTCGTGTCAAGTTGACAAAACCAACCAGCACGGTAGATGAGAACGCCACAGAATGGGAGACAATCCAGGAGATTAGACAGAAGAGGAAAGTGTACCATGAGCAAATTATGGGGAGAACAGCATTCCTGAATCTCAAGCAATGAGGAGCCAATTCAAAATTACCAAAAAATAGCAAGTATTTACATGACTAAACCTTATTTTGTTCACTGATCTTGCTGTTACAAGTGGAACAGATTGAAGATGGGAAAAGTTAGAAGAGCAAAAAAAAAATCCCAGAAAATGGCTGAGGTTGCCATAATGTTGCCACAATGCACGACTGGCCCGTGGAAAATGCATAAGGACTTTGGTGATATAATGGTGAGCACACTCTGAAGGCATTAATCTATATTCAAGAACAAAGGATCAAAGACCGTAAGTTTATGAGTCAAATAAAAACTGGAAACCAACATTTGGAGATTGGAAGAAGGAAGTAAACTGTATGTTGGATATATATTTTAAATGACAACAGGTGTGTGTGCCAGGTGGGGCTGTCCTGTCAAAAAGGGCATGAATGCACCTGCGACATTAAGTGGTCAGAGAAAGGTACAAAAATGTGTGTAAGGTTACTGTTCATTGAGTACGAAAATCCCCTTCAGCCTGGGCGGGGGGATGGAAATGCTTTCGCAGCATTCATGAAGACTCGGAGTCCATTCCCAGCACCACATGAAACTGGCATGGAGGTTCACACCTGTAGTGACAGCACTGGGAAGGTGGTGACAGGATCAGAAATCCAAGGCCAGCCTGGGCTACATGAGGTCCCGTGAGAACAAAAATCTTCACTAATGCAAGTATCTATACTCAAGAAAAGCACAGAATACCAGTGTTTTACAGAAATGGAGAAACAGTATTTTGGTCAAAATATAATCTGTTTTATACTGGTAGCTTTTTAAAAAATGGGAAAAATCATAAAAAGCCTTCCTTGCCCTGATCTGAAACTGAGGAATCATCCTTTAGATTATCAGAAATCGCCTGTCGCTTCATGAGGCTAATGTTACTCTTTATGGCACATAAAGCTGCCTTAGCATCAGGCTTATTACAGGAGGCAGCTTGAAGAGACATATTTGCCCTGCTTAAGCCTTTAAAATCTTATAAAAATAGCAAGAGCGTGTCATCTGGCTCTACTGAAATAACACCGCTAAGAAGAGAAAGCATTGCGAGGAGCCAGAAAAACAAATGCTTCCCCAGAGGTCGGCCCTCGCTTTGTGGAGAAGCCTCTTTGTCAAAGCTCATGGGGAGTTTTATGTGGAACCAGATGGGGCAAATTTTTTCTTTTATTGCCTTTACCTCTAATTGATGGGTGTCTGGGGAGAGCCCGTCTCATAAAGTGCAGGGAACCATCTCCATCCATACTACTGTGAGTCCCTCTTCAGGAACTCTCTTCCATTGACTGGATTGGAATCCATGCAATTACAATGAGAAAATCTCTCTGAAGGTCACCTTGTTCAAATTCTAGATGGGTGTCATGGAAATGTCTCTTATTGGCTAATATGTTTAAATGCTAGGTCTCTAGACCATGGTGCTCTTTGAGAAGGTGGTGGGGCCTTTAAGAGGTGGAGCCTCAGTGAAAGAAGTGGGTTACCAAGTCAAAAATTTGAGGTGAAGCCCTTCTCAACCTGTAGCAACTCCCTTGGGGGTGCATATCAGATATTTACATCACAATTTGTAACAGTAGCAAAATTACAGTGGTGAAATAGCGATGAAATAATTTTATTGTTGGTGTCACCACAACATGAGGAACTGTATTAAACTCTCAAAGCATTGGGAAGGTAGAGAATCACTGATTTAAGTCCTGGCCCTAGGTCTTGTTTATTTTGTACTTTATAAAAGCGAATGAAACATGACCAGTCAGTTTTCTGGCCCTGCTGCTGTGCCTTCCAGGCTATGAGGGACTGCATTTCACAGGAACTGTAAGCCAAAATAAACCCTGTCTGTCTTAGGTTACATTGGTCATGGCATTTTTGTCACAGGAAAAAAAAATTAACAACGGGGGCTATCCAACCTCTTCGGTGAAATTTGAATTATTACACATCCTTGAGGGTTCAAAGATAAGAAAGAGAAGCCCAACTTTTAAGATCAATACATTAAACAAGTCCTTAAAATCCACCCATGAGCAGCACGGAAGGGTTCGTTGTCCCTCCAACCTCACCAATAGCTGATGAATTCATTTTCTTGATTGAACCTTTCTGATTGGAGTGAGATAGAATGTCAGCATAGTTTTTCTTTGCATTTCCTGATGACTAAGGATGGGGAGCATCTTGTATGTATTTATAAGCCAAGTTCATTTAGTGATTAGATCATTTGTTCTTTTGATTTTTTTAAAATTCTTTATATATTCTGGACATTTATTGCCTACTTGATTCAAAGATGATCAAGACTTTTTCCATTCTGTGGGCTTCTTGGTCATTGTTTTGTTTCCCATTCTGTCCAGAGAGTTGTCAGTTCTGTGCAATCCATTTGTCAGTTCCTGTTAGTATTTCCTGAACTAAAGGAGTCCTTTGCACAAAGTCATTGCCTAGGCAAGTGCCTCTCCTGTGGTTTTCTCCTTTGGCCACTGTGGAAATCGGTATGGAGTTTTCAAAAAATTAGAAACAGAACATGTTTTTTGGCCATACACCCAAAGATACCACACACAGAGATACCTGCACATCTGTGTTGTTACACAACATTCACAATAGCTAAGTCATAGAATCAACCTACATGCCCATCAACAGATGAAGCATCAAGAACACGTGCTATATGTCTATGCGACAGAAAACCATTAGGAAGAACAGCATTGCTGGTGGTGCACGCCTTTAATTCCAGCACTCAAGAAGGAGAGGCAAATGAATCTCTGAGTTCAAGGCCAGTCTGGCAATAAACAACAAAACAAAACAAAACAAAACAAAAGCAATCTACAGGTTCAATGCAATTCCAATCAAAATTCCAACACAATTCTTTACAGAACTTGAAAGAGCAATTCTCAACTTCATATGGAAAAATAAAAAACACAGAATAGTGAAAACAATCCTGTACAATAAAAGATCATCTGGAGGTATCACCACCCCTGATTTCAAGTTGAACTACAGAGCAATAGTAATAAAACCTGCATGGTATTAGCATAAAAACAGATAGGTCAATCAATGGAATCAAATTGAAGACTCACAAATAAACCCACACACCCAAGGACACTTGATTTTTGACAAAGAAGCCAAAACCATACAATAGAAAACAAACAAACAACAAAAAAAAACAGCATCTTCAACAAAATGGTGCTGGACTAACTGGATATGTACATGTAGAAGAATACAAGTAGATCCAAATTTATCACTCTACTTGAAACTTAAGTCCAAGTGGATCAAGGATCTACCCTATCATATCCCTGAACACTTGATTTTTGACAAAGAAGCCAAAACCATACAATAGAAAAATGATAGCATCTTCAACAAATACTGCTGGTCCAACTGGATGTTAACATGTAGAAAATGCAAATAGATCCATTTTATCACCCTTCAAAAAACTAAAGTCCAAGTGGATCAAAGACCTCAACATAAAACCAAACACACTAAATCTGTTAGAAAAAAAAGTGGGGAAGAACCTTGACCTCATTGCCACAGGAGACAACTTCCCAAACAGAACACCAACAGCTCAGGCTCTAAGATCAACAATCAATAAATGGGACCTCATGAAACTGAAAAGTTTCTGTAAAGAAAAGGACACTGTCAACAGAACAAAGCAGCAGCCTACAGACTGGGAAAGGATCTTCACCAACCCTATATCTGACAGAGGGCTAATATCCAAAATATGTAAAGAACCCGAGATTAAACACCAAAAAACCAAATAATCCAATTTTTGAAATGGGGTAAAGAGCTAGACAGAGAATCCTCATCAGAGGAATCTTGAGTAGCCGAGAAGCACTTAAAGAAATGCTTGACATCCTTAGTCATCAAGTAAATACAAATCAAAGCCACACCCAACTTTTATGTGGATTCTGGGGACTGAACTCTACTCTGTATGCTTGGGTGGGAACTTTACTCAGAGATCTACCCCAGTCCCTTGAATTTTGTCCATCTGTACAGTCCTTTGATTGGAATGTCCTGAAGTCTATTACTAAATCCCAGTGTTTCCACCAGGGCACCAGCTGCATTGCCCAGCAAGAAATTGCTCCACAGACTCTTCAGTGGCTTCCTCCCTTCCCTTCTTTCACCTCTCCTTCTCTCTGCATGCTCTCTGTGATGGAGTGCTAGAACAAATAGCAACATAAGTCCATGTGATCAGAAGCAAACCCATCTGAAAGTATAGGACCTGCTCCAACTCTAATAATGTGGTCAAAATAGTGAAGAGCAAACCAGAGCCCTAGAGGAACGAGAACATAGGCTCCCCGAGGAACTTACTCCCTTATCTCCGAAGAAGATTCAGGCAGACATGCCTGAAGCACTGTTCCACGTACTCCTCTGACCTAATTCCTCCTTTCTTCTAGCTGCCTTGGGTAATCAAGGGCCGGTAGCCTGTTCTCTCTCACACACAAAAAGTGAAGTCAAAGTAAGCGTTTTGTGTTATTGTAGGAACTATTTTCTCTGAGGAACAGTGATCAGGTTAGACGCTCAGATCAGCTACACCACCCTGGATTCTTATCTCATTTACCAGCTTTCACAGAAATTTCTTTGAAGACTTTGACTCATTGCCATTTCTTGTGTGCAAGAAGCATTTTAATTTATATAAAATCAGGACCAATGTCCTTTACAGACACGGATGCAAAGTTTGAAAATCTGTAAGCATCACTGGAGTTTATAAAAAAATAATAATTTATTTAAATCAAAATCTTTCTTAAACAGGTAAGATTTCTGAATATTGCTCACCACCATGGTCTGGAGAGTTCCCATTTATCAAGGCAACTCAGCTGCCTTATGGTTGCTCAGTGATGGAATGCACGGTAATGGGTAGAGGGGTCCCATGAGTCTCAGTGCCTGCCCGGGTACTGATCACACCCTCAGCCGGAGCCCTCCAGGAAGAGCTTTCTCCTCCCTGGCTGAACTCCACAGGCAAAGGGAAATGTTTCTGCTTAACTTAATAGCGGTGCCCCTCTATTCACTTATCACTATGTGTGGCTGATTTTTTTTTTTCATGTGGCCACTACTCAGGCATAAATACTGTCTATTCCACAGGTAATATGGAGCCCTGGATAACGTTCATCAACGGTGGCGTCAAGCTATGCAGATGATGAACTGTTTTCCTTCGCATTACCTTCTTCCATGTAAACTCCTCTGCAGATTAGGAACTGGGTTTTCCCTGATTTATTTTTGAAGGTTACTCCATATGCCTCCACACCATACTTTTCTATGAATTATGCATGCTGCTAAGGTCCAACACCCAGCAAAGGCAGTTGACTATAATTCCTTGACATGTAATTTACATTATACCATCATAGGTGCCTCAGCCTTCGAAATTTTTCACTCAGAAGATAGTTTAATACTCAAAGGTAAAGTTCCTGAGCCGCTTGACAACATTATAGTTAATACTCATTAATTTTATTTTGAATTTGAAATTTCCATATGTGTCAATCACAAACAATGTATATATGGTCTATAATTATACATACACATATATATGCAAAGCCTACATGGATCCCAAATATAAAACATACAAAATATATGCAGCTACTTCTTTTCTACACAAGGTAGTTGGTTAGTTGTAGATTAGAAAAGAAATGAAAAAGATATGGATGGTTAAATAGATTTTTAAAAGATGATGGTGATGTTATTTTTAATCGGAAGTTGCTCTAGGTTATTTATCAATCTTATCCAATTTTTGTCCTATTATTTAATCCCTTTATTGTTCCCATGACATAAAATTTAGCTTATATCAGTCATTCATTCCCTGTTTTCCCATGTCATTTTTCTCAAGTTCTTAAAACTGTAACCCAGCTGCTCTGGTGATATGGTCCTGTGATCCCAGCTACTCAAGAGATGGAGATGGGAGGGTTTCAGTTCCCAAGCCTGCCTAATCTACAGAGTAAATTCAAGGCCAGTGTAAGCAACTTAATGAGACACTCAGAATAAAGTGTAACAAGAAGACTGAGGATACAAGCCACTGGCAGAGCCCTTGACTAGCACATGCAACTACTTTGATACCCTTACACCAAACCAGCCATATAGCCTTGAGAACCTGGAAAACCTTGAGATTTCACATGCCAGGGCTCTTCTGTATCACCGTCTGATCAGAGGCATTAGCATCCCTCAGTCCCCAACCCAGAACCACGGAATCAAGACCTCTGGGACGCAAGCGTCTCGCCATCTACCCTCCAGGGTGACTCCTTTATTTATTTTGGTGCTTGGAATGGAATCCCAGGCCCCGTGCTAGCTTGGTTCACACTTATACAATGGGCTACAGCACCATTCTTAATCTCCGGGCATTCTGACTAGGACAGCAGGAGTGCTGGCCAATTCAAACTACGAGGTATCCTCTCTTGCGAAACCTCATACCTCATCTCCGCTCTTCCCTGCCTCAGCAACAGTTCACTGGCAAACCACATGGCACAGGTGCCAACAGCAACAATGCCTGGCCTCCACTCTTTCTGTAATTTCTACTTTTCCCTTTGGAGTCCAGCCCTCCCTCTCCTTCTCCCCTCCCCCTGGGGTGCCTTTAAAGGGCAGATTGGCCTCCACAGTCCCACAGTCCAACATGCCACTGTGAAGATGGCCCATGCTGACGTGGGTGTCAGCAGGCAAATCTTTTTGCAGCCTTTTCTTAGATGGAGGAGCTGAGATGGATTCTGTGTAGCTCTCTATAAGGGGAAGGCCCCTCAGAAACAGACCTTTAACTCATTCAGCTACCTTCCTTCTTCAACCTCTTTCAAGAGAACACTGCCCAGAATAAATTGCCTGCATGCAGACAATGTAAAAGATCTTTAGCCTGGGGTGGCAAAAAAAACCTTTATTTTAAAGACGAGAGAAGTTGTTATTATTGGTATTCCTGTTTACGTGAGCCCAGGGGGAAACCTGGATTTGGCTTTTAGAGAAAGGGAGATAATTTGATCTTTTCCATTTAAAAACTACAAGGTTTTGGGTCTTTCTGCATCTGCTGATTTTCATTTCTCTCCACGAGCGAGGCTGAAAATAGGGCAAGGGGAGATGGTAGCACCGGTCCACAGGCGCTCAGCCATTAGTAACTGTTGAAACAGTCTAAGAAATTTAATGTTAATTTATTGTTATTGTTGGGTGTGTGAGTTTGCTTACGTGTGTGCATGCATGCCACAGTGATCACGTGGATGCTGGAGAACAACTGTTTAAGGCTGTAGTTTTCCCTTCTACTGTGGGAAAAGGGAATTGAACCCAGGTCATCAGGCTTGCAGAGCGCCCACTTTTACTCACTGAGCCATCTGCCAGCCCACTGAAATACTTTAATCTCTCTTTACAAAGTGAATCTTTATGATTCAACTAGAAAGAGGGGGTTCAGGGACAGCGACAGCAGAGTTTCTGACTGATTAGCTCCAAGGAACATTAACTTCCGTGCAAATGTGTGTGAGAACAGGCCCAGTCTCCCGATAAACACAGGACTTGACTTGAAGAGAAAAACCAAGGCAGACCTCCCTGATGACATCATGCCATCTGAAATGATACCGCTTAAGTGTGCTTTGTTTATTTGCTAACATCTGCAGTAAGCTTATGAGCTTAAACCGATTAAAGGAAATATCTTCCCTTCATGAAAATTATTTTGACCCCAATCATGTACATTGTTTCAAAAATCGTATTTACATTGTGTTCTATGAAGTTACTTTTCCAAGCACTTTTCCAGTCAATGCACAGTATAAATGCTCTCAAAGCACCACAAGGAGATTACTCTATTCAAATCTTTAAAATCGTTCTGCTTAAGTCACATTTCCCTGTGTACCCTGTTTTGTTATTTTTCTTTTTCACACACACATACACACAAAAAAAAATTAAATGTATTGCATGTCTAAAAGAGTCATAGTTAAAAGACACACTTGGTTTAGTAATGCATTTAAGTGAAAATGTTGCATGGTGGTTATTAAGGCACCTGCCTTCAAGCCTTTTATCCTGGGTTCAGTTCCCAAGACATAGAGAGTGTTAGGAGAGAACAGGTGTGGTGTCCGCTTGCTGTCCTTTGACCTCCAATGTACACCTTATACACAAGCAGCTCCCCACCCATCCCACACACAAAATAAATACATTCAAATTTTTAAATTTTGTTTGGATTATTTTTCTTCCATGAAGAAAAAGACAAAGAGTTATCTTCGTGGACAAAGAATAATTCTTGTGTATACACATATACTATGCATCTACAATCAGCAAAGTTTTCTCCTTTTTCATGGACAATATTCTTCTGCCTCTTACAAAATATCTTTTAACTTACTAAAACTTAGCAAATCAAATTGGAATTACAAGGTTGTAAGATAATACAATCATTTAAAGGTTTCATTAGTCATTGCATTTAAATTATTTGTCTTCGAGGATTTCACAATCAATTTTTAATGCTAGTAATATTCTGTTCAGGGAGCACGAAATTTTCTGTTTTGTGGCCTTAAAGGAACCATTTGAAATTTGGCTGAGCCTCTACAAACAAGAATTTGTGAACCACAGTTAACCCTTGGGAAACAAAAGAGGCCAATTGTAGAAAGCTTCGTTTAGATATGGCTTGGTTTTACAGCCTATAGAAATTCCCCTCAGTTTCAACAAATGTCAATATGACTCTGGCATTTGTTGCATAAGTCAATATGATCTAGAAACCAGTTTGACCTAGAAATCAATCATACACGGAAGCACAGGTGCACATATGTGTATGTATATGTGTGTTTGTGTGTGTTCCTTGTTACTTATGAAAAGCAATCTGAAACAAAACAAAACAAAACAACAACAACAACAAAAAAAACCTAGTCCCTTAAGCAGGCAAAGTTCTATAGAGAGTGACTAAGGCAAGCCTGTCATGTTTTGGCAAACCTTACAATGTTTTCATGGCATCATCATGGTTGAAAACAAGCTCTGTCGCCATCTACAGTGGAGAGGGCCCAACTGTAAAAACCAGGGGCTCTTGACTAAAGCAATAATATCAACAGTTCTTAAATACCTTTTGTCAAATGCTACAGACTAAATCCCCAAATTACATACTGTGTGATGCTGCTCAGGTGACATTCTGAAAACAGGAAACCAGAAGGAAAGAAATTAATAAATCCAGGTCTGTGGGCACCAAGGGTGTTTTTCAGGGGAAGATAATGTTGTGTGTGAAGCCCTGGCCAGTGTTGACCATTGGGCGTGAACAGACGAGTCAATGTATCTGTACCCCACAAGTAACGTGTGTAACTACACGCAAACTTTCTATGTTTAACAACTTCACTGAAGTATGATCTATGCAGAAAAGATAGCACATATTTAAAGAGCATGATTAAACATGATACTGTGCTTACCATCACAGTAATAGGCTTGTGCCCAATAATCTCAGACTTTCACATCTCAACCTAAATATGAGGGATCTTAGGATGACATTCCAATAGTAACAAAAGCACGCAACTTTATATAGGAAGCAGAATTCCATAATGGATTTGAAGGTTTTTTATGATAATTCCTGGGACTCTGGATATGTTACACATCCATGATAATATATTGGATATAAAGTAGTTTTTTTTTTTCAGATATAATTAACATTTTCAGTGAGTCAAGTTTCAGGTAATCAAAGAAGATTTTTTTTGATGGAGTTAATCTATCTACCTAAGCTTCTTAAAAGCAGAATTTATTCCAGCTGGTAGCAGAGGTCAGATTCTAAATGGATTCCAGGGGTTTTTCCTGGCTTCCAGGTTTGAAGGGCTCATACAGGAACTGGAGAAAAAATATTAAGGAGCTGAGCGTGACCTAAGCTGACAGCTCGCAGAATCTGCTACAATCAGAATCCACCTATAACGTGTCTTCCCCAGAGCCATAAGATAAGACCCCGGCACAGCCACCATCTTCATGTCCATCTCATTCATATCCTAAGGAAAGCATAAGAATGTAATGCGGGAGCCCAGGGGCTGCATAGACCCTTGTATCTTGTAGCAGCACTCCCCGCCCCTCACAGTTAGCGATAGGCTCCTATAGAGACACTGTGAGACTGACTTCCAGGCGCCAGGATCTCTTTCCTGAGAAGTGAGTTTACATCCAAACGGGTATTGGTGGCCTCCCATCCTGCTCCCTAGGTCCTTCTTTGCCTCCTGCCCTGAAATCAGAGCCTAGCTGTAGCCTTGCTCTGTGAAATCACCATACCCTCCAGAAAGACCCCACTTCTGTCTCAGGATCTCTGAGTTCCTTCCTCCAGAGACCCTGCCATGCTGTCTGTCTCTGGTGCTGGAGCCTGAAGTCTCCTCAGAACTCCTGCCATGTTGTCTGTCCATATGTTTGTCCATAGAATCAATAACTCTTCCTATAAATCCCATACCCTGAACAATGTATCTCAATGTCTGTCATAAACACCCCTCCCTTATCTCACACCTTTTACAAAAGACAGTAAAGCCTAGACTCCTGGCTTAGCAAAATGTGGGCGACTCAACAAATAGGTCTTCAGCCATTGGGTTCTGCAAAGTGACAGAGCAACAGAAGACAAATGTATTGGTTGCAAATGTGCAGTGTTCCCTCACTGGAAGGGGAAGATGAGTGGTCTGAAAGGGTAACTGCAGGATAACGACAAAAGCAATGGGAGTCAAACATTCTATCTTGATAACTATGTTTCTCACGGGGCAGAGTGAGAATGAATTGTGAGGCTCTCTCAAGTGCAGGCCAGAATTAAGCAGGTGAATAAATAATTTGTCCAGAACGGGAAACAAATTTCTTATTACTCCAGCTTAGAAGCCACAAAGAGCAGAGGAGGAAGGTGAGAATGCTAGATGAGGGTCACAGATGTGAACACACACACATATGGATAGATGCACATACCAGGTACAAGTGTGTTGCATGAACCAGTTAACACACATTCTGGTTAGTCTTGTGTCAACTTAACACAAAATAACTAGAGTTATTTTGGAAGAAGGATTCTTAAGAAAACGACTGAACTACAATGACCTGCGTGCAAAGCTATAGTCATTTTCTTGATCGATGTGGAATGGCCCATGTCACTACGGTGGTACCTCCCGGGTTGGTGGTCCCGGGTTCTGTAACAAACCTGAGGAGCAAGCCAGGAAGCAGCACTCCTCCACAGCCTCCACATCAGCTCCAGCCTCCAGGATCCTGACCTGCTTGAGTTCCTGTTCTGACTTTCTTCACGATGAATAGTGACATAGAGATATAAGCCAAATAAACCCTTTTCTCCCCAAGCTGCTTTTGGCTAGGGTGTTTGGTCACCACAATGACCCTAACTAGAACAACATAGCAAGTGTTCATTTTCTGAGTTTACTAACTATACCAGGGATTAGTGAGACCTCAGCAACAGTGAGCACACCCAGTACTGAAATCTTAGTTCTAAATAGCATTTTACCTTGCAAGAAATCAGGAAGACATTTAGAGGAATTTCCAGTTTTCAGCTACTTCAGGATACATACATACATACATACATACATACAACATATATTCCAGCATTCTTATCTTCCTAACTCACTCTTTGTAGCTGCTTGCTGGGGTTATAAAATTTACACTTATAATTGTATACTTATCACTTCTTCCCCCCTAAAGGGCACCAATATTCACATCCCAAACACATATAAGAAAAAACCTTTTCAGATATTGTTTATAACAGCTAAATAAATTAATGAATAAAATGAGAGTGGGGGGGATATATCTTCCCAAAAAATTCTGGCTAAATATGAAATTAATGAAGGAAACTGGAAATTTCCCAGCTGTCTCCCACAGCAGTAACTGCAACAGTCTAAGCCCACGGGAGGACTGAGAGTTGGTGTCTAAAGCTTCTGGGGGAACCAGGGTCCGTGCCTAGATCCTAACTAGCTTCCCCCAAATACGTACCAATTGTCAGTATGCCTTTTGTTCTCACGTTAAGTAACTTTACTGTTTGTGTGAATAAGAAGAAGCAGTGTGGGGAATTTTTTGACTTGTTGACTGAGCTGGAGATGGCCTCACAGCTTATCACATGCACAGTCAATATAAAAATAACATCCTCATGCCATAAACGGTGAAAAACATTTAAGCTGCGCATCTGCAGCTTTTGAGCTTGAAGACCGTTTATTATGTGTAGACTGACTCACCGCTCTGCATAATATGTTTAAAACATTAAAACCACGAAGAAGAAAAACATACTGAGACTTTGAACTGACCGTCCTCAATACACATGATAATTAAGGGCACAAAAGTACTATTAAAAAATAATGAATCATTGGTGCCATGTAAAAACAAAACCACCAGTGTTCTTAAATATTGGAAATAAATAACTTCATTTTTCTTTGGTCTGGACATTTTTTTTTTTCTCCAGATATCTAGATAAAGCAGGCGTCTTCTGCACATAATTCATGTAGAAGAGTGCTTCTCATGTGATGCTGGGGACTGCTCAAAACTCTCTCCACAAGAGGCCCCGTGGGATTGCCAGCCTCCTCCCCGTAGGCTGCACTCGGGGACTCCCTTCTGTCAGAGTGGGAAGTAGAGGAAGTGGGAGCTAATGAGCTCACTTCTTGAAAAGCTGGCAGACAGGCGGTTAACCAAGGCACCCATGTTGTTTTCTTGTCACAAGAGGTCCCTAGACCCTGGGAAAGCTTTTTGCCATGCTTCTCCTTCAGTGGGAGCAATAAAGGAGGCCACTGGGGCTACACCTACTAACCGAGCTGCTGATTTTCACACACCGCTTGTCTTCCAGCCCATATATTCAAATCCCGGAGAGAGACACGCACGGCCTAAGCCTGGCAGGCTGGGAGCTTCTTGCAATTACGGTGAAAATATGCGAATTGGGATGCCTTTCCAGAGGAGAAATTTTACTCACTGCCGCGCCTCAGACCTTTTAACATATTCATAAACAATAAAGAATTATTCTCTAAAGTAGTCTCAGGCCAGAAAGATGACTCAGTAGGCAGAAGCACCCACACCTGGTGGCATGAGTTCAAATCCCAGTTCCCACAAGATGGAGACAACCGACTTCAGAGAATTGTCCTCAGACCTCCATATGCGTGCCGTAGCATGCACATGGCTATACGCTCGCACACAGAACAAATCAAAGTAAAATAAATAAAAGTAGACTTGAGTGTACTTGCTTTCTTGTTCTCTGCAAACAGTCTTTGCTTTGAAGGAACACTGACCGGGTGCATCTGTAGAACAAATCACTGGACACGTGAAAGCATGCTTCATCTTTTACTAAAAGTGATAGGATCTGGATTTGAGAAATAAATTATCTTCCCAAATTGAGGTTTTCGTTAAGCCAACAAAATCAGATCTTCCATTATTCATATTAATTTATTGTTAGCACAGAATTTCTTTCTGGATCATTCTACCCTTGTGCACGAGCAGCATGGCTTATCCTTGCTGTCCCAGGGTTTTGTTTGATTCTGCCTGGTTTAGTCCTTGTCCTAGACATTTTAAGCTTTAATTGAGAGTTGTTTTTTTTTTTTAAATTAGTTACTTTACATCTCAATCACAGCCCCCTCCCTCCTCTCCTCCCATTCCCTGCCCTCTGTCCCTCTGTGATCCCCCTAACCCCTCCTCTGCTTTTCAGAAAAGGGAAGACCCCCACAGACCCACTCCAGCACCTCCAGTCTTATCAGGAAGAAAACTGACCGCTTCCAGAAACACATGGTTAAGGCCAAAGACAACCAGCTGTAACCTCTCTCCTTCTCCAGGCACTTTACAGTCGTGGGATAAGTAATATGCCTTCCTTTCAAGGACAGCATGCAGGGTTTGTGCTGATAAAATTAAGAGAGGAACAACTAAGGACAGTGGCCCCATCTGTCTGTGGGTAATAAGGAGAGAGGAGCCCCATGCTCTGCCCCTGCTGTTCACTTGGGCTCTCCATGGCTGTCTCTACTGAGCCAAGACACAAATGCATGGAGGATTATGGGAAAAAAGTAGGTCGGACAACTGCAAATCAAGGATGTAAAGTAAGTATAAGAAGATGCAATAGCCTGAGCAGTATTGCTACGAAGGTTTTGTATTTATTGCACACATACATCTCTTTAATTCACTCAGGTATTGTAATGTTTTTTTTGTTTCACTACAAAATAAATCTTTGACACCAATGAGCCTTAAAAGGCACATTTAATTTTAAAACATCAAGAAATATGATGTAACGTGGTGTATAACATGTCTAAGCTAAAGCAAACACAAGGAAACTGGAAGATACGAAACCCACTAAAAAGCAACATCTATTGCTAAGTTGGTTTTGATTCCAAGAAGACATTGCCCAAAGCCACCAATTCCTACTGAGTTGGAGAATGTGTTAGATTTTTCATGGGAATCATTTGGTTCATTAATATTCTTTAACTTTAATTCCATTTTTTTGCATATGTAAAAAGTGACATAACTACTTTATTATAGGAATGGTTTCTGCCAAAAAGTAAGAATGGTGTCTGTGGCACTAGTAACAACTCCTTCAAAATTCAAAGGTGCTATTAAAAAAAAAACTATTTATTTTTATGCTACGTGTATGAGTATCTGCCTTCATGCATGTATGTGCACTGTGTACATGAAGTGCCCAAGAAAGCTAGGAGAAGGCACCTGCTCAACTGGAACTAGGTATACAGTCATGGCCCGCCATGTGTGTCCTGGGAACCAAACTTGGGTCCTCTGCAGAAATAGCCATTTTTTTTAACCACTGAGCCATCTCTCCAGCCCCAAATGTTGCCAGTTTCATAAGTCCATTACACTTCTTTAATAAAAAAATTATTTGTTGACACATTTCAATATCTTTTTACCATCAAATTTAAGTGATAGGAAAATTCATCTTAGTGGTACTTAAAAAAACCTATCATCATATATGACATTTTCATTTCAGCAAATTCTATTTTGAGGAAATTATTTAATTTTGTAACAATAAAGCAAATAGAAACTTGAGTGGTGCTCAGCTTCTTGGTAAAAAGCTGTGTTCTCAACTCCTGGGTAGGATGACAGGATAAAAGCTACTTAACCTTTATAGTAATCGTGTTCAGGCAACTGCATCTTCTGGCACTTATTTTACATCCTCAACCTGTAATTGTCTGGCCTGTTGTTTCCCAGGATCCTCCCTGATTCTGTGTTATAGCTCAGCATAGAAAGCCATGGGGATCCCAAGTGACCAGCAGGGACTCCTCTCTCCCTATTACCCACAGACAGGCAGGGTCACTGTCCTCCGCTGTTCCTGTGCAGCCTTGTAAACAAGAGTTGGTATAGACTCAAAAGACACAGAAAGAGCTTCCACAATGGCATAGCCAATGATGATGATGAAAATTATTCTTATTAAATAAAAATTATGGGAGAAAAGATCAGTGACTCACCAAAAAGATGCCAAGCTGAACAGAGCTCCTATGGAGTCCCCAGCAGGGGGTGGGGCAGAAGTTTATTCTGAAGTTATACCGGGCAGCCCGAGCGGTCCTGCCCTCACAGCAAACCCACAGATCTCACAAGCCTCAACTCCAGTTTCACAAAGTAGGAGTCTGGCCTACTGCTGACCTACTGTGCTACCCTATATATAGGCATATAGAGGCCACACTCAGTGGCTAGGAATGATACAGAGAGGAAACTATTGCTTAGAATGGAATTATCCAAGGGTCCAGAGTATAACCATAGTCAATAAGACTGGATTTATTTAACCTGCAATAGCCCCAGATAGAGACCTAACACTGGGAGGCCTTAGTGGAGAACAAGAAGGCAGAATGCTGGCAAGCATAGAGGTAGCAGGAAGCTTTGCTCAGGTAGTGATGTGCTATGGATAGGAGGGTCCACTGTCACCCTCAGTGACCCGGTACAGGTGCATGAAGGCAGTAACTCTGGAGACTGACATTCTTGAGTATCAGGTAAACAAACAGGTCAATGTTTGGAGATACCTCTGTAGCTGCTGTTTTTAACTTTACTTTATTTGGGGTTCCTTAAGCCACTACCTCCCTTCCAAGCCCTCAACCCTAGGTAAAGGGGAAAGGGGGTATAGGTCTCTCTAGACTTAGTTCCAGCTGGTTAGGGTCCTTTGGTTCTTTTGGGGCAACACCAGGCTTGTAGTTAGGATATCCAGCAGTCCAGGTAAACAGCAACTTTCTTCTTTCTTAGTCTGTGTCCCCAAAGCCTTCTCTCCGTCCACTCTTCTCCTCCAAGCCACCACCATGCCTTCTCTCTCTGAGCTATCATATTTATACCCTCTGTATTCTCAGATTTAAAGTAACTGCAGCTGGCAAAGACCATGCCCCTCTTCATGCCCATTGATGCAATTATCAGCTGAAGGCACTCCCATAACCTATACTTGGGATTAAAACAAAAACCTGCTTACACAACATAACTGAGTTTTAGAGAAACCAAAACCTCCACTACATACCTTCTTGCCACCACAGCTATAAATTTAAAACTTTGAAGCTCTGCTGAAATACTTGAAATGCACAGCTACATCCCTCCAGCAAAAAATAAATGCTTGGGGTGCTGGGAAATCATGGAAGAAGTACACTGCCTTACAGAGAGCAAGACTGTAACTTTTTCATCTGTTCAAGATGCACTTGGAATACACCCTTGAGCTAGAGCAGTTACCCCACCCTCTACAGTCTGAGAAATCTGTGGAGGTCCTGTGAGCCTGCCCAGACCATAGACTGCAAAGCTATGTGTGGCCAGCAGAAGGCCCAGGTTCACAAAGTGAAGCTGGCTTAGGGTGACTATAGATAATGCTCCAACAGTGGCTCAATGGCATCATAGTGCCTGTGTTTATTGTTGCACTATTCACAGTGACCAAGAAGCAAATGGTCATCTGAGGCTGCTTATCAACAGATGAGTGGATGAAGAAAATGTGATATATAAACATGATATAATTTAAGTAGGTGTGAGGCAAAAAAAAAAAAAAAAAGTGCAATACCATGTATGTGTGCCAAAATGAAACCCTTTACTTTGTATACAACTAGAAACCTAAAAGTCATGGCTTTGGGAACTGAAATAATAAAAATCACAAAGAGACTTGGTAAGATACTTGTCCTCACAAAAACATTAAACCACCCAAACTTCCTGGCAGACGAGTGCAAAAATGATGCATAAGAGTTAGCCCTGAACTTTCTGTACTCCCATCATTGTGTTTTGATCATTCTAAGTCCCTAGTTGTAGCTGGATAAATTTCATATTCTGTGCTGGAATTATATTAAAAAAAGCCTATGATTTGGAGAACTGTAAATCTGATGAATCACTCAAAATTATCACAAATAGAAACAACTTGTTGAAAGTTTGCTTATAAATATACTTAACAAACTCAGTGCTGTGTGTGAAGGAAGGAAGCCAGTGGCTAGGAAAATATTTGGCATTAAATGTTTATACACTTCTATGCAAAAAAAAAAAAAAATAGACTTGAGGATATGCCTCATTTAACAGGATTTGCTCTGAAATTTTTAAACCTGGTGTCTAACATTTATAGTCTTATTCTCAGGTATAAAAAAAATTAATAGTTTAGGGCCAGTGAGGTGGTTCACCAGTTAAGGCACTTGCCACCAAGCCTACTGACCCCAGTTCATCTCTGGGTTCCACATGAGTGAATGAGAGGGCTGAGTTGTCCTCTGAGCTCAGCATGCTCAAAATGGTGCATTCCCAGACACACGCATGCACACACACATACGTGTACATGCCAGGCATTTTTTGAGAATAAAAGTATTGTATTTCTTTGCCATCAGATATGATTTCATAACAGAAAGGTGATGCCCCTTTTAAGAGCCAACAGAGTCACATTATTATAAACATAGCCATAGAAGGAAAAACACATAAATATAAGACCAGAAGCATACTGATCTTTTTTTTAATACCCAGTAAATATTAAGGGTTTTCTTTTTACATGCATAGCTAAAGAATGTATTGTTAGTGTGTGTTTTTAATTTTATAGAAAGTGATTCATTTTAAAATGTTTTTGGAGTAAAACTGTGCAGGGGAGGATGGCATAGGTCAGTGATCTCAGCACTTGGGAGACTGGCAAGGAGGATCACAAGAAGATATTATCTCAACAAAAGAAAAAAAAAAAAAACATAGCTGGACATGGCTCTACATAGCATATCCTTACTCCCAGAACTCAAGAGGCAGCAGCAAGTAGATCTCTATAAGTTGGAGTCAGCCTAGTCTAGATAGTGAGTCTCAGACCAGCCAACGCTACTCTGTGAGACCTTCTTCCAAGAAACCAAAACCAAACAAGCCAACAAAATAACATCAAAAACATGCAACTCGATATTATGGATTTGCCAAGGTAATAACTCAAACTTGACAGTCCGTTGATACACACATTTAAAATGAGGTAAGGGCTGCCAAGTGGCTCAGTGAGTAAAGGTGCCAGCTGAGCACTCGATGGCCCAGGTCCAGCCCTGGAACCCACTGAGAGAGGAGAGCTCTGACTCCTAAAAGTTGTCATCTGACCGCCACATGCCCTCTGTGCCGAACACATGACCACACTTACACACGCGTGCACACACCATGATCGTCATTATAATAGTAATAACAATAACACTCTCAAAAGTGCTGTTTGGAACATGAGGTCGGTCTCTGTCCGTACGATACAAATGAAGTCACAGGCACACACTTGAGCCAAGTCGGTGGTGCTGAACTGAAAAATCTACAGTCTAAAGACCCATGTACTATGTATGTCACATGCCAAGAGACATAGAGCTTGCTTCTTGGGATGCTTCATTGAAGTAGGACATAAAAATGGAGAGGAAAACAACACAGATGTCCTCAAAGATCAAGAAAAAAAAACTAGTTCAGAAGTCCTTGGGTGGTGCACAGAATGGCATGGTCCTGTGCTGGCAGAAGGCTTCAAGGACGGTCACTGTAAGAACCCTCTCTCACATTAAGGAGAAGAGGGAAACTGCCTGCTCCATGCAGCTGCACTGGAGGACTGTGAGAGAATAGATGTTTTAGCTTGCCTTCTGCAATAAACACCAGTCCCCAAAGCAAGCTGGGGGAGGATAGAATTTATTTAGTGTTAAAGTCCTTTGTTTAAGACAGCCAGGAAAGAAGATCAAGGAAGGAATCTGGGGCAGGAACTGAAGCGGAGACCATGGAAGGACACTGCTAGTTGGCATGCTCAGCTACCTTTCTAATGCTGCCCAGTTTGAGCTGCCTAAGGATGGTACCGCCCATGGTGGGCGGGGCCCTCCTACATCAGTTAGCAATCAAGAACATGTCTCACAGACATGCCTACAGGCCAATGTGATGAAGACTTTTTTTCAGATGTGCTTACTTTTCCTCAGATATGTCACATTGACAGTCAATATTAGCCATCATATTAAACAAGGCAAAGTTCAGAACGAGAACAGTTATAGGAACTGAAAGATACAAGTCAAGTAGCTAAATATAACTTGAGGTTGTTTATTCATTTCTGTGTTCAACAAGTTATTTGCTGAAAGTGTAAAGTATACCAGGAAATTTTTGTGCAGAGGTAAGAGAATAATACACAAGACAATGTTCCTATCTTCCTGAAGGCTAGGAGAGAAAACAATTATATATATTGTAGCACTGTAGCATTCTATGGGCTGGGAGACAGGTCATCCTGGGGTTAAGGCACTTATGGATGAAATGATTTTGTGACAAGTCATTTTGTTGAGTCTACCATCCCTGGCATACAAACATTAATCTAGGTGTTGACATGAACTTATTTTTATAAAGGTGATTAATGTTCATAATCTGTTGACTTTAAATAATGGAAATTATTTAAGCCAATTTGGGTGGCTGGTTTTTGTCGGTTGCTAACAGCTGTGAGGCCAGAGCTGTAGACCCTTGCCTTCTGCCCTATGAACAGCAATCTCCAGATCTTCTTAATGGCATTCGCCACAGACTTATAACTTGACTATTCAGTTCTGACAGTTGCATAAACAAAGGCCCTCTGATAAATCTCCTCATAAGCATTTCCTGTGAGGTCACAATGTCACCTGGATTAGGGTGACAGCCCTAATAGAGTAGTATTAGCCACCGTTCTCAATAGGCCAGTTAATCAAACAGGTGACAGTGAAAAGCAAATTTACTCAATGTGGTCATACTTGGAAGAGCAACAAATGGGTGCAATGACCCAAGTCCGTTCATGGAGTCTTCACGTGAGGTTTAGGCTTAAGTAGAAGGCAAGAGCTAAGCAGTCCTGGTCAAGGTGTGGTACTACCCATCATCACTGTCATTATTCCATCTGTGCTGCAATGGGGTGTCACAGGTTGTCAGGCTGTGGAATCTCTTTTGGAGACCGAGGCTCTTTATCTAAGCCAACATCTGGCTTGCAGCCATTTCATCCTACCCAAGATTCTTGATGAAATTTCCAATTCCTTAGGGTTCATTGTTTCAGTAGTCTGATAGCCAAAGATGGATGGGCACACGTGACTCTTTGTAATCGTTTCAGTATGTTTACAGTACAGAGGTAGACCCTGGTGAGATTCAGAGTTTGAGTTGAAGGTAGCATAAATGTTGAGTAAGAGTGAGTATATGACTAAAAGTGAAAATTGCGCATTTTATCTCCCACTGATGTGGCCCGAAGACCAGTCAGGGTAATCACTTTAAACTGTTTATTTACTTCAGCTCAGTCTTTGCATTTCTCTTGGACTGGTCACTTCTCCTGGTAAAAAACCACTTTAAGGAAGAAAACTTTGTTTTGGTTTCAAGTGTCATAATATCACTTCAAGTTCTTTGGCACCCTGTACTTGGCCAATACATCATGACAGGGGGACCCTGTGACAGAGAGGCTTTTTTTTGTGGGGGGGAGGACAGGAAGCAGAGAGAAATACAGGAAGGTTCTGGGCAAGATACAGAGGACATCCCCCCTCAAGAGTACTTCCTCCGGCCAGGCTCCATCTCCTACTTCTCACTCCCTTCCCATAACACCCTGAATGCCTTAAGTTATTCATTGGATAGTGTTCTGCTACTATCATTATCCCTGAAAATGCCCATACAGATAACAGAGGTGTCCCTTACTAATTTCTTAGGCACCCCTGGGCTAATAGCGTGAGAAAAGGGGAGGTAGAAATTAAGGAATTGTAGGTTTGTCTCAGACCACATGCAATAACAAGAACCAGGCCTGGGTTCCATGCCCAGCACTTCCCCGCAGACATGATAGAGTAACTCTCATAATTTTTGTGAACATATACTTGATATGTGTATACATAAAACTACACTGCATGCAATACGCTACTTACTCACATAGTCTAGATACATTTAAAATATGGCTCATGACATTTCATGCAAAGATAGCAGGCTGTATGTAAATTTTGTTGTATCCAGTGCAGGACTTCTCACATGCTAGGCCAGCTTTATAGCTGAGCTACACCCTTAGGCCCCTGCAATGTATTATTAATTAAACTGCAGATGCACAAAATCCTTTTTAATTTTATGCTAGATACTAAAATGAATAAGTTATCTTTGGCTGGCTTGTAGGTCCTTGTCATTCATTCAGTAAATATTTATTGAGTGTTTATAGTCCAGACATTAAATGCTAAGAGAAAAGAAGACTCGATGTGACGAGTTTTAATTCTTAATTTCCATGATTCCTATAATACATTTGCTGGCTTGTTTGTTGGCTTGTTCCTGTTTGAGTTCTTGTTTTTGTAGACAGGGTCTTCTGTAGCCAAGGCTGCTCTCCAAATTGCTACAGAGCTGAGGGCAGTTGAACTCCTGCTTCTGCCTCCATCTTCCAAGGTCTGCGGTTCCAGTTTTGCGCTATCAGACTCAGCTTCAAATTGCTTTTAAACATATAACATTTTTTCTTAAGAACAATATAATCTCAGTTATTTTAGGAGAGAATATTACATCTGTTCTCTCCAGTATTGAGTTAACAACAAAAAAGAAGATATGAAAAAATTAGAAATAGAAATGACCTCAAGGCCCATGGATCCTTCCAAAATATAGTGAGAGCATCGTGAGCCTGCATCCATTATTACACTGGGTGTCATATTTCTCCAAGTTATGTGCTCAACCCATGTTGAGCTTTGTGATAATTTTTAATTTATCTTTTATTTATTATAGTTTATTCGCTTTGTATGCCAGCTGTAGCCCCCTTCCTTGTCCCCTCCCAATCCTGCCCTCCCTCCCTCCCTCTTCCTCACCCCATCCCTCTCCCAGTCTACTGATAGGGGAGGTCCTCCTCCCCTTCCATCTGACCCTAGCCTCATCAGGTGACCCAGGTCTCATCAGGACTGGCTGCATTGTCTTCCTCTGTGGCCTGGTAAGCCTGGTTCCCCCTCAGGGGGAGGTGATCAAAGAGCCAGCCACTGAGTTCATGTCAGAGACAGCCCCTATTCCCCTTACTAGGGAACCCACTTGGAGATGTAGCCATGGGCTACATCTGTGCAGGGGTTCTAGGATATATAAAGAACTCAAAAAGTTAAACACCAACAAATGAAGTAATCTAATTAAAAAATGGGGTACAGAGCTAAACAGAATTCTCAATAGAGGAATATCAAACGGCAGAGAAACACTTAAAGAAATGCTCAACAACCTTAGTCATCATGGAAATGCAAATCAAAATGACCCTGAGATTTCACCTTACACCCATCAGAATGGTTGAGATAAAAAACTCAAGTGACAACACATGCTGGAGAGGATGTGGAGAAAGGGGGACCCTCCTCCATTGCTGGTGGGAATGTAAACTTTTACAACCACTTGGAAATCAATCTGTTGCTTTCTCAAAGCTCTGTGATATTTTTTAGCATGAGCACATGATGGTGTCTCCTTTCACAATGTCCTCCAGGGGACCGTGGAAGGATAATCTATAGCCACAGCCTACCTAAAGATGTTCTCCAGCAAGGATTACCTTTCTAGCAGCTTCCTTATTTGTACCAGAATTGGTGGGGGGAAGTTGGGGGCATATTTGCCTCCATCTCCCATTTGATACCTTATGTTTTCTAGCTGAAAGAGAAAATACAAGATGTATGGTCCTTCCTGGTTTTCTCCCTCCAAGGTCCCTTTCATGCCCTCAATTTCTGTCCCTATAAAATCACAATCTTAGCCACCCTGCTCTTTCCCTAAGTAAAACACATTAGCAGTTATTAAGTGGCTTCAGATAGCTAAACACACCATTCTGATATGAAAGGGTTTTATAAATCATACAAGAGGCAACCCCTCAAAGGCATTTTCCTTTGGGGCCGTTGCTTCCATATCTCACATAAAGAAGGATAATGCCTGGTCCAATTTCATATAGCTATTACAAAGAGCATCAAAAATGTTATTTTAAGCTACTGGAAAATTATCCTCCAAGAGATGTCAGCTTAGTGCTTATCGATAGTAATTTGAAATACGTAGAATGTCAGGGTGAACTATGGACTCCCGTCCTTCCAGATAAAATATACTACAGGAGTTCACAGTATTTATTCAAATGCCTCTCCTGAGAGGTTAACGGGACTGCTGCTGCTAGAACATTCAATGCACTGGATGCTGAAAGCCCAAGGAGCCCATGGCTAGGCTGGAAGATTAAGGACCCTCAGCTCCTGGTGTCGCTGCCAACACCCAATTTTCTCATCAATTTCTCCAGCAGCCTCTGGACGCGTGGCTTCCCTGTTGCAGTTTTGTAAGCAGGGCGAAGTGAGCTATTTTGCCATAAACACTCATACCTTGACTGCAGAAAGATAAATACATCAACTCTCCAGCAGCAGAGAGGAGAAAAATCTGGGTAAACACTAAGAAATACAGAAATAATTCAGAAATTAGGTCACCAGGCACCCTCGGAAATAGGTTCACAGGAAAACTCACGCGGCCTCCACCTGGAACTGTGTGTGCTGGTGACATGGTGCAAACATCCAAAGGCTGAGGCCAGCAGACAGCAGCACAAGGGCGGTTCATCAACATGCATTGTTACCATAGAAGGATAGTTATCAATTCTATGTTATATTTTTGTTGCTTTTTCTCCCTGTATGTTTAAGGTTTCTGTCAGAATTCATCACTCTGTCCCCCTGGTTCACGGTATGTTGGTGGTTGCCTCACTCTGTCTTCAGCTGTCACCGGTCCATAGCTTTTCTCAACCTGTTCTCCTCCCCAACTACAACCCAAACCCTCAAGAGGGACTCCCCACAGAAGCAGCACATCACTGGTAGGCCAAGGACAATGTGCAATGTCAACTTCTATACCACACTGTCAGTGCAGTAACCTTGAATCCAGTCTGATGCTTTTTTCTAAAAACAAATGTTTGCAAATGACAGGTTTTTAAAGAGTTGCAAAATACAAAACAAAAAACAAACAAAATGCTTTAAGACATGACTCACACAGGACCAGTGAGGTATTGTGTGAAACACCTTTGCTTATAAGGTCTAATAGACACCTAGCTGTGGTACTGCAGGCCTGTACCTTCAGCTACTCAGGAAGCTGAAGTAGGGGGATATTGAATTTGAGGCCAGGCTGGTATATATATAACAAAATCCCATCTCTACAAAAGGGAGGAGGAAGGAAGGAAAGGAAGGGAGGAGAAAAAGAATTAAAAAAAAAAAGAAAAAAGGGGGACTTAGGATGGGCATAGGTCACTTAGTGAAGCTCTTGCCTTTGTGAAGTTGTCCCACAGGAACTACTCTAGAACAGTCAGGGTGTGGGGTCCCATACTTGTAAACCCACAGCTGGGAGGCAGGTAGATCACTGGGGCTACAGGAAAACTCATTTACTTGATAATGTCTAGATCACTGAGGACTCTTGTCTCAAAAATAAAATAAAAAAGTAGACAGCTGCTGAGGAATGACACCTAAGGCCTGTTTTATGGCCTACACACATACACATATACATATTTGCATGCATGCCTGTACATTCATGTTTACCTTCACACACACACACACACACACACACACACACACACACACACACGGACAAAGAAAGGAAACCCCAATAGCTATGTGTTTCTTTCTCACCCAGCAGGAGCTTCTAAAGGGCACAGCTTCCATCTGGATCTACTCTTTCTTCCCCTCTGAGTCACAGCATACTGCAGTCATCTACTGCTGAGTCTTTCCACGAGTTCCGTTCAAGTTCAAGCCCCCAGTATCTCCATGTTGGTCCATAGGCAGCCCCAAGACCCAGACTGGCTTTATCAATTAGTGCTTACATTTCTGAAACTGCTGTAAACAGCGAAAGCAAACTAGAATTTAGAAGTGTGAGCTCTGGCTCATGGTGTTAAAGCCCATTTTAGCTCTACCAACTGGGGGATAGCACCAAAATACGAGTGTTGGAGACATCTCCTATTCCTACTGTAACAATGGTCATCTCCCTTGACCTGGTGACAGAATCCCAGCCAAAGGCACCATTGCTAAACGCAGATTCTGTTTTCCCGTGACTTTCAGAACCATCAATGGCAACCTGGTGCAGTCAGGATTATACCATAAACACGATTGTATCACATAGCCTGCATGAGCTTGCAAGCCTCCGACTTTCCCTCTACTTCTCTACCCTTGAACCCTACCTTGCCCTCTGGGCAACAGTCTTCTCCATTCTCTGCTTAGTCTCTGTTCCATCGCCAGGTCTGTCTCTCTCTGGGACCTTCATACACCTGTTGTCTTTCTGTGTGTCAACTATTCCTCTGTCATAAGACCTTAGCCCATAAGGTAGTGCAACACCTTTAATCCCAGCACTCAGGACACAGAGGTAGCCAGACTCTGTGAGTTCAAGAAAAGCTTGGTCTTACAAAGTGAGTACTAAGTCAACTAGGGCTACACCATAAGACACTATTTAAATCAATCAATCAATCAATCAATCAATCAATTCAATCAAACAAAAAAATAAATAAAAGAGCCTAGCCTAACTGTCATTTTCCAGGTATGTCTTTCTGACCCTTCAGTCAGTTAAATGAACCTGCTAAGGACCTACCTGGTACCATGTATTTGTCCTGTCAGTGAAATTTCACATTGAATAGGTGACATCATACCATTTGGGCTCTGTGTGCTTTGGAGACAAAATGCTTGTGCCTGGCTAATTTCATCTGTAAAATGAGAAGTTTGTTGTGATTAATTATATGCACCACTGTGTAAGAATTAATTCAGCAGGGAAAAAAATGAAAAAAAAAAGATTAATTTCGACCTTAAAACAGTAATAGGTGACTTTATTGGTCTGAGAGGTTGACACCCCAAACTATGTGACTTTATGTTTTGGAGCACATGCAGGATTTGAGAATCAGCTCTTTAAAGTAAAGAGTAGGGAGAGGGAGAGCCTAGCTTTGCCAAACCCCAGAAACTGTTTTTTTGTTTTGTTTTGTTTTGTTTTGTTTTGTTTTGTTTTGTTGATAAACTGCAGGGTGAAGAAAAAGTCAGGTCAGGTCACCTGTTTTTGCAACCTCCTGCTGCTGGGGTATGTGATGAAGTTTACTTGGCAGGTTTCTTGAAGCCCTGGTCTTGTTTTATGGCCCTGGTTTGGGGTGGGGAATTTCTTTAACACTTGACCATGGAGTGTTCAGACATTTGATCAAGCACGAGTCCTGGTGCATCTGTGAATTTATTAAGTGGTCGACATTTTAACTGATGGCTGGGTAAGCAGGTTGCCCTTCCTAATTTGAGGTGACCTCATTCAACCACTAAGGGTCTTGTCAGCATTTTGGCCTGGCTCACAGGTCAGCTTTAATAGCCACAGAAAAAGTGGCTGCCATAACTAACAGTGGGAACCGAATCCATTCGTACCCAGCTGCTATAGTCTTTGTTGCTGGCATTGCATTGAAAGCCAAAGCTACGTGCCAGCTCACACCAGGCACGAGCAGTCTAGCTGCCTGTGGCCTTGCTCCTGCCATCAATCTCTTTCTTCTCACAAATATTGTTCTTTTTAATTGATGAGTCCTAATTTGCACTTGTGGAGTGTGCTATTTAAATACATACTGTAAGTTGTGACTGAATGAGAATGGCTGGTCTGTTCGACATTTCCCAGTTCTTTATAAAGGAGCACTCAAAATCCTCACCACTAGCCATTTTAAATATGCAGTTAATTGTTGACAAAATACTTACTTTTCCATGCTAAAGAGCACTAGTGTGCCTTCAACCCATCAACTATCCTCCATCATCTCCAGTCTTTACTAACTACTGCTCTCTCTCTCAATTCTAGATCAGCATTCTTTAATGCTTACATAAGAATAAAAATACACAGTGCTCATCTTTCTATGCCTACATTCTTTTACAAGGCCCTCCAGTTTCAGTCATGTGACTCTAAGTGGCAGGATGCCATTCATCTTATAATTAAAAATTATTTCACCACGCATGTGTGCTATGTATTCCTTATCCATTCATCCACTGTTGGGCACACAGGTGGTGATTACAAATGCATTCTGATCTTTGCTAAAAAGAAGCTGGCCTCCCAAGTTTTGGTAAATGTTACTCTGGCTAGCTCTCTGCTTGGAGTTGTTTGAAAACATACAAAAGTGGCGGAAATAGGAAGCAGCATGAAAGACTTGTCTCTAAGAATAGAAATCGCCCTGAGAAGGAGTGAGAGATAGCTGGCTTGTTTGCTAAGTTTGGAAGGAAGAATTGTCTTTACGTTCCCCATGCTTTTTATTCTCAGAATAAACTCCTCCTAAGTCCTGTGTCAGCCAGCAGGAGCCTGGAGGGCTCACCTATCATTGGACCTGCACTGTGCAAAGTAGCAGTAGGGCGGCCATTCAAGCTCTTGAATACATCCTTTGAAGGGAAACAACCTCAGGGAATTACCAGAGGCCTGGCAGTGGGCAGCCAGTGTCATCAGCCCAAGAGAAGCCAAAGGAAGCTACAACAATGAAGGAAAAGGCATCGCCCTGAAAAAGAACAGATGCAAGTTGTCTTCAGGCAATGCTGAGTTCAAAAGGTAACTGAATGTTCAGTGCAACCTGCAGCCTTCCTGCTCTGAGAGCACAGAACAATGACTTCCGAAAAGAGACAGCTCTGATGCTCTGCAGTTCTGAAATCCTTCTAGGTGGCCTACCGTAGCCACACTATTGGGTGTCCTTAAGCCACCTCTACCCAGAAGCCATCCCAGGACCCAACAGAAGAAGAAAAGTTTACCTGTGGATATCTTCCTCTCTGTGACATGCACAACTAACCCTCTACATAGAGAACAACCAGAAAGTTGTCCACCAGAAACCACGCATAGTCCCTTAGCTGAGAGACCAAGGGCAACCTTAGTGCCCTCAACTTTATAGGGGGCAGATGGACCTTGAAGCCTTGTCATTTCGTAACTGCACCTTGTATGGCATTTAACCTCTCCAGGCCTCAACACTGCTTCTTCTGTAAGGGTGTGTGCTGCAGGATTTACTTTAGTGGGTTCTTTTCCCATTTTACTTAAAAAGCACCATGTCTGCTGAAGAAATGTTAGTTATTATTACTCAACAACCATCAGTTTTGTAGTACTACATTATTCAGTGCTGGATCTAGTTGTAGTTTTGGTGTCAGTAAAACAAACCAGGGTCTTGGTTAAGGGTGCACACCTCTCTTCCCAAGGACTGGAGTTTGGCTCTCAGTACCCAAGCAAACGGATCACAATCGCTGTTACTCCACTTCAAGGAGAACAATGCCTTATTGTGGCCTCCACGAGCACCTGCACTCAAGTGTGCGGGCACACACACACACACAAACACACACTTACACACATATGCACACACACACACACACACACACACACACTTAAAAATAATCTCTAGAAATGTTCGTACAAAACAGTATGAACTTTCTTTCCAGAGATCTTGACCCTCTCTTGCAATGGTAACTTATTTTGGCAATGCCAGGGGGTCTCTGAAAGAAAAACAGACATTACGCTAATAAGCAGGCCTCTAGGAAGGATCTGTGATCTCAGGTCTGTGCCCCATAATCCATAAGGCATAGCATGGTTTAGGGATGCACAGAGGCAGCATGGAGAAGCCAGGTATATTGGGAAGTGGCCTTGGGGCTGTGGGAGGAGACTAACTTCAATTCCATACAGCAGAAATGAGGACAAGTGTTTATCCTCTAGGGTAGTGGTTATCAACCTGTGGATTATGATCATCTCCAAAGGGGTCACATATTAGATATCCTGCATATCAGACATTTACATTATTTTTTGTAACAGCAGCAAAATTACAGCTGTGAAACAGCAACAAAAATAATTTTAAGGTCGGGGGTCACCACAACATGAGGAACTGTAGTAAAGTGTCACAGCAGTAGGAAGGGTGAGGACCACTGCTCTAGTGATAAGGAAAAGACAGACAAGAGGGGAAGGAAAATCCAAGAAGAATTCAGCCTTGATGTAGAAAACCATCGGACACTAAAGCCATTGTTGGTCCTGTGCTGCCCTGAGCCTGGAATCCCTTTTCCTTGTTTCATTCCATATTCAAGAGCTGTGGATCTGTAGTCACCAGGGACTCAGGATAAATCATCCAGAATTTCAGCGAAGATGAAGAGGCTTGCCTTGGTCTCTGAAGTTAGCATGAAAGGCAGTTTTCCCAGGAGAATGGCTGATGGAGGAGTGGCTGGGAGACTAGAAAATTTAGTGACCACTAGGACCTATGGAGAGAAAGAGGACAGACTGTGGTTGTAGTTGCCTGTACTGTATGCCAGGGCTTCAAATGGACTTTGTACCTGTGTTCATCTGAGGTGAGCCCTACTATATCACCACGAGGCACACTA
The DNA here is from genome assembly GCF_030254825.1 of Meriones unguiculatus. Classification (NCBI taxonomy): domain Eukaryota; kingdom Metazoa; phylum Chordata; class Mammalia; order Rodentia; family Muridae; genus Meriones; species Meriones unguiculatus. Next base: position 14,603,376 of record NC_083358.1, on the reverse strand, counting down.
AACAGACTGGGCGGGTTACGTCTTTCAGCCAAAGGGTTAAAATGTAAACAAACGCACACCCGTGTGACACCAAGGTCAAAGGATGAGATACACTCCCCCTGGCCCTCATATTAAACTATATGACTTTGGAATGCTACCGGGTCTTAAATCACATAGGGAACTAGCAGTGTGTACACTGTGCTGGGCACTGGGCTCATGCGTGTTACCCAGCCACCCAGCACAGCAGGTGTTGACTTTATCTCCACTTCAAAGTTAGGGAAACTGAGGCACATAAAGCCTTACCTAGATCACCTAGGAGACAAACCTCTGAGCACACCTGTGAGGGGTTATCTGCATTAGCTTGAGGCAAGAAGACCCACCCTGAATGTAGATGGTACCATTCCACCGATGGGCATAGGGCTGAATAAAAAGGAGAAAGTGAGCTGAGCATCATCAACCATCTCTCTTTGCCTAATAGCTGCTGATGGAATGTGACCAGCTGCCTCTCACTCCTGCCTCCATGACTCTCCCTTCCCAATGGGCTACACTTTCTAACTGAAACAAAACTCCCTTTAAGTTGCTTTTATCATACAGTTTGTTCAAGCAATGAAACAAGTAACTAACGCAGCAACTTTTGGATCGTCCCTGGGATTCAAATCCAAAGTGTGTAATTCAGTCTGGAGCCCCAGTGGCTGTTATACTGAAATGCGAATGAGTCTCAGATTACCCTCAGTATAGTCTAGCTCCTCAGCCACTAAGGGTGAATATTACTAATTCATGCTAGACTGAGGATGAGCATTAGGAACACATCTAGCAAGGAATGAAAGCTTTCTAGTGTAAGCCTAAAGCTCATTTCACTGCATCTTGGGCTCCTCCCTCAGGGAAAGCATTTGATTTCCATTGTAAATGTTTGTGTAGTATTGTTCAGAATGCAAGTCAGCCTGTTCCTTTACAATATAAAAATAATATAGATGGGCATATTTCGCAGTGTTAGGTCTGGAATAGTAAATCTTCTGTGGGAAGAATGATAATAAAAACAAAAAAGCCCTACTTCAGACATAAATGAATAAAAGAATAGATCATGCCCTTCTCTTGATTAAAATCCAGTACTTGTAGCAGAGATGGAGCTGGAGTGTGGAATCTATGGGGGAAAGAATGGTTTAGTAAATAAATGGCTTTGGGGAACCCAGAGAGACACTGCAGAAAAAAAGTTAAATTGCACCAATAACTTAAATAATACACCAGGATAAATTACAAGTGCATCAAAGATTTAGGCACCCTGTGAAAGCATTCTAAAATTATAGAATAGCCATGTCACCCTCCCAGACACCCTCACCTGCTCACCCTTATCTCCACTTGGTCATTTAAACACGCAGGAAATGCTGCTATGTTGTCTTGACGCAGATGGGTTTTCCCATGAGGTTGGTGTCCTCAAATTGTGCTTATTTGTAAAAATTTTAAACCAGCATATGTTGGCTTAAAATTGAACACCTATTGTGACTACACTTGAATCTTTAGCAGAGAAAAAAAGAGTCAGTGCGATTTTAATGGTTAGTATTGTCAAGTTGATTGGATCTCGAATCTCCTAGAAGACAAGCCTCTGAAGTTGTCTGGGAGAGATTATACAGATCTGGTTCACATAGGTGGGAAGTCACATCTGAACTGTGGGTGGCAATGTCCCATGGGCTGGAGTCCTGGACTGAGTGATAAGGAAAAAGCAAGCTGAGTACCAACAATCAGCTCGCTCCACTTCCTGACTGCAGGCACAGTATGACCCACTGTCTCAAGCTCCTGCCACCAGGAGTTCTTCCCGTGATGGACGGTACTTTAGAACTGTGACCCTGATGAACCCGTCCTTCTCTAAGCTGCCACTAATAGTCACTACCTCCAGTTACATCTATTTCACTTTATTATTCTCTAAGGCTGAAACAAATGTGACTGTGTATTTTGTATTTGTCTTTGTTTGATTTGGTCTCTATCCCTCTCCTTCCTGCCAGTAGCATGTGGAGTTCTAAAGGCAACTCACAGGAGTTAGTTATCTCCTTCTACAGTGTTGGTCCTGGGTATCAAACTCAAGTTGTCGGTCCTGATGGCAGGTACCTTTACCTACAGAGCCATCTCTCCAGCCCCATCACATTTTATTTATCCATTGCTTTGCCATTGGGCGTCTCAATGTACTGCTCAACGTACCTGTTGTCTTACTCAGTGTTCTATTGATATGAAGAGACACCATGACCAAAGCAACCTTATAAAAGATAGCATTCAGTTGGGTGCTTCCTTACAGTTTCAGAGGGTTAGTTCATGATTGTCATCATGGTGGGAAGCATGGTGGCATGCAGGTAGACATGTTGGAAAAGTAGCTGTGAGCTCTGCATCATTTGCAGACAGAAAGAGATTCTGGGCCTGGCATGGGCTTCTCAGACCTCAAATCCCACCCCAAAGTACACTCTTCCTCCAACAAGACCACACCTACTCCAAGAAGACCATACCTCCTAATCCTTGTAATCCTTTCAAACAATTCTGCTTACTGGTGACAAAACATTCACATACGTAAGCCTATGGGAGCCATTCTTAGTTAAAGAACCACACCTGTGTAGATTTTGACTAGATGAAATATAAGATTTAATATTTGTAAATAAATACGTGAAACAGTCACACATGAAAAATGAAATAGACAACTACAATAGATGCCATGGTTGTTTTCTTACTTTCACAATAAATGCTGCTTTTAATAAAACATGCATAGGTAAAAACTTACAGAACTACCTTTCCTATAGACCAACCTAAACTGCAACATAATTAAGAGAGAAAAGGTAAGCATTACTAGTTGTAGAAAAGTGAGGTTCAGGGAACTTCTTGAACTTGACTATCCAGCTTCCATTACATTTTGAGGCCGTGAGCCATCAAATGGTCTAATAAAGCAGCGATAAGCATTACTTATAAAAGGACAACATCCTTTTCTGCCGAGATAAAAATGAGTTCTCTACAGTGAGGGGGATATTTTCACATGCAGGAAGAGACACTTAGGAATCAACCCCATATGCCTATCGACCTGAGATTTTGCAGGAAGCCAGGCCTCATCAGTGCACAGGTCCTGTGGCTATTTTCTATATGCAGTTCCTGTACAAGCATCCTGTTAAAGATGGCTAATTGGCAGAGAGAAAGTAAGGATTGTGACTCTCATAGATAACTTTTTTTTCTACTCTTTACATAATCATGAGAAATAATATTTGTCCTGCCATTTTCCCTTATTTTATTTTATTTTATTTTATTTTATTTTATTTTATTTTATTTTAGAGTCTCTTACTATGTGGCCCTGGTTGTCCTATACTCACTATGCAGGCCTGGTTAGCCTAGACTCACTATGTAATCCTGGTTGTCCTAGACTCGCTATGTAGCCCTGTTTGACCTGGAACTCACTACTTAGCCCTGGCTGGCGTGGAACTCACTATGTGGACATGGTTGGCTTGGACTCACTATGTAGAACAGGCTGTTCTTGAGCTCTCAGAGATCTGCCTACCTCTACCTCTTCAGAGCTTAGATAACTGGTCCAGAGAACAACTAGGACAAAGCCAGGATTGACAGCAGAATGTCTCTGTGTCCCATGCACAGTTTGCTGTCATCTACAGTGGCCCAGGACTCTGAAGAAAGAACTGAAAAATGACTACAAGACTATCCCTTAACTGATCACTGCGAGACCACAGAACAGAAGTGCTGGGGAGTCAAAGAGAAACATCTGTTCACCCTGAATAAAAACAAAACAAAACAAAAACAACAACAACCAAAACCAACCAAAAAAAAAAAAAAAGCGAGCCTCATCCATGTCCAGCTTGGTGAACCAGTGAGTTTATTGGGTCAGTTATACCACATGAGTGAAGAGTTCCTTACAGGTAACCAGGGCAACTGTACTACCAAAAGGTCTATCCCCACAGACAAGCCATAGAAACTGCACCAAGGAGTTCCCACCCCATCAATGTAATACAGCACATGTCACATGCGTGCACACATGTACGAACAAGCTGGTACCACACACAGCTGGGGCAAGAGGAAGGAAGGGTGCATGAAATCTCAGGTGAGGATCTTATGATCCTCCCTTGACCTCCCTCTAAAAGGTGATTTTAATAGACCCAGTCTTGCAATCCTTTTTCTTAAAGCATTCATACGTTTTATGAGTATATGTGTGTGCCTGAGCACATGGGCATGAATCATGTGCATGCAGAGTCCATGGAGGCCAGCAGAGGGTATTGGACTCTATGGATCTGTAGTTACAGATCTCTCTGCACAGAAGATGTAGGTGCTGGGAACCTGACCCAGGTCCTTTGTGGGAGGAGCAAAAGCTCTTCCCTGCAGAGCCATTTCTCCAGCACTGAAACCTTGCAATCTTATGAGCAGCTCCTTTAGGTAACCACAGCTGTTTTGATTTCAAGAGGTCAATGGCCCTGTGACACCAATTCTTCTGCTGTTCTATTTTAATAACTTTGCATTCATATAAACATGGGGGTCCCTCCAGGCCTGACAGAGTTCTCACATCCTCCATCAGTTATATTTGAACACCAGGAATATCGTCATTAATGTGTTCTGAAAATGGAGATGTTTCATTTGAATAGCAGCATAGATCCAGCATGCGGGTTAGCTAAATTAGTGTCACTGGCCTTAATTTTACTTTGTGGGTCTTGTCATGAACTTGGTAGAAGTAATAAAGGATTATATTTGTGCCTAGAAAACAAATAATATGAGTTTAGGGCTAATTTCATGATATTATTCCTTATAAGTCTCCGAGCTGTTCACCCTGTAGAGTCTCTGTGGGACTTTCTCTTTTTTACCTTTGATGTGGACCATTTCATTTCCTGCTCCATTTTCCAACCCAGTGTATTTTATAATGATATCCATCATGTCTGTTTGTCAGTTTATGGCAGCTTAAAAAATTGCCTCAAGGCCAGTAATGAGAAGAAATCTTTCCCACTTCCTGTAGATTGTTTTATGTGCTTCACAGTTTTCTGCACCAAATAATAAAAAATAACATTGCTTTCCAAACTGTCCTTTATCTTGCCTCTTTCCTCTCCTTTCAGTCCTTTATGCCTATTTCCTCTTGCTTTTACTGTGCTTAGACTACTGTGTTTTTGTTCATAATTAATAAGATACAAAAGTCAAAAGCATAGTCTCAAGATACAAAGTTTTTCAGAGGTTTTATTTCAACTTGTCTTTGATCTGATATAAAAGAAGCTATCTGGACTTCTTAATAAAATATGGGTGTGTGCATGTGTGCTGTACACGCGTTCCGTCTACCTGCCCCTGAAGAGAGGCCATACTTCAAGAGCTCTCCTTTGAAATAGAGACTTCAGCCCATACCAGGGAAGAAGGCAATTATTCATTTGAGTTCTTATGACAGGCTTGGTGGCACACACCTTTAATCCTCACATTCCAGAGGCAGAGGTAGATATACCGCTGTGAACTCAAGGCCACCCTGATCTACCCTGATCTACATACTGAACTCCAGACCAAGTAGGCTACATGGTAAGACCGTGTGTCAAAATAAAAACACAGTAATGATATAACAAGTTAATGACAAGGCTTTTTTCATGCAGTATTTGGAATCAAGCTTAGGGACTTGTACTTGCTAGGCAGGTCCTCTGCCATTAGCCACTGAGCTACATACTAGCCTTCATAGCTTAAATTTTAATACAGAAGAAACCATATGGGTTCCTGGGTGTGATCAATACTTCCACCTGGAAAGCAACATTAAACACTGGCAAGGTTTATTACTTCCGGTGTTATTAGAAATAGGTCCGTGACAAGGTAAGTTAGAGAGTTTCAATAGTGACTTGTCTTTTCCTGTCTTTAAAAGGGTGTACAGAACATGCCTGCCTAACTTCAGGCTGCACCATCCCATTCTGGTATTTCTGTTTACAGTGACTAGCATCCCTTGAAACATTCTTTCCGTTGTCATCCTATTGTGCTAATGCTTCAATCTGTCTGCTTAAGGCAGAAGACCAATGGTGTTACCCAAGGACAGCTTTCTGAGAAACATTCTCAGAGCTCGAAATTGACAGTAGTCAGCGCGTTTCTCGGCTGTTCATTCTTGGTTACCCCATATTAACCACGGAAACCAAGTCTTCCCTAGCTGAGGAGGGGGCTAAGTGACATTTATTTTGACTTGCTTTTCACCTTAGTTCATGATGGTTTACAGAAATGAATGAATGAATGATGAATGAATGAATGAAAAATTATTAGATAGACAGATTGGTAGAAGGGTGAGTACGTGGATAGATAGATGGGTGGAAAATGTTGAGATGTGTTCCTGGGGCAGGTCTGGCCCTCAAACTACACTAGAAAGTACCCTGATACATAGGAACCCCTGCCCTGTTTTTAAATATGTCTTAACTGCTCAAGAGAAGCCTTTGGTATCTTTTTTGCCCCATGTACAACACCAACTCATGATAAACTTTCTTTCCTCAAGGCCAAAACTGATTTGCATACATTTTCCCAGGATCAAGGAAGAACTTTTATAAACTTACATTTCTTTGATCTCCAAATGCTCATTAGAGCCTTGCTCTCCATACCTAGAAGAAAGCTGTTGCAAAGCTGTTAAGAAAAAAAAAGAAAGAAAAAAAGAAAAGTTGCATTGTATGGGGACAGTCTTAAAAAGTGGTTGAAAAGGAGAAATGTAAAATAAGTAAAACTTTTCAGTTGTAGAACCATAAACACTTTAATCTCTAATGGTCTATTCAGACGAGGAAATGCCAAAAAGACCAAGGCAGAAAAATATCAATAAAGTTCCAGATAATTCAGGAACCGTTGTTTTATGAGATAAAATGGCATACATGTACATGGATGAACGAAGGGTCTATACAGTTAGAAAGTAGTCTCCTCTGCCCAAAAGGACTCTCCCACAGAAAGCAACAGAGAGTTGACCCTGAAATCTTGTATGCAAAAGTATATTAACATAACTTCTGACATTAGTCAGAAGGGAAGAAGGAACAGAAAGAGAAAGGGAGAAAGAGGGGAAGATGAAGAGGACATGAAGGAAAAGGAGGAGGAAAAGAAGGAACAAAGACAACACAAAGGAAGAAGAAAAGGTGAAGACACAGACAGAGATAAAGAAGGAATGAGGAGTGGAGACTGACAAATCAGAATAATATATTTGGTGTAGCAAACACTCTTTTGTGGTTTCAGAGGCTAGGAAGTCTAAGATGGGTCAAGGTGCTGGCAGATTCCATGACTGTTAGGGACCTGCTTCCTGGTTCATGCATCGCCATCTTTTCATTGCATCTCACACAGAGGAAAGAAAGCTAGCAAGCCAGCTGGCTTCCCCTGATAAGGGCATTAACTGTATTCACTAATGTTTCACACTTGTGACCGAACGCCCTCCCATGTAAGCACCATCACAGTAGGCTTTCAACAGATAGATTTGGATTACCTACACTCGGGCCATTGCTTGTCATTGTGTTTGTATAGATGCGTGTGTGTGTGTGTGTGTGTGTGTGTGTGTGTGTGTGCGTGTGTATGTGGTGTGTGTGTGTGTGTGTGTGTGTCCTCCTACAACCACTGAGATGCCTACAAACTCATTCATGTTGTTATTTCTTTTCTTTATCTCTTTCCTTCCATTTCCTTTAACCAATGGTTCTCAATCTTCCTAATGCTATGACCCTTTAATACAGTTTCTTCATATCACATCGTGGTGACCCCCAACCATAAAATCATTTTCTTGCTACTTCATAATTGTAACTTTGCTGTTATGAATCATAGTGTAAATATCTGTGATGCAAGATATCTTATATGCAATGCCTGTGAAAAGGTCATTTGACCCCCAAAGAGGTTACAACCCACAGGTTGAGAAATGCTGCCATTAACCATTTATACACAAAAGAATGACTTATATATTGCCTTACTCACTGAAAACATCTTTCTTATCTAAAAGGAAGCTGAGTGTGTAAGGCAATAAAAACTTCTTATTAGAAAGTAACTGTTTAATAAAGAAGCTTCCTTAGCTGGATATGGGACTTCCTGCACTACGCCCATCAGTCCCTGTCACCAAGAGACACCCAAAACAATCCAGGAACAGACTCCTGCGATGTTCACAGCAGGGGACATTGCAAAGCCCTCTACTGGCTATATTGAGGAGGTCCGAGGTAGTTTGAGTCTTTAGAAAACAGAATATCCATCCAATTATTTGTCATGTTTGAGGGTGTAATTTAGTCATCACTAAAGGCTTTTGCAGTGGTGGCCTGAGAAATCACATGGGTGAGGGACATGAGGACATCAGCAAGTCAGAGTAGTCACAGAAGCAAAATTGGCTCCTCTTCCCCCAGTTCCACCCTGCCCTACAATCAAATTAGCCCAGCCTTCATTTTTGTGACAAGTACTCCTGTGGACTCGCTTCTAACTAGACCAGAGAGGATGTCGCTTGCAGTAATGTTCCTTGGTCTAGATGTTGGGAATGCAGGACTACAAAAAGTAACTAATTCAAATTATTTTTCTGAGTGCTTCTTCTCTTCCCCCAACTTCTTCCTTAAATTAAATTAAATTCCCCTTTCCCTCTCTCTCCATCTGTCTATCACCTCCTAACTTCTGTGTGTGTACGCAGGCACACACACACACACACACACACACACACACATAATACAGCCCATGTGTGGCATGCCCACCTTGTTTCAGACAGGGTCTCTTGATGTTGACTATTGAAGATGATCTTCCAGGAATCTACCATACTTGCATCCCATCTCACACAAAGAATATTGGGATCACAGAGGTGTACAACAGGCTTCACATAAATTCCGGGACCTGAATCAGGTCCTAACCCCCAGAGGCCAGGGTTTTCTCCATGAACTGTCTCCCCAGGACTCTTCTTAGCTATTAAAAGTTCCGTGCCCTGGTGCTCTATGTCTGAGGTTTGTGAACTTTCCTCACACTTATTTCAACAAAGAGCCTTTATTTATGCATCATCTCAGGAATTAACATATTTGTAATAACCCAGTTGTAAAAGCTCAGTTTAAAATGTTAACCTGCTAAAAGGTATCTATATTTCAAATTGTCTCTAGATAAAAGCAACAAAATTCCTTTGGAATAATACTGCCCATAAGAACAGTGGCTATTATTGAGAATCTGCTATCTCCAGATGTTATTGGCAATTGACTGGATGTTTTTGCCAGGCCTGTTAAATTCATTACCACACTAGTCCCCAGTGTGGTGCTATCATAGATAGCATAGTAAGGTCTTTGAAAGTTAGATGATGTCATATGGTGGGGCCCCATAGTCTCAGCATTCCAGCTTCTAGAACCTCAAGAAACAAATGTGTATTGCTTAAGCCACCTGCCATTCTAGCCCTGAATGACTAAAATTATGATTCCAAGAAGTTTGATTCTTTTTAATGAAGTAGGTAAGGTAGAGAAGACAGAAGAGTGTAAGATAGTCGTGCAAGGACACGGGACTATTAGGGTCCTACATCTGATAATCAGAGGCCTGCCATCTGACACACACCATGGCCACAGTAAATGTTGGGTAGGAGCACAGGGGCCAGTGACCAGGTTTTGTTGACACTGGCTGGGTTTTGAGTGTGTGGGAGCATGTCCTGGAAAGTACACATGTTAGAAAGAGACCCTGAGAAGTAGAGTTGAGTAGAGGGAGAAGCTGAAGAGTGGTGCAGTCCCAGGAGCACAGGAGCCTTTCCCAAGATGCCTTAAATTCAAGGAAAGAAGGTAGGGTTGATATCCCACCCCCTCCTTTATTGACCCATGGGTAGTAGAATGTGTGCTATTTCTAGGGATGAGGTATCATGTTGACTGTTGCTACGTCCTTTTGCTAAGCGCAAGGCTTGAAATAGGACCCAGCTGGGCATCAGTAGGTAACATCCTCAACAACTAGAATTGTCAAAGGTGGCAAGTATGAAGACAAAGTTCTACTCTTCTCCATAAGAATCTAGAGGAGCTCCCTCAATTGCTTAGGGACCTCTATTCAGAAAAACTGATTCATTGGTTTTCATATAAAAAAGTATTTCAGTGTGAAAGTTGGGGTTGATTGAAAGACTCAAGTATAGCTTTTGAGCACAAAGGTTAAAAGAAAGAAGGATGGGAAGAAAGAAAAACATACCCAGATTAGAGAGGTAGCTTTGTATGAGACATACCATTCCCTTTCTTTAAAATAGTCATATAGATCAATTTAGCAAATTTTGATGTTATTATCTTGAAAGATTTCTAAGAAACCTAAATGAGGTCACAAGGTTGTTCCAAAGGAACACCCCACAAGATAATAGTTGATAAGAAAAAAATAGCTCAAAGGTTGTGGGAAGGTTGGATCTCTTTACTATAAACAAAGTTTATGACCTTGTTTGAAATTCCGGAAAATGTCTGTGAAAAGGGACAAAGCCATAGCTAAGATCATAAACATCCAGAGAAGCTTGACCCATCTTTAAGGTAACATCAAATATTTGTATGTGAAAGGAATCTATGCCATCACCTCTCACAAGAAATGTTGTGTTCAAATTCTTGCTTCTTGGGGAGCAAGGGCTTTCAAGACTCCAGGGTGGGGTACTCCTGTCTTTTCCTGTGTCCTGATAATCCTTTCTGTTTTCTGTGGGGTTTGGGACTAATATTCCTTAATCCTCTCCCATTTTGTGTGTGCCTGCTTGCTCAACCCCTGGATATTCCCAAGACTTGGCTATCCCACCAATCCTCTTTGCACCAATTGGGCAACCTACTCCAATTTTGAGTCCCAAGCTCCTTCCAGTGGAAAGAGGCACAGTCACTGTCTGCTAAAGAATCACACCTAAGTGTGCTTCCTACCCTAAGGTTGTGCTGAACCCTTTTTACAGAAAGAAATTGCCTTGCCAGGTGACTTCTGCTTTGCTCATGTGTTCCTGTGTAGGGCATGGAGAATACTTTCCAACATTTCTATACTTCCATAGAATTAGCTTTCTCTTGATGGAGGAATGATCTTAGTGGTATATCACTTTATCACCTGCACTCAGGTATGAACGGAGAAAAGTTACCTGATTAAAAAAAAATCTGAAGAAAGGTGCTCCTGTTGAAATAACAATATATCTTCTATGTGAAGGGGGTGAGGGGAGATTTAATCAGGCAAGAAAAATAATGAGGCTTTCAAGAGACAGGAATCAGCACATGCAAACAGCTTTGAAATGATCAGGAGGGCATGTTTAAAAAGCTTTAAAAGCCAGCCCAGCTGAAGCAGAAAGAAAAGTACATGCTAAGTCTGGAACAGAATATCCAGGGCTTTCGTGGGAAGTGTTCAAAGTATTCAAACAATGGGAAACTTTGAGCTGTTGTAAGTATAAGAAGGACAATGATTTATGTTTCAGAGGCCGATTTTGACTTAAAGATTGGGATGGAATGTGTAAATAGAGGTAATATGAAGAGTAGGTAGAAAGCCTTTGCTAAGATTCAGGCAGAAAACGTCAAGTTTTCTTGAATGAAATAGCCATGAGGATGAGGAGTAGATTAAAAAGACATGAATATATTACAGACATATCAAAATTAAAACTAAGAACTGCTGTATGTTATAGATTTAAAAAAAAGTAGGTTTGTGGAAAAGAAGCTGAGATGAATTAGTCTTCAGACAAACTTTAGGAAAAGAGTTACTAACATCAAGGCCACAGGTAGCCATGATGGAACCCTAAAGGAGAGATAGTCCCTTCATTTCTTTCAGTTGCGAAGGACAAAGGGGGAGTCTTGTGCTCCTTTAGGTCTCCAGAGCAGGAATGGAGGTCCATACATTGTGACCTGGTCATACATATCTACCTGTTAGGAGTCAGGCAGGCAGTGAGCAAGACTAGCTAAAATTCAAGGCCACCTTGGATCTGAGTGGTAGAAAGCAGAGTGTAGGCTTGCTCATGGTGAGTGGGGATGGGAAGAACTCCTCTCTGGGAGAGCTTCAAGAGTGACAACACCTAGCTTATCAACTCTCTGGAGAGAGATGCAGGGAGCCCTGACGTGATAGGGAAGGAATTGTTACGGATGACTCCCTAGGTCTGTGTAGCTGGGTGGAAGAACACTGAGCATTGCAATGAACTGAACATGGAAGGTGAACCCGACTTGGAAGTGTGAAGACTTCCCTTGTAAGCCAGTTAGCTTATTTTTCTCACAATGTGAGCGGGGAGTTGGATTCATAGGTCAGATGTACACTTAAAAGCCTATGTTTCTATAGATTTGGGTCTCAAAAAGTTTATAATGGGAGCTCTGGGCTTGATAAGGTTTTGATTCATGGGAAATTGGCTTTTCTCTCTGAAGAGACCTGAGGTGCCAGTCCCAAGGCCTCTATATTCCTACTGTAATGTTCCTGAGATGTCCTGTGTTTCTTCTGTGCAACATCCCTTGATTATCCTCCTGCTGATGTTGTCCCATTGTATGATGGATTCTGCTGACCCTGTCCCATTTCTCCCCTGGAAGTAGTATATAAGGGACTATACTTGTTAATATGCTTGCTTGACATAGGACATACCTTAGCCAAGACCTCCTGAGCCCACCTATTCTATCCTCTTTATCTCTAATCCCCTGGATCTTTCACTCAGGACTTGTCCCTTTGCAAGTATATTTACAGATATTTATTCACAGATAACTTCAAGAATGTGGTGTATAGAAGAGATATGGAGAGAAAGACAAGAAGCAAGCAGCACGGAAATACACCAGGAGATACTGCTGAGGAGCCAGGTAAAACAGGAAATGTAGCCATGCAGTCTTGAAAGAGCTCGAGGGAAAAGCAGGCTGAGCAGATGCATAAGACTGGGCTAGGTAGGTGAGGAAGTCAAAGTACTGACTACAGACTATTCCTTGACAGAGAACAGTTGAGCAGAGGACAAAGGACTGGCAAAAGAGAGATTCTGAGGCAGATTATTTCTAGATGTGTTTTTTGTTTCACCAGAACAACCTGAACCCATGCAGATACCAGTGGGAAGGCTCATACTGGAGGCAAATGACAACTGTTCAAGCTAGGACCTCATTAACAATGAGACACATGTCTCTGCAAATGGACTCTGTGGGGTCTCAGCACAGGTAGATGGAATTGGTGCCAGATAGGTAAATGGGTGACATCTTGAGCCTAACTAGAAAGAAAGAAGACAGGACACAAGTGAATTAAAATAAGTTTCGATAGTCAGGGCTCAAACTGTGTGATTTTCTTTCTGATGGGAAGCAGAGGGCAGGTTGACATCATGAATACTTATTTAACTAGATTGGATTAGATTGGACTAGATTGGATTGGACTGCAAGAGGGAAATTGACCCAAACAAAATGAAAAGAATAAATGAGCCAGTAAAAGTGGAGAAGAACCCAAGGAAAAAAAAAATGAATTGAACCCAGAAAGTTACAAGAAGAGAATGATCAAATCTGAATTGTTTTTCCTATACCTGTTTAGAGTTTCTTGGCCTTGCGTTTAACCAGAGAGGTCTGCAGGCTGGTGACGGAGACCAACAAGACCAAAATCTTAGATCATCTTCTCCAACTATTGCAACTTCTGAAAAACAAAATCAGCATTTCTTCAGGTAGCCAGTTTTGAGAGACGTCCAATGAATTGTCCTCTGGAGCCTGTTTAAGAATTTGGAGAAAATATAAGGCAATTCAAAAAGCAATAAGCTATTTTTCTCAGCAGCCTGGCCATCTCAAGATGCAGCCTGCTCGAGCTTTCAACTGTCTCCTGCATCTTTGATTTTCATCAGGAAGAAATAACATCACAGCACTTCCCTTGAAATAAATATGTGGCTCACAGTGTCTGCTCTGAGGAGAGAGAAAGAATGAAAGGATGTATTTTCTTTGTGTATTTCTTCACAGGTGATTAATTCACACAACCGAAGTAGCTTGGACTTATTCAAGAATGTAACAGTTGAAGATATGCAATGGGCTGACAGTCTTCGGAAGAAACACAGTCGACAAAATGTACCTAATACTTAAAATCCAGGCATAATTAAAATGAATTAAAATTGTATTTCATGTTTAATTTAATATTTTGTTGTATGACCATTTTCATTGGATTTTCAGGCAATAATACTCATCATTTTCAATTAACTATTGATTGGTAATTTTATATTATTTGCTATATAAAGTAAATTTTGGGAAGTTAAAAATAACCATCATTTATTTCATATTTCTGTGAAGCTTGAAATGTATTTAAGGTACTGGGAAAATTTTTTAATTTATTTATTTATATATGTATATGTGTCTGTCCTTATACATATATGTGTACCTCATGTGTGCATGAAACCACAAAGATCAGAAGAAAGTGCCAGATCCCCTGGAAGTAGAGGATCAGGCAATTTTGGGCCAACCAATGTGGATGCTGGGTAGCTAATCCTGGTCCTTTTCAAGAGCAGCAAATGCTCTTAACAGCTGAGTTACCTCTTCAGTCCCAGAACTTGAATTTTTTTCTATTAAAAGTAAGATAAAGAAAGTAAGATAAAGAATAAAATTAAATAAAATATCTGAAGTGCATACATCAAACATTATTGTATAAATATAAGAGGTAACAAAAAATACAGGTTATAAGGTTTTTTTAAAGAAGGATAAAAATCATGAGTTGAAAACATAAAAATACTTTAATTTTTTCAAAAATCAGTTTCATATATTTTTTAAAATTCTTTATTAATTACACTTTATTCACTTTGTATCCCCCCTGTGATTCCCTCTCTCCTCCCATCCCAATCCCTCCCTTCCTCCATCCTCTGCATGCATGCCCCTCCCCAAGTCCACTGATAGGGGAGGTCTTCCTTTCCTTCCTTCTGATCCTAGTCAATTAGGTCTCATCACGAGTGGCTGCCTTGTCTTCTTCTGTGGCCTAGTAATGCTGCTTCCCCCTTCAGGGGGAGGTAATTAAAGAGCAGGCCAATCAGTTCATGTCAGAGACAGTTCCCTGTTCCTATTACAATGGAACTCACTTGGATACTGAACTGCCATGGACTATATCTGTGCAGGGGTCTTAGGTTATCTCCATGCATAGCCCTTGGTTGGAGTATCAGTCTCAGGAAAGACCCCTGTGCTCAGATTTTTTGGTTCTGTTGCTCTCCTTGTGGAGTTCCTATCATCTCCAGATCTTACTGTTTCCCACTTCTTTCATAAGATTCCCTGCACTCTGCCCAAAGGTTGCCCATAAGTCTCAGCATCTACTTTGATAGTCTGCAGGGCAGAGCCTTTCAGAGTTCCTCTGTGTTAGGATCCTGACTTGTTCCCTCTTTTCTCTTTCTTCTGATGTTCATCCTCTTTGCCTTTCTGGAAAGTGGGCAAAATGATTGTAACATTCTTAGTATTCGTGGGGATAAAGGAAGAAATGATTTAAATATTTTGGCTCAAGAAAATTTTTAAGAAGATGAATATCATATCAGCATTAGATGTGGATTAAATTAGATAGGGATGTAATCTGCACCCAGAATCCCCAAATTGCCCATATATAGGCATGAAAGAGTGTAGCAATAAAAGAGTGAAATTTGAAACTGCACTGAAGAAGAAAAGACTTTCTCAGGACCTTATCACCCCATCACATACTCACAGAAAGACAAACAAACAGTTATTGTCTTACACCAGCCAAGGAAAACAACAGAGCTAGGAAACAAACATGTTATAAAAGTTGTAACACTTACATATAGATGCTCTCTTAAATCCATGAAAAAGCCAATTAAAAAATAGATTAGAAACTTAACTGAAGTCATCTTTCAGAAATCAGGATGTCTCAGTAAGGAAATATTAAAAACAAAATAACCTTAATAATAAATAGTGTCAGAGATGAAGTAACTGTTGGTGTATAAACACAAAAATAAAAGTTTATAACAAACAAGACTGGCAGATTGGAAATGTAGAGTATGAGAATATAGACACTAACAAAGATGTGTTGCTATTGCAAAATTGCAGAATGTAGAGAGATGAAAAGGGCGGGGGGAACGCCAAGAGAAAAACAAATCAACAGAAGTAAAAATAGTATTAGATGGGAGAGACAAAGGAGTCCTGCTCTTTCAGAGGATGGAGTTCAGTTTCCAGAAGTCAGGCAGCTCACAAGCACCTGTAACTACAGGTCCAGAGGATCTGACGCCCTCTTCTGGCCCTGTGTGAGCCCATGCACTCATATGCACATAGACGTACATAAGATTAAAAATTAGAGACCTGGTAGGCTGCACTCAGATGGGAGGGAAGGAAGACAGCCTCTATTAGTGAACTTGGGTGGGGAATGGGAGGAGAAGAATGAGGAAAGATGGGATTGGGAGGGATGATAGAGGGGGCTACAGTTGGGGTAAAAATAAGTGAATAAATTCTAATTAAATAAAAATAAATAAATAAAAAGGAAAAAATAATCCATCCTGATAATAAGAATTCATGCCTGGGGCTGGAGAGATAACTCGGCTGTTAAGAGCACTGGCTGTTCTTCCACAGGACCCAGGTTCAATTCCCAGCAACCACAGGGCAGCTCATGTCTGTAACTCCAGTTCCAGGGGAACTGACACCCTCGCAGATGTACATGAAATAAAAATAAATAAAATAAATTTAAAAAGAAAAAAAATATTAAAAACTGGTCATGAACAAATGTTCAAGAAACTAAATATCTTCAGATTTGTTAATAACAACATTGGACATACAGACACCATAATAATATATTAAAAATTGTGAGGAAAAATAAATTTCAGCTTAGTTTGCTGCCTAGGTTACAGTCAGTCAGTTTTAAAGGTAGAGTACAGGAATCTTCAATCTATATAATCTCAAGGATGTTCTTTTCCAGATGCCCGTTTTAGGTGGCTTAAAGTCTGCTCTAGAGTTTGAGAATGAGCAACTTGCCCAAATTTTTCCTAGTTTGGGTGATGCAAGTCTTGGAAACGTCTCTTTCCTAGACACATCCTCGGTGTCACTCTCCTCTGCATTTATAGAAAGAGCTTAATATCAATTCCAGGACCAGCAAATGGATCTTCTGGTAGCTTAACTCCTACTCGTTACAACAAAGCCCTCTCAAACAGAATGAATAAATAAATAAATAAACAAACAAACAAGTAAATAAATAAATAAATAGAGAATACTGAGAATATGAAAACTCTAAATGGCCAGGAAAAATAATCTAGACATGAAAGAAACAAGGAAATAAGATCCATATGAGGGGGAAAAAACTTCCATTGACCAGAAATGATTGAGATGAGTGGAATTTTCTGTTGAAGAATGTATTCGTGGTTTTTCTGTCACTGTAACAAAATCCTGGACAAAAGCAACTCGATGGAGGAAAGGTTTATTTTATCACAGTTTGTGGACTCATAGTCCATCACGGTGAGATGTGACGGCAGCAGGAAGCAGAGAGCAATGAGTGCTGGTGCTCAGCTAGTTTTCTCTTTTCATTCAACCCAGGACTCCCATATGGGATACTGCCTACCTTCATTCTGAGTGGGTCTTCCAATTTCAATTAACCCAAGCCAGAAAGCCCCAGAGATTTGTTTCCATGGTGGCTCTAAGCACCATCAAGTTGATAATCAAAATTAGCCATAACAAGGAGGTCACTGAAGTGCCTGTTAAAGGGGAGTTGATAGGATACGGGATGTACTTAAAAATCTAAAAATAATGAGCAGGAGAAATACGCACATAAGAACCTGAGTGTGGGCTCGCAGAGAAGACCCGAAAGGAATGATTCACTCTGTAGGTTTTGCAGTAAATTAGATGCTTTAGAGTGGGAATCTGTGTATCTGAAGCCACAGGAGTAGAAATTGGCCACAGTCTTAAAATATCTTTAGCATTCTTCCTCAGTGCTCTTGGGCACCTAGTGAGCATGAATGGAGTACTGGTAAAGAGGATGCAGACAGAGACCACAAAAGGATGCAAGAAAGAGATGAAATAGATGAACCTGGTTGTCTCAACACATCCATCAACGCTTCAGAGGAATTGTAGCCTTGGTTGCCAGGTGAATGAGATTGCACGGAAGAACTTTGCAGTTGAGAGCCATCTCATGCAACCGTAAGATAACACAAAATAATTAGTAAACCAGAAAGTGGAAAAGTGCAGATTGGGGAAATGGCTCAGTGGGTAAGGGTGCCTGTTGTACAAGCACAGGGTCCTGGGTTTGAATCCCTAGAATCCATGTAAAAGCCTGGTGTGACTGTATACATCTGTAACACCAGCACACTTGCTGCAAAGACAGATGCCAGTAGGTTGGTGCCCAGCTAACCTAGTCAAAACAGTGAGCTCCAGGGTCTATGAGAGATGCTGCCTCAGCAATAAAAAGGTATAAAGTTATGGAAGAAGACACACATGTGATCACACAACACAGACTCACATATCCACTGGTTAATAATTAATTACAAGTAGAAAAGTAAAATTGGCAGAAATGTTCTAACATTTTTGGAGCCATGGAGAACATTGGTTGATGACTGAGGAGTCGAAAGAATAAACCCCAAATCTAGGGACATATAAAGTAGATACATGTCTCTAACAAATATGACTGTGACCAAGTGACATATGGATTGCTTACTCTTTGAATAAAGAATGGAAAACTGTCAGATAGCGCTATTGTATTTCAGTTACATTTTGATTGAAATTGGCTTCTGGAGACCTATCCAACATAGTTAGTATCTGCTTCCATGGAAAGTGTATTCCACATTAAAGCAATCTATTAATGATCCTTTCCTGAGAAAGCTCACATTTGTAACATCACAAAGCCCACTCATTCGTCAGCTGGATTGCAAAATCTCCCTTCTGCAGATAACCAGTTTTTCATAAATCAGAGTAAAAGAAGAGCAGAGAAGATGGCCCATAACTCTTCCACATCTCTCTCTCCCTTAGTACCTTCACACTGTTGATGTCCTAATATATTGTTATTGCTTTTCTCACTCGTGGCTTAGCCTCCCTCTCTAAGTAATAAGCATAGTGGTATCCAAAGACCAGAACCCACACATCTCTTGATGCTTCTAGAACATCCTGGCCAACATCAGCCATCCTCAGGCTTCTAGCTTTGTCTCTGTTTAATATCATCAGTTTCTATCATAGCAAACATCACACTGCTCAGCCACATCTCACAAACCTAAGACAGCTCTCTTCTGGATGACCCAACAA
Organism: Meriones unguiculatus; assembly: GCF_030254825.1. Classification (NCBI taxonomy): domain Eukaryota; kingdom Metazoa; phylum Chordata; class Mammalia; order Rodentia; family Muridae; genus Meriones; species Meriones unguiculatus. The sequence continues at coordinate 14,584,390 of NC_083358.1, read as the reverse complement.
ACTTGATCATGTTTTATATGTTTTAATTTATTAGTTGATAATTTCATATTTGTATAGAGTTAATTTTAATCATATCGATCCCCTAACTCTTCCTCTCCAGTTCTTCACGGAGCCCTTCTGCCACCCCACCTCCAAATGTCATGTCCATTTTTCATAATCTGCTGAGTCCAGTTAGTGGGTTGAGCATAGGTATGGGGTCATCCACAGTTACTTGAGCCAGAGGCCTCATCCTGAAGACAACTGATCCACCCTCCTCCTGCAGCCAACAACTGCCAATAGCTCCTCAGCAAGGGGCAGGGCTTTAGCTATGTGGCTACGTGAGCAGCCTGCTTTTGTGTATACTGTGTGTAGACAGTCCTCGTGGCTGTGCAGTCATGAAGACAATGACCCTGACATGTCTGGAAGACATTGTTTCATCTCATCCCTCCCCATACCTCTGGCTCTTATAGTCTTTCCACAAATCTGGAATTCTCAAGCTTAATCTGGTTTATGCCCTGACTCAAGATACTTACAGTGACATAGGAATCCCACTGCAGAGAGTAAAAAAGAGATGCTTCATGATTTAATATACCACCATACCCAACAACCTTAGCAAAGGGTAATGGAACATTTGGAACCCTCAAATATAAGCAAATGCAGTGATATTTAAGAAGGAAGGAATGGGTAAGAATTATCGCTATCTTCTAGGGAAGACTATGAGGGGGGTGTCTCTGGAATTAAAAAAAAAAAGTAAGTAATCATGGGGAAGGTGGATAAGGTTCAAACCAAACAATTATTATGGTCAGAGGAGGAAGAGCCTTGGAGGATCTGAGCCTGTGTGAAACCTGCTGTGGTCAACACACTATCGGTGAGGTCACCTCTGGGCACAGTGCTCCACTTCTGAGGATCTGTGGACAAGGGAAGTAGATAAACACCTTATCTCCCCACACCATCTGGCCTTATATGTTTGGCTGTAGGCTCAGCAAGCCATGCTTGTCAGCAATTTGCTCCTTGCTTCATTGGCTCTTGGTCCTATGCATGTTTTACCTTATCTCCTGGATACTGGGTACGCCTTTTGCTTCAAATAATCACAGTTCTGTCTTTTGACTGAATATGATACTGTGACTAAGGTAAGGGATAATGATCTAGCCAGGACATTAGAGGGTGAAGATGCCTAGAACTAAAAGGAATCAAGAGTCTGACCTTCTGAAAGGACATCTGATGATATTTGAAGGAACCTATAGGTTTGCAGTCTCTTGACAGTTTGAGAGAATGCTATGCTATGCTATGTGTTTAAAAAAAATCCATATTAAAAATCTAAGTTTATGTTTTAAAGTGTCAACCTTTTGGTAAGTCAAAAGTTAAGGGCTCTATGAACTTATAAAAGTAAGGTTGGCACAGGGCTGGTGGCCAGTAACTGCGATAAGACAAGAAATTCCTCGTAAATCCTGTTCTTGACTCAAAGCATGAGCAATGCGTGGGCTCTAGGTTTGAAAATGGCAGGTTACAGCTTTTCATTCTCTGAATGTAGTTTGGGGACTTTCCAAAACAACATGAGATGATAAAACCACAAGATGACTCTTCAAGCCTGAGTTGGAAACATTTGTGGGGATTTTAAGATATTCCATACGTATCTAGGGTATGACAAGAATGGCTTAAATGTCAAATGGTTATTAAAAATAAAACTAATAGCAAAAGTTTTACTCGAGGTGGATTTGTGGCTGGAAATTCTACCAGGATCATTCAGGAACAGTTCACCATGAGAGAGCCTGACACCCAGAGAGCATGCAAGAAGAATTACCTTCTCCAAAACCCAGTCTCTTACTCCTCGCTTATCCTGTCCATCCTTGAATTTAATGGGACAGGAAAGTCAAATGGATTAGATTTGTCCACAAGTCACTTGTAAAACAAAGGGGACCCTGAGTTGCTACCAGAAGCAGGGCTTAGATAATCACAAATCATCCCGGATATACAAGATCAATGTGGCAAATGCATGGCATACTTTTACTGCAGCAGATAAGAAAGAGATGGCTTCCATTTGGGGAAGGGAGAAAGAGCACGGGCTCTCACTCGGAGCCTGTTCTACCTCTACAGACTGAGCTCAAGAGCTTAGGAACACATGTTGTTGAATTAACTTGTGATTGTCTGTATAAACTGCAGATACATTACTTGGGAAGAGAAAACACGCATAGAAAATATTAGTGCTATCCTCAACCATTCAAGCATCCAAGCTGAGGATCCAAGTAGGTGCTTGTTTTAAGGTGGGAAGTAAGGAAATGGAGAATGAACCAAGGGAAAGATTAAAGAAAGAGACTAGGCCCTGGGGAAGATATTCATTCAGAAGCTTGAAGACTGAAGAAATCGTTATTAAAACATAACCCTTCCCTTCAAAAATCAACATAGAGAGCCAAGCGAACAATATAAAAATGTCTTCACCAAATAATGCACCATTTAACCTCACCCAGATAATTCCTGAAACATACCATGTTTTTAATGTATTTTGTAAACACATTAGTTACAAGCATGGAAAACAAAAATTCCAGGGCCTGAACAATGGCTCAGGAGTTAAGAATGCTTGCTGTTCTTCCAGAAGACAAGACTGTCATTCCCGGTACCCTCATTAGGTGGATCACAACTGCCTCTAACTCCATTTCTGGGTCATTCAATGCCCTCTTCTGGCCCCCAAGGGAACCCATACATGGGTGATATACAGACACACACTCACAAATAAAAATGATTTTTAAGGACAGATATTCTGTCAAAATATAAAGGTGTGCTCAGCAGCTTCCCCCCAATCCTCATTTCCTTCCTCCCCTTCAATGAGCAGGAGAGTCTTACATAAAAGATAACACAAGAGAGAAGTTATTTTTACAATCATTTATACCAATGGTTAGATCCCAGAACATAATAACAAGAGGAAAATGCTGTTCATGTGATTTACCGATACATCATCCAACCACTTCGATGAAAAATCCAGAGTAAATACATTAATGTGAAAGAGCTCAAAGAAAGGATGGACAACCCATCTCGATGACCCTGCTGCTCACATTCATCAGAACCCCCTGAAGACCTGTTTTCCCCTTAGTAGGTTAAGCATCATCGGTAGGTGTATTTCTTAAGTACAGTGACGGCATTAAGACCCACAGAAAACACAGCCGATCGTATTCGTTATGTCACAGTGGCGCTGTGATATATTCCAAGGGCAGACGCTCACTCTAATCATTTGAAACAAAGGGACAGACTCATTCATCCAACTAATCAATACGAATCCCCTGCTCCAAAAAAGAAGCATAAATCAGCAACTGCTCCACGGTCTGGCTTTTTATTTTTATTTTTCCCATCCACGACTCGAGGAGCTGAGGGAGGAGAAAAAGTGGGACATGCGTCAACGGGAAAGTGACTCCAGCTTTCCTATCGACAGACGTTGCCAGTGGGCCGCCAATTCTCCTTGGCAGCTGTGCTCAGATCAATGTTGCTGAAGGTAAGGCAGTCAGGGAGTGCGTGGGGTTTGCCTGAGCGCAATCTGCCATGCTACGGAAGGGGCTGACTTCTGAAAAGGAACGTGGAAGAAAAGGAAAATTGTAACAAATTTGTGTCTGCCTGTCTGGCAATGTGTACATTCTCGTAGACAAATGATGAGGCTTAAATCATGTCCTTGGTGTCGAAAACTAGAAAATATGATATCTTGGATGTGTTTTGTGAATGCATTGATTATAAATGTCAAAATCAAATATTTCATCAAAATACAGACGTGTACTTGTAGCTTCCCCCCTGGCTCCCATTTCCGACCTCCCCTTCAATGAGCAAGGGAGTGTTAGAGAAGAGATATAGAAGAGAAATGTTATTTACAGCAACGGTTAGATCCCAGAACAGAATAACTGGAGGAAAGTGGCACTCAAGTGAGCTAATAATACATCATCCTCAACTTTAATGACAAACTCAGACTGAATAAAGTTTAGATGCCTTCCTTTCTGATGAACACAGACAGACGCCAGGGCTTGGACTAAAACTGCCAGCAAAGTTCTTGACAAGCATGGAGACCTGAGCTGGATCCCAAGCACATATTTAAAAAACAAACAAACAAAAATCCACGTGGAAGGGGCAGTACACCTGTACTGTCAGCAGCCCTTGGGACTCACCGGCTAGCCATCCTACCCTGCTTGGTGATTTCCAGGCCAGCGAGATACATACGCTGTACCAAAAACAAAAGGATAGAGCATGTACATGCCCATGCACACACACACACATACACTCAAACACACAAAATAAAGGTCTCTTTTCCCCACTCTGGCAAATAACCTCATGTCTTTGAAGTGGCAACTTGGCATTGCGACCCTCCCATCCTCCCCACTCTTCCTTCTCTGTGTACCCATGCTTGTGTATCCTGCCTGATCAGTTGTTTATTCTTCAGTCCATCGAATGTACGTGAGCATCCAATAATGCCCTAGATCACCATATCATGGGTTTTTACAGATTCCAGTAACAAATTGTTTTCACCCTTGTGATAGACCCATATTATCTTGCAAGGGAAGAACTATTGTCCCAGCTGCTAAGGATTCTATGAGCCTTATAGACATGATGTCGGTTGTCTCATCCAAACTCAGTTCTCCTTTATGGGAGGTAAAGAGCCCATGTCCACTAGTTGATAGATGTCAAAGTTTAAAGTCTTGACTCTCTAGGTCCAACCCACCCTGGTCACAACTGCCAAACTGCCCATTCCCGATCTGTAGCTCTCTATCTGTCCACACAGCATGTCTAGCCAACAGAGCATCCCCTACTCATTGTATTCTCTTATATGCTTAGTATATTCTTACTAAATTCTCATCCAGGTCTTCTTCCTAAAGAACCAGGGACCACGTCTACACTCATATGCGAGAAAGCTCTAGCCAGTGGAATGCTGTTCATGTCAGCAGGTGACTTTTGAGTAGGACAGACTTTACACAGCACTTTCTTGTTTCCATGATGTTGACAATCCAACCACAGCCAAAGCTATCGTTACCAATAAACTTCCTGAAAATATATTCTCTCTCAAAATCTAGATAGCTCTGGCTCCTCACTGTACCCAATGCATAGGAATTAAAGAGTCAGGAACAAGAAAGATGTTTAGTCAGAGAAGGGCATAGTTCACAGTTTGAGCCTCAGTTTGAACCCCAGAACCCATATGGAAAGCCTATCATGGTGGCACCCATTTATAATCCCAACCCCAAAGAAGGCAGAGGCAGGTAGATTTGTGGGTTCACCATCCACTCAGCCTAGGCTACTTGGTACAATTCTGAGTGACAAAGCTATATTTAACAAAAATAATAAGACCTGAGGAATGATACCCCAAATTGATCTCTGTCTTCCACATGAATACACACACACACACATGCATACAAACAAAAAGAAAACAGAGATGCAGAATGTCTTAGTTTGAAGACAGAAAATACTGAAGGGCAAAGTTATTTACAGTGTTTTGTTCCTTTGTGGTTCTTCATGCTGTGATTCTTTCCTGACAGATGTAAACATATAGTTTCAGAAATAAAGTAAATTGTGCTATAGATTTGCCAGCACTGCCACAGCTGGGCAAAGATATCACATTTAGAAATATGCTAGATCCATGAACCCATTCAACCATTGAATGGGTTTCTATGGCTGCAGCAAAACACCATGACCAAAAATCAAGTTGGGGAGGAAAGGGTTTATTCAGCTTATACTTCCACATTACCGTTCGTTACTGAAGTAAGTCAGCACAGGAACTCAAACAGGACAGTATCCTGGAGACAGCTGCTGAGGCAGAGGTCATGGATGGTGCTGCTAACTGGCTTGCTCCCCCTGGTTTGCTCAGCCTGCTTCCTTCCAGAACCCAGGACCACCAGCCCAGTGATGACACCACCCACAATGGGCTGTTCCCTTCCCCACTGACCACTAATTGAGAAAATGCCTTACAGCTGGATCTCATGGAGGAATCTCCTCAACAGATGACACCTTCCTCTCTGATGACTCCAGCTCGTGTCAAGCTGATACACAAATCCAGGCAGTACAACCACATATTAATTCAAATATTTATTAATAACTTTTGGGTTTTAGCTGAGCCTTAGGAGAAGGCTAGCAGCCCAGCTGAGAATACGGCAAGCCATCCAAAAACACAATCATTAGTGGCAGGGATGGAGAATATTATTGGGGTAGGAAGGTGACAGGGAGGGAGTCTGGAGCTAAGGCTCATATGCAGATAGGAAATTCCAAGGTTCTAGGTGGTAGGTGGGGGTGGTAAGAGCAAAACCCATTCTAGCCTTCTATCATGAGGTTATTTTCATGAAGGACCGTTTACTGTTGTTAGATGCTGTGTTATAGTAATCACTTAAACTTATATATTAGTATGCAGGCTCCTGATTACATTGTTAATATTTCAAGAGGACAGGAAGTCCTTATGACCTTAAATTAACATCCCCATGGTGCTAGAATTTTCTACATAAGAAAAAGGAGATCTGGAGAATGATATAAATGCACACATAGCACAATAGCTATATTCTTTTAGATTGCACCTTGAGCCAGTGGGTCACCCAATCAACTTGATAAGTGCAATGCAGCATTTTAAAATAAAACAAAATAGAAAATGTTTTATATAATATAAATGTAGATATTATTTTATAAAGCTTTCATTTCCTGTCTTTATATTATATTATACACATATCTGTAGGCACATGGAAATGTGCCATACAGCAGAAGGACATTAATTATGAAAAAACAAATATTCTAATTTCCATATATGCTTCTTAACTGACATTAGAACTCACAGAGAAAACTTGTATGTGAATATTCAAAGTCCTGATTCAATACTGTCTTGAAAGATTGCATTCAAGATTAGAGAAACTATATATCAGTGCCAAACCTCGTACTTACTCGGGAAATGGTAATGATTCATTTCTTAAGGAGAAATTGCCTTTTCTCGTTCAAAATTCTTAGCACATGAAGACAGTATTGAAACCCTCTTTCTATTAAGCAGCGAACACATTGCACAACAAACAACGGCCTGATTCTGTCATGTTCTTAATTTAGTCTCCAGAGTGGTTAGCGAGTTTTTCTTCTGAAAACTTCTGCTCTCCCTGAGACATTGTAACTAAATGCATTAAAACCTTATCAACACTGAAAAATCTAAACGAAGCAGTAAAAATTAACGAGTGTCCAAAGTCACGTTTAATAGGTAGAAAAAGAAGACGAAATACACGGTGGTAATTTGGGGAAGTGACGCTCCGGGGTGCCGTCCAAAGGAACTGATGTTTCTGTGTTGTCTGGTATCGCCTGATTCCAGCCATCTTCTCCAGGGATCCTGGGAAATGGAAGAAATTAGGTTGTGGGGAGATGTCTAAAACCTGGGCACGGAAGAACAATAGATAATGAAAAGAAGAGCATTAGGACAACCTATGCCCTGGCTACATTATCAGCCTTAACCACAGACGACTCCTGTCACTGTTCTCCATAGCCAACCCTAATCTCGTACAATAGCAGACGCCAAGGAGGTGAGAGGGCAATGTACTGAGTACCCTCCAACGAGCGACGCTGCCATGAAGTTTGCTGGCAATGACGCCATCTTCTCACTTTTCTCTGCTCCTTCTGCATCTTCCCCTACCGCTGTGTGCTCTCCACCTTCACCCTTTTTAAAACAATCAGTCGAAAGTACAGTCATGGAATTTAGTGCCAACTGATACATCAACAGCACAACCTCTGCTTCTGAGGCTCAGAGAACATTGTGAAAGATGGGAGTAGGGTCGCAAGAGCCAGAGGAACAAGTTTGCTGTGAGACCGTGTCTCCTGGAAATGTCAGGAGAGGAGCTACCCCTGTGAAGTCTCACTAGCAAGGCTTCCTAAACATATGCTGAACAAGCTCCACACCTACACCAGGAGGCCTGCCAATGCCGATGGTGCAGGAGAACCAGGAGACCTCAACCCCACACAAAGCACGACCAGCAACTGAGCATGCTGAGAGCAGGAGAAACGGTCTCTCTCTGGAAGGAGCACACCAAGTGCTTATCCAATTCCAAATGATCAGCCCTGAAAACATACATACAAGGAGCATTATACAGAATGACCAGATTGTATTTAGGAATACACACACACACACACACACACATACACAGACACACACAACCACACACACACACACACACACACACACGTGCGTAACTACAAGAGAGGGTACATGGGAAGGATTGCTGGGAGGAAAGGAAAAGGGAGAAAGTATACATTAATCTAAAAAAAATCAGGTGAAAAAAACCTTACATTTCTTCCTTCAGAACTACAGAGGAAAGAAGGAAACAGGCAAATGTCATTAGTGTGGACTTAGGGAAAGCTTCCTGAGGCCTGCTTCCAAATATTGAGAAAACCAGTCTGTGGAATGCTGGCTTAGAAGTCTGCATTTCAAAACAAATAAAGCTTTGACTTCAGGGAAACGCATTTTCCTTGCTTAAAGACAGAAGTTAAAACATATCCAGGCTTGCCAGAGAAAGACCAAATGGGTCTTAGGACAACCAGGGAATATTTTTTTTAAAGTAGAACTTTAATTATTTTTTTTTAATTTAGAAAAAAAAAAAAACTTAAAGAAAAAAATTTAAAAAAAAAAGCAGAAAGTCAAATCTAAAATGAAGAAAATTTTAGAAAATATAGATTCCTTTGGTGTGGAAAGGGGACCATGGACACTAGCAGATGAGCTAACTATAAACTGAAGTTAAAGAAATATTCCATAAGATTTGCTTTGAAAAGAAAAAACGCAACAGGAAAGCATCATGTCTTTTCTAATTCCTTAATGGCTACCAGATCTGTTTCTGTTAAACAGAAGGGAATCCATGTGGGAATTTCACACGGCAGCGACAGGACGACACACACGGGTGTCTTGGCCGGCCTCACTTGGCGTTGTTCAATACAAATTGAATCACTTGGGTGATAGATCAATTCACCAGGGAAGGATGAAATGATCCCTGCCCTTAAATTTATTCTCCGGGATCTCATGGGGAGAACATTGCATGTAGGGGCAACTCTAATTATAAGAAATAATTACAGGTGAACATGAGGCAGGTCCCCACCTCAGGTGATGAATTACACTGAGAGAGTCAAGGACTCCTTATCTGAAACACTGACGCTTTCATCATAGGGACACAGCGGGGAACGCCAAATACTAGAAATACATAAACAACCGCCCCCCCCACCCCCAAAGAGCATGTTTGACAAATGCATGTCAGACAGAACTGGTTATTACATTAGCAATTAAGGGATCACCACCGATTCTATACCTACAGGCTGACACCAGAAAATGAGGGATCTTCGGACACTTTCAGTGGCAGAGTCCAGATCTGAGAGGGTCCCAGAGAAATCTGTCATCTGTAATTCTACGTGACTGATAACTTCCACTGTTAGTGATTTTCAATTCTATTAACATTTAAAGGTAGCTTGGGATAACTGGCCTCGGTGTGGAGGGTTTACAAGCACAATACCCCCTCTTCCAAGAGGTACCCGTTCTAAGATATCTAATGGATATATGAAATAAAGGGTAGTACTCTACCGGGCAGGTTTCATTCTCACAAATGCACACATAATTATAGCAAAGTTTAACATATATTAGACACTGGAAAAGAGCTGAGACTAATCAAATGCAATTCTAATAGTCTAGGCTGTGAGTATGATCTCCCTCTTTCCTCTTTTACTCTGTTTCTATGTATGTATGTAACTGTGTATCTATCTATTTATCTATGTATATCTACTGTACTATAATCTTGTTCTCTAGGGACACTGTGCAATAAAACTGAAGTAATCTGAACACACAAGTAACTAGATACCATAATAGTCAATCTGATAATCAATACAGCAGGAGCAGGCTAATGTGCGGGTCACATACACAGCGCCATCATGCTGGACAGAGAAATGATTTGTGTCCTGGTCAACTCAAGATGGACTAATATGAGATTCCATCATATTGTCAAGAGTGCCATACGATTTAAAGTCCATGAGTTGTCACTTCTGGGCATTTGAGCCACAGTTGACCATGCATAATTGAATCTGTAAAAATTGAAGCAATGGATCAGGAGGAGCCCTGCTCTGACACTTCATTCTCAAGGTTTATGATGTAATTGGTCTAGTCAACAGACAGAGAATAATATGTAATATATATTTTTGAGACAAGATTTTACTAGTGTAGCCCAGACTGGCCTTCAGAGTTCTGGGGTCACACATGGTCGCTACAATGTCCGGCTGGGTGTCCAGAAACTTAAAATTCCATCCAGTCATTCCAGCAAACATCTGAGGTTTGAGAAACATGACCCTCCCTTAAATTTCACTTACTCGCTGTGATTTTTCCACATTTGTGTTCCTTTGTGATTATTTCTAAAAGACAGATGATTTACAGTGGCTAGTGGTTTGCCTTCTTTCATTCTTGCCATCTCAAGCCCATCCTGTTTAGTTCAGCGAATGGCTCCTGTGGAGATATCTTTCCCAGTACGTCACAATCTGCCAAGTGCCACTGTCCTCAAGGTCCCCATTACTGTGACAAACCTCTGATCTATGGTCACAATGGTCTCCAGGTCCTGCCACTAATCATTACACAGATGCCTTTGACTAGCTCCATGAATCAGGCTCACACATGAATCTCGTGCATATCCCACCGCCTCTTACTGCCTTTCAGCCCTGTTTAAACCTGTACTTTGCTGTAAAGTTCTCTGTTTTGGCAAATCTCCACGTGTGTCTTATTTCTTAACTTCTTGTTCATCTTTATTTTTCTGCCTATTTCATGGTCACACATATCCCTTTATTCTTGAGGGTTGACGGATTCTGTTTCTTGGAGTTTATCCTGTTAAAGTGCATAATGTTGCACAATGTTGAATATTTAAGGATGCTAGTGACAATAACAAATAATTTGAATATGCCTCAGTGATTCTCAATAAGGTAATAGTTGACAGATCTGTGGTATCTCCATCTTAGGCAACATTAATGATGCTAAATATAAAGGGATGTCTCTACTCTGCGACCAGGGAAATCCCTGGTACACTTAAATGAAAGCAGATTCAGAAAGATACATATTGCATTATCTCCACACTGTAATAAAAATAATGTCTATACGGAAACACAAACACATAACTGCATGTATAAGTAGATACATAGCTATATGTACACATAAGCATATAAACACACATACGGATGCATGAAATAGGGAATGCGGAGAACCTGTCAGCTATTGGTGCTGATTACTCTTGGAAAACCTAAAGAATCAAGAGTAGGGTGGAAGGAAAAAAAAATGCTTTTTTCATCACGTCCATTTTTTTTTCAGTTTTTTACATGCAATGAATATTTTTAGAAATTTTAAATTAAATGAGAAAATTACCTACAGGATACAGTAATTAGGTCATTGGTGAACTTATAATGATTTCCTATGCAATAGTTAATGGAAGAGCCATCCCAAACGTACTTACTGAATCACCTTTAAAAAAACAACTTTTAATTGATTCTTATCATGAACCCCAATCCCACTCACCTTCCTGTCCCTCTGCCCTTGGAACCTCCCCCATGAAGAAAATTTAAAAAAAAACTCTCCATAGAGGTTGTGGTTTGTCACTATTTGTCACACACCTTTTGCACGAACAGCTTTCCTTGCAAGTGTTCACTGCAGTGAGTCATTGGTCTGGTTCGAGGCCTCGGGCTCCTGTTAAACTTTCAATCCTGGCTCCTCACTGGGACTCCTCTCAGATATCTTGTTGCCCCATGTCTTGGAGATCCTGCAGCTTTGGTTCTGCAGGACTGGCTCCTTCATATGCTCCAGCAGTTTGTAGGTGGGGTAGATGTTGAGGTGGGAAAACTCAAAGCCCTGGATCCGGGCCTGGGTGGTAGCTGAGTTGTTCTTCCCACCAGCTCTCCTGTACCCACACCATCAGATCCAGTACTAGAACTTTTCCCAGGAAAAGAGCAGGACCAGGACCAGCTTTCCAGCTGTCATACCATCTGGGCCAGCTCTCCAGCACTGTCCCACTGAATGGCAGGGCCAGGAGTGCTAAAGGCAGTGAGGGATGGGACCAGCTCTCCTGTGCTCACACACTAGGGACCAGTTCATTTATGCTCTTTCAACCAGGGACAGCTCACTGTGGTGCCCAGATAAGGCGTGGGGCCAGCTCTGCTCATCCCCCAGACCAAGCAGCAGCCCAGACCAAGAATGTCAGCAGGACCATTGATGGCCACATGAGCCATTGACACAGACTCCTGCTGCTGCAGGGCCATGGACTCAGACATGGCCCTTGGTGGTTGTACTGGCAGGGACATCACCAAAGCCTCAGGTGGCAGTGCGGGCTACTCCCATCAAGTTGTTCCTCACCACCACTCACGTCTCCAGTTCTGCCGCTTTTCATAGAGCACAAACAGTTCAGCTTCTCTTTATCTCCCATTTCTCCACCAAGTACTTGCTCATCGTAGAGGCATCTGGCCATGTTGCATTAGCAATAGCATCTTCTTTTGAAAGGTAGGATGATTAAATGTTTGTCCAACCCAAAGATTCCAAAGGAAATAAATCCCTGGCCAAAGTTAAACACACCACAGGAAAAAAAAATGTAATTCAAATTAGAGTTTTCCATAGTTGCACAGCCAGCACAAACAAGTAGAAAGATTAGCAAATAGGCCAGTGATGAGCAGTAAACACAGCAGGATATGTCAAGTCATTTGTGTCTCCACTCTGTGGATTCTGCTCTTCTTCCTAGACTATGATTCGGCTTTAGGAGTCACCGAGACTCATGCAGTGGTCAGCTATCTCAAAGAAGAAGCCATAGGCCCACTGTACTCTGCATTTGTTACTGGGCTATCGATGGACGGTGTAATTCTTCACCATTTCCCAAGGAGCAAGAATGGTAACCGTCTTCGCATAGCCAACGTCCCCTCTTCATAGTGTACAAACCACTCCCATCCCTCCCATCTCTCCACTACCTGCTTGCTCACTTATGCCTCACCCAACCAGCGAGAGGTGTGCTCAGGCCACAGTGTCTCTGTGCTTCTGCCATGTCTGCCCCCCATCACCCTTTCTTCTTCTTCTTTTTTTTTTTTTTTTTGCTTGCAAAGTTTTAGATTTTATTTTACTTTTGTTTAATTTTAATTTTTATTAATTACGCTTTATTCACTTTGTATCCCCCCTGTAGCTCCCTCCCTTCTTTCCTCCCAATCCCACCTTCCTTCCCTCTTCTCCACCCATGCCCCTCCCCCAGTCCATTGATAGGGAAAGTCCTCATCTCCTTCCTTCTGATCCTAATCTTTCAGGTCTCATCAGGAGTGGCTGCATTGTCTTTCTCTGTGTCCTGGTAAGGCTGCACCCCTCCCCTCGGGGGGAGGGGTGATCAAAGAGCAGGCCAATCAGTTCATGTCAGAGACAATCCCTGTCCCCATTACTATGGGAACCCACTTGGACACTGAACTGCCATGGGCTACATCTGTGCAGGGGTTCTTGTTGGTTCACACCCAGAGTAAGAGCAGGTTTCAACCCAGAACTTTTAAAATTTGAAACATCTTCTTGTATGAAAAATAACAGGAAAGTATTTGTATAAATTTAGAATTAGATAAGAAGTCACAAATAACCTTAACTGCATTTGAGTTGATGGTTGATAACAAAGATTGACAGAAATCAGTGCCATACCGAATTTCATGCCTGGGAAAGAAAATCTCAGTCCACCCACAGCCTCTTCCTGAGACTACACCTTCCAGAGAAAATGCTGTGCCATGGTCTTTCTAACATGTTCCTCTAAGATTTTAAGAGATGACAACAAATTCTGGGAAGCAGCTGGGAAAGGAGAACATTTACTTCCTGTTAATTGAAATGCAATCTTGTGTAGGCACTATGAAAGCCAGTGTGAAGATTTCTCAAACATCTAGAAATAGATCTACCAGATGACCCAACTGCACCACTCCTGGGTATATTCCCAAAAGACTCTATCTCCTACTGCAGAGATACCTGCCTATCCATGTCACCGCTATTCTAACGACAATAGCCAGGAAATGGAAACAACCTCGATGTCCATCAACAGAACAATGGACAATGAAAAGGCGGCATATGTACACAATGGACAGAAAGGTGAAATTAAAAAGTCCGTAGCTAAATGAATAGAGCTGGAAATAATCATCCTGAAAGGTGTAACGCAAACCTAGAAATACAAATGCTGTATGTTCTCCCTCATGTGTGGGAGCTACCTGTGAGTCATTTTACAGTTTTTACTACCAGCATCTCTCCAATGGTCATGATAACACCAGAGAGTCCCCTCAATCACACAGCAGGCAGGTTTCACTAGGATTGACCCAGCAACTTACCTTCAATTGCCTTTTCCACTCCCAGGAAAATGCCAATCCACAAACTTGATTTTGTTTAGAATATTTATTCCTGCTTTCATTATTAACATTTTGCTTTTAGAATAATATTTAGGTCAAGTAAACCCATCATTTTTTTTTCCTTCAAGTACAATATTAATGAACTGTAGAGGTTCTTTCGAAGCATTTCTTTGTAAACAAGTTATTTGGTTCAAAGAGCAATGATTTAGGTCATCATAGTTCAGTGTCACTGTGCGAGTCAGCTACGAGTATGGAACTGCTCTGCCATACTTGCTTGAAGTTAAATACGGACCAAAGGGACGGCAGGCACAGTGGGTGGAGGGCAGTTGCTGCCAACCTGATGGTTGATCCCTGGGATCGACATGGTGGCAGAAAAGAACGGATCCTACAAATTGTCTTCTGATCTCCATATGCACTCATGCACATACACAGTAAATAAATGTTAGATCTTTCCTAAATAAAGTTATATACATCACACTTGAGACTATTTGTCATCTCTACCACGCAGTCCAAAAGGATTCCAACTCCACTGTTTATAAAAAAAAAAACAAAATGGAGTCTTGTTTTTGTGAACACACTGATCTCGAGACCCTGGTGGGAAATGTTCAGTCTGATTCTATAAATGTGCCAACGTAAAGACAGACCCAAACTTTGAAGGAAAAATTAAAAAAAAAAAAAAAAAGACAGAAAGTCTATGGCATTACAATGGAAAATACAAAAACTTTTTAAATGTTCAACCAAAGTGATATCATTTTGAAAAAGTTGATTCATTAATTGCATGTGTTGTCATGCAGTTATTTTTAAAATATCACTTTGAAAACAGTGCTTCTAAGGAGAAAAAAATATATGACCCATTAAAGTGGAATAGAACATAAAAGATTTATACTTTCTTAAAAATATATAATCATTGGAATGAGTCCTGAGCAGTAATGATGCATATTGAAAAGAATTGGATTACAGGACACATTTTCTATTTTTGACATTTCCTTTGTGTTGTTACATCAGTGACATTTTTCAGAAAGAAATGGTATTCTATACCATCTCTTCAGTAGCCTGTGGTTCGGCTACTTGTAATTGAGCAAAGTAAAGGCTTTCATTAGGCTTTGTTCTGCAAACAGACGTCTGATGTCCTTCTCCTGATGTGATTTTTCATTACAGCTATTTTCCAAGTGCTTGAATTGGGATTAGTTACTTAATAAGAGTAACTTGTTCTTTTAGTCTCTGACACAGCTTGTATTTGTCCTGGAATGCAGGATCTATCACTGTGTGGAGCCCTTTGAACCACCTTGACCTTGACACTTTCCTAAGGGGGATGACCTGGAGGATGTTGATAACAACACTAAAATTAAGAGGCTGTGAAAGCTAATCTTGCTGGTCAACTCGGCTGCATCTGGAATCAACTAAAACCCAAGCTATCGAGAACTCCTGTGAGAGGTTTTCTTGATGGTGTTATTTGAAGTGGGGAGACCTTCCCAGGTGGCACTTACCACAGGCAGCCCAAATAAAAGGACAGAGGGGGAAACCTGCCTTCACTCCCACTGGCAAGCTCACTCATCCTCCTGCTGAGATAGCCCTTCACTGGTGTTAGAACCTACTTCTTCAGGGTTCCAGTGTAGCCGAAAGACCAGCAGCTCTGGGAATTCCTCAAGAATCCAACACCAAATTGGGTGTGCTGAGACATCTGGGTCATGGACTGGACAACCCAGGATTCTTCATCTCAGCTCTCTGGTGTGAGACGGCCATTGTTGGTCTACCCAGACCTTACTGCATAAGCCAACACAATAAATCTCTGTGTAATATGTACTAAATAGTAAGTGGATATATATATATATATATATATATATATATATATATATGCAACCAGATTTGTTTGTTTTGAGAAGGCTGACTAATACAGGGGTCTTAAATCCTCCTTCCCTCCAAATAAGACCTTAGTGTCTGGATAAGGCTTCACTCTGAACGACTGTGGGTGTGAGTTTATTAGGTAAAAATCAATCATACCCACTTGGCTTATTTCGTGGAAGCTGGCAGGAACCAGGAACCAGACTCTTGGACAGTTCTGTGTTCTCATTAAAGTCAGTTTCACAGAAAACATCCCACTGGTTACACGATGTTTTGGAGCAAAAAGAACACCCTCCAAAATTTCCCTGGTGGTTTTTAAATGATCATAAGTCTTTCTTCCACCTCCTTTCAAACTTCCAATAAAAACCTAAACCATGCTTTTTGATCTCCACACCAAGGTGCCTGTAAACTGTACTCCTTGCTTCTTTCTATGCTACAGGTCCTATGTGAATATCAGATACATAAGATGTTATTTGAGCCCAGAGACTCATGCAACAGGAGGTATTGTATTTGCCCTCGGTGGTGGTTAGAAATTCTCTTTCTACCATGTGGGGTGCAGAGCTCATCAGGCTTGACAGCAAGCACCCTTACGCTCTGAGCCATCTTGCCAGTCTGGATCCAAACTATTTATAATAAAGCAAAAATAAATGGTGGTGAGGTGTGGTAACACGGGCCTGTAATCCTAGCACTTAGGAGGCAGAGCCAGCTGGAACTCTGTAAGTTCAAAGCCAGCCTGGTCAACACAGCATGTTCCAAGCCATGAATGGTTAGATAGTATGGGGAAAAAAAAATGAAATGGTTTAAAAATAGGTAGAGGCAATGCAGCCACTCCTGATGAGACCTAACAGACTAGGATCAGAAGGAGAAAAAGACCCCCACCCACCCACACACACCAGTGGATTTGGGGAGGGGCGTGTGTGGAGAAGGGGGAGGAAGGGAGGGGTTGGGAGGGGAGGAGGGAGGGAACTAGAGGAGGGATACAAAGTAAACAAAGTGTAATTAAAAATAAAAAAATAGAAAATTTAAAAAAATATAAAGTCTCAACCTCAAGAGTCCTCTACCTTTGACCCAGCTGACCAACCTTCACACCACTGCCTTCAACCTTCGGCTTCTTCTCAAGCTCCAGCTTCTCTGCCTCTGGCTTCTCTCTCCTCTTCTGCTTTATCGCCTTCCTCTTTGGCTACTCCAGCATCCTCACACCCCTCCCCAGCAGCAGGCTGTTCTAATTGTCCTACTCTGGCACCCACTTTCACCCCACCAACACCTATTAGCCCCCCCTGCTATCTAACCCTCGCTCTGTAGCAAAGCTCCCTCCTCCTCCTCCTCCTCCTCCTCCTCCTCCTTCTGCTCAGTGTAAACCATCCTCAATTCTTCCCTTGAAGGAGATGGCCAGCATGGATGGTTTAGTTAGGGTGCATATTCCCTTCTCACTGAGTGAACTCTCTCAAGTAGAAAAGAGACTGGGATTGGGATTCTATAACTCTCATCTTTCTATTTTCATTAAAAAAAATTCAATATCTCACTCAGTCTTATAGTCTTGCCTTTCATGATATATGTTACCTGAGGAGCTCAGGCAAATTTGGGAACATGCTAGAACGCATGCAGACGAGGTTCCCCAAACAAAGGCAACACACCTGGCTGGGACTGAGACAGTTCCCAACCAGGATCTACAAAAAAAAAAAAAAAAAAAAAAGGTAGAAATTTGAGGCAAGTACATCTTTCCAAACTGTAACTTATAGCCTAGTTTAGAAATGCATGAGTAGCCCAATAGTTATAACTCTAGAAAAGGGATGAATTTGAGCATAGAAGAGAAACAGGCTCTGGGAGAACAGAATCATGATATACAGGAAAATCAGAGACATCACGGGAGATAAGCATCCCAGGCCAGGTAAGTTGGATCTCTGAGAGCAAAAAAAGAAAGAAAACAAGGCCTGCTGGAGACATTTCCAAAGCCCATAGTTATGCCATAAAAAGAATTTTGAGAAATGGCACTGGAGGCATCTACCTCCATTAGGCCAGAAACAGCCTGGAGGACAAAAATCCTAAGCAGAAATTGGTGACAGTAAAAGATTTAAAACAAGCAGAGAGGAGATGCAGCTTAGATGGAGCACTCAGCAGCCAGCTGAAGAAAGAATGACATGGAGAACAAACTAGAAACAAGGGAACTTAAGAGGGTATTTTGGCATTGGCATCTTTGCATAAGATGGAAAAAAAAAAAAAAAAGAGGCAAGTCTAATGTAACCATCTTATCTTGTTGCTGCTTAATTGAAAAGATAACACAGTCACAATAGCATGCAACAATATCAAATGGCAGGCACAAGAGAGTAGGCTGGCTCCCGATTCCCCAGAGCCTACGTTCCTTCACTAGAGGCAATAACAATGTTGCGCTTCCCATGTTTTCAGAAACCTGAATTGCTTTGCCGTGAGCATAGCAACTGGCTCACCACCTAATCTTTCAGAAGGATTTACCTATCAGGAAGTCTATTTCCCAGCTCCAAAACCCACAGAGCTTGAACTGGCCCCAAAAGTAAATTAAGTAGCCGAAGGATAGATGAGAGTAACCCATGGGTCTCAGGCCTCGTCCAGTCAGATTTTACAAGTTGAGTGATTCATTGTCTGCTCGTAGTGAGCACTCGACCCTTCCTGGAGGTTTTTCATTCCTTCCATCAGGTCCTTTATTCTAGAAGGCCCGCAGAGCTCTGAAAATTGCCTTATCTTGGAGATGTACAGCATCAATGCAGCCCGACTGGGATGGAGCTAAGACTTCAAGAGAGACACTTGGGGGGAAAAGTCTGTATCCTCCTTCATTTGGGGAGAAGGATAGTTTCTAGGAAACAGAAAGCCTCTCAGGTGCTCTCATCTATCTGCAACAAATGCCTCCTGTAGGGAAATCATTTTGACCAGCTAGCATTCCCCTATAAAATATCTTTCAGGGTCAACTGTCATTTTATAATCCTTTAAAGCAGGTGACGCTTAAATTGTAACTTGTTTCTTAGAGATAGATTTTTATTTATTTGTGTGTGTGTGTGTAATTGTGTACGGGTGTGTGCATGGAGATACCTGCAGGAGCCAGAAGAGGATGCTGGGTCTCCTGGAGCTGGAGCTACAGATGGTTATGAGCCACCAGACATGGGTCCTGGGAACAGAACTCGGGTCTTCTGCAAGAGCAGTAAATATTTTTAGCTGCTGAGCCATCTCTCTGGCTCCTCAAAGCATGATTTTTTTAAAAAATATAATTAGGTGGCATCTTGATATTAATTGTAGAAAATTGGTGAAACTCTAATAAAAATAGAGATACTATTAAAGCCAGGTGTGACGGCTCGTGCCTATAATCTCAAAACACAAAAGAATAAGGCAGGAAGAATTCTGAGTTAGAAGCCAACAGGAGCTACAAAGAGAGCTCTACAGCAGCCCGGGCTATAAAAGGAGTAAAAAAAAAAAAAAAAAAAAAAAAGAACACAAAGCAGAGGAAAAAAGGAAATAAAAGGAAAGATTATTAGAATGAACACTCTGCAGCCATTCTTGGATAACCTCTGTTCACATCAACCATGAGATATTCCATCTAACATGCTCTAATTTTCCTTAAGACGTGTGGAAAATTTCCCCCACCCCAGTAAATTTTCTTCAGACTCAAATCAAAAGAGGTAACTCATTAAAGTGGGCTCTCTGTGACTCTGTCCCCAAGCGGGGAGCCAGCTGTTTTGGCAGGTGTGGGAATGGAGTGTGGTTTCATTCAGCAGGTGTTTAATAATCTTCTCCTTGTAACTTCCGTATCCTCCAGCAGCGCTTCCAGCCAGACGAACTTCTGAGGGCCCACTCTGTGGAAGGGAAAGATTAAGCAAGAATGATTTACACCCGTGAGAAAGATTGTTTCCTTTAAGACTCTCTCTAAATTTTGGTAAGATATGTTTGCTTGAGAGTGCATTTGGCTCAGCACTAAGGTAGGGCTAAAGCACGGAGATTTACACACAAAGCCTAAGATATCTCCCTGTTTCATATTGGATGTTGCACCTTTTTGCACTGTAATTTACTTTTGTTTATGTGTATGCCTATGTGTCTGTGTGAGTAGCTGCCACAGATATACAGGTTATTGCAGAGGCCAGAAGTGGGGGTCACATTATCCTGAGCTGGAGTTACTCTTTCATAATTTATGCTATGTTGAGAAATTTAATTGATAGCAAACTTTTCTACAAATATAAAGCTATTTTTAATATTTTGCCTTATTTTCTATCTTGGCTCAAGTCTAAGGATCCAGAATGATTTGAAAAGAAAATAAAAGGCCAAAATAATACAATTGAAAGGTTCACTCAAGTAATGTAAGATTCATTTAAGACATTTTTTAAAAAGTAATTTAGGTATAACACCTGGAATATCACATCTTATCCATTGACCAGCTAAACTGAAAGGGGTGTCAGGTCTCTCCAGCCAGATAAAAGATTGTGTAGTTATCCAAAGATGAATCCCTGACCCAATATCTATTAACTTCAGACCATCACACGTTTTCTCTATTTATGGCTTAATAAAAAAAAAAAAGTGAATGATTGAAATCTAAAGGGCTATTTTGTGATGACTATCAGAGTGTTGACTCACTTGTGGGTCCGCAGTTGTCATAATATCGAACCTTTCGGGTTGGCTTCTGTTAATCCATTTTATCATTTAGATCTAAAATGTCACTCAGAACTCACACATTACAGACTTGGTCACAAGCTGCTGGTACTGCCGAGGGGGTGGTTGGATCATGGGATTGCAACTCTTACCACTCATCAGAGAAGCTTCTTTGTCCTCTTTTGTTTTTTGTGTGTTTTCCAAGACAGGGTTTCTCTATGTAGCCCTGCCTGTCCTGGAACACACTCTGTAGACCAGGCTGGCCTCCAAATCATAAAGATCCGCTTGCCTCTGTCTCCCGAGTGCTAGGATTAAAGGCATGCACAAATACCACTGGTCCAGAGAAGCTTCTTTAGGTAGCAGATGATGGTTAAAACAAAGATTCACAACTGGTCAAAGCCTAGAAAATATGTTACTGTAGATCAGTGATTTTCAACCTTCCTAATACTGTGACTGTTAACTCAGCTCTTCATGTTGTGGTGATTTCCAACCACAAAATTATTTCTGTTGCTACTTCATGAGGGTCATTTGGCTAGTGTTATGAATCATAATATAAATGTCTATGTTTTCCCACGGTCTTAGGTAACCCTTGTGAAAGGGTCATGCACCCCCAAAGGGTTCCCATAGGTTGAGAACAACCTCCATAGAATGTTCAGCCCTAAATGGAACTTCTAGACCAGGGCTCTGTTATGAATTAGTATCCTCCAATATGCATTTCATGTGTAAGTCCACCTTTGTTAACTTAGATGGTTCACTTGTCTGCCTTTGATGAAGTTTTCATGTCTTCTGAAACATAAGAGCAGTACAACTTCAAACACTTGGAAACTTCTGTTTTATAAAACATCAAAATTTTTTGCCCATTTATACCTTCATTAGTCAACATCCTATGAAAGTCGTATTTTACATTTATGGGTGTCTCATTCAGTCCATGCAACAACACTGTAAGGTAGAAATGACACACAGGAAAGTTCTTTAATAGCTACAAGGGTTTAGGTGGCACCGTGATGCAAAACATAGTGCCAACAAGCATTTTTAATGTCATGACAAGGAAAGAAGACAGGGCTTCAGCCCTGTGCCACCATCACAACAGTCCCAGGGTAATCATGGAGGAATGTTCTCTCTCCGGTTCTGTGTGTAGTGCAGGAGGAACGTGATAAGCCAAGGAGATGATGCTCCTAAGCAGGTCCCAGCACCAACCATTTGCCCATGCATATTAGTTTTAACTTGGCCACTGTGCAATCAGTGGAATGAAGACTGAGTAGAAGCCCCGTTCTATGGAACAAATGGTAAAGATGAAGTTCCTCAAGGGAAGATGAGTGATTTGAGAGAGAAGAAGATGATAGCACTACATGAAGTAATAAACACACAAACACACATACAGACATATATATTCATACCACACACAACATACACATGCACATACATGAACACATAGACACACACATATACATACACAGATAGACACAGAGGTACACACACATACATATTCAGGCACGTGCACACATACACACACATAGTGCCACGTCATGTCTTTTTCCTGAGCCTCTGGTTGAAAAGTGGGTCCAAGGCCCTGCATATGAACTTTGCTCTGCATTTTCTTGGCCAACAGAATGCAGTGGAAGCTTTGTCTTCCAGCATTCCATGTGAAAGAATCAAGGGGTGGTGAGCTGTCCTCTCTCGGGCTCACTCTTGGAAATCAGCCACACTACTCCAGGAAAGTGAGTACAGAATCCCATGCAGGGAAGAAACAAAGTCCGCAGCCTCCGTGTCCACCTGAGCTCTGACACAACAGACAGGATGAAACTGCCTGGCCTGTGAGTGAGGCATCAAGGAATATACCATCCCACCAATATCTGGTTCCCCCGGCTCACAGTGTGTATAGCAGACATAATCATGCATGAAGCTCAGCCCAGCCTGCAAGGTTGACTATTGTGTTGTAAGCCATCCATCAAGGAGTAGAAGTATATTAAATACTTTTTTATTGCTCTGTCAAAATGCCTGAAAAAAAAAAGAAAAAGAAAAAGCATTTCGTCAGGAATTTAAGGAAGGGTTTATTTGGGCTCACAGTTCCAGGGTTCAGGTGGCCATGGAGGAGGAAGGCAGTCATGGCTTCAGAAGCATAGGGCAACTGGGTCAAATTGCATGTGCAGTCAGGGACAGAGAGAGACAACAGCTGGTGCCCTCCCCTTCTCATTCAGCCCAACAAGCCACGAACAGCACGGTGCCATTCACAGTTAAGGCGAGTCCTCCTATCTCAGTTAACCTGATGGAGAAACTTCATAACAGATATGCCCAGAGGTTCGTCTCCTTTGTGAGTCTAGATCCTGTCAGGCTGACAATCAATATCAGCCATCGCAAGGAGACCCCGCTGTGTGAATTAGGCATGACCAGAAAACCCAGAGGCACAAACCTTTGCTTCTGTCTTTCAGGGTGAACATACAAATTCCCTCCGCAGCCTTCTCATACCCTCCTAAGTGCCCAACACTATACCAAGCACACTATAGCTGTGCTATAAATATTTATGAACTCTTTGAACAACACGTTGGATATAGATAAATAGGACAAAGGACTTAAGTATCTTTCAGAAGTGAGTCTTAGGCTGAACTGTAAACAAAAGATTTTCATATTGAAGTTTAATATATTATCTATCAGAAGCCACATAAAGGAGTCTCTTTACAGTTATCAAAATCCAATTCTTTTTCCCATGGAATCAGATGATGACCAGAAATGAATACTTTCTTGGCTTAAAATCATGAAATTTGCAGGCAAATGGTAGGAACTAAACAAAGATCATCCTGAGTGAGGGATCCCAGAAGCAGAAAGACACACATGGTATATATTCACTTGTAAGTGGATATAAGACATGTAATATAGGATAAACATACTAAAATCTGCACACCTAAAGAAGCTAAGCAAGAAGGAGGACCCTGGGTAAGATGATCAATCCTCACTCAGAAAGGTAAACGGAATGGACATCAGAAGAGGGAGAAAACAAGGAACAGGACAGGAGCCTACCACAGAGGGCCTCTGAAAGACTCTGCCCAACAAGGTATCAAAGCAGATGCTGAGACACAACGCCAAACATTGGGCAGAGTGCAGAGACTCTTATTGAAGAACTGGGAGATAGAAAGACCTGGAGGGGACAGGAGCTCCACAAGGAGAGCAATAGAACCAAAAAATCTGGGCACAGGGATCTTTATGAGACTGATACTCCAACCAAGGACCATGCATGGAGATAACCTAGAACCCCTGCATAGATGTAGCCCATAGCAGCTCGGTGTCCAAGTGGGTTTCCCTAGTAATGGGAACAGGGACTGGTCTCTGACATGAACATGTCTTTGATCACCTCCCCTTGCAGAGGGAGCAGCCTTACCAGGCCACAGAGGAAGACAATGCAGACAGTCCTGATGAAACCTGATAGATTAGGGTCAGAGGGAAGGGAAGGAGGACCTCCACTATCAATAGACTTGGGGTGGGGCATGGGAGGAGAAGAGGCCGCCAAGGGAGGGTGGGGATGGGAGGGGCTGGGGGAGGAAGCTACAGGGCTACAACTGGGATACAAAGTGAATAAAATGTAACTAGTAAAAAAAAAAAAGTAAAAAAATAAAACGTTTTGCAGGCTGGTGGGATGGCTCAGTGGTTACGAGTGCTTACTACTCTTACTAGAAGACCCATGCTCAGTTCCCAGCAGCCATTTCAGGAAATTCCCAACTGCTTGTAACTCCAGCTCCAGGGGATCTGATGCCATGTCCTGGCCTCCTTAAGCACTGTATGCACATACACAAAGCCAAATACAGACACATAAATACTTAACGCAAAGCAAAATACTTTTAAATAAACACATTAAAGTGCTTGCAAGGATGGGTGATTAAATGCTGAGGGTAGATGGCTTTAAAGAGTGGTTCTTGGAATAAAAGAGGCAAACTGATTCCTCCAGCTTCTCCTAGTCATTCGTTGCAGTGAATATGCATTACCTCCATGATTTTAAATGACATTAATATAGATCTAATAAGAGAATATTCACCAAAATGTAGCAGCCGCTGTCATTATCACAAAATTATGAAGATTTTTAAGCTGGCATTTATTACCCAGATCATATCCTGATGGCAGAAAAATACGTATTTTTCTATAGTTCCTGAAGAATTTAGCCTCAAGTTCTTGTTCTGAAAGATCTCCAATTTTGTATAATAGAAAAATTCATTGTGAATTATCTAGATGTGTCATGCCAAATGAACTATAATGGTCAAGTCTCAGATTCGCACAGAGAGGAGAGTTACGCATCTGGATACCCACACCCACAAGCATTGGGAATCCTTTCTGGAAACTTATGGCTGTCGGACATGGAAGAGGAGGGAAGGCTGTAAACTGCTCCCTGATTAGCCTTTTACCCTCCAAGCTTTTGTCATGTCACTGCTGCAGTTCCGGGAATAAGTTTGCGACAGGCCTTTGCTCGGTGTTTGGTAGTTAAGTGGGAAGATGCTAAAGGGAACTTATGCATCTGCCTCTGAGGCTTGAGCACTGCTTGGGGACACTAAATCCTTGACACATTCAGTGCTTTTCTAGTTACATAGAAGCTAGGAAATTAGTTAATATGGTACTTTCGCTTCCTTTCAGTTCTAACTGAAAATTTTCTCCAGGTACAAAATTTCAGGGTAGTGACACCTTCCTTCCTGGTTTTCTGCCAATTAGTACTTGGCAGCCCAAATTGCAGGGAATCAAAGACAGAGAATTTTATCCATTCATTTATGGATCCAACCTATAGCTAGGAAAGCAGGTATCATTTGATTTATTCTACAGAGCACTGAAAAATAGGAAACTGGAAGACAAATAAAACTTAGTTCTTGCTCTCAACCAACTATCCAAACTGTCTGCTGTAGGTGCGTTAGTGGACTGTCACAGCATCGTCTCCACCCCTCCTTTCTTTTTAATAGGACATAAACTAGAAGCTGGGAACATAGCTCCATTGACTGAGTACTTTCCCATCACACATGAAACTCTGAGTTCAATCCCCATCACCATATAAAACCTTGTGTGTCAGCACATGCCTACATTCCTAGCACGTGGGAGGTGAAGGCAGGAGGATCAGAAGTTTGATGCCATCCTTGGCTATACAGAGAGTTCAGGGCCAGCCTGGGCTCCATAAGACTTTCTCAAAAGACAAAACAGAACTTAAACTTTTATTCAGAGAAGCAATGAATCACTCTATGGAGAGTGACCTATGCTTTGTCCAGATTCTTACAACTATCTTATTTCCTCTGTTCCATATGGATATTTCCAGGCTAACCTGTAGCTAGCTGCAAGATCCCCTTCTGTCCAGGAGATGGAAGAAAAGAAAGTCAAGAGAAAGATGGCCTTTTCTACTCCTAGCCCTTTCTAAACCATTGGAAGCAGAATGTACCTAAGTATATGGCTTTGTAGCCATCTTGTGGCCATAAAACAGCAGGCATTAGATGGCAAGAACTGAAGAAATGAGGCAGCAGCTAAGGGACTGACAACCAGTTTATCTATCCCTGTTGTCAGCCACTGCATTCTAGATAGCTGTGACTTCGGTGCGTTCTAAAAGCGCTGCTAAACTGTGCTATTGGCTGACCTCTATGCAATTTAGGGGATATATATACATATGTGTGTGTGTGTGTGTGTGTGTGTGATGACTAATACCTCTATTTTATTAAATGTATCAAATATTGAAATTTCTGGATATATCTAACGTGTATGTTTTTCTGTCTGCATAGGACAGAAAATGTCCGAGGCTTCTTGTTTATCTCTCTGTCTTTCTGACTTTCTCTTTCCGTCTGCTCCTGTCTGTCTCTTTCTGTCTTTGTCTGTTTCTGTCTCTCTGTCTCTCTTTCCCTGTCTCTGCCTGCCTCCCTGCCTGTCTGCCTGTCTCTCTCTCTTTCTCTCTCTTTCTACCTCCTCACTATCTCTATCTCTCTCTCCCTATCTCTCCTTCTCTCTCTGCTGGCTAGCTTTCCACAGTGTGGATTCAGACACATCAGTGTAGATTTCAAAAACAGTCTTGCTTGGAAATTATTAAAATCATCTTGGATTGAGGATGATTATATTTTCATCAAGTTTGGGGGATTTGGAAGCTGAAGCGATGGATCAGCTTTTAAGAGCTGCAGCATTGCTGCTCTTTCAGAGAACCAGGGTTTTGTCCCCAACATTCAGGTAGGGCGGCTCATCCCATCTGTATCACCACTTCCAGGCCATCCAATGCTCTTTTTGCCTCCATGAACACCTAAATGCCTGTGTGCACACACACAAACATATAAATAAATGAATTTAAAAATAGACCTTTAAATTGGGTGCACTTTCAGTCATTTCTTTTTAACATCCTCTTTTCTCTTTTTTTTTTTCTTCTCTCCTCTCTCAGTGATGTACTTTCAAGCCTTTAGGCTTCTATCTTTATCTTCATAATATGCTCCTTTTGTTTCTCAGACTCTATAGCCTCCATTGACCTAATTTCATGGTCTCTGGTTCTTCTGCCTGATCAGGTTCAGATCATGTCCAGTAAATCTGTATATTTTTTTTATTTTAGTTACTGAATTTTTCAACTCAACGATTTGTATTTGATTCCAATCTATAGTATTTATCTTTTCGTTTTCATTTATAATAATTTATTCATTTTATATCCCAATTGTAGCCCCCTTCCCTCATCTCCCAGTCTCACCATCCTTCTGCCTTTTCCCTCTCCCCCTCCCCTAGGCCACTGAAAAGGTGAGTCCTCCTCCCCTACCATCTGACCCTAGCCTATCGAGTCTCATCAAGACTGCCTGTATCCTTTTCCTTTGTGGCCTGACAAGGCTGCTTCCAGGAGGAAGTGATCAAAGAGCAGGCAACTGAGTCCATGTCAAAGGTAAACCCTGCTGCCCTTGCTAGAGAACCCACATAAAGACTGAGCTGCCTATGCACTACATTTGAGCAGGGGTCTAGGTCTTCTCCATGCATGGTCCTTGGTGTATCAGTCTCTGCAGGTGCCCCTAGGCCCAGAATTGTTTTTGCTTTGTTGGTCTCCTTGTGGAGCTCTTGTTCCCTCTGGGTCCTACTATCCTCTCATTCTTCCATAAGACCCCCTGAGCTCTGCTCAAAGTTTGGCTGTGAGTCAAAAAATCTGGGCACAGGGATCTGTGAGTATCAGCATCTGCTTCAATCCCCTACTGGGTGAAGTTTTTCAGAGGACATTTATGGTAGGTAGGCTCCTGCCTGTTCTCTCTCTTCCACTGTTCCTGGTGTCTATCCTTTTTGCCCTTCTGAATGAGAATTAAGCATCCTCCTTAGGGTCCTCCTTGTTATTTAGCTTTTTTAGGTCTGTGGATTGTAGTAATGTTATCCTATATTATATGCCTAATATCTGCTTATAAGTGAGTATATACCATATGTGTCTTTCTACTTATGGGTTACCTCACTCAAGATGAACTTTTCCAGATCCATCCATTTTCCTTCAAATTTCATGATGCCTTTGTTTTTAATAGCTGAATAGTATTCCATTGTGTAAATGTACCAGAAATTCTGTATCCATTCTTAGAGTGAAGAACATCTAGGTTGTTTCCAGATTCTGGCTATTACTAATGAAGCTGCTATGAACATAGTTGAGGAAATGTCCTTGTGGAACATCTTTTGGGTATATGCCCAGGAATAATATAGCTGGATCTTGAGGTAACACTATTTCCAATTTTCTGAGAAAGCACCAGATTGATTTGCAAAATGGTTGTACAAGTTTGCACTCTTACCAGCAACGGAGGAGGGTTCCCCTTTCTCTATAGCCTCTCCAGCATGTTCTATCATTTGAGGTTTTGATCTTAGCCATTCTGACTGGTGTTAAGATGGAATCTCGGGTTGTTTTGATTTGCATTTCCCTGATGACTAAGGATGTTGAACATTTCTTTAAGTGCTTCTCCACCATTCAAGATTCCTCTGTTGAGAATTCTGTCTAGCTCTGTATCCCATTTTTTAAATTGGATTACTTCATTTGTTGGTATTTAATTTCTTGAGTTCTTTATACATTCTGGATATTAGCCCTC
Organism: Meriones unguiculatus; assembly: GCF_030254825.1. Classification (NCBI taxonomy): domain Eukaryota; kingdom Metazoa; phylum Chordata; class Mammalia; order Rodentia; family Muridae; genus Meriones; species Meriones unguiculatus. The sequence goes on along the minus strand of NC_083358.1, from coordinate 14,555,627 downwards.
TGTTGGAGGTAGAGTTGGTGAAGATCTTTTTCCAGTACATAGGCTATCGTTTTGTTCTGACAACAGTGTCCTCTTCTTTACAGAAGCTTTTTAGTTTCATGAGGTCCCATTTGTTGATTGTTGATATTAGAGCCTGTGCTGTTGGCATTCTGTTCAGGAAGTTGTCTCCCGTGGCAATGAGGTCAAGGCTCTTTCCCACTTTTTCTTCTAACAGATTTAGTGTGTCTGGTTTTAAGTTGAGGTCTTTGATCCACTTGGGCTTTAGTTTTGTGCAGGGTGATAAAATGGATCTCTTTGCATTTTTCTACATGTAAATATCCAGTTGGACCAGCAGTATTTGTTGAAGATGCTCTCATTTTTCCATTGTATGGTTTTGGCTTCTTTGTCAACAATCAGGTGTTCAGGGATATGTGGGTTTATTTCTGGTTCTTTGATTCAATTCCACCGATGCACCAGACTGTTTCTATGCCAGTAACACGCAGTTTTTATTACTGTTGCTCAATAGTACAGCTTGAAATCAGGGATGGAGATACCTCCAGAAGATCTTTTAATGTACAGGATTTTTTTAGCTATTCTGTTTTTTTTTTTTTTTTTTCATATGAAACTGAGAATTGTTCTTTCAAGGTCTGTAAAAAATTGTGTTGGTATTTTGATGGGAATTTTTGCATTGAATCTGTAAATTGCTTCTGGTAGGATGGCCATTTTTCCTGTGTTAATCCTTCTGATCCATGAGTATTGGAAAACTTTCCATCTTCTAATATCTTCTTCAGTTTCATTCTTCAGACACTTGAAGCTTTTTCTCATATAAGTCTTTCACTTGCTTGGTTAGAGTTACACCAAAACACTTTATGTTTTGTTTTGTGTGTGTGTGTGTGTGTGTGTGTGTGTGTGTGTGTGACTATTGTGAAGTATTTTGTTTCCCTAATCTCTTTCCCAGTCTGCTTGTCTTTTGTATATAGGAGAGATACTGATTTATTTTGCATTAATTTTGTATCCTGCCACTTCGCTGAAAGTGTTTATCAGCTGTAGGATTCTTGGATCACTCATCTATACTATCCTATAATCTGCAAATACTGACAGTTTGACTTCTTTCTTTCTAATTTTTACCCCCTTGATATACTTAGTTGTCTTATTGCTCTAGCTAGGACTTCAAGTACTATGTTCAAGAGATACGGAGAAAGAAGGCAACCTTGCATTGTCCCTTATTTCAGTGGAATTAATTAAAGTTTCTCTCCATTTAGTTTGATGTTGGCTATAGGTTTGCTGTATATTGCCTTTACTATGTTTAGATATGTGCCTTCCATCACTGATCTCTCCAAGACTCTTCCCCACTTCTTCTTCTAATAGATTACTAGTTAACTCACTATATCACACATACACACACACACACACACACATCATATGAAATTTTAGGAATTGCAGGATGGGAAAGATGAATTGAATATTTAATTTACAATATCATAAGATAATGCTACCTTCAGAAACTAATATCACGACTATATATTTTGATGAGTTCTGGCTTTGTCACAATAAATATTAAAACTTATTAAGTGAAGGTACTTTAGGAAATCTCTGTCCAGTTGTTAGCTGAGCACCAAGGTAACTGAGCCAATGATTCAGTGACATTATATGAAGAAGAATACAGACTGCATGGAATTAATCAGGAGAGTCATTAAATATGCAGAAATATCAGTAAACTGGGGAAGTGTGAATATGATTTCTAGAACTGACACATTGTATTGCATTTTATGATTTTCAACAAAACAAATTATGAAATATATAAAGAAAAATAGCATCTTCAACAAATGCTGCTGGTCCAACTGGATGTCTACATATAGAAAAATGCTAATAGATCCATATTTGTCACCCACCCTGAAAAAAAATAACTAAAGCCCAAATGGATCAAAGATCTCAAGATAAAACCAGACACACTAAGTCTATTAGAAGAAAAATGGGGAAGAGAGTCTTGAACTCATTGGCACAGGAGCCAACTTCGTGAACAGAACACCAACAGTTCAGGCTCTAAGATCAACAATTAATAAATGGGATCTCATGAAACTGAAAAGCTTCTGTAAAGCAAAACACTGTCAATAAAACAAAATGACAGCCTACAGACTGGGAAGAGATCTTCACCCACCCTACATCCAAAAGAGGGCTAACAGCCAAAAAATGTATTAAGAACTCAAAAAATCAAACACCAACAAACTAAATAATCCAATCAATAAATGGGATACAGAGCTAAACAGAGAATTCTCAACATAGGAATCTCAAATGGCCAAGAAGTACTTAAATAAATGCTCAACATCCTTAGTCACCAGGGAAATGCAAATCAAAAGGACTCTGGGATTCTATCTTAACACCAGTCAGAATGGCTAAGATCAAAACACAAGTGATTGAACATGCTGGCTAGGTTGTGAAGAAAGTGAAATACTTCTCTGTTGCTGGTGGGAGTGCAAAGTTACACAGCCACTCTGGAAATCATTCTAGTGCTTTCTCAGAAAATTCAGAATAGCTCTACTTCAAGACCAAGCTGTACCACTTCTGGCATGTAACTCAAAAGATGTTCCACCATACAACAAGGACATTTGCTCAATGATGTTCATAGTGTCTTCATTCATAATTGCTAGAAGCTGGAAACAATACAGATATCCCTCAACTGAAGAATGGATAAAGAAGCAGTTGTACATAATGGAATACTATTCAGATATTTAATACAAGGACATCATGAAATCTGAAGGCAAATGGATGGATCTAGATAAGATCAGCCTGAATGAGGCAACCCAAACCCAGACAGACAAGCATGGTATATACTTATAAGCGGATATCAGCCATATAGTACAGGATAACCATACTACAATCCACAGATCTAAAGGAGCTAAGTAACAAGAAACCCCCTAGGGAGAATGCTTAATTCTCACTTAGAAGGGCAAGTAGAATAGACACCTGAAGCAGTTGAAGAGAGGGAACAGGACAAGAGCCTACCATAGATGTGCTCTGAAAGACTCCACCCATCAGGGAATCAAAGCAGATACTGAGGCTCACAGCCAAATTTAGGTCAGAGGGCAAGGAGTCTTGTGGAAGGGTGTGTGTTGGGGTGCAGGAGTACACAGAAGGACCCAGAGGGAACAGAAGCTGCACAAGAAGATCAACAGATCCATCAAATATGGGTACAGGGGGACCTGGGGACTGAAGCACCAACCAATGACCATGCATGGAGAGGACCTAGGCCCTCCTGCTCAGATGTAGTCATTTGGAAGCTCAGTCTCCGTGTGGGTTCACTAGTAAGGGGAGCAGGGGCTTTCTCTGACATAGGCTCTGATTCCTGCTCATTGATCACTTCCCCCTGGCAGGGTAGCCTTGCCAAGCCACAGAGGAAGAGGATGCATGCATGCAGTCCTGTTGAGACTTGATAAACTGGAGTCAGTTGGTAGAAGAGAAGGACTCCCCCTTCCTGAGGAATAGGGGAGGGGAATAGCAGGGAAAGAGGGAGGGAGGGTGGGACCAGGATGATATGAGGGAAGGGGCTACAATTGTGATGTAAAGTGAATGAATTTTTAAACATAATAAATTTAAATCAAAAAAGAAAACTCCATTCAATTTTACTCCAATTTTATGATTTTTATGACATATATATGCACTGAAAGAAAAAGACTAGAAGGAAAAAAAAGTTACTGCTTATCTTGTGGTCAATAAAAATAAAGTAGTTATTTTTTTCTCTCTCGCTTACTCCTCTCCATGTTCACAATTAGCTCCTACTTAAATGTCTTTAAGTCACAATTTGTATCTACTGGTGTACCTTAATCTTCACTCTAATATAATCTTCCATGACTTCGTCTGAACTAGTGCAAGAGGGCCCAAACAAGTCATTCATCATCATCATCATCATCATCAGCAGCAGCAGCAGCAGCAGCATCCAACATCCATTACTCTACCTTAAGTACCATTTCATAGAGCGTTATCTTCTTCAAAATATCAGGTACATCCATTGCCCTTTTCTTGAGTCCCCTGATCTATCCAGGGCCAGTGTGTGCCCAGCATAACCGTGTGCACACACATCTCTCTATTTATATTCAAATATTCCCACCCTCCGTCATGTTTTCACTCTGTCATTTTCTATGACAAAACAAACAATAGTGAAGACATTAGCAGTACTCAAAATCCAGTGTGCCCTCTACACTGCTCACATGCTACATGGTACATGATAATGACTCTAAGCACTGTCACCTGTGTCAACTCATAGACTAGGAATTAGGTTTGCCTTCAACAGATCCAATTTTTAAAACATATGTATCTTATTTTGATTTGTGTGCATGTTCATGTGTGTGTGTGTCTATGTGTCTGTGTGTGACTGTGTCTGTGTGTCTGTGCAGCTAAACCAGAGGCTGGAAAAAAGTGTTGGATCCCCTGAAGTTGGAGTTAAAGGCAATTGTGAGCCACAGAAAATGGATCCTGGGAATTGAACTCAGGTCCCCTGCAAGAATAGCTAATGCTCTTAGCCACTTAGCCATCTCTCCAGCCTCAAGATGTACTTTTCATGGGTACTGACATGATGCTTGAAAATACTCTAAGGTCAGCACACAAAAGAAAACACACAGAATTTTTTTATTTTTATATGGACAAAATGTTGATACTTGCCAAATACAGATGCTGTTTAGAATGGTTTATTTTTGAAATGTAATTTTTTTGTTTGAGTGGAACTCCCCATAACGGAAAGTTCTTGAAGGTAATCATGGAGAGTTTCAGACTATTTTATGCCATTTCTGTAACATCACTCCGTAAGCTATGCTAATTTCTCTTTGCCAAACTGTTCAAATGATCAAGTCTTTTGCATATATATCCTCTTATTTTCACTGTAAGCTTTCCAGTTTATTCACAAATCCAACAGATTATAACATACAATGTGTTTCCCTTTATGTCAACAAACTATGCAATGATTAGCTAACCCATAAGTGAATTTAGAAAATAAGGGACCTGGCTTGTGACATCATTATTCACTGTTTAAAGCAAACAGAGGCCTTCGTCCTCTTTATTTCTCATCATTTACATAGTGTGACCTCAGTGTGGGTCACAAAATGATAATGTTAGTGCAGTTAGGATGATTGATTGTCTTATTTTATTTATAAATCATTTTAATTGAATAGGCATGTCAAGGAAGTTAAGCCCTCAAATTTAACTCCACCCCCTCCCGAAAAGGAAATACAGTAAAAGATCATATTAAAATACCATGCTGGTTTCAGCAAATATTTTTGCATAGTAAGAAATCATAAACAATTTAAAACTTCTGACCTGACCCTCCAATTAGCCCTCCTTAGTTGTGATAAATGGAAGCTTAATAAGAAAGCCCCCTCCATTCTACGCTTAGTGACTAGAAAATTTTAGCTTGCATAGTCTTAATGGCCCCCAAGTCTTTCCATTTATTGGCCTCCAGCAGAAATATACTAAGAAACAGATCCAGTGACACACAGTGACCACGTGCCCACACTGTGCCTGCAAGTGGCATTCTGAACACGCTTCTGAGTTCTCAGAATCTCTATTTATCTTGCACTTTTTGGTCACCTGGGGATGTGGCACCTTGGACACCGAGTGCAGTGATTTCACCCTTCCAAACATCAGCTTCTTCACTTATGAGAGGGAGAGAATGACAGTTTACGTTTCCAGAGAATTGTGATTATTAAATGAAATGATACTCAAGAAGCGTTCACAATCGCTTCATGCCATGGCTTGAATATGAGACGCTCCTGGTACCTCAGATGATGAACACTTGATTCTCATCTGGAAGGTTCTGCAGAATTTAGGGGACAGAGACTGCTTGGAGAAAGTCCATACTTCAGAGGACGAGTGCCTTTAAATATGGCACCTGGTCCCCTGGACTCTTTCCTGTCTGCTATGACGTGAGCACCCTCCTCTTCCACATGTTCTGACAGCAATGGTGCTCTCTCTCACTTGAGTGGAGAAATACAGAGCCAGGTAACCATGGGCTGAGCTCTCTGAAACCATAAGGCAAACAAAAAAACCAAGCAAATAAGTAAATAAATCTTTCCTTCCTTAAGCTGTTCATGTTGAGTATTTTCTGAAAAGATCTGATTAATAAAACTGCCAATTTGTTAGTCTCAAATTTAGAACCATAATAAATCATTGCTTTTCTTTTTACATGTACTGTTACCACTGAAGTAGTTTAAGACCGTTATCTAAATATATCACAATTCTGTTGGTGACATTTTTGCCCGTAGCATCTCTCTCTGACCTGACTTTATTCTGTGCTTTCTCATTATCTACCTCAAGCAAGGACCTGGACAGCAATGAATAGTGATTCCAAATTAAGAACAGAGAACATAAGAACATAAATACAGAACTATGCCCAATGTATATGCTTATTTTTAATAAAAAGCCACAAAAGAATTGGACCTAGAGCTTGAAAGAGGAGTCAGAGGGAGGTAGCAGTGATGGATATAATCAATATATATTTTATAGATATATGAAGCTTTCAAGGAATAAAAAATTTAGAAAAGAAGTACAAATATTCAGATTTCTAAGATAAAAATTGTTGAGATGAATAATGGGGTATGCATTTCACTGGGAATACAATTAAGGTCATGGAATTGTACTCTTGATAATTTTAATAAATGTAGTTTTATAGTTCAAGAAGAAGAAAAGTTACTAAACTAAGTTGTAAAAAATAGCAGCATTAGGAACTAGAGAGATGGCTCAGCATTTAAGAGCACTAATGTTTCTCTTGTAGAAAACCCAGGTTCGGTTCCCCGCACCCACAAGTATAGCTCATTACCACCCATAGTTCTAATTACATAGGATCTGAAGACCTCTTCCGACCCCTAAGGGGACCAGAAATGCAGGTACTCCACATACACCCAAGCATGTGAAACAGTCATACACATAAGATTTGAAAATACATACTGTCATCACAAAGTACACACACAGCATTTTTCATGCCTTAAATCCCTAACACATTACCAGAAAATATGTTATTTTTAACATTTTGATAAACTTTGAATACTCTACTTTTAAATGTGACCGTTTCTTTTCTAGCTTATCTAGGAAGAACAGAAGGGCTATTATATTTCCCTCAAGCCTGGCTAAAGGTTTTATTATTTTTTTTTAATTTGAATTATGGGTGCTCATTCATCAGACATGCCACTTGGCATGTAGAGAGCCTCCCGTGTGCACCACAGTCATGTAAGTGTGCTTTACAAAAGTGTAAACTCTAGCTCACACTGTTCCCATAAAAATGTAAAGCATATTTATAATTTCATATGCCACATTCCAGCTCTGCAAATAAGTGAGAGATCAAAATGCCTGGGGTTGCACAGCTGGTGAATTGCTGAGCTGGGATTCCACTGCTGACAGCTGGCATTCATCAGGGCTCATGCTCCCCCTACCCTGCACACTATGCCTTCCAGCCCCGTCTCTGATGTTTTGTTCAGCTGTGAGGAGGGGAAGGGAGAGAGAGGCTGATGAGCTGGATGTTATCTAACATTTGTTGTGTGCTGTTCTTTTATGGTTCAAGCACTTTTCCTATCTCCCTTGTTCTGAAAAGAAACTCAGAAAAACTTCATTTCCTCTAATTTGCAAGTAAGGAAACTGAGGCTGAGAGAGGTCTGGGACTCTATCACTAAGAAAATCAACTCTGAGCTCCAAAGTTCCTGCTCTTTCCACTATGCACAGAAGATTTCACAAAATCAAAGAGCAACATGTGAGGAAAGGGAGGTAGGCCTCAAGCTGATTCCATTTCATTTATTTCGCACTCCTGTCCCTCGCTTATTTTTAAATTCGGTTGTAAATGGAAGAAGAAAGCACTTAGTAATCGTGGCACCAAAACACTGCTTGCTGATGGCTGACCTCCCGCAGACCCCAGCTGATGCAGGGCACTTGGCAAGTGCAGGCTATTGAGGAAGAGGAAGGAAGTGTTGCAAACACAGATGTGCAGGAACGGCTCTTGGGAAAGACGTTTGTCTCATCCCCACAGTGCCTCCTGGGTTTGTATCTGTGCCATGTGAGAAAAGCACTTACAACTCTCAAAATAGTTCAACTCCTTTCAATACATTTACTCACCCTCCTACTTTCCTGTCTGTTGCTGTGATAATACACTCTGACCAAAAGCAACTCAGGGGGAGGAAAGGGTTTATTTGTCTTATTCCTCCAGGTCACAGTCCATCCTTGAAAAGACAGTAGGGCAGGAGCTCAAGCCAGAACACGACATAGAAACCATGGAGCAGAGTTGCTTGCTGGCTCTCTTCCTAGCGCTTGGCTAGGACATAGCTGAGGAGTACCTGATCAAACAATGGCGCTGCTCACAGAGGCCTGGACCTCCTGCAACAGTTCACAGTGATGGGATTCCCTCACAGGCAAGCCCACTTTCCAACCCGATGAAGACCATTCCTGAGACTCTTGTTCAGGTGTTTCTCTGCTGGGTCGTGCTGACAGTTAATAGTAACTGGGACACCCTCTGAGTGAAAGAATCCAAATATTTCCTAGTGATTTCCCTTTCATTTGTTTGTTTGTTGGAGCAGAACATAGGTACAGTTTATTATAATGGTGCAAAGAAATGTTTAATGACTTTTGTTTGTTTACTTTCATTTGAGATAAATATTAGTAACAAGTTTAACATTCTGCTCTTTTTAGAGAATGCTTCATAGTTATTAAGTACATTCCCATCATGCCTATCCATGTCTAGAACTCTGTTCTTTATCTAGTAAGCAGTGACTTCCCTTCTTTCCTCCCCTTAGCCTCTGGTCAACAGCTTCCCTTTTCCCATTGCTGTGGGCATAACTTTTCTAGGAACTTCATATAAGTAGACTCTTACAAGATTTGCCCTTTTGTATCTGCCTTATTGAAGAAATATAATGTCTTCAAAGCTCATTTATATTACAGTATGTATTAGAACTTTGCTCTCATTTAGAGGTGAGTAATATTCTAATGTATGTACATATGTATGTTATATACGCCACATTTATTTTGAACCAATCATCTTTCAATGGATGTTCAAATTGTTTCCCCTTGTTGGCTGCTTTGAATAATGATACTCTAAATGTTAGTATTCGGGTGTCTGTGCTATTGGCTTTAGGGTGAGGAATTTACCAATTCAACACCATTTGGAAGTGAGCACGGGTGATTCTGGCATCCAAGCCTGTGAAAGGAAGAGAACTCTGAGCTTCTACATGGTCATTGCTTATAAGGGAAGGTCCTCATGGGGCTATATTTGGTTGATGGTCCTTGATGTTTTCCCACCATTGTAGTCATGATTCTGGCAGAAGAAGGGCATTAAGGGAATTTTCTGAAACCTCTCATCCATCGTCATGGTGACTCCATCAGGAGTCAAATAAAATTACCTACAAATACACCTGGCATTGCGGCATCTCCAATTACCCGATGAGAGTAGGAGAGTGGTTTTCTATTGGCAACAATTGGAAATGGCATCAGCATCACCACACCAGGAACTGAGGTTATCTAGAATTTGGAGCTGATGTCCTTTTAAAAAACAACTAGAACTGAGAGACCTCCAAAAATGAGTACCCCGTAGATTACATGTGCACTCAATGCCAAACTTCTCAAAGGACTTGGGATAATTAGCAGTCATCATGTCACTGTTAGCATACATGCGCTATTTTCTTTTTTTTTTTTTATAATTTTTTAATTAATTAATTATTTATTTTTATGTACATTGGTGTTCTACCTACTTGTACATGTGTGTGAGGGTGTCAGAGTTACAGACAGTTGTGAGATGCCACAGTGGGTGCCAGGAATCGAACCCAGATTCTTTGGAAGAGCAGCTGATGCTCTTAACCGCTGAGCTATCTCTCCAGCCCCCTCTACATGCGCTATTTTCAAAGCACTTTATAATAATAAAACGTGGAGATCTCTGCTGGAGCCTGTCTCTAAGTGTCTTGAATGCAGTAAGTTCAGGGTTTGTCTATCACACACTCTCCCATCTGAGACTCCGCTGTCACTGGTCACCAACTCCAGGCACAAAGCAGGGCTCTTTTACCAGCACAGCTCTTTTGTTAGATAATGGAGTCACAGCCTGGGAAAGAGAAGGCTGAGTTAGGACTTCTTATGTGTTCTTTACGAGGACCCACATCTATCAGCAACATCTCACAGCGTGCTTTTTAATCCTGACAGAATAAGCGGGCCTGAACTGAACAGATTCTCTCTAAAAGGAGTTAAACACCCACACACAAACAGGGAGAGAGAAAGAGCGAGAGAGAGGACTCCTTTAGTTAGGGATATCTGTTCTTAATCTTTACAAACTTCCTTCATGAATGTGTACATGTGGTTCACAAAATAAAGGACTGTGATGTATATATTAATTTTAAGACTACTTTTTATGTAAAATACCACCAATAGCCTTCTATATCAATATATTTGTTTTCTAAATCTATTCTCTTTTTTGGTTCAAAAAAATAAATCCAAGTCTTTTTTTCTAGTTTTTGTTTAAAAATATATATATATATATATATGCAAACCCAAGTCTCTTTCAGAGGTAGCTTAGAAGATGTGATCCAGTCCTTTCTTCTAGAAACAAGTGTCATCAAATACCCAGAGATAGGTATTCAGATAATATATATATATATGTATATATGTATACAGTGTATATAATGTACATATGTTTATATAATGTATACATGTATTATGTATACATATGGTGTACAACTGGATGTTTTGACTTGCATATTGAGAAACACATAGTCAAGCTCACTAGCATATTTACCTCCCCCACAGTTATGTTTTGTGTGTGTTAAGAACATTTCTGAGCCCTCATCTCATTGTGTTTCCATAACCTAAATGCAGACCACCACATAGAAATCCCTTGGTTGCCCCCAAGGAAGCTGAACTCCTAGTCCTGCAGTGCAATGATGATCTGTGTCCTGCGCTCAGGTGGAGGGACCAAGGGTCTAGCAAACATTGAACCATTCTGGCCACTTTGTCCACCAGCCTTGTCAGTGAGCACCTCTGAGGAAAAGAAGTGACAACAGAAAACACACAGACCTCTTGAGCAAAATCAATGTGCTGTCACATGCCCTCTTCCTGGAGGATTTCTCTAGAAATGTCTGTCAATACAGACTTTCCTTTCATCTCACCACATTTCAGTGATTTGACGACAGGGTTTTCGCATCCTAATGGCTCTATGTGTCTTATGATGGATCGCTGTAAGCCTGTCAGGAGTTGTGACCAAACAAAACAAACTTGCGACTGTGGAGACATTTTGCAGGAGAGTGGGCAGAGAAGGAACGCTCTGAATAAGCTGGATTTGTTCTTTAGCTTTGTGGTGCAGCAGCCTCACACCAAGCATGCGTTAGGAGAGATTTCTGGATAGTCTCCACAGAAGAGAACTACATGGAGTAAGTGCAGGAATCAGCTTAAGAGAAGCAGTGGAAAGGGGGACAGTGAACAGTAGGTGCTGGAGTGAGCAGAGGCTTAAAAATCATTTAAAGCCGTTGAAAGTGATACTTCAAGAAGATAAGTGATATTACCTGGCAGGAGAGATATCGTGATCAGGAAAGTGACTTTCCCTAGGTGAGGCTTATCCGTTACTTTCCAGATGTGCTAACCCTGTGATTTCCCCAGCTGTGAGAAACTCAACTATGTATTTTGTGGTAGTGGAGAGCAATGGTCATGCTCTTTCCTATGCCCAGCGAGAGGTGGGGAGAGTGAAATATTGAGGAAGGTTTAGAGAGAATGAATGAGAGTAAGTAGAGTAGGCATGAGAGGGAAAGTACAGGGTTGCAGGTAAGAGAAATAAGAGAGAACACATTAGAACCAGGTAAGCACTATGAAACTAAAACATGACAAACATTTATGCTGGAGTGGAGATTGTTTTAAAAGTCCAAGTGAAAGTAAACTAAAAAAGTTACCAGTCAAAATCTCTTCCTTGCTTATAGTACCAAAGATTTGCCCCTCTTCTCTCTGAGCTTCAGTCCTAGGAAGGATCAGCCAACCATACTCTGAGATGGATTCTTGGTAGACTTTACAGATGGAGCCATAACTGAAGAGGCGATGGATCTTGATACGGAGTTGTCATTTGTCAGCCCCCAATGAAAAGGAAGGGTCTGATAGGTGGCGTGGCTATTTCAATTAGTCACTATCGTCATTCATCGTTGATTCCCCTATCAGCCCTTTAGCCTTTGTTTTGTTAGGGGCAACCAAAGCAAGCTTCCTTTTACAAGAAGACTCATCCTAGTCCATGCCAAAGTGTATCTCTCTAGAGTGCTCTCTGCAGCTCAGGCCAAGTACATGGCAATCACTTCAGGTAGTAAAATAGATGCCTGCTTTCTTCAAATGATTTATTTAGCATTGTTTAGACTCAGGTGCCAGCACTAGTGAAGGCCCCTAGGTGATTCCTATGGACTCACCGCAGTTCTTCCAAATTCATATGTTTAAGATTTAATGCCACACCGCCGTCCCCACCATATGATATCTGGAAGCAGGAGCTTCAGGAGCTGAATAAGTCGTAAAGGGAAGGTCCTCATGAATGGCTTTATTAGCCACAAGAGAGAAGCCTTCTCTTGTGGGAAAACATCAACAACGTGACCATCTACAAACGTGTGAAAGAGACATCAGGGACTGGACTGCTGAGCCATTTGGCTTCCTTAGCCTTTCCCGTTGTTCAGGCCGCTAAGCCTTCTGCAGTTTGGCTGCAGTGACCTTACCTAAAAAGACAGCTTCAATGTGCAGCCGTGGCTGAGAAATCTGTGACCTGTGAGAGAGTCAAAAGGCATTAGGGGAGAGGTCAAGCATGCGAACGGTGCGATCCAAGAACATTATTCTCTAAGCACCAGTGCCCTCGCCTATAAAGTACCTGTGACACTGAGCCTGCCTCCCTGGGCCATTGGGAGGGTTAAATGGGATTAATTAAGTTGATGCAGCACACTGCTCAGAAAAAGTCTTTGACAAGACACTGCAGAACTTTAAATTACAGTAGCTTGTCTTTTGAATACGTTAGCTACTGGTTTGGAGATAAGTAACTTTTTCTTCTTAAACAGCGATAGCATAAATAACATTAAACTAAAACACTGAAAGCAGAGCTGCCATATGACCCACAAATCCTATTACCGGGTACAAATCGAAAGGAAATGAAATCAGTATTTCAGAAAGACATCCTCTGGCCCACGTTTTCTGCAGTACCGTCCATGATGGTGATAATGTGCAGCCAACTACATATGAATGGACAAAGAAAAGGAGACAGAGAAACACAACAGAACACTCTTCAGCTGCTAAGAGAATGACATCCTATTACTTGCTCCATTATAGATGAGCATAAGGAGTGAAGTGCAATAAGCCAGGCACAGACAGACTAACATCCCATGATCACATGCACTTGTGGAATCTAAGAAAGTTGTCAGAGGAGAATGGTGATAACTTGAGGCAGGTGAGGACAAGAAGAAAGAGAGTGGGGGATAGGCTGATGGGCTAGAAATGAAAAATAAACTCTTGTATTTTATACCCAGTGCACTGACTATAGGAAAACAAAAAGAGAAATGTTTCAAAATATTATGTTTCAAAATACCCAGAAGAAAGGATTTTGGATGTTCTCATTACAAGGAAACATTGAATATTTCAGTGGGTGGATATGTAAATGCCATTGGTTGCTACCCAATATGTATCTGCATCGGGACTTCATACTGTGCCCCACAAACATTCACAATCACAAAAATATTTTATAAGTAGTAGAAACTCTAAGAAGTTTGACCATCATAGACAGAGCAGATTTCTAGATTCAAGTCCCCCTCAGGGTTACCCACTCGCTGATTCAGCACAAGTCTCTGAAGTGTCCAAGATGCCCTGTGTAACCCATTGGCTGTTCCTTTGTAGTGTGCTCAAAAGTAACCATCAAATTATCCTGTAGATCCCTGAGTCCAACAAACAACTCTGATTCTGCATGAAATTAAAAGGATGTCAGTGAAAGGGGAAATTATTTCTTCTAGGGTCATTCTCCAAGGAGACTGTATTCTGTTCTTCCAAGAAGTAGAAAACCATCTAATTCTCTGTTAGTCAAAATGTGGCCCAGGAGCACCACCCGGAACCAGCTGAAACAGAAAACGGCTTTCGGCAAACTTCCCCAGTGATGTTCTCAGTGTTGGGCTTCAGACCCAGGACAAGCAGCTGCCTTTTTAAAGAAAGCAGACCTGGCCTCCAGGTTCTCCCAGCATCCCTCAGTTCCTACCTGTTACAGGGTGTGGCAGGCATAATCCTCCCCCCCCCCTGAACTTCCATCACAGGGGCTGGGCTTCCCTATATTACCCAGACATTTTGGTTTTGGCTCCCATGCTCTCTGCTTTTCTTCTCTCTCTCTCTTTCTTTCTGTGTTATCTCTCTCTCTCTCTCTCTCTCTCCTTCTCTTTTGCCCCTCCGCCCCCTCCTCCCTCTCACTGCATTCTCTTTCCCCTCTCTCTGTGCATGCACTTTCTCTGCCACCCCCAGCTTTTCCTGTCTCCCCCTTCATGGCATCAGGGGTCCTGTTTCTTGGAACTGGTGAACCTCCTGAGAGCTGCACCCAATAAAACTGCTTTGGCTTGAATTGGCTCATTTCACCAGGGAAAGAATGTGTATCACTCGGAAGTTAGAGCCTGCCTACCTTAGGTCTCCTTGGAAATGAGACTGAAGAAGGAGGCGATATTTTTTTCTAGACATATCATTGCATGTTTAAACCCTGGTCCAGGACCATGTAGTCTGCTTAGCCAGCAATTTAGTTTGTTCTGAGTTTGGTGAGATGTTTTTTTGGCAAAGCCTGATGAGGTCTTTTGGTAGTGATCCTGAAAGCCCCATTCTCAGCCTCACCCTTCCATAAGGAAGCCTTGAGTCTGGCTTCTGGGATGCTGTCCCTAAAGAAGGGTGTCCAGGCAAAGGATGAACACGTCCTGCTTCAAAGATGGCAAAGCTTTCATTCCTATTTCAGTCATAAACTCCATAGCACATCTATTCTGGTCTGTGGGTCTTTTTATCCTGCCCTGCAAGGATGAATCGATGGAGCCCAATGGAAAGTCATCAAAGCAAGCACCATGGGTGCTTGTCCCCCAGGCTGCTTTCTCCGACAGTGTAGCCTTATGCTCAAGATCACCATCATGATGACAGACATATTAGGACGTAATCTTCAGCCCCCCCCCGACCAAGAAAGTAGAAGAGGCAGAACTTTGGAGTTAGTGGAACTTTCAAAATTAAAACCCCAGGCAAGTGAGATGGCTTAGCAGGTAAAAATGAAAGTACTTACTGAAGAGGCCTACTAACCTGAGTTCAATCCCCCGATCCCTCAGTGGAAGGAGAAAAATGACCCCCAAAGTTGTCTTCTGACCTCTACATACATACTCTGACATGCGGAAGCGTGCGCACACACACAAATAATGATAATCATAAATCAATAAATAAAAGTTTAAATATAATAAAATACATATTCTAGATATTGATTTAGAAACATGTAATTTCTTTGTGTATAATTATAACAAGACAGTTACCAGGAGTAATATAAAGTAAGAAACTTTGATCTAGAGGATGACAGTTGTTCTCTGAAGGTAATTGTCTGTGACAGTCTATGTCACATAATTCACAGCTAACCAAGATTTTTTTTTTTATTAAGTTTATCACATTTGTTTGTTTGGGATGGAGATTGTAGGAGTCAGTTCTTTCTCCAATTGTGTGTGTCCTGGAGGTTAAGCTCAAGCCATCAGGCTTGGCTACAAGTACCTTCATCTGCTGAGTCATGTCACTGGTTCATTTATCCAAAATTTTAATGAGGTAACTTTCCTGTGCTCTGTATCTATTTTCAGTGCCCATTGTGTTGAGATTTAGAAAAGTCATACAATTATAACATGTTTCTTTTGCCTCATAATATTCCAATCCTCATTTTGATACTCATCCTAGGAAACCACTGCCGTGTCTCTATAGCCTATTGTAGAAATGAGGTTTTTACGAAATCAGGAAACATGTGCTCTTGTGAGTCTGACTACTTGCACTTTAGCATAATGATTTAAACATCTGCTGCATACATCTGAAAATGGTTTACCTTTTGACTGTGGAGCAGCATTTCATTCTATGAATTTTGTCCATTCAACAACCAACGAAGTGTTTGGATGGCTACAGCTCTGAGCTACAGTGAATACCTCCACTACCATGTGTGCATTCATCTGTTGGACCTTCTGTAGATTCTAAGAAGTAAAATCCAAAGCTAGAAACATTTTTGGTGGAGTTGGGAGCACAGGTAGAAATGGGAACCAGGGGAATCAGGTTGAGGGAAGGATGGAGAGAGAGAGTATTGGGAGGGACAGCTGGAACTGGAAGGGGGCATCTTGGGGAAGAGCTACAAACCTAGTGCAATGGAAACTCCCAGGAATCTACAAGGATGATCCTAGCTGAGACTTTTAGCAGTAGGGGATGTGGAGGCTAACCTAGCAGCCATCTTCTCTAACTAGGCAAGACTTCCAGTGGAGGGATTGGAACACCAAACCATCTGCAAAACATTTGATCTACAGTTTGTCCTGCCTACAGGATATGCTGGGGTAAAGGTGGCACAGAATTTGTGGGAGTGGCCAACCACTGACTCATCCAGCATCAGACCCACTCCATGAGAAGGAGCCCACCCCAGATATTGCCTGGAGGGCCAGGACCCAGAGTCTGGATAGCCTAGAGACCTAGGATAGAACCAAACACCACTGTCAATATATATATTTTCAATGAAATGATTTCTAATGATATTCTGCTATATTCATAGATTGGTGCCTTGCCCAATTGTTGTCAGAGAGGCTTGATCCAGCAACTGATGGGGGCAGTTAAAGAGACTCACAGCCAAATGTTGGGGGTTCGTCTGGTGCTATGTGTTTTAATACTAATTACTGGCCTCCAGAATCTAGTCCTTCTGCCTGGACAAGCACATGCTCAGGAATGCCTGTCCTTGTGTAAACCTTGCCTAAGAAATTAATCCTGTTTGGCCAATAAAAAGCCGACCTGGGCAAGGCCAAGGTGAGGTAGGTGGAGCTAAGGGCAAGGAAGACAGAAAGAATCTTGGGAAGAGACAGACAAGAGGAGAGGAGGAAGGAGGAAGCCAGTAGGGGTTAGGGGGAGAGAGGACCGTTTGGGCCAGAAGGAAGGACTCCAAGAATGGCAGAGATGGAGGAAGCAACCCAGATGAAGAATAAACAAGTATTCATGGAATTATGGATGGGAGGTGGACCAGTTAGGACTGGTTAAGGCAGAATACATGGGCTGGAAGATAGGAGATAGCGTAGGTGGAATATCTGCCCAGCCCAAGGTAAGTAAGGCAATTATGAAATCTAACAGGAGTCTGTGTTTTTATTTGATTGTGTTAGCAGGTTAAATAATAATGCCATAATAATTATAGGGCAAATAATAAGGATATTTAGCTAAACACCATTTATTTTCAGCAACAGCCAAACATTAAGCAGAGCTCAGAAGAGCCCACAGAAGAGGGAGAGGAAGGATTATAGGAGTCAGTAGGGTCAAGGACACCACAAGAAGACCCACAGAATCAACTACCTGAGCTCCTAGATGCTCACAGAGACTGAATCAGCAACCAGGGAGCCTGCCTGAGAGTAATGTAGGCCTTCTCCATATACATTATGGTTGTATTGCTTGGTCTTCTTGTGAGACCCCTAACAGTGGGAACAGGGGCTGGCTCTGCCTCTTGCCTGCTTTTAGGACCCCTTTCCTCATACTGGGTTGCCTTGTCCAGCCATAACACGAGGGGAGGTGCCTAGTCTTACTGCAACTAGATCCGCCACGTTTGGTTGATATCCTTGGGAGGCCTGCCCTTTTCTAAAAGAAACAGAGAAGGATTGGATAGGGTCAGGGGAGAAAGGGGGCCCGGAAGAGAGGGGGAAGGGGAAACTGCAGGGTTGGTCAGGATGTAAAAAGCTAGAACCGGAAGAAGTTATCTGACTATCATAAAGGTTCTCCGTGAAAAGCCGGCAGCCATCATCATGCACAGTGATAAAATCTGCGACTAAGACAAGAACTCCCATTCTTAGCATCTGCATGTAGCCTAGCACCAGAGCAGAGGCTCTCAACCAGCCTAACACTGCTACCCTTCAATACAGCTACTCATGTTGTGGTGACCCCCAACCAGAAACTTATTTTTTGTTGCTACTTGATACTGCAATTTTTCTGCTGATACGAATCATAATGTAAATATCTGTGCTTTCTGACAGTCTTAGGCGATTCCTGTGAAAGGGTCATTCAACACTCAAAAGGGCAATCACTCCCACAGGTTGAGAACCACTGCACTAGCAGTCCTTACCAGGGCAATCAGAAGAATAAGGACATGAGAGGTGCCCAGGCCAGAAGAGGTGTTCATGCCTGTGTTTGCAAAAGAAAGTATATGTGTAAAACTACAGATTTCCCACATAACAAACAGTAAAAGTGAATTCAATAAAATTGCAGGCAATATAATCAACACCCAAATCAGTTACTGTTCAATACACCAATAGAATATTCAAGAAAGAACAATAAGCACATTTATAATAACATACTTTTAAAACCAAAGCAAGAAGATGAAAGTTTTGTTCACCGCAGTCTGTTGCATTTTGATAGTAGACTGGTGTGGGTTTTATTTTAAGATCTTTTTTCAAGTGTGTGTGTGTGTGTGTGCTTTTGTGTGGGGGTTTGTGTATGTGAAAGAGTATAAGCGCTCATGAAAACCAGAGTATAAGTGCTCATGAAAGCTCAGATCTGCCTCGAGCTGGAGCTACTGGCAATCATGAGCCTCTTCATGTAGGTGCTGGGAGCAGAACTCAAGTTCTTTGCTACATGATTCTGAGCCATCTCTCCAGGCCGGATAGTAGACTTTTCCTAAAAGAGACCTGCTAGCGTGTTATGTACTTTACCTCAAGCGTGATCAGTACAACAAAAGGCAGAAGAGTCTCCCAATTTTAACCTAAATTCTCAAAGAACCTGAGTTCTCATGTCACTTTTCACATTAAATGATGTTTGCAAAACATTTGTACCAAGCCTCTTACACCTGAGCGACAAAGTGATGCCAGAAGATGGGGGCACACCGAAGCCCTCAGCAGTGCTTTTGAGGTGAAATCTAGAAACTTGTTTGCATTTGTCAGAGTATAATATTTACATAAGGATGAACCAAGAGCTGCCAGTGTTTAACCTAAAACCCTGGCATAGACATATTCTCTCTCTCCCTCCTTCCCTCTCTTTCTCTCTCCTCTAATAGGTTTGATAAAAGAACTCAAATTCTGACTAGTTCTTACAGACATAACTATATTCCAATTTCATGTTAAGCAAAGCAAGCACAGGCTTTACTGAAAATTTAAAATCTGCCCCAAGATATTGAGAAAAAGAAGCAGTTAGCTGTTTTTTAAAGAACGTGGGGCTGTTTTGATAGATTATTTTTCTTGCAGATACAATGCAACGCAACAGCTGGGCGTAGATTCTAATTAGCTTAAATGTAGGCATATGGAACTCCCTAAGAGATGCGAGATTGCAGGCTGCTATGATTCCACGCATGCATGCCTGATAGCATCTTCTCCAATGATTGAAGAAAATTGAAAAATAATCTTCATCAACGGCTCACATTGTGTCATCCATGTCCGAAGAGGATCAGCTTTCCTTGGAAGCAGTTATAAACGACGCCTTCCATTCTAGATCAATTAGGGAAAATAGTCACTGCCCCAGATTTCTGTAACTTTATCAGCTAAGGATACACACACACACACACACACACACACACACACAAAGTGGGAGTCTATTACGACAGCTCCCACCCCTGTCACCACCTATAAGTGCTAGAGGGAAAGGAGATGAAAGACCACACCTTAACCAACCAAACAAAAAATCAGTCAAATATTTTTGTCCTGTATTGTATTCCCTGACTACGTATTACCTGGAAACCAAAACAGAATAAAAACATAACAAAGAAGCCTTCCAGCCCCTGGCGCTCTTGCTCTCCTTCCCAACATGGGCACACACGAAGGCTGTCCTTTTCCTGGCCAGAGGTCTTCCAGGGAAGTACTCTGAGTCTGCTTCTAATTCCCTCCGCTCAGACCTCTTATTAGGGAAAGAAAAGAAGAGGTAGCATTTCTTCCCATAATAATTCCCTGATGGACCACTATCACCCTGCCCAGCCACCTCGAGGGACATTCTGCAGGGTGTTTTTCCCCCTGCACTGACAGCCATGTTCCCAGGAACCTAATTGAAAACTGCAGGGTTGCTCCACAGTACAGTTCTCTGAAATATCTATGCCACCTCCGCTGGGTTTTTATCAATCTCGAGTGTGGAAGCTCCTCACTGGGGGGTGACTTTCACTAACCCTCATTTTATAAGTAGAAGAAAAGAAGCCAGAGCCAAGAAAATATATAGGCCACTCTCCCAAACGCCGTATATCAGCTTGGCCAATTTCTTGCTCCCTACTGAAGACTAATTTTCCCTCTGAACCCAGAGAAAGCTAAGGTTGCCTTCTTTCATGCAGCACAAAAGAAGGGTGTCATTCAAGCACACCAGTCCATGGAAGGCTTCTGAGTCAATGTGGATTAAAAAGGGACAATGGGTCTGGGGTGAAGCAGAACAGACTTTAAAGCGGACTGTACAAGGGGAAAGGACCCAAGAAGCCCTTTAAGAGATGCTTAGATCTTCCCCGACTCTAGGTTTCCTTCCAACAAAGGTTTTTTTTGTTGTTGTTTTTTTTTTTTTTTTTTTGTAGTGAAACTATGAGCAGACATACACTACACAAATGGACATGCCAGACTAGTCAATTACCCAAAATATGTTTTAGGTTAATTTCCCTAAGTTTTCTGAAGCTTGGTTTATAACTCTATAAAATGAAAAACAATGTGCCATCATCATTATTTTTTAATTTTTATTTTATTTCAGTTTATTTTCTTTACATCCCAAGGGTTCCCCCTCCCTCCTCTCCTCCCAACTCCCCTCCCCTCCTTCTCTCTTCTCCTCTCCCTTTAGCCCCAAAGAAGGGGAGCCCCTTTTCTCTCTGCCCCCCCTGTATCCATCCTCCCCAGCATATCAAGTCACAGCAGGACTGAGCATATCCTCAGACACTGAGGCCAGACAAGGCAGCCCTGTCGTGAGGAAGTGACACAAACGCAGGCAACAGAGTCCATGTTGGAAACAACCCGCCCCTCCTGCACGCACCAGGTGATCCTCATGAAGACCAAGCTGCCCATTGGCCACATATGTGCCTGTCATATTTTCTTTGTCTCCCTAGTGTCTCGTATGACATAAGAAGTATACAAGGGGGTGGAGAATTCTGCCTCTGCCTCAGAAAACAGCAGGCCGTTTTGGTACATGTCCTGTAAGGCTCTTCAAGACATCTGTAACCACAAATCGGCACTTATCTGAATTACGAGCACAGGGTACATGAGTGACTACAAAAGCAGACTGAAGGCAGCAGAGATGGTTTGGCAGGTAAAGCCTTTTAATGTGCAAGACTGACAACCTGATTTCCATCCCAAACCTAGATGGATAAAAATGCACACCCTCGAAACTCATCTGTAATCTGAGCATGTTTATGGAAAGATGGGAGAATCACTCAGAACATCACAAGATAACTAGTCTGGAGTACACATCAAGGTAGAGACTGGAAAGATCCTACCTCAACAAGGCAGAAAGAGAGAACCAACCTCCATACATGCACCATGGCATGTATACACACGCTGAGTGTGCACGCCTACACACACACACACACACACACACACAATTAATAATAATAGATATTTTAAGTAGGTTGAACTTGGAATCCTGGAAAATGCCTATAACTCCAGCACTTAGTAGGCTGAGGAAGGAGGATTACCAGGAATTTAGACCAGGTTGGGCAACACAGCAAGTTCTAGGCCGGCCTAGGATTAAAAGCAAGTAAGACTCTATCTATCCCAATAAAAAAAAATTTTAGAAGTGATAGGAGAATAAGAAAGAGTAATCTGGAGGAGGGAGGTGCAACAGGGGGGGTCTTAAATGTGTATATGAATGTATACAATTAACAAAGATAAATTAATGTGTTTTTTTTTTTAATTTTAAGAGGTTGGTTAAATTCTCACTTGAATAAGCTTGTTGCGTTATCTTGCCTTAGATAATACTTTTGGTGATTTTTGTTAATGTTCAATAAAAATGCATATTTAAATTCAGCGGAGTTCAGCATAATAGGCCTATTCATTTCAGCCTCTGGTTCTACCCAGGGCCAGACTGACCTGGATAGACGAAAGGCAGTTTGACAGATGCTGGCCTGGAGCCATTCTCTGAGTCTATGCCCCTGCTCCAGCACACGGGGCTAAAAACACTATTGATTGTAGCCCTGATTTCTTAAAAATGTCAGGGACATTTTACACTTTTCCTCTGAGGCACTAAATATCAGGCCTGCCATTAACCAGATTGTGATAACAGACGCAGATAAAGCCTGCTGCAAAGTGCGCAGGTAAAGCATTTCTTCAAAGGTCACTCTGCTGCCACAGCATGACATAATTTCCCTCCTCTTCGAGGGCTGCTGATCTCTGACAAAAGATATCCTGGCCTAGCTCTGCGACTTCCGCCTCCCCGACAAATCACACATGTCACGGCCAGCGGTTCAGAGAGCTGACTACAGTCTGCCCTAGGACTTGTGCTCATGCACAAGTCTTATAATTAACTCTGTCTGTCCCTCATTTCTGAAAGGACCCTCCACAGCTCGCTCTTCTCCTTCCTGGCAGAAAGTCAGGAAGCCTATTTTGTTGTGCTAAAGATTGTCCCTGGTAGTCCTTGGCCAGCAGAAACTTTCTTAGACTGTGGAGAGAAACAGGTTCCCATAGTACTCCAAACCAGAAGGCCTAACTAGGCAGGCTCGTTCCTCCCTAAAGTGAGGCTCTTCTCTTCTCTAGACCCACACACCCCTAACGAGGTTGCCTTTGACACTTCTACCTTTGGATCTCCTCACAAAGTGTCATGATCAAGATCATTTCACGAAAAGTCTCCTCCTGGGAGTCTCTAACGTAATCCCCTTCTCTATTTTCTTCAGGTTGCCCACGGTCAACTGTAACTCCAGTTCCAGGGAAGCCACCACCCTCTTCTAGTCAGGGAGGGAACCAGGCACACACCTGGTGTATCACATATATACAAGCAGGCACTCACACATACACATAGAATCAAAACAAACGAAGCTTCAAAGCCAATGACTGTCTTGTCTGTCTGGTCTACCTTTTGTGTGAGGTGCCCTGGTAAAATTAAAGGACTGTAACATCTTGAAACCAGGTGTTTAGCCAGAACTGTTCTCCTTATTAAGCCACTGTACAAATCAGGCAAGGCCTGTTAAATCCAGTGGACCTACCAGGAAACAAAAGTATGTTTTAAGCCATTAGCCCAGGTCACAAAGAACTGCCATTGTTAAATAGCATGAGTTTGATGCCATTAAAATTTTATACCATTTGACTATAAATTTTGCCACATCACGTTATCACTATAATCACAGTTTCCAGCAATAATATATAAAAATGTCTAAAAGTCAAGGCAAGACTATGATTAATGAGCACACACTTGAACTCTGACCATTGTATGGTAAGGTGCTGCAGTTCATTTCCCTGGATCCCGAAACACCTGGTTCAAATTTGTTCATTTCTGGCAGAGTAGCTTAAGAAATAGCCATGGTTCTTTGTTTGTTTCCACTTTGTGAAGTGGAGATAATGTGTCTGTGTTGTAAGTTGTTAATGAGAAACTGAGAAAACGATTGAAAAGTTTTGAAGAATTTATTTTTAAGTGTGTGTGTGTGTGTGTGTTATGTGTGTGTGTGTGATGTGAGTACTTTCCAAGCAGTTGTGAGCCACCCATTGTGCCTTCTGCAAACCAAACTCTGGTCCTCTGCAAGAGCGGCAAGCATGCTTTATCACGGAACCGTCTCTCCAGGCCTTCCTGCTGAGTCCTGGAACATTGTAGGCACTCAGTCATCTTCCTTACACCATCATCCCTCATCGCGTACTCGGAACACTGACATCCCACGGTTGTTCAAAGCACAGAACTCAAGGACCACAATGCCAGGAATGACAGACTGAAGCCCCGTTTGGGAAGACCTTCATTTCTAAGCCAAATCATTTGAATTTTTGTTTTTAAGCAAGAGTTATTTGTCATCCAGTAGAGAAGATATTGGATGATGGAGTAGTGGCAGAAGAAACCCCGAGCCCGTGTTTTTGACTACAGCACATATTGGGACTGTGTCTTTTACACTATTTTAGGATTTATTTTTAACCTCCCAGTTTAAGAATGGTGCTATATACACCTTACCCTTTGCACAGTCTCCAGCATTAAGATCTCAGTGAATGAACTGAGACACATATCAGCTTTGATTATATCTTCCTGAGAAAATCCTAACATCATAAAATAGCTTTTTTCTCTTTGTTCATTTCTCTTGGTGCTGCCCACCTCTGCATCTCTGTGCCTTTTCCTAAGCTGTTATCTTTCAGATTTCCGTGGGGCATCCTCTGGTACATGGAGCGTGAGTGAAGCAAAAGGGACTTCACTTGCAGGCTTTGTGCAAAGGATGTTTCCATTCCATGAAATGGGTTCTGTGTATCAAACGCTGCCTTTTCATTTACAAGGTCGACGGGGGCAAATTCTGTACTATCTTGTGTCACCCAGTCCCATTATCTGTGTATCATTCACACAGTGAGCCACAGCATGCATATCTGATACCCACATCTCAGGACTGGGCCGTAGCATTTGCTGTGGTGCCCAGGCTACAACTAGAGACATAAGCCTTTGCTTGGCTCCCTCCCTTCATAACTCAGGGTCAGCCATGAATCAAATACTACTCAGAGGTCATCATCTCCTAAGAGCCCATCAGAATAAACAGCAAATCACTTTTGCCTGACCCCACCATGCCTCCAAGACCCACCCATGTCTCCAACAACATACCACCACCCTGAACTCCCTCCTGCCTCTGAACCTTGGCAGTTTTGTCCCTTGAGGTCCCCTGATACTCAGACCTCAGAATCGATGCCACATTCTCAGGGAGAAGCTCCTGTTACCATCACATCATCACTTTGCTTTATTCTGTTTTAATTTGCTCCCCATGTTTATTACTCTTAGGGTAGCTTTCTCATCTACGTGGCTGCCTGTTCGTTGTCTTCTCCCTGCTCCAGAAGGTGAGACCCTTGAGAACTGAAGGCTTATACACAATGAACCGTTCCCAGGTTTCTCCTCTCCACACCTCTTATACTGGCCAGCTCCCATGTGCCCATCACATGCAGCAAGTTATTCACACCTGGCTTCCAGCAGCCACAGTAATTTTGAGCATCACTCCTCTGGCTGAGTCCCTTCACTGCTTCCCCACAGCTCTGCCAGCAAGCCCAGATTCTTGATTAGGCTTACAATATCCTTCTCCCCAGACCTGTTTCTCAGCTGACATTGATTTGTGATGCTTTTCACTTGCTCCACTGGGTCTGGCCCGTGATTAGCACATCAGGCAACAGCTAAGCTGAAACAAAAGGCTGGAATTTAGTGACTAACCAGAGACGACACGATAGAGCCCAGATGGCCATGAAGAGGATAGTCTGAACACTGAGCAAGTGGTCCCTGAGCCTGCGTGGATGTGAGGGACAATAAGACCTGTGCCCTAAACTATCAGGAGATAGAGGTTGGTCCTCTCTTCTGCTTGATTTCATTATGAAAGTAGGTTGAGCTCTTGCTTTTAGTTGTCTTAGGAAGTGACACTGTGGGAGAAAGAAGAATTACCCTGAGCCTTAATTGGCATATCAGTAGGTGAGTAAGCAGAAAGTGCTCTGCTTTCCCTAGATTAAGTAGCAAGAAGCCACTGTGAGGTTAACTAGAAGGACAGGCAGTGGCAGAAGCCACGGGTTTTACAGAAAGCTGGGATCTGCAGGAAAAGAACAGGATCAAGCAAGCACTGATTTCAGTGGCAGAGGTGGGATTCAAACCCTGCCTTCTCTGCCTCCCCAGCCTAGCTCTTATCATTTGGTAAGACACAGCTGCTGGTAAGACAGTTGATACCCATGTTCTTTTCTTGGGTTTGAAGTGGGGGCTAGGACAGCACTCAGACAGACTATCTGAGGGCTCCTTAGTGCTGGGAACTCAGCTTCTGACATGTCGCCCTCACTACCAGCTCTGGCAAACAAATGCCAACATTATCATCACTTGAAAAGGTCTGTGCTTTCAACAGATAACTCTATGATGAGGTTTATCTATTACTTGTGGCATCACAAGGCTGTGACCCAAATCCAGTGTGTCCTACCAACTCCTGGGCTCAGCCTATCACAGTGTCCTGACCTGGAATCTCCAGACACTGTGAGTTGAGACTGAGTCTCATAGTCTGTGTTCCTACTGTCTTGATCATTTGATATCTAATAATTGTCCAAAGCAATCCCAAACAATGTTCTCCTAAACCTGAACATAACTGAAGAAAACAACAGTTTATGCAGACAAAATCAAATAAACTCATTTTTCAAGTAAAATAAAAGCAAACTCAAGTCTTTCCAACACATTCGATAAAATGCTTTTCTCATTGACCTCTCTAATCATTCAGAAATTGATAATTTCTTCCCCAGACCGATTCACTCATCAGCTGATAACGCAAAGCTTCCGTGTTTCCATTCCTTCTGTCAGCCAGTCTGTCCAAACCTCATCTACCTTCTGCCTACCTATTACTAGTTGCAAACACTAATCTCAGGTCTGAAGATATAAGGTCTAACAGAGCAGGACTCTGTCCATGAAGAAATTTACAGTCTAGTAGGGAATACAGAGAGGAAATCAGCAAGTTGATTGTTATGGCAAGATGTCATGAGTGTAGTAAAGGATAGAGAAGGGGTAATGAGGAAGGCAGGAGAGGGAAAAGCAGGATAAGATTGGATATGGCAGAGCAGAATACATCAGAGTGGAGACTGAAAAAATTGAAAAGGTGAAAACCAAAAGATGAGATGTGATAGGTATTCTCCACCAACAAAATAAACCAATTCAAGCCAAATTAAAGTATAAAGGCAGGTTTATTATGGAAAGCTCTTGGGCAATTTCAATGCACACAGAGGGAGAAAGGAAAGAGAGAGAGAGCCAAAATGTCTGGATCCCATAGTGAAGAGCCTCTGGGGGAGAGGAAACCCACCCCCTGGCCTGGAAAGTTCAAATAGGGACCAAAGGACTCTGGGAGAACCAAGGAGCCAGGTCCATTTTGATATGTTAAATGGGCACCTCAGCCACTTGTCCCAGGTGTGAATCTCTATAAGATGCAGAAGTGGTCTAAATAGAATTTTGATACCAGGAATTTTTTACAAAAGATGTTTTAATCTGAGTAGTTTTGAGTGAGCAGAATTATTTGGATACAAAAATACATATTATTTGGTTATATATATATTATTTATTTATTTTTAAAGATGGCTAGTGCTTTGGTCAGGCAATCCTACATCCAAGTCCCCTCTCTATCCTCTGTTCCCACTGTGTTAAAAAGGGTCTTTGCCTACCTTAGACCCGTTACTTCCCAAGATTTCCTGGCCAGTATCTGCTCAGTTACTGGTCTCTGGGACTCCCTTCCAGTCCTTCAACCCATGCTTCAGAGTTCTATTTTACCTAAAGAAAATAACTTGAAGTCATTGCGGTGGTTTGAATGAAAACTGTCCCCACTGACTCACAGGAACTGGCATTACTGAAGGTGTGACCTTGTTGGAATAGGTGTGGCCTTGCTAGAGAAAGTGTGTCACAGGAGGTGGGCTTTGAGGTCTCAGAAGGTCAAGCCAGGCCAAGTGGCTCATCCTTTCTTCCTGTTGGTTGGGTTTCAGAATTAGAACAAGAGGCTGAGGTGCTTATTTGCCCATATCGGAGCAGACCTGACCTCCAGGTTCTCCCAGCATCCTCAGTTACAACTGTTACAAGGTGAGGCTAACATACCTCGCCCTCTGCCCTGGACTTTCCAGCTCAGGGGTTGGACTTTTCCTCCCCCAGAAGCTCTTCCCTGTATAATCCTGACATTTTGGTCTCTCTCTCTCTCCACATTTCTCTCTCTCTGCGTGTACTTGCTCTTTCTCCCCCACACACCTTCTTTGTCTCTTGGTCTGCATGGTGACTTCCCTGACCCCATTCCTTCGAATCAGTGAACCCGCCTAAGAGCTACCCCCAATAAACCTGTCTTTGCAGTTAATTTATTAAGTGGTTTATGATTTATTACAATATTCACTTTGTATCCAGACTGTAACCCCCTCCCTCATCTTCTCCCAATCCCACCTTCCCTCTCTTTTCTCTCCCTATGCCCCTCCCCTGGCCCACTGATAGGGGAGGCCCTTCTCCCCTACTATCTGACCCTAGCCCATCAGATCTCATCAGGACTGGCTGCATCCTCTTTCTCTGTGGCCTGGCAAGGCTGCTCCCCACCCCACTCAAGGGGGAGGCAATCAAAGAGCCAGCCTGAGTCCATGTCAGAGACAGTCCATGCTCCCCTTACTAGGAAGCCTATATGAAGTCTGAGCTGACTTTATACTTTAATTTAGCTTGAGTTGGCTATTTTTGTCAGCAGAGAATACCTATCACTGTTTTTTTGTAGAACTCTAAGCTCCTCTCCAGCACCATGTCTACCTGCATGCTGCCACATTTCCTGCCATGATGATAATGGATTAAACCTCTGAGGCTATAAGCAAAGCCCAATTAAAGACTTTCCTTTATAGGAGTTGCTGTGGTCATGGGGTTTCCTCGCAGCAATATAAAATCCTAACTAGATAGAAGTTGGTGCCAGGGACTGGGGTATTGCTGTGATAGTCCTGACCGTGCTTTTGTTTGGAGGAACGTGGATTTGGGACTTTAAATTAGAAAAGCTATTGAACACTTTAAGTGGGGCCTTAGTGGGCTATACTAGCAGAAGCATGGAAGACAGTGGTGTTCTGGGTGATTTGAACCGTGGGGCCCCAGATCAATAGGTTTCAGAGGAGAATTTTATTTTGTGGCCTAGAGACTGTTCTTGTGATATTTTGGTGAAGAACCTGACTGCTTTCTGCCTTATCCAAAAGATGTTCCCGAGGTTAAATTGAAGAATTTTGGATTAACACCTTTAGCAGAGGATTATTTCATAACAACTTAGAATCAAATGTATTATGAGGCTGTTGGTGGTCAGCCTTATGCAGATCTATAATGACAAGAAGGAAGCTGAGCAAGAAAAAATACAAAATGTACAGTTGAAGGAGAAAAGGAGCAGCAAGAAGTGTAAACAAATTAAAGCCATATGCTAAGAAAGACTCCAACTTAAGAAAAGGAATTTTTAAAAAGCATAGGCCCAGTTATTTTCACACACATTTTTAATCCTGGTCCTCAGAAGGTAGAGGCTGGCAGATTTTAGAGTTCAAGGCCATCTTGGTCTACAGTTGAGTTCCAGGACACCAAGTTTATTCAGTGAAAGAAACCATCAAAATTAGAAAGCCAGAGAAAATATATTTGAACAAGGTATTCATGTCCCAGCCTCAGCAAACAGCAAAACTGGGCAGCTTTGACAACATGGCTCTGGCTTTAGCATCAAGCACACAAGAACAGGCTTGTGGAATCTCCCTCTGAGACTCCAAGGAAAGTTCTTGGTTCTGTTTAAGTATATACTACAGCTTGGGCTAAACTGGTAAAATGGCGATTGGGTCCTTTCCTACCTCCAGTTTTCATCAACCTATTCTGCCTTTCCTTCTGCCAATCCTTATCTGTCATTGACCTTGAGTAATACCAGACGTCATGAGAGATTTGGCTGTTTAAGATCTTTCCTCATCCTTGACTCTGTCCTTGGTATGAGCTTGACCTAGAACACCTTTGACAAGGTATTTATATGGAAACACCTCAAAAGTTTTGTTGCCATTTTTATTCTCATCACCCACCATCCCACCTTCCAAGACACAAACCACCATGCAAATGTTCTTTCCAATCTGTTATCCACCTCTCTCCACCTACCCCCAGGAGAGGACAGACATGCTGATGTGCTCATGAGACTTATGTTATTCCCAGGTTCAAAGTTTTCTGACAACACAACTTGGATGGTGCAACCATGAATTTATTTCTTGACAAAGTGTCCTCTCCTGAAGGGTATTTTACAAAGTAAATTTATATAATCACAGCAATAATAGAGTTTTGATTTTTTTTTATTGAGCTTTAATTTAATTGACCTTGTTCAATAGCAACATGAATCTGTGTTAGCTGGTCTTGAACATGCCCAAGTTTATAAATATCCACAAAGATGGTGAGGATTGATCCTTTATACTATGAGCTCAGCTTGAGTTAATTTTCTCCGTCAATTACGGTCCTTCATCTAGGATCCTGATCTTTTTTTTTTTCTTTTTCTGATATTATTTTAAGTCACTTTGGTTGTGTCCTTCGTATCAAGCTTGGTGCCAGGAATTTTCTAGAAGGGATATCTAGCCTAAGTTTTAGTGGTCAGCTGTCTGAGTAGACCAGTGCACAGGAGGATCAGGTTTTGGGTCAAACTTCCCTAAATCTAAATCTCTCAGCCTTCCTCTGCCCCCATTGTCTTGTTTTTAGAATTGATCTAACTCATACCTTAAGCTAGCTGTTTCATGAGCTTCCCTGGCCACTGAGGCTTCAACAGCTTGGTTTCAGATTATATGTATGCCCAATATTTTAGATGCCCAATGCTGTTCTGAGTGAAATTTGTCTAATTTCTGTTATCGATTTCAAATATAAAAAAATAGTTTTACATTTTTGTTCGTTGTACACTTATCTTCTGAATTCTCATTGCTTAGAGAAATTTTGAAATAGCTTTTAATGCTACAATTACATTCAGCCTGTTCTTTTTCTCCAATGTTCTTCATGAATGTTACAATTTTTTTTTCTTTTTCATTAGCTACTGCTCCAAAGATCATAAAAGGACAATGACAGGATCTGATCACAGGTTTTAATAGGAAACAGCTTTAATGTTTTACCCTTTAAAATATCATCTGCCGGTTTTGAAACTAGCATTTGCTATTTATTTCTCAGTAGTCTCCTCCTTCTTATTTTTCTCCCTTGCTGTTATTCACAATAGCTTTGCAGTTTTTTGAATAGTTTTTTTTGGCTGTGATTGATATGCCTCGGATTGTTGATATAATAAAATATGTTGATAAAGTCCCGGATTCTAAAGTCCTTGTGTTGCTGTAATGCATTTCATTTGCCATATCATATAATTTTAAAAAATGGATATCTGGACCAGACATCTAATAGTTTATTTTTGAAATACTTCCTTTTACATCTGTAATTGGAGTCCATCTAATTTTCTCTCGTGTGCTATCTTCATGATACTTTAGGCAGTGAATTAAGGACATATTATATGTTCCTGTGGACTGGAATTATTTAAATAACATAAGATTTACATGATGTTTGAATTTAGATTAAAAGCAGCAGTAAAACCATGCAAACCTGCTACCCTATTTGGATATGGTTATCAGACTATTTAGAATTTTCTTTTATTTTGGGCCAAATGGAGAATTTTATGTTTCGATAACAAACTAAGCATTTCTCAAAGACTTTGGACATATATTATTCTTGGTTTGTGTGAGATGCCTTAAATATAAATCGTTAAGCTTTTCCCTATTTGAAGATCATAATTTATTACCAGCATCTAAATGCCTTCTTTCTTTCTCTCTTTCTCTCTCTCTCTGTTTGTTCCTCCCTCTGTCCCTCTGTCATTCAGTTTTACTAGTTATTGTTCATTTCAAAGATGATGCTATTTCATGTCATGAACAAAATTTTTATTTACATCATATTACATGGACTATAAAATATATTACAACAAAATGAATGAAGTGGCTGTGTCTTAGAGAATTTTTATCTCATGTAAGAGATCTCCCAAAATGTGACATCCCACTGGCACGCTCAGCAGCCACAGACTCGGTCTTCACACCTTGCTCCCGAATGCTGCCTTCCATCCTTGTGGTCCAGGTAATTCAAGTGACTGTTGAAGTTCGGCTCATACTCAACAGAAAGTAGAAGAATGGAGAGCTGGAAGGATCCCATCACCAATCATTCTACTCCCTTTGTTTTGCTTCCCAGAACTTGAAAGCACACTTGCATCTTATAACAGCTTGACATTGAGATTGAAGCTGGAGAGATGGCTCTGTGACTAAAATCACCTACTATTCTGCAGAGAACCCAGATTTGGTCTCCAGCACACACAGGGAAGCTCTCACCTCTACATCACTCCAATTTTGGGGAATCTATCGCCCCCCCTCTTCTGGGCCCATTGGGCACTGTAGACATGTGATGCGCAGAGACAGGAGAAGACGTATGTTCATCCACATCAAACAAAAATAAACCCTTTTTACAACAAAAGATATTTAGAAATAGACTTATGTGACTTTCCATGCAGGGGGACTTTGTTTCTGGGAGTGGTGGGATGTGCCTTTTATCCCTGTACTAGAAAGACTGAGAAGAAAGATCCAGGCCATCCGAGTTCTGGGCTAATAGAAAGAACCTGTCTTTAAAGAGCAAGAATAAAACAGAGAATCAGAATTTTCTGCGACCAATTTGTACATTCTATCAGATTTTTTTTTTGTGTGTGTGTGTGTGTGTATGTGTGCACTTCAAACTTTCATAGCTTTGCCTTTCATCTGAATAACTTGTTCTTTGTAACTTCTGTTGGCTTCTCCATTTTCCTTTCAAAGCAAGCTTTATGATGAATGTCCAGCTGGGGCCTCTCATGCACTAAAAACAAGCTCTACCACTGAGGTACCTGGGTTACTTTAATCATTGTTTTTCAAGTTCTTGAAGTCAAATAATTAGTATATTTTTGTCCTTAGAAAACTACAAGAGGGCTGGGGATGTGGCTCAGTAGATGGAACACTTGCTACATAAGTATGAATACTGGAGTTCAGGTCTCCTGAAACCCTGTAAACCCCAAACATGGCAGATGAGTGCCTGTAAGCCCACTACCTGGGAGGCAGAGACAGGGCAGTCTGGCTGGCCAGCTAGGTTAGCAAGAATTGCTGAGCTCTGCGTTCATCTGCAAACCCTACCCCAACAAACAAAGTGGAGAGTGGTCGAGAAAGCTATTTAATGTCAGCCTCAGACCTACCTGTGTGTGCATGGGCACACATACACCACACACATACATACATGCATCCACACACATGCAAAGTCATATAAAACATACATACAAACCATATATACAGTCATACATGCACAAAGAAGTGAAAACTACAATTAAACTTTTAAGAATCTAAATTTGAAATCTTGTGCTTTACGGGCTCATTTGTTAGACACCAGCCCTCTGCGTGTGGGACGAGTATTTATAGGGTTGCTTGCAGGGGGTTGAAACTAAGAGCATTGGATTTTAGGGTTTATGATCTTTGAACATATATTCCCTGAGCATGGGAGTCATTTGACATATTAAATACCTCTTCTCAAGAGCACAGCCCTTCTCTATCATAATTCATTTAACCAATTGCCTTTTTGCCAGACATTTAGTGGTCTCCAATTCCTCAAGATTGTAAGTAATGCTGTTTCTGCCTTCCTTACGATATATCTTTGTCCATCTGTGTAATTATTTCGGTAGGATCAGTTTCTGGAAGTAGAATTGCTATGTCAAAGGGCACGCACACAGAAAATCCAATGCCTTTCTAAACTTACTAGTTTGCTCTTTTTCTGTTTTCTAGGAAATATATGTCTATCTCTCTTGTATTTTAGATGATTAGGTCGCTGCTTTGACATGAACGGACTTGAAATCATAGAGGCTGGACCTCTTCTTCACAGCAAACATGGTGCAAAGCCAAGACCTGAAACACCAGGACATTGACTGTTACCAAGTCCTAGCCTACCACCCTGGGTCTCTACCAAAACAAACCAGGGGGTAAGACATTAGAGGAGAACATGGTTTGACTCAAGTCAGAATTCAGGAGAATGAGGTGAAGCTCCCTATTTCAAAAAGTAAAATAAAATAAAAAAATCCTCCTTTTTCCAAAAGAGAATTGTCTCAGGGGCTTATCCCTTGAGGGATAAGGGTGGGAGAAAGCTGAGCCTGGCAGAGATTCTCTCCCCCCGCCCAACATAGTCTTAGATCAGAAATCCCTCAGGCAGAGGCACACTCTATCTTTTTTTTCAAAAATCAATTCTGGCCTTACCTCCTGTGTCACTGTTAATACACTAATTTTGCAAGTGAAGACCTATACAAAGGATAAAGAAAGGGGCTGTCACAGTGCCCCTTCTTAATATTTAAGACACTGCGTAAAAGAACAGCTACAGGTGAGACAAAAAGGAGAAAGACAGGAGAGCCGAACACTGCTGGGATGCCTCAGGGGGTGGCCAGTTCCTCCTGGTACACACGGCTTTTTTTATAAATTCACACTTTAGGGGAGAACAGGAGTGCAGTCCCCCTCCCACTCCCACAAATGATGCAGTTGAGTTTTCCACATCTGGGGACATCACAAAGGGCCAGCATATCTGGAATGCAATGAATAAGCTTTTCTCCTGGAAACAACCACCACTTTCATGATCATATCTCCCCCTGGCCAGGTAAGAATTATAAATTCATTTTTATTCTCTTTTTCTTAAGTTCTTTTTAATCTGTTCTCTTACATGATCACTGCCCAAAAGAATGATATCTAAGTCGCGTCTCTGGGCCTGGATAGAGAAATGACATTCTGAACTGACAGAAGGTCCTAAGATTACCATCTAGGCCAGGCTTTCAGGTAAGGAACAAAGACATACTATTGTCCTCTCCGTTAGGAGTTAATCTAAATGGATCTGTCAATCACCTGGACAAGAAAACACCTCTCAGGAAATCTGTCTGTTTGGTGACTTTAGAAATAGTATAAAGCCTACCAAAACACATAGGCTAGCACACTGGTCTTTCTGGCCATTGTCCATTCTCACCCCTTGAGAGCTTGCCTCTCAGTAATAGTCCCTTTGGTCATGGTCCACTGTCATAGTTTCCACTTGATAGTATCATAAGCCCTGCCTGTCTTCGATTACATACTATACTCTGTACAGTCACCTCTGACTTCTTTTTTTAGAGACCACAGGACCAGGGACCTGAGGAGAGCAAGAACACAACCCCAGCAATGGTAGCAGTATACTGTCAAGGGTGATATAGGCAGAATAGGTGGCACCAGTCAAAACCCAAACAGGCAGAGTCCCAACTCAGAGTCCTCTTCTTAGCCTCTATATCACTGGATCAGTCCCATCCACACAAAAATATGCACCCTCTGTATTCTTTCTCCCACATGTACACAAATGTGCACTGTATGTGCAGACTTGAAAATATAACATAAAGATATTAAAATTAATCAGGGAAAAATCCCCTTGAAGACACAAACTATAGTAGACTTCCATCTGGTAAGAGGAAAATGCACTGACATTAAGAAATATTTGCCTTTCTGAATGAAGATTGAGCATCTTACCCAGGGTCTTCCTTCTTGAATAGTTTCCTTAGGTGTACAGATTTTAGTATGATTATCCTATATCATATGTCTAATATCCACTTATAAGTGAGTATATACCATGTGTGTCTTTCTGCTTCTGAGATACCTCACTCAGGATGATCTTTTCTAGATCCCACCATTTGCTTGCAAATTTCATGATTTCCTTGTTTTTAATTGCTGAGTAGTATTCCATTGTGTAAATGTACCACAGTTTCAGTATCCATTCCTCAACTGAAGCCTATCTGGGTTGTTTCCAGCTTCTGCCTATTGCAAATAAAGGTGCTACAAACATGGCTGAGCAAATGTCCTTGTTGTATACTTGAGCGCCTTTTGGATATATGCCTAGGAGTGGTATAGATGCTCAATTTTTATTCTGAAAAGCAAACGAGACAGACATCGGAAGAGGGAGAAACCAGGGATCAGAACAAGAACCTATCACAGAGGGCCTCTGACTACCCAGCAGGGTATCAAAATATGTGCTGAGATTCATAGCCAAACTTTGGGCAGAGTGCAGGGAACCTTATGAAAGAAGGGGGAAATAGAAAGACCTGGGGGGAACAGGAGCTCCACAAGGAGAGTAACAGAACCAAAAAATCTGGGCACAGGAGTCTTTTGTGAGACTGATACTCCAACCAAGGGCCGTACAAGGCGGTAACTTAGAACCCCTGCACAGAAGTAACCCATGGCAGCTCAGTCTCCAAGTGGGTTCCCTAGTAATGGGAACAGGGGCTGTTCTCTGACATGAACTGATTGGCCTGTTTTTTGATCACCTCCCCCTGATGGGGGAGGAGCCTTACTAGGCCACAAAGGAAGATAAAGCAGCCAGTCCTGATAGACTAGTGTCAGATGGAAGGAGAGAAGGACCTCCCCTATCATTGGACTAGGGAAGGGGCATGAGAGGAGATGAGGGAGGAAGGGTTGGATTGGGAGGGGTTGGGGGAGGGGCTACAGCTAGGATACAAAGTGAATAAACTGTAATTAATAAAAATAAAATTAAAATAAAAAAAATAAATATTTGCACTTAAGTGCAAATTAGAGATGGCCCCTTGTAAGAGAATGAACAGCTCATACACAATCAGCTTTGAATCCCAACTCTTGTGTCTCTGGTCACCCACCATTTTGTAAGTGAAAATTTGTGCCAGGGAAAGGGCACAATTATTACAGCTGCCTCTCCTTAGGATTTGAAATACCTTTCACACAGGGCTTGGTCAGTGTTTGATGATACTCTTTGATGAAGCTCTTGCCCAGGCAAGGTCAAACCCCTTTTTGATAAGGAGAACAGCCTGACACAAGAAGGTAGAAAGAAATATGACACACCGAAAGAAAGCTAGGCTGAGAAGCAGCAGGGATGGGAGCACTGCTTCCTCCTCCCTGAGGCACCTACCCATCCCGGGAGCTCCTCTCTCAGTGCAGTTACTTATAGATGCTCCCTGCTGAGCCTCTTCATCTCTCCTTTTTGGCTAGTAGCCAGCATCCTAAGGCTGCTTGCTTTGATACTCCAGGCAGTCCGTCCTGCCACCCTGCTCCCCACACTCTGCACAGCAGCTGACAGACTGCCATTGCTCATCCTATTTTGCTTGCTTGAGCCCTGCTCCATAAAGCATCAGTTTTTTTTCCCCTTTCTTTTTCTGATCCAGTCCCTTTTGCTGGCATCTGCCAAGCAGCTCCAGCTTCCTGCACTTTTCCCCCCTCTCAAACTCCAGTCAGCTTTAAACTCCAGGCTGTTTTAAATTCCTTGATATGTAAGACAAAGAAGCTGGAAGACGGACAGTGTGTTCCAAGTGACAGGCACTTATAAGAAGAGGGAGACAGGACCCCGTTAGAGCCTGAGGTGAAAAAATAAGTCAAGCTAGGGTTTAAAAAGAATATTTTTTTATTCTGTGTACATTTCCTACTAAAATTATGTTCATATTTTTGGAAACAAAAGCAATAATCAATTAAAATTAAATAGGATTCTGATACATTTTTAAAGTTATCTTTAAAATTCCATTATCACACATCCTAGTTGTTCTTCAGTGTCTTTACAGCATCACAAAGAAGCTGGCTGCTTTCTCTCTCACTGTTCTGCTAGGAGACACACTGCTTGATTCAGTCTCTGTTGTTATAAAGGCCCAACAACCATGTATGTGGGGTGAGTGTTTGTGATTATAGAACTGAAGGCTGTGGCAAGAAGAAGGCAAGCCTGGGCTACATAGACCTTGTCAAAGATTAAGAAAAAAGAAAGAGCAAGAAAAAAAAAAAAAGCAAAAGTAAAAGGACTACTGTTACAACGTTTTCACCAAAGAATAAAGAAATACAACCCCTCTCACAATCCACATTCTCTCTCTGCCCCCCTTCTCTCAGCTAACACATACCCTTCCACAGTAGTGAATTTTTTCCATACTTATTTCTGTACCTAAGTGTCATCTGTCTTTTTCTTTTAGGCATACGTAACATGATCGTCTCATGGCCGTTTTGGAATAGCCATAACCTTGGTAGAGTAACCATGGCAATAAAATAAGTAAAATAATGCAATGAGTGGTACATAGATGACAATGGGAATCGAGTTACTGACACTTTATCACAGGAGACGAGAAGATGAGATGGTTACTGGATTCTCACCTGAGATTCTACCAGTTTCTCCCTTTTGCCAGCCAGATCTCTTTTATGTTTTGGTATGAGTAGATGGTGGTTCATGAAGATGCTGAGATATGTTCCTGGGGACTAGAGGGTTTATTATAACAGCTATAAAGGCCACCAACAGACAGAAAGATGGAGGGCGAAAGCATGGCAGAGGTTCTGAGGGAATAATCAGACAGCATGGTGGGGTCTGTGAAGAGAAGCAAAGCCCATGTGGTGGAGTTGGGAGCCTCTTCTACACAGCAAGAAGCTGCAGCTAGGCTCACTGACTCCCAGCAGGAGGCAGGGAAGGGGTGGAGAGTGGGAGGCGTGGGTGTCAATAGCACCAGTGCCCCTTTGATGTTAACTGACTTGCCAGGTGGGTGTGGCATCACCAGCTGTCTAGCTCAGAATCCTTAGACAATGTCTCCGTGGGGTTCCTGTCAAAGTCTGTGAGAGGGGCAGGACTACTGCAAATCAGCAGCCAGATTCCAAAGTCGCGCATTTGCAAGCTAGCACCAGAGATGCTACAGCCAACAGGAAAGGGAAGCTAACTGAATGAAGAACTCCATTACATAAGTTCCCTGCACTCACCATATATAACAGGGTAGAACTTTGCAGGGATGATGAGCTCTTTCTGTAAGAAACTGTTCATCGT
Source organism: Meriones unguiculatus (assembly GCF_030254825.1). Lineage (NCBI taxonomy): Eukaryota > Metazoa > Chordata > Mammalia > Rodentia > Muridae > Meriones > Meriones unguiculatus. Next base: position 14,517,059 of record NC_083358.1, on the reverse strand, counting down.
CCTATGATTTGCCAGAAAAAAAAAAAAAAACAAAACTCTACTATTATGGGCAAAATTTAAAGCAAGCTTTTATTAAATATGAAAACTGGACCAAGAAATGGACCTCGGTAAGGACTATTCCCCCGAAATTCCCACCTAGAAATGGCCTTGAGCCACACATTGCAGGAGCTTAAAAGGACAAACGTCAGACCACCTTACTTTCCCATGACGCTTTGTTATTTCCCCAAAACTATAATTCCCGCATCCTAGGAAGTTAATGGGCTCCTGGGCAGATGAGGTTTACAGGTTAATTTTGGGCATTATGTAGCCTCTCAATCCTGCTCCTACAAGTAACTCTGGTAAACACATTGCTTCACCAAGTTGAACATGGAATCATTACTTTGGTCTATTGTTGACACCTTATCTGGGGTGACTAGACATTTATTCACATGCAACAGTGAATATGAAGAGTTTGGTGACCGGATACACCTGAATAAAGTCTGGGTTTAAAAACAAATAGAAATAAGCAAAGGAACTTCAGAGTACTGGGTATCACATAAGCAGCCTAGTTTGCCACTGAGACAAAAGGAAGTTTCCATTCCCTGTGGTCTGTATCCTCCCACTTCAGATTTTTTTTTAAGTACTTATTATAAGTTTAGACCTCAAAGTAAATCTTACAAAGAATGACATCCCCAGAAAATCCAGTTATGGTTCAGCCAATGTGGGTCGCGTCTGATTAACTTAATAAGGAATGCGAGCAAATGTGTCTGTCAAGGTTTGGGGAAGATGTTTTTCTCTTCCAAGTGTTTTCATACACCGCCAGGTTCCACAAGGGAACGTATCAGACTCCACTCAGAAAGAGTGTAAAATTTGATAAATCATGAAACAAAATTGTTTTAAGAATTGATCAGCAGCACGGAGCTATGGCCCTTTGTTCCCTCCCCACCCCTGAAGAAGTGATCATTTAAAGTCAGGGTGACCTGGCATTGGGGCTTATCCTAGTTTCATTTCTGTGAAATACCCTGACAATAAGCAGCTCAAGGAAGAAGGGGGTTCATTTGGCTTACCATTTCAAGTCACAGTTTGTCCTTTAGGGGAAGTCAAGACAGAATTTAAGAAGCTAATCATATCACATACACAGTCAAGAGCGGAGAAGAAACACTCCTGCCTGCACCTGCGCCTGCGCCTGCGCCTGCCGGCCTGATGCCTATGCATGGCCAGCTCTCCTCCTTTCACTTTTCTACAGTTCAGGGAGCAGACCATGAAGTGGCGGGTGGGGCTTCCCATATCTATTAGCAATCAAGACAGTCCCCACAGGCCAAGATGATCTAGAGATCTCCTCATTAAGGACTCTTCCCAGGTGACTCTAGGCTGTGGCAAGCTGACAGTTAAAACTCACCTGCTCATTGCACAGAGGGAGTTTGAACCAGAACTGCTAACTCCATAGTAACATTGACCAAGTATCTTTTCCTTCAGACTCTACAAAGAAGAACAGATGCAGACAAGAATTTACATGGAGCAGAGAACTTTTCTCTTCTTCAAGACATGCAATCCACACAAACAAGCAAGTGAAGGTCAAAGTCATGCAGAAAGGCATCCTTGAGGGGTTATGGTCCAGACTCCATTGCTGCTCTGAGCACATTCACCTGTAGCAGTTGTTTCCTTCTTAAAAGAAATGGAAGCTCCCTACGGAGCCTGTCTGTGACTCTCTAACCCTCTAACAGACTCCCCAGGTATCCAGATATAGCATCATGCTCATTTACCCCAGGAAAGTTCAAACATCTCAGGCTGTCTGACTCCCAGGACATTAGAGGAATGCCAGTTCATCACAACTAGAGTGTGATAAAGCGCCGTGGCCAAAGTAACGTGCTGAAGAGTTTATTGGGTTTATGGTTCCAGAGGGTTAGAGACGGTCATGGCACCAGGTACCTGGAGCTGGCAACTGAGAGCTAAAGTCCTGAAATACAAGCATGAAACACAGGAGGGATGAGAGTCCAAACACTTGAAGCTCACCCCGAGTGCCGTAATTCTTTCTCCAAAGCCTCCACAGCTTCCAAATACCCAGCATACAAACATCTGAATCTTACAGAGGCCATTTCCATTCAAACTACTGCACCTCTCCTCTACATTCTTGGAGTTCCATATTCTTTCCCTGTATTCCCTCCCCCTGCTGCCCAGCAATCAAGGACTGCCCCAGCTTCTGCTACAACTGTGTGTCTCTGTCATTGATTCAGGGACTTTAAAACCTGGAACCACACTGTAAATGCCCTCTGAATCCTGATATCAACCCACATCAGCCCAAAATCTCCTCTTCTAGAGAGCAAACTTCTTAAGCACATGGAAAAGGAGCAGCTCAAATTGTTAAGCTCAGAACATAGGCAAAGATCCAGGACACGGAGAAGGACACCAGTGCCTACCCAAAGAAGAGCGGCTTTTTGTTTTTTGTTTTTTCTTATTGTTGCCACATTTACCTGACAAAGGCCCCGTAAGCAAGAGTCACGGTATATGTGTGTGGTCCATCATGGCAGGAGAGGCATGGTTGCAAGAGTATGAGGTGGCTGGGCACAAGCAAAGAGAGATGGATGCTAGCACTCAGCTCAACTTCTTCTTCTTCTTCTTCTTCTTCTTCTTCTTCTTCTTCTTCTTCTTCTTCTTCTTCTTCTTCTTCTTCTCCTTCTTCTTCTGGGACCCCTAGCCCATGGAATGGTGCCACTTACACTCAGGGCAGGGCTTTTTAGCTGCAGTTAAATTGTTATGGAAAACCCTCCTGGGCAGACCCAGAGGTGTGTTTCACGTCGATTCTGACTTGGTCAAGATGACACTGAAGACTACCCACAACAAAGAAGTGTGTCCGTTTCCAGACATATGCTATTTGATTTGGCTTTTGCTGTCTTTAAGATAATGGTTACCTTTGTAGAGAGGGTAAGTTGTCATGCCCCTCCCCACCAAAAATAAAAAAAAGGATAAAAAATAATTCTGTCAGGGAACAAATGAAGCTGAGCTGAGACTACAGATCAGTGGTAGAGTTCCTACCTAACATGGCTGGACTGGGCTGGGGTTGGATCTCACTGGACAAAAGGAAGAGATAGGAAGGAGGGAGAAAAGGAGGAAAGGGAAAAGGAAGAGGGAAACAGTGGGATTTGATATCAGTCATGAGGACACATACTTAAAATTCCAGTCTTAGGAGGCAGGAGAATCACGAGTTCAAGACAGCCTGGGCTACACAGTAATAACACCCTGCCCAACACACATAAACAAACGAAAAAAATTATGTTCAAAGATAACTTAATTGTCCAGATAGCAGATAGAGAATTAAAAGGAGAAAAACAAATGCAGGTACTAATCTATTATACACACGTGCTGACTTGTTACGTGTTATACCGATGAGTTCAAGTCTGTAGTGGAAGGGGCACAAAACCAGCATCAGAGAAAACAGTACGTGTCAGATGCCCATTCTGTGAGGAAAAAGTCATTGATAAAATTCTGATTTGCTCATCAGATGACCCAGCAAGGATATGGTGAAAAGAAGTTACCTGGAATTGAAAAACAAAAGCAAGTTGAAGAAAATAATCAAACAAAAAAGCCTTATAAGAAGCTAAAGCAAACATATGAAGAAAGCCTTACAGATCCCTGGGACATCTCAAGGTGTCTCTCACAGCAGAAAAGACAATGTTTAGTCCTCCCTCCCAGAGGGTTTTGACTTCACTATGTATATATATTTGCACTTATTTTATAACCTTTCTGCTAGATCATAACCCTCTGCCTTTCTTCCTCTTCAGAAAACCTGTAAGAGTCAGAAATCCCTTTGTCTTCAGGATTTGAAGTGAAAGTTCTCTCTTTGCCTTTAGAGATCTCTCATGTTTTGCATGGTGGTTATGTGTCCCAGCAATGTGATACCATTTTGACAAGACAATGTTCCATTGTGACACCATATTGAGATAGCAAAATACACCATAGTAAAATCATTATGCCCCCTCACAGCAAGGTCCCATTGTGATACCAAACTGCCACATTGATGCATCACAATATTCATTATAGTGTTGCAAAGTTTCACAATACCATGACAAAGCCTTTTATATTATCACAGTGCCCAGTTGTGATACCGTAGTGCCTAACTGTGACATCACAATGCCATATCATCAGATTATAATGCTTTCTTGTTACAGCACAATATCCCATTGAGACATCAAAGTGACCCCACTGACAGCACAACATCCATTGTTACATCACAATGCTCTATTGTGACACCACAAGTCACCTATTACATAACTGTCCCACTGGCATGAAAATGCTCTCCTGTGATGTCACTGTGTTGCTGTTCCACTGTGGCTTTATAAAGCTAAATTGTTTACATTATAATGCTCAACTGGGCTATCACGATATCCTATTGTATCACAATGGCCTTGATGACACCACATGTACTCATGGTGACATCACAATACTTTATTGTGACACTGGCAATCATGCATGTGATTTTTAGAGTTTGTCATTGTTACCCCTCAATGCCCCATAGTGACATCACAATGACTCTGCTGGGCCTTACCAGTTCTGAACTGAGACATCACAAAGCACCATACGGACAGAAGTAGGATGCTCACTGTGACATAATAATGTCCTGAATTTAAATGAAGATGCTGCGGCGGGACAGCCAAGTTGTGACGTCACAAGACTAAATGTTATCATGAAGTTACATTGTAGCTGCAGAATGTCATGTGGCCTCATCAAAATTCCCCCACTGTAACATCACAATGACACTTTTTTGAAATCAGAATGCCCCATTGTGGTATCACCACGCTTCATTCTGATATCAAACTAAACAACTCTGTGATCAACCAGGCTCCTTTATTCACAGTACTATACTAACCATCCCAATGCCCCACCAAGGAACATTATGACATCACAATGCCCTGCCTTAATACCACAGAGTAAAATTGTGACATCACAAAGCCCGATATGACATCTCAGTGCTTCATTGGAACGTCACAATGATCTTCCATGCCATCACAACATGGCATTTCAATATCGCATGCATCACTGTGCATGAAACATGGCCTCTAAATGCCCCATTGGCATCATTGGTGCCATGGTGACACCACAAAACAGAGCACTAGTCTGCTGTCACAAAGGCCCATTGCAACATGAGATGTTCCACTGTGACCTCACAATGCTCCATTAGAGCGTCACAGTTCTCTAAGTAATGTCACAAAGGTGAATTTTTAGGATTTAATGCTCCATTTTGCTTTCACAATGCTCCACTGTAGAACAACGGTGCTTCATTGTGAAACCACCACGCATATTTCCCACAACACAACACCCCATTGTGACAACATAATGCTCTGTTGTCACATCGTAATATACCATTGTGGGATCATGATTCCGTGTTTTGACATCATACTCCCCAACTGTGGCACCACAGTGCCCCCTGTGACATAAAATGTGACCTAACATTGTGACATAACAATGCTGAATTATGACATCACAGGCTGAATTGCTATATTAAACGGTCAACTGAGCCATTACAGTGCTCCATTATACAATTGCAGTGCTGAATTGTGACATCATAGTCCTCATGGTGATGTCACCACACCCCATTTTGCCAGGTTGTGTCATCACAATGCCTCAGTGTGACACAAACTGTTTCATTATATAAAGCCTTATTGTGACGCCACCACCCACCACCCCAGCATCACAATACCCACTGACACTACGAATTCCATTGTGATGCAATGCCCTGTTGTGCTGTCACTGTGTTTTACATCACAGTGCTCCATGTTGACTGCACAAGTCCCCCTTGTGACATCAAAATGCACACTGTGCCATAACTGTGAATTGTGGCATCCCAATGCTGGGGACCTGAAGATCTGTACCCTGTCTTCAGCCCCTGTGCCCTGATAGGTCTTCCCCTTCAGGGAAATCTTGTGGCAGCTCCTTTCCACCAGCCTGCTCTTAAGTTATAACACGTCCGGCCTCTTCTTTTGAGAGATGTTATGCTTGCATTCACTGAGGCAAGCCCAAACTTACTCTGTCCTTGAATTTTGCTTGTGGCTTCCAAAAGTGTAAATCCACTTGTCCTAAAGGTTTTAGGCTGTCACTGTTATTTGCTCTATGATGTTAGTTCTCTGGTTGCTAAAAGTCTTTATTTCTTTCCTATCTTCTCGGTCATGGGTTGTTTATTCTTTTTCACACACCCACATTCCCAACCAAAATTATTTCCTTTCAGCGAATAGAACCCCTTTTAAGTATTTCATATGGAGAGGATGAATACATCTGCAGCCTTCTCATTATTTTGTAGTAAGAAATGTTTCTATTTGGTTTTCATTTTTGGACATTGTTTTGTTAAATAACGTTGAAATTTATAGGATATTTTTATTTTTGGTTCTATAAATATTCATTTTCTTGTTTCTATGCTGTTTAGGAAGTTAGTTGTAAGTTTTTTGTTTGTTTGTTTGTTCTCGTGCTCCCTTTAAACTGGCACTTCTGTTTTGTTAGACTTTTGAGATTTTTCTGTCTTTGGAGTTCAGCAGTTAAACAACATACGCCTGGGCATGGTGTTCTTTGTGATTAATTGAGTGAGTGGTCATTGGTTTTGTTTTTATTTATCTCTTTTTATGTATATGGGTATTTTGCCTGCACCACCTGTGTGCCTAATGCCCTCAGAGGCCAGAAGAGGGCATCATATCAGCTGGAACTAGAGTAACAAACAGTTGTGAGCTAGCCTATGGGTGTAGAAACCTAGCCCAGGTCGTTGGCGAGAACAAGCGCTCTAAGCCAATGAGCTGCCTCTCCAGATCTCTTAGCCAATGAGCTGCCTCTCCAGATCTCTTAGCCAATGAGCTGCCTCTCCAGATCTCGTTGGGACACTTAATCAGTAAAGCAACATCTGCCTTCAGGTTTGGAGTCCTGGCTTTTAATCCTTTCAAAAGTGATTTCTGAGTTTTCCCATGCTCTCTGGGTTTTCTGTTATGTGTACTTTCTACAGTTGAAAACTTCCCCCCGCCATTCTTACTATTTACATGGGTGGCTGTATGTCTCTGAGTCCATTATTTACTTTTCACAAACCTTGATATTACCCTCAACTTCTTAGCATTTACTAATCCTTTTTATTGTGCCCATTCTGAAATTGATTCCTTTCTCTGAGTTTCTTATTTCAAATACTGTGTTTTGTTATTCTTAGGGCAGTCCTTTGAGCTTGACCTCATTCATTAAGATGATTTCTCCCTGAAAATTTCTGCTTTACATTTATTTTATGTTTTATTGTCAAAAATTATCCAGCTTTCTAAAGCCCTGTTTGCCAGATATTTGTTTTCATCTGTTCTTGGATATTTTTTCTTGCAATCTTTTCTACTCATAGTAACCTTGTTAACCAACTTGAGATGTTATGAGTGAGACTTCATCTTTGATTTTTTTTTTCTCTGAAAGAATACCGGAAAGTTGGCTCAGAAGGCAAGATCTCAGATAACTCTTACAGAGCCCCGAGTTCAGTTCCCAGTACCCGTAGTGATGGTTTACAACTCTAGCTCCAGGAGACTGGACACTCTCTTCTGGCCTTAGAAAGGACCTGTATTCACATAAACGAACTTCCACAGACACACGCAGGCCCATAATTTAAAAATAATAATAATTCTCTTTTTTTAAGTAGTGACTTTTGCCTGATAACAGTTAAAAATACCAACAGATCTTCTTTTTTTTTTTTTTTTTCAAGTGAAGCCTGGCATTAGGTTATGTTAAGTTGGCTTTGTTTCAATTTTTAGCCAAGTACAAGTTATTACCAATATGGTATTCACTTTGCAGGGTCTCAACTCCATGATCTGGCACTTGATGCATCTCAAAAGTCAGTGATCGTGTTTTAAATCAATAGCCATCTTTCTCCTGGCCTCAGTGAACAAAAGTGCTGTTCTCGAATCCCTGTAAGTCACGTGTGCTTGGCAATTCCAGAGAGCGGCCATTAGTAGGTGTGAAGCAGCTCACCATAGTTCTGTGTACGACTGTTCCTCCTTTCCTCTGGGTATTTGCACTCTTAATTTTTTTTCTAAAGGGGTTAGAGGGGGCTAGATCTTAAAACTGGGGCATCACACACACTAAACCCGTATTCCATCATTGAACTTCTACATTTGCTTTCCTAACTACTTAAAAAAGTAAAGGATACATTGTCAAAAAAACAGAGACAGAACAGATTGAAGAGAACTAAAACTTGTTACAAATAAGAGCGTGCCCTTACCTGTCTTGTTTCTTTCCCATCCCCTACCCTGTCTGCATTCACAATGAGTGCAGCTATGCTGAATCTTACAGAGGATGAATGTCAAATTCTGCAGTAGAATTAAACACAGCAACTTCCCCGGAATAAAGCAAACAATGCTTGACTTAATGAGCAGCTCATGTGAGGATGAAGCCCACGCTGAGTCTTCACATTAAGGTTTTAAATTAAAACTAAACATATACCAGCACATAAGCCAGAAAATATAGGCATCTAAAGATGCCCTAAGGCATCATGAGGAGAATGGACCACTTACTTATCCTACAGGAAAATTTGAGAGTTTCCCCTTGTTCCCTCACTGAATTCTGTGCAAAAGCGTGAGAACCAGAGCCACATTTAGAGGAAGGTGGCTGTATTACTCAGGGTTCTCAAAAGGAATCAAGCCAATAGAAAGAACATATGGGGTTTATTAGATCGGCTTACAAGCTGGGTACTCCAGAAATAGCTGTATCACTAGGGAGAGGTCCAGAATTTTCTAATTGTTCAGTCCATGAGGCTCAAAGTCTGAGCATTTCCAATCGGGCCTTGAAGCCCTGGAGGATTTCTGGAGAGCTTCTGTTCTTCACTCTACTTGGAAATCCCAAAGAGGCTGATTCTAATAATAGTGAAGGAATGCTGCAGCAAGGGGATAGATGGATTGGCTAGTGAGAGTTAAGGCAAGCAGGCAAAAGCAGAGTTTCCCCCTATGTCCTTCTATTAGGCTGCCAGCATAAGATGCTGCCTCCTTTTGGGGTGGGTCTTCCTGCCTCAAAAAATTGATTTAAAAATATCCCTCACAGGAGTGCCTGGCAGCTTGTGCTTTAGTTGATTCCAGATACTCAAGTTGACAACCAAGATTAACCATCAGAGAGGCAGTATATAAATGCAAGAAGCACTTAGCTACTGTCATGGAACCACGAGCAGAGCTAGAGCTTCAGATTTCCCAGAGATACCTTAGGAGACCTGCATACTTTCATACCTCTTTAATTTTTCTTTGTGATGATTTTTCTACAGAGTTTATATCTAAATATCACCAACAATTTGTTTTCCTGAGGAATCAAAGATAGTTAATGTCAATAAGCACAGACCTGCAGAAATACATAAATAATGTTTTCAAAGTGAAGGTCACGCGCTAGGGAGATTACTCATAAGCAAAAACACCTTCTTTTGGCATCTGAAGGTACCCATATAGATGTGTATACACTCATACACCCACATGCATGCACGCACATGTGTGTACACACACTTATGTATGTACACAAGTTTGAAAATAACCATCTTTAAAAGCAAAGAGCAAAACTTTGCACTGGAGTTTTTTCCATGACATGTATGAAGCCCTGAGTTCAATCCCCAAGACTAAGACATAAAAGACTGATTTTAAAATGGTACCTGATATAGATTAAAATCAAAACCCTTTTTAACTGGTAGCCTTATTTGAGTTATCCCTGCTAAACTTCAAATTACCCAGCTGTTGATTTGTGAAATTAGATGAGAGAAAATAATACTGGTTTTTTTTGTTTGTTTGTTTGTTTTGTTTTTGTGTTGTTTTTACTTTATGGCCAACTGTGTGTGCATTTCAGGTGGGTAAGCAAATCCATCTTGAGCATGTTGGAACCATCCCCTGAAGAGGATCGGTGAAGATGGCACTTGCCACATGCCAAAAGACATAAAGATAAAAATCTATCCGCAGCCTTCCCTAAGCACTTCTTTGTGTGAAGCAAGAGTCTGATTTAGCTCTTGTCATTCAAAAGTTCCAAATCTTGGCACATCATCCACTTAGAAATGTAAATAAATGTTGATCGTATGCACAGCTGAATACTGGAGAAGCAAACATTCCATTAAATGCATTGAATGAAGGAAACATTGAAGGGTTTGATGGTGTCACTCTTGTTATTGACTGCTAACCTCATTCTACCTGCAGCTTTGGAACATAAAAAGAACAAGGACCAGGATGTACCACGGTCTGGAGCGCACACGACCTGAAGAATCCATATTTGTCAAATCAATAGAAACATGTTTTGCTGTCTATTCATTTTCTCATTTAAAAATATATTTGTTTATTTTGTGAATGACTGTTTTGTCTACATGTTTGCATGTAATACTATGTGTACTTCTGTGCCCTTAGGGGTTCAATTAGGATGTCTGATTCCCTGGAACTGTAGTTACAGACTTTTGTAGACCACCATGTGGTTGCTCAGAACCAACCCCAGGTCCTTTGCATAAGTAATATGTGCTCTTAATCACTGAGCCATCTCACCAGCCACTCATCATCCCATTTCAACTTTAACACTTCCCTGTAAGGTCATCTTCATGCCTTCCTTTTCAGGAATGATATTGGGACTCAAGGCATTAATAGCCTCCTTTGACCAGTGTGTGCCTATGAATCAGTCCACAGCGTTCCCTCCACCTGGGCTGCATTAATGTCTAGGCAAGCTCAGGAGAAAACAAATGCAAAGGCTGGGAGTAAGAAAGCATCTAGACTTGCTGTTGAGAATCAAGGTAGAAACAGGCAGCCACCCGGATCCCAGGAGGTGAAATGAGTAAAGAGACACGAAATGTGTTAGATTTCTGAAGGATTGTGGGAGAGCAAGTAAATCAGAGGAGTATAACCATCAAGCTGCATGGAGAACACACATTTGGGGAAGGTGAAGAAACCAACAGACTCTCTTTTCACCGAGACTTGGAGAGAGGATGGAGACAAAGAAAAGACAGTCAGGGTTCCTGGGAAAAGAACTTTGAGATACAAAATGAGCATTGTCAGAACCTGCTGTGTGAAACGGTTTGCAAGTGAAAAATGTGACCCCTCAGAGCAATGCGCAGGTACCAACGCTGCATAGTTGCACACTTGTGGCCAAATCATCCTTCTGTTGCATTAAGCAGGATGGGACGTGGAACCTTGAGGCAGAGCTTGTATCCTTCGGGTTATCAGTCACCCCGTATTTAACCATCGCCACCTCAGCCACCAACAGGTTCGTCACAATACACTCAGACCTGCTGCACAGTATGGAGCTCCAAACAACAGCTGAAAAAGAAAAAAAAAAAAATCAGAGCAGCATGGGATAATTTTCTAGTCTGGCTGGTGGATGGTTTTGGGCTCATCCTTGTTGTTAACAATTTCTCTCAACCTGGCTTATAATTATGCAACTACGGTACCCACTAGAATCAATTGGTCTTCGAAACCCAAACACGTTTATCTTTATCTAAATGTAATTTATCTGAAATGCCATGTTGGTGTGAGCATTATATAGTACTGGCATAGGCTTCTATTTTCTTCTTAAATAATGAAACACCCTAATGGAAAATATTCCCTCTAAATAAATTTTAATGAGCACTTATTTGCCCAAATTGTCCTTTCTCTGAATGGCAGAAAATTTAATGTGAACTTGAAATTACCAGTTGCATTTTTTTTTTTTTACAATGGGCTTTGGGAATAAATCATGCAAAGATGAATTATTTCCCTACATTCTTCTGAGCTGCAAAGGCTACAGTAACAACTTTCTTCCAGATGCAAAGTGAGTACCAGGGTCTTATCTTACATCTACACAGCAAAATGTCACCTCAGGATTCAGGGTGTAAGACATTAGGAGAGCTTGACGTGAACAAGGAAGAAGCCAGATCGCTACAAAGGGCACACAACCCAGACAATGCATGTGTCTGCTAGACATATTTTTAAAAATTTCATGCACTGAATCTTTTTTTCTTCTCTGAGAAAAGAAAGCAAGTGGGAGGTAGTCCTCTGCATCCTGGACCAACTAGAGAACACGAGCTTCGCCATACAGCAAGACGTAAAGCCGGGACAGATGGAGCGCTTGACGAAGTACCTTCCAGAGGAACGGTCAAGTCCTAGTAAAAATTATGAGTCAGTGGAGTAGGAAGGCGGATGGGCGAGTGCCTTCCAACTGCAGAGCCCGCATTAATTGCTCCTACGGATTTTCTCTGCATCTGAAATGCTGCCAAAGGGAGTCATTGCCATTTCTGAGGCTTTTTTTTTTCTTTTTCATATATATGTGAAATGACACTGAAAAGAATCATTTAGTTCAGTTCAAGGGACATATACCCATATGTCCCAGAAGCTTCAGAGTATAAAATCAACAACAGCAGAAATGTTTCAACTTATCAAAGACCTGATCTCTGGCATGGGGGGGTGGGCGGGGCTTAGTAAAATCACCACTGAGAGCCAGGCAGTGCACTCCTCTCTTAACCAACTCCAGCTTGGGGTAAGCACCTCCAGGGGGTAAAACCACATCAAAGTTTTGTTCTTCCTCTTCATAGGAGGCTTTTGAATGCAGCCAGTGGGCACAGGCTCTACACTCTGATGGCTGTCTCACTCCCTGATACAATACGGCTATCCTAAAACTTCTCCTACCTCGAAACAACAAAAAAAGAGCAACAGGGGCTAATGGCAAGGGAACAGGGAGAAAGGTTAAAAGTAGTGGGCTAGGGAGATGTGCTCAATATAATGTGTGTGTGTGTGTGTGTGTGTGTGTGTGAGTGTGTGTGTGTGTGTGTGTGTGTGTGTGTGAAGATATCCCTGCATCGTCGTGTCATGAACAATGACTATATACAATGAAAGAATTTTTGAGTTAAAACAATGTGTAGGCACAATAATCACTGCTGAAGAGTCTGGCAATGGGTAGGTATATGAACCCATGGAATAAAATTATAGTCTATTTTTTTTTAAATCTCTACTTCCTATAAACAAAATGAGACAACATATCCATACTCATAAGTCAGGTGGGAGAGGCACAAAAACATCGGACTTCATGGATCATCTTCCTCATTTCTACCAGCTCCACAGCAGCCAGTTCTTGGTCTTCCCCTACCTCACAAATGCCTCTTAATGCCCTGACTCCTCTGGCCGTTCTGCCATAGAAATTACCAAGTGATTATAAGATGGAAGATATAGAAGATGGAATCATTTAGTCCATAAGAAAATGGGACAAAACAGTAGATACAATACGAATTATTTTGTAACTAATAATGAGAATGAGTCTCCTTTTAATTTAGGTATACTACTACCAATTATTATTTTTAAAACATAAAAATAACATTCAACAAACATTTCATAGGTAAAAAGAAACAGAAATGTTTTTTTTCTTAATCCTACTGCAACTGCTGTTCCCAGTTGATCTCCTATATGAGTACTAATCAGTTTGGGCCCTGTTCATCATTTGAGACCAGGTGTGTTCAGAGAGGAATAGCTCTAGACAGCCTCATATTTTTAATTTGATCCTCAAAAAAGAAAAAAAAAATCTAACTTTTCCCAACATGGCATAATATTTCACTGCTCATTTTCTGAGACAGAAATGAAGGCTCTGAGGATTTATGTTGCTTGGTCCAGGCTAATGAAGAGTCAGTGAAAAAAATTAGATTTAAACAAAAGTTTGCTTCCAAATCACATTCACTTTACATAATATTAGCCTTCTTGAATAAATCTCTTTAAAAGAAGTTCATCCAATTTTTTTATTCCATGCCAGCATGTCTACTCAACAGCTCACACGAATGGTAGGTAACTCAAGCTAAAGTCAGAACTTGACCCATGAACTATTTTTGATGCTCCCATCTTCTGCACCTTCAGAGCTACCTGTCTCTGAGTAGGTATTTCTGTGAACATTCGGATGTTATCACAAGAGTGTTGAAGTCATCTCTAAATCTCTCAGGCCCCTCCCAATGGAGTGTGGAGCCACCTCAGTAAGCCCCACCTCTTAAGCATCTTGTGGATCTGATTTTATCATGATCTACCATTGCAGCAATTTCCCAGAATCCAATTTTGCTGCTTCAGATTTGACCCTAGAAATCAATCATCATCTTTATGGTGTAGGAGCTTGCCCCTTCCTTGCCTACATCATTCCTCCCAAGTCCTCTCAGTGAAGTCAGATATTTTATACAATGGACGTCACTAATTGGGTTTACCTATTTCCAAAAATAACCCATCCAATGTCCCTTTAGGTCCAGCATGCTAAATCTCATCTGACCACCGGACCTATCCATAGCACATACTCAGCGTGACGCATCCTCGCTGACCACTCCACACACTTAACGCAGATTCTTCTCCCTGCCTCCTGAATATGACCCCTTTCTTGTGCCTTCTCCCCATCTCTTTACTTCATGAAATAGAAAACAAATAGTGACTTCCCTACCGGTGTTTATATATTAACACTGAAACTTGTTGGTAGCAAGATAGTCTTCTGGCATGACTAAGCTAAGGATGCTAAGATGAGAAAATTGCTCCAAATTACTTACTTTGAGCCAGAGAGCCACAGTGGTCCTTATGAAGGACACCAGGAAGCAAGAGAGAGGAGGATGTCATGACAGGAGCAGACTCTAGGCAGTGCAATGACTGGCTGCGAGCGAGCCTTGCACCATGACTTGCAGTAACCTCTAGAAGCTAAAAAAGACAAGGAAATGGGCTTTCCCTTGGAGGAGCCAAGAAAAACCCAGCTCTACCAACATCTTGATTTTAGGCCTTTAGGGCCCATTTCATATTTCTCACTTCCGTGACTCTCAATATGATTCATGATATGCCAACATGCGTATTGTTAGGGAGGGTATCCCAGAGGAGGCTAATAAATATCTCAGCCCAACTCACACTCCAGACTTCATGCTTCTCCCTTACACTAGAACAGCACACTACATATTTCAAACGTATCTCATATGCACAGTTATCTGGCCTATGTAATGTTAATGTTTATCTTCTTAGAAGCTGTAACTGTATTCCTTGTGCGCCTTTTCTCGGCCATGCAAATCCCCAGACTCTTTCACAACTGGTCCAAGAAGGAATTAACCAATTCAAAGAAAAGGCTTACAATACCTTTTGTGTCTGGGCACACTTCTGTGTGTTGCTCAAACAGTGAAGAGGAGGGAACTAAGACGAGACTGAGAGAGAGAGAGAGAGAGAGAGAGAGAGAGAGAGAGAGAGAGAGAGAGAGAGCACTGCATGTGTTTATGGCATGGAGAAGACCCATTTCCCAGGCTTAGTTTAACAGCCTTCTGAGTCACACAGAAGCAGCTGCTGCTTGAGAGCATTTGCTAGTATCCCTCGGGTGTCTGAGTTTGTGTGGCAAGGGAATGAGGGTTTGTGTGAAATACAGAGGGTGCCTAGGGAACTGATTCTCCAGGATTCTAATCTGAAAGGGAGCCCTTCACCAGTGGAACTGGCTGTGGTCAAGACGCAGGGACTACCTTCTGTAGAGTACAGTAACAAAGAATTAGACAGCGGTTTCCTTGGGAGGAGAGGGGAGCATTTCTGAGTGACCTCAATTGTGGGTTGAATATGAAATATCTCTCGCAGGCTCATGTGTCTGAACACTTGGTCCCCAGCGTATGGCATTGTTTTGGAACGCCGCAGAATGGTTAGCATGTGGACCCTTGCTGTAAGAAGCCTGGTATGGGCTCGATTGCCTGCTCTTTGATCACTTACCACTGGCGATGCAGTCTTGCCAGGCCACAGAGGAAGAGGATCCTGACAGTCCTGATGAGATCTGATAAGCTATGGGCAGATGGCAGAGGAGGAGAACTCCTCTTTGCAGTGGACAAGGGAAAGGGGATTGGGTGGGTGGAGAGGGAGGGAGGATGGGACTGGGAGGAGTTGAGGGAGGGGGCTTCAGTCAGGATCTATAATGAATAAATTGTGAAAAAATTAAAATTAAAAAAAGAAGTGGGTCACTGAGACAGGACCTTGAAACTTTATATGTTGGTCCCACTTCCTGATCACTCTCTGCTTTTTAAGTGTAGGTGTAGTATGACCCACCAGCCTCCTGCTCCTGCCTGATGCCCTATTTCCCCACCATGATGGATTGTACCCCCTGGAACTGTAAGCTAAAATAAATCATTCTTTTTTTCTCCCTCAAGCTGTTTTGGTCAGAGTATTTTATCATAGCAAGAGAAAGGTCACGAAGACAGCCCCCAAGTTTCAGACAACCCCCCAAGTCACCTCTTTGCAGCATAATGATAAGACTGTTGTCCAAGAAGAAGCAGTTTTGTGCCGTGCTTGATTATCCCACTAGAAAATCAACTATAACTGGCTTCTAATTGTGGCTCACAGTTAAAATAGTAACTGTAGTCACAGTTAAGATAATAGAGTCTTACTACTTTCAAAATCAGTCTGTGAGGTCCACATCATTTTTCTATTAAGCTTAAAGAAGTTCATGTGGATTAGGTCTCTGGCATCTATTACATCATAAATAAATGATAGGGAGCATTATTGTTAAGGTTACTGCGAGTTTTATTCCTCTCTGAGAAAAGGCGGACAAATATCACTTACCAAGCGCTATCAGAAGCCAGACATTCTCTCAGACAATGTGAGACATTCTCTCACATTCCACTCACACATCATTGACCAGGGAGGTAGACACCATCATTTCCATCCTGCAGGGGAGGGATTCAGCCTGCAAATCAGGGGAAATCTGTCTAGAGTCACGTGGTGTATAAATGATGGGATGCTGGTTTGATCATTGCAGTCATGTGGCTGCAATGAAGGCAGAATTAGCCGTTTTTTATTTTTTTGTTTTGTTTTGTTTTTGTTTTTGTTTTTGTTTTTTACTCTGGTAAAGAACAGCCAGTCCCTCCACAGGAATCTTGTAAAGAAGATTCAGGCTTGAGCATAAAGTTTCTGAGAAAATGAAATTGGCAAAACCTACTGCCAGCAATGAGAAGGTGATCAACTGGAGAACACTTCGAAGAGAAAGTAATTCTTTCTGCCTTCTTTGAAACAGCTGATTTCCCTAGACAAATGGAGAGCCAAATTCTTATAATTACCTTTGCACACATTTCTGTCATCTTCTATATTTGCAGAAAGTACATTTTCATTTTTTAAGTTAAGGAAGAAAACAGAGATGCCATTTTCCATATCCTCACAGGCTACAAGCCTTCTTCCCCTCACTTCTCTATTATACTCATCGGCACAACATGGTAGCAGGACTGTCTGTGTGAAATGAACAAATGTATCTAGGAAAAAAAAAAACAATGCAAGGAATGTATTCTGTATCTCATTAGTGTGAAAATATAATGAGCCTCCTCCTCATTCTTAAAAGGTGGGAACTCGGGGCCTCTCTCTCAACGGCACATGAAGTGTTTCTAGCCAAATGTGTCTGGTGGGCAGGAGTGGCAACCCCTAAGGACAGATGTGGCTCCAGCTCTCCCATCTTCCTAGACAGCTAACTACTTTCCCGAGACCCGTGTAGGTTCTGCACCCTCAGTCAAGGACAATCGGAGGTTGGCATGCTCTTTGCTAGGACTGTTTGTCGCTCTGGAATGTGTATGTGTTGTGCAGCAGGAGGGACCAGACATGAGCTGTCTAGATGACCAGCACTATCCCGGTGTCCAGCCTTTTGACAGTGTGACGTGACAGCTTCATCTACGGAAGTTTGGGACCACGTTCATAGGACACATGATGTATGCTGGGGCACGTGAGCCTCGGGGGCCGCAGTGTGCACACACCTTGTAGATTTCGAGAAACCTTGTCTATCCATTAAACACTGGGCTGAGACCACACTGACATCCGTTGGCATCCACTGGACACATTGTTTCCTTCCCAAAGCCCATCTGGCATTCCATTTGGTCACACCCTTCAAAGGCGGTAGACCACCTTAGACACGGAGCTAAGGACCATCCATCAACCAAAATGGGTTTTTCTACATTTGTAAAACTAACCTATTAGAATAGTCAGTCCTAGGGCTCCTCAAAGAAAACATTGGAGGGGGGCGTTTCACCTGTTCTGTGGTCTCCAACTTCCATCTTTGCTAAGCCTTAGAGTCACATTAAGCCCAAGAGGCAGTGTGAGCCCTCGTCTCTAACCCTTCTCCATAGACTGTACAGACCTGGGCAGCTTCAGTCTTCACATGCGGACAGTGGAAAGGGATTAGAATCGCGAGGAGCAACTGGTGCCCTGGAGGATGACTAGAAATCAAGTCCGCAAACGGGAAGCCGTGGCGCAAGAGGTAAAAGTAAGTTTTTTTATATAAGAAACTGTACAGGATCCGCTTGTTTCTGTTGAAGCAATGTGAATGTTTTAGGAAACCCACAGTGGGCTGGGGAAACAGCTCAGTGAGTGTAAATTAAGGGGGAGTAAATTGCATGCAATTTGTACATTGTTATATTTGGTGTGTTTATGAGAGTAAGAGTGCATTGGATTTGTATAGGATTTGAAATGTGTGATGCAGAGCTTAAGCCTTCACTCACCATATCCTAGGTCAGTGCTGCTTGATGGTGTGTTCACAGCTACATCCTCATGGAGGCATGTTGGAATTAATGCTGTGCACAGGTAGAAGTGTGTAACAGCTACACTGAATTGTGGAGATCCAAAGTTTGTTGGCACTGACCATCATGACTCTACGATCGAAGGGTGTATATAATCAGGCATAGAAAAATAGAGGTGCTTCAGTCACTTTAGAAAGAGTATCTCCAACAAGGTGGGGACCACAGAGACTGGTCCCTGAGCTTGCCATCTGCTTCTATATCTGCACTGTGGCGGACGCATGTCTGCACTCACACATGCAATGTGCACATACATCGTACACACATACACACTGGAAGAAAGTATCTGTATTTGGCTTGTTATCTCTAAATATTAGAATTGTCAGTGGTTATTTATCTGTATTTATGCTGCAGACCTATTTCTTTTCTGAACTTTCTTCATTAACCATATACCACTGTCATAATGGGAAGAAAGATGCTGCTTTTAAGTCTACAAATGATCCACACTGCCCTGAGAGCTGGAAGGGGGGCTATTCACGAAGCCAAGTGAGTTCAATAAAAACAAAATAGAGTCATTCTCCAGGTTCCCCTGTGCCCACAGATGGCTTTTCCGTAACCAAGAAAATGAAGCATTAAAATGTGCGTATCACCACAGTCCTTAGGCTGCAAAATTTGTAGACAAACAACTGCCTTTGTAGAGATTAAACCCGCATTGTTCTGAAGAGAAAGTGGAGGCAGTTTCATCTTACCCCCATCTCAGAGCAGACCAACTCTGTTGGTCTGATGCTTATATTTTGATGCTGGTTGCTGGCCCTCAAGACCTAATTACTGCCCAGATACTCCTATCCTTGTTGTGTAAACCTGCCTAAGATATTATACTTGATTGGCTGATTAAGCGGCCTATACCTGGGCAGGGCCTAATGAGGCAGATGTGGCTAAGCTTCCTGGGGCTTTAGGTTCAAGAAAATAGTGGGAGAGAGACCGCCGGAAAGAGAGGAAGAAGGAGGGTGTCACAATGGCTTTGTGTGGAGAAGAAACCACCTGGCCTGAGAGGAAAGACGACAATGACGGCGTGAAAGGGCCCGGATGAAGAATACAACCAAGTGTCTTGGGATCATGGATGGAGGGGAACCCAGATAGGAATGATGAAGACAGATGGCATTGGATGGGGGCTGAGAGATAGACAGTAAGGTTATTGAGATAGCTTAAGTAGAAATATCTGCCTGGCCCAAGGTAATAAGGCAATAATAAAATCTAGCAGGTGTCCGTGTCCTATTATTTGTGATAGCTGGTTTAAATAGAATTGCCATGATAATTATAGGGCTAATAATAATAATAATAATAATTAATAATATATAGCCCAACAATCATTTTTATTTACAACAACACAACTTCCTCTTGACTTTCCCTATCCTCACCTGCAGAATCAGGGAGTAGCAGGTAACACTCCAAAGAGGGGGAAAAGGAAAGAAGGGTTGGAGACATTAGCCTGTGCAATGGGTCTGATGCAGAATGACACCAGGGACCAGGCTTCAGAGGAAACAAAGTTTCATGCCCAGTCTTCTGACCACCAACCTGCAATTTTTGGACAACTCACTATCACTGCCTTCATGCTCTTCATCACTTTAAGAGTCTCCTCTCTTGTCTCTAAGTAACCAAGCTTGAAGTTTATCAGGAAAAAAAAAAAACCAGACTAATCATAAAACAAACTAGAAAAAAAAAAAAAAGGCAACTGTGAATCAGAAACACAAACACAACATCTCAGCTCAGTAAACTTGCAATGGAAATGAAGTGTGTTTTCCTTTGCTTTGGCATCAAATGAAAGGAAGCTCAGACACCATCACCCACAACACACTTCAGATAAGCTGCAGCGAGCAGTATAATAGAAAAGCTGGGTAATTTCAACACAAAACTAAACTGTCGTAATCTCATAATTCTATAGTCCAGTAGTTGCTGTCAGTCACGCATATCTGTGGAAGCATGGTTGATCCACAATAAGATGGACTGTGGTGGTTTGCTAGCACTGTGTGCTGGTTAATTTAACGCCAGCTTGACACAGTCTAAAATCACCTGGGAGGAGAGTCGTAGTGAGGGGGTTGGAGGGTTACCTTGATTCTTTGATGTAGGAAAATTCAGCCTACTATGGGTGATGACATTCCCTAAGCTGGGCCCTGGCTATGCGGGGGAGAGGGTAGCAGCTAGCAAGCACAAGCAAGGATGAGTACATTCTCTCTTTGATCTTGACTTTGGATGTGATGTTAGGAGCTGCTTGAGCTCCTACCTCAGCTTCTCTAAAATGATGGACTGTGACTTGAGATTGCCAGCCTAATAAGCCCTTTCCTTCCCCCTGTCCTTTTCTGGCAGAGCTACAGGAACGAAACCAGAACAGGCTGGTCTAACAAAGAACCATGCTCTGAGTTGCTTATACCTCAGAGATCCACCGTCTCCTGACTCTGGAGACTGGAGATCAAAGCTTGATGGATCGGCATGATTACACACCTTTTGAGGACTCTGAAAAGTCTCTGCCTGTTCCTGCATTTGGATACCATAATCCAGTCTTAATACAATACTTGCACACATCTCTAAATCCAGACTCCCTTCTTCCTCAGTTTGCCAGCCACACAGGATGGCAGTCTCACACTGCTCCTTCATGAGCTAATCTTAAGGAATATCCCCTATAGCAACCCCATTCCTCTACAGTCTCTCATTCTGGAGAACTAAGGCTTAGGACAGCAACCTGGACATATTAAATACACAAAATTCAACCCATACTATGCTATAACTATACAATAATTATAGGATAACAAAGATTACACGTGAAATATTTCATTTATAATTTTATGTGAATTGTACACTGAGCTACTAATAATTTGAATATGTCAAATGGAGTAAAATATACAATATCAAAATTCATTGCACCTGTCACTTTTTACTTTCTATGCAACTTTCTAGGACATTTAAAGTCTTTATGACACTTATTTGCCTATGTATAAGTGTAGCTGTGTGTGTCTGTGTGGGTCCTGAAGGTTTACCTCAGGTCATAAAACTCAACAGCAAGTATCTTTAACCACTGGGCAATCCTGCCAGGCTTTGAATAGTTAGGTGCAAAGCATATTACTATCCGACAGAGCTGATCAAGAAGAAATGCTTTCTGGGCACAGACACCATGGTCACATGGTCCCAGTCTCCACGTGGCATGGGCAGAATAGCATGGGAAGCAGATTTACGCAGAACAGAAAGAAGGATTGATATTGTACTACCCCCTAGTACTTCTTAGGTAATGGTGTCTGTGGCTAGGCTTGCTCTAATTGCTTCACTTGCTCCTCCTTCTGTTTCTCATTTTCTTCTTCATTCCTCCCTCTTTTACATTGTCTTTTTCTTTTTGGTAAGACTGTATCGGCCAAGACAACCTGCCATGTGGAGCTCCTGCAGCAGTGAGTCCCTGGGATAATTAGCTGCCTTCTACCTCACTCCTCATTAGAAGCTGATTGACTGGGAAAGCTTTACTCCAAGTAAGATCATCACCTGACAGAGTGCAGTTACTTCAGAGAAAAGCCTGGCCTGCCCAGAATATGTCTAGTGTCCTTTAAGAAAGCAATGTACTGGCTCTGCTTTCCTAAACTCATCAATCCCCTTGATTCTGTCAATCGGAGTAATTCACGCTCTCCCCTTCCACACTCGATTTTCAGGACAACCCAAGCCCTTGTCCCAGAACTCAAGAAAAATAATACAGCATGGGAGTGGAGGTGGAAGGCAGCCACACTTACATCAGTGTCCTAAAGAGATGGCCAATTGCCCTTGCTGCCAGAGCCTCAGGCCTGCCCTCCATATTGATTTTAAATTCTTCCTTTGATCTAAGGAGCCTTGAAATAACATCTCTTTGGCACCTCTGCTGCCCATACCATTCTTTGCTTTTGCACACATGGCTCTTACTATAATTATTCTGATTTTTCAAAGCAGTGAAAAGGACCTTTGTCCCTGGCTTGCAAATCCCAGTGTCAGTGTGAATAGGATAAAGAGATAAAGCAGTTGGAGCACAGACACAGCTTTGTCTTTGTAAAAACTACAATCTGCCTGGCAGAGAGCTGGAAGCAAGAATCTCATCATAGCCTCGGAACCCCCGTTTCCATGCCATGGGACAGAGCTCTGGGAAGTAGGAGGTAAATGGGATGGGAAAGCCTGGATTCCACCTCCAGATTTTTACCTTTGAAACAGTACTACTGAGAGTTCTTCACACTCAATCTGTCCCTTATGAAATCATGTTGATTTCATGTTGATTTTGTGCCTGGAGCTGCACATCCTGAGCCATCTTTAAAGCACTCCTTAGGTTTCATCCTCAAAGAAGCATCCATTTTTTCCTGTAAATTGTATACACAATTTCAGTTACCTTCATCACCTAAGTATAATGCCGAAGGGTTTGCCTGAATTTCCTGATTTATCCAGGTAAAGAATGGCTTGCTGTCTTCCCAGAGGACACACAACTGTCCCCTTATTTGAATGTTACAGATTTGGTCATTGTCTCTCATTGATTCTGATGATTACTCAATTCAGTCTCATGGGCATTTTTATAATAGAATAAAGGTGGGGTCTACAAGAGACTTCATCTAAGATGTTTCTATTTGTTGCATTTGCCAACTGAGCTATCAAGAAGCATGCTGTTTCTCAGTAAACTGTGTGTCTGTCATTGCTAGCTGGACTAGTGGGTGTGTATGAATGGGAAGAGCACTCGGGATAAATCTGACACTTTTGATGTGTATAGACAAATGATGAAGTTTACAGCAATGTTTATTGTGCACACTGAGTTTCAGGTACCAGTTTCAGAGCAAGATGGTTTTATTGCTTATCTCATTCGTTTTGTTTTTTTAATTTTATGTGTATGTGTATTAATGCATGCAAGTGCATATCAGTGTGTGTGTGTGTGTGTGTGTGTGTGTGTGTAGAGCAGATTACAGCCTCAGATATCATCCTCAGAAACACTGCCCACCACCATGCCCTTCACATGAGAATCTCTTATTATCCTCAAGATCAACAAGATTAGGCTAGAAGAACTGGCCAGGGAGCCCAGGGGTCCTCCTGTCCTCACCTCCTCAGTGCTGGGATTGTGACAACAACGTGTGTGCTTCCATGTTTGGCTTTTTCTGAGGGTTCTGAGGATTGTACTTGGGTCTTCATTCTTGCAAAGCAAGCACTTTACCATCTCTGCTGTCTCCCAAGTGCTTTTTTCTCTTTTCAAGCAGAGTAGATCGAATTTATAACAGAGTAATGAGGGGACAGAGTGCACCATGGCAAAGGAACCATGATGGAGAAAAATATGGCATGAAAGTCAATAGTGGCCAGAGACACTGACACCGCTGTACTGATTTACCTGTCTAGGTAGGGCAAACACTACCTCAGCCCCCATCCTCCCACTCCCCAAATAGCATTCCAACTCTACAAAAGAAAATACTGAAAACAAAAATAATGGATTCATCTGGATAAGATCACCCAACTAAAAAATGACAAACCAAAGTTTCAAAGCTCATGCACGTCTAATTTCAAGCCCTGGCTAATTTCTGTGGGGCCATCTGATTTTGATGTTTGTACTGTTTCTGTCTCAACTCACTCTGCCTTTTTCTCCCACAGTATGTATAATAAGAATTAAGGAAATAGGCTGACTTGTACAACCACTTTGGAAATCAATCTTGCACTTTCTCAGAAAATTAGGAATAGTGCTACCACAAGATCCAGCTATACCTAGGCATATATCCAAAATATGCTCAACTATACAACAAGGACATTTGCTCAACCATGTTCATGGCAGCTCTATTCGTAATAACCAGAATCTGGAAACAACCCAGATGTCCCTCAGTTGAGGAATGGATACAAAAATTGTGGTACATTTACACAGCAATGAAAAACAAGGAAATCATGAAATTTTCAGGCAAATGGTGGGAACTAGAAAAGATTATCCTGAGTGAGGTATCCCAAATGCCATGTACACAGGGTATACACTCACCAATAAGTGGATATTAGACATATAATATAGGATAATAGTACAAAAATCTGTACACCTAAAGAAGCTAAGCAAGAAGGAGGACCCTGGTGCTCAATCCTCTTTCAGAAAGGCAAATGGAAAAGACCTCAGAAGATGGAGAAAACAGGGTACTAGACATACCACAGAGAGCCTCTGAAAGACTCAACCCAGCAGGGTACCAAAGCAGATGCCGAGCTGAACTTTGGGCAGAGTGTAGGGAATCTTATGAAAGAAGGGAGAAATAGAAAGATCTGGAGGAGACAGGAGCACCACAAGGAGAGCAACAGAACCAAAAACAATCTGGGCACAGGGGTCTTTTCTAAGACTGATACTCTAACCAAGGACCATTCCTGGAGATAACCTAGAACCCCTGCACAGATATAGCCCATGGCAGCTCAGTAATAGTAACACCAGTAATAGGAACAGGAACTGCCTCTGACAGGAACCCAGTGGCTAGCTTTTGTATCACCTCCCCCTGATGGGGGGGGCGGAGGGGGGGGTTACAGCCTTACCAGGCCACAGAGGAAGATAATGTAAACAGCCCTGATGAGACCTGATAGGCTAGGGTCAGATGGAAGGGGAGGAGGACCTCCCTTATCAGTGGACTAGGGGAGGGGCATGGGAAGAGAACAGCGAGGGAGGGTAGGATTGGGAGGGGATGAGGGAGAGGGCTACAGCTGGGATGCAAAGTGAATAAATTGTAATAAATAAAAAGTAAATTTGAAAAAAATAAAGTAGGCTGCTGTGAAGGATGAAAACCAACTATTATGGACATTTTGGTTTGTGATATACAAACATGTTTTTGTTATAATCCCAAGTGGGGGAGTTTTAGTTTGTCCACACCTGTTCATTGTCTCGTGCTGAGCATGGTCTTTGCCAGCTGGAATTAATTGAATACGGAGGACGTTGAGGGTAATAAATGCGATAGCCCAGAGGAAGATAGTGTGGTGGCTTTGAGGAGGCAGAGAAGGACTGTCTGTTTTGCTTGCTGTATTTGCTGGCTTGCTGGCTTGCTGGTTACCCGAACTTCTGGATTTCCTGACAAATCCAGGTGATATTGGTATCACCTCCAAAAGAATCCTATGACCCTACACAGCAGGAAGAAGTAAAGATGGCTACATCCCCTTTCCCTCCCAACCTTCTTTTCTCCCTACCTGGTTTGGGGATTTGGGAAAGGAGGTAGAAGCTTTAGGGAATCCCTAAATAAAATGGTGTGTGAAAAACTAGTGCCTACCACCAAATAGCACAGTGTGGGAGCCTCCACAGTTCAGTTCTCATCTGCAGCTGCAGGGCATCAGACAGAAGGATCCGTCAGGGGTCTGCCCTCTATCTTCAGAGACACATGGGCATGGCAGTCTTTTTAGGTCCTGCTGTGCAAGTTTCCATATCCAGGGCCTGTCCCCTTCAGGCATTCTGCAAGATTCGTCCCAGTAGGCAGCATGGAGCATACTTTGCCTCTAGGCTCCATCTGCTGGTTTCTCCCCTAAAGCTTAGCCCAAACTAATGCTGGAAGGACCTTCCTGGTACAATAAATATTTGAGCAGCAATATGGCTTTGTCAATTACCCTCTCGGTTTTTACCCAGGGTGAACCGCTTCTCACAGGAGCAGGATCATAATAAAACACCTAAAATGACTTACAACACAGGATATTAAGTTTGGTTGCTATTTCATAACAATTCACAGATGGGCTTTATTCCGTCATGATACACAGTTATTCTCACGCCAGCCATGAATAATTTTTTTTAAAATTAATCTCTAAAGCCTGGCATTCCTGATTCTATGTGCTGACCCAGCATCTTCCTCTCTGAGGTTTGTTTTCTAGTACAGGATATGAGATGGCAATCACTGCCCACAGAAACCACTCCTAGCTCTAATGTGTCCTTTGTGTCATTTTCTAAAGATTTATTTTATATTTAATTATGGGTATCCGTGAGTGGGTGTGAGCATGCCATGTGCGCCCACACCCACATCCCAGAGGCCAGAGGCATCAGGATCCCGTGGGAGCAAAACTTACTGGCAGTTGTCAGTCACTTGACGTGGGTGCTGGGATCTGACCGTGGGCGCTCTGCAAGAACAGCAGCACATTCTCATAACTGCTGTGTCATCTCTACAGCACTGCCACCCTTTCCCTTGAGTCCTTCTTGATTACAGGAGGGGACGTGGCACCTTCAGGTTGGCTGAAGCATCTAGGTGGAGCTATTCCTTCTGGCATTGATCACGGTTGCTCCTCACGGGCACATGGTAAGACATTTTCATTGTAAAGGCTGACATCTAAAGTGTATGTGTTACGGGAGGAACTCTATAATAAGTCCTTCACACAAATTTTCTTATTTTATCTTGCATTGACCCTATGGATTCATTTCACAGACATCAGATCTGAGGCTGAATAAAAAGACAACTTACCAAGAAAAGTCAGGGCTCATACCCAAGAGCTCTGGTTTCAGAGAGCACTCCCTAACTTGCTATGTCAGCACCCTTTCCCCAAGTCTTTAAGTTTCCTATTATCTTGGGACCTCAGAAACTCAACTGGGGTTGTTGTATGGGATGAGAATCTCATGTAAGGGTAGAATCTCAGCTTCCCACAGCCAGAAAGATGAAAGGATGAGCTGGACCAGTTCACATCTCACTCTTTGACATTTGAGATGCAAGGAATCTCCCAGGTAGCAATGGGAACTATGCTTTAAATTTTAGCTGCTAGCTAAGGGCTGTATAAACAAGCTAAATGGTACACAAATAAAGCTGGGCCACAGAAATCTGAAAAGCAGGAAGAGTCAGTTATGGGGAGATAGGGAAGAAATTGGTGGGCTGGGGGCTAACCGTTTGAGGTCCATTAACCCAGTGCTAAAACTAGTTCAGAGGCCCTGTGCTTGAGGGTCTTTCCTGTTTGTTCAAGCTCTGCAAGACTCGGCATTGGCTCCCATACTTGAGACCTTCATGTGTGTGTATAGCAGAATGTTCAATGTGAATTCTGAAGATGTTCTTCCCCAATCTCCCAAAGCTGTGTCAGGAGAAACTTCAAAGATGTGATTAACTTACAAATTAATTCACCCGGAATTAGGGAAACCTTCTTGGTTTCCTCGGGTGGGTATTCGACGCACCTGAGATCTCACTGAGTCGTCCATGTATACAGGAGTGAGCAGAGGCAGAAGGCAGAGAGGTTCTCAGCATGAGAAGCTTCACATGGCTTCCCTGAAGACAGAGGGGCCATGTGGAAAACCAGAAAGGACGAGAGTCCTGCCGACCAGACCTTGAAGGAGGACCCAGAGCCGCATAAGTGTAATTAATCTGAGACCCACACTATACGAATGAGTTGAGCCATACAGACAGGTCAGAAAGTAATCTGAGATCATTCTAGGCTCTTTGGAAGGAGTAGAAAACCTGAAGAACTACAGCCAAAAACCGAGGCTAATTTAATCTCAGAGGTCTACCCCACAACACCTTGCAAACCTCAGAGAAGGAATTTACACAAACCTACACACATAGCCTACTACATACACAAGATACATGCATGTGTGCACACGTGTGCCTATGCATGGTGTTTGTGTATATGAGAAGAGTGAAGACATGGTAAACAGGAAATATATGAGCCTATTGCTCAGTTTGTAGGATATGTTTCATAATACCTAATTTCAGAAGAATACACCCCAACACCGTGATAACATGGCTTGGCAGATGAGGATGATGCTGTCAAGTGCGGCCACCTGTGCCCTACGCCGGGATCCAGGGGATGGAAGGAGAAAACTGACTTTTGTAAGCTGGTACCTACACGTATGCCACGCCAGGTACGTGCCCAAGCAGAGTGATAAATACATAAGTATCATTATCAAGTTGTATGAAATTGCCTTGCTGTACTCTTCTGTGACAGGCAGAACCGCGAGTGTGTCTACTTCAAACGCCGCTCAGCAGGAATCCTTCAGATCCAGCCATCAGCAGGGAGCGTGCTGCCGGGGATGCCGTCTAATGCTTACGGAGACACCTGGGCAAGATGTAAGTACATACTTGTAATTTTTTTAATAATTTTTATTTTTTATATTAATCACAGGTTATTCCCTTTGTATCCCAGCCGTAGCCCCCTCTCTCATTCCCTCCCAACCCCACCCTCCCTCTACTTTTAATTTCTTAATCGCATTTGCTTATTTGAACACTGTGCATGCCTGTGTGCATTCGTGCAAGGTAGTCAAAGAGCAACTCCTGAGATTTGGTTCCTTCCTTCCACACTGTGGTTCTTGGGGACGGATCTGAGGTCATTGGGCTTGCTGACGAGCTTCCCTACCTACTGAGACATCTTGGAAACCCCCCCCAAATAGATACTGATGAAAAGTTTTTCTCTAAGAATGGGAAAACCCAGTGTCTGTGTTTCCTACAAACATAATTCTTCTCTTTTAAAACATGTATTTGTTTACTTTGCATGTGTGGGAATGGGCATAGGGCAGCGCACGTGGCTATGAGAGGATACCTTGCAACAGTCAGCTCACTCCTTCCATCACGTCGGTCCCAGCAGCAAACACAGGTTGCCAGAATTGACTGCATAACCCTCACCCGACAGGCCATCTTCCCAGCCTTGTCCCCCAGCCCTACAAGAACCCTCTTCAGCTTATCACCCAGTTATACCGCTATGTTGTTCAGACATCTTTGAGGATTTTCAGCCGATGGTGATGGAAATATGAGGGGAGGGGAATGTAAATTGTGGCCAAACAAGCTGAAACAAACAAACAAACAAAAATCACAAAAGCATTATTACTTCTTTGCCAATTCTACAATAAATACAATTCTGTGAAAAAGTCTTATGAGAGAAAAAAACAATCACTGTGTTCCTTTAGAATTTTCCAAAACTTTGGTTAGGATTGCACTAGACACCTGTTCATGACGGCACTGTTTGTGTTTAGGTGGTGAAGCCTTGACTGGAGAAAATATGTCACTGGGAGCAGGCTTGGAGATCAAAAGCCTCACCTGACGTCCAGTTTGCTCTCTCTTCTTCATGTCATGGCTAAAATGTGTGCCAGGTGGCAGGCTTTCTCCTTCTGCCACCATGCCGGATGCCACAGCTTCCCACCACGATGGACACTTACCCCTCTGGAAGGAACCCAAAGTCAATCCATCCTTCCTTCTGAAAATTTCTTTTGCTTACGCTGTTTTATCGCAGCAATGATACACTCGAAAAAGAGAGAGGCTTAAAGTATGTGTTGCATTATACAAACACACAGGATACAAGGAAAGGCACTTGATGGTCTATATCCAAGAGAAGAACAAATATTCCTTCTCATTAGCCTTCCCTTCACCTCTGACCCTGGTTATTTGAGGACAGGGTAGAATGAGAGACGCTAATGCAAAGCTTTCTCTAATGTGGAAGTATGCCACATGTGAGCCCAGGTACCAATTTCCAGCCATTCTAATTCTGTGACTCTGATACAACCAAATGTTTCCATGCATTTTTAGAAGTAACTGTCTTCACCTGTCTGAGACACCAAGCACGTTGTTCTGTAGCCACTAGCACAGGCCTCAGGAAAACAGACTGGCAAAAGGTACTCCAGAGCAAGAGGGACTCTTTGCATTTGCTTAGAAAATAACCCCTTGGAAAGCAGCTAAAAGGAAGGCATATGGGAGCCTACAGGGACAGGGTGGGGGCAGCATCTGCTATTAAAAGCTGTTAGACCAGCCAGGACCAACTATCTCTATCTTTTTGTTACACAGACTAAAAATGAATATGTCTTTCTAGACAGCAGTCATGGTTCCTCTAGTCATGGGGCTTATCATCTTTGGTGTGATGTTACAACTCTCTAACAGTCAGTTTTATCAATTATAAAAGAACAGGCATAATTATATGGGCCTCACATTGCTGTTCTAAGGATGGGGCTTAGTCACTTCCCAGCATCAGCGGAATACTAGAATTTTTAACCTTAATTTAAATACATCTAACATTTTGTTTAAAAAGGAACTTGTGGCTGGCTAGATGGCTCAGTGCATAAAGGCACTTGCCTTGCCTCTAATCATGATGACCTGGGTTTGATCCCAAGGAACTCACATGGTAAGAAAGAACTAACTCCAGGAAGTTGTTCTCCTACCTACACACACATCACTGTGGAATGCACATGCCTGTACATTCACACACACACACACACACACACACACACACACACACAAATAATGAAAAATAATTTTAATTCATATATAAGATGAATTTTAATAGACCCTTGATTTTTTAGCTACAAGTATCATTGCAGTTAACTTGTAGCTTGAAATGAGAGATCTCATACACCTCAGCCTGGTTACAGGAAAGTATATTCAGATATCTGTTTATTATAGATGTTATACAGGAATAGCCCTCGGCTGCACACCCACATCCTTCACAAAGTCAGCCAGGGAGTTTTGATTTTCTGAAAGTCAGGGGTAGCAAATTACTCTCACCTCACGAGACTGTGTGTGCGGAAAATTGAGATGCACACTTGGAACAGTGCTGACGTGGCGGATGTGGGCATGTGGGCGTTTCCCATTAAAAAGCCAGTCGTCACCCATGAAGTCCCAAACATAGTTCTCCCCCAGTACACTCTGGAATCACTATTGTTTTACTTCTTATATTTGACTTACAATCCACCTGGAATTGATTTTTGTTGTGTTATGCTGACAGTTATTAAAAAAAAAAAAAAAAAAACAAAAAAACCGGAATGGATGTGCAAGACCAGTTCTTTTTTAGACTCTGCTCAGGCCAACAGGATACATTCCTTATATTACCCCCAAACTACGCCACTCTTTCCTTCCTCCCTCCTTTCCTCCCTCCCTCCCTTTCTTTTCTTCATCAAATTATCCTTCCCACTCTTTGAGCCCATTTCCTATGATCATACAGAAACAAAAGAGATTGTCCTCTCTCCAGGTCACGGCACACAGACACTTCACAGCCTTCTCAATGCCTGCCCTTGGCCTCCCCAGATACAGGGCATGAGAGCAGGAGGAGGAGGAAGCAGCTGAAATGCTTAAAGAGCCCTCTGGGAGCCTGGCACTGATTCTACCTGTTCTCTGGGGCTTCTTCCCAGTCCCCAAACGAGTAGACACATGGCAAAGCTCACTCGCTGACACCCAGTGGCCATGCGGAGGAGGAAGGGAAGGAAATGCCCAAAGCTGAGGGCCAAACACTCATCTGAGGCACTCAAGGTTCTCTCTGCTCCCTTAGGGAAATGGTTGTGAGCTCCACTGAAGCACGGAGTTCCCAGTGCCTAGCACGACCATCACTGGTGTTCAGACCAACTTCTAGAATGAAGACTCTTGATCATGCCTACAAAGAAGAACAGTGCGAAATTCTCAGATCTGAGCAGCTGGAAATAATGTTCATTAAAAGCAACTAGAGCAGTCCCTGGGCTGTCAAAGAGTCACATGACACCTGGAAAAATAATGTTCCGAGAGGTTGGAGGGAGGGAAGGAAACAGAAGTTAAAAATAAAACAAAAAAAATAAACAAAAGCATTCTTCTATCTCCAAAGACACAGATTTCCCCCAATTCTGGGACTGTGAATCACAGCTGAATTTAAAAGTCCTTTAAATGAACAGGTTATAGTCGAAGAACTGGCACAGCCTTATCTAAAAGTGAGCAAGAACGGCTCCATTACAATGAGAAAACAAAACTTGAAGCCTCTGAAGTCAGGCTGCACCCTGAGACAAAGAAACATTTAGGTCTTTGCATAACCGTGAACAGCGTGCCAACACCGGCCTAGTCAGCTTTCCCTCTGGAGGCAGAACAAACAGTGGAGGAATGGTGGAGCTGTCGATGGCCAGGACATTTGCTAAGAAGCAGCAAAGTCTGGGAGCAGAGACGAGAGTAATGAAAACATCTGGAGAAGTGGGAATGGGGTGGTGGGAAGAGGCAAAGGAAGGCTTCCTGAGGCGGGCCTCCGCAGCTCCTGATGACAGCCTCCTCGGGTTCAGGCCCGCGGAGCGTGGCAGACAGTCTCTTTCCTAGGCAGCAGACTGTCACAGCACGAGACAAGGTTCACTGAGTCCCCAGGGTACAGAATTACGGCTTGGATGTCTTGGCCACGAGGGGCACCCTGAAGATGAGGGAGAACAGAGCTATGCCTTCCTTGGGGAGGAAGCAGAGGTTAAAGAGCTGGTCTCACAGGACAGCAGAGCGATGTCGCCTCATCAACCATCACACTGTAGACCGTCGCGTAATTGGGGCCAGCAGGGCAGCCCCGGCTCAAAATATTCTGCACACATTGGCCTACCCATCATCATTGTAGTCCCCCAAGGATTACTTTAACAGTCACCCAGGAAAGCACAACTCAAACCATTTCCTAATGCACTCCTCCCAGTGGGCTAGTAACGAGATGTGTTCCCAGGTCGAGAGAACAAGATGTTTTTTTCATAGGAATTCGTAAAGCCCCGATGTCGCTGACAACAAGCCCTGCACCATTAATCCTATGTAGTAGACATAAAGTCAAAGAAAATACCCATGTGCTTTTATAAGATGCGACCTTGAGAAAATCCCTTGAATTCTCTGGTTGGGATGTACTTTACTGGGAAATATATTCAGTAATGTATCACGGAGCACATGATTATTGAATAGTTAGAAAACTCCCCTATATAAAATGCCGAGCACAGTTCCTGGTTCCTGGAAAGCACCCAGCCAACAACCAAAGGCAGCGGTTGCTCGTGGAAGTACCCGGCTGCCCCCCACTGACTGGACTGCGGAGCCCCGGCAAACTCTCAAGAGCTACTCCATCCTCTTAACGCTGGCCATTAGAGATCCGTCACTTTGGGTTGTCAAATAATGTCTACAGAAAATTCTAGTAGGTAACATAAAATAATAATGAAAGACATGAACTAATGAAATAGAGAAACACATGAGACACCTAGCAGCCGGTTGGGCTTTTATGAAATAGTTCTCCAAGGGGGTTACCACCTCCTAATGGGTTCCAATACGCAGAAAGTTAAGATTAACTGTAAAAATGATCGGGAGAGAGAGGGTCGGATTCGCAGTGTTTACATGGGGCTGGGCTGGCATCGCAGTGGTCCTTTAGCCTCCGTATTCTCCAGGCCTCTGGACTGATGGCTTTACCTACGCAAAGCAAAGGCGGGGCGGAGCGGGGCGGGGAGCGGGGCTGGGGAGCAGGGATTCGGCCACACTCCGAGTCATGCGTTTTTCCTGCCATCTAGTGGTCAGTCCTGAGAAGTCCAACCATCTCTCTAAGGAAAGCTCTCTAAAGAAGACATGAAGTTGAGAGGGGGCTGTGAAGAGGAGAGCAACTGAGAGGATTTGGGGGTGGGGGTGGGGGAATGGAGCGAACATGATTGAAATACTTTCCGTGCATATTTAAAATTCTCAAAGGATAAATCAAAATACGTTTTTAAAACAGATAGGTCAGACGATTGAACAAAAAAAGAAAAGCGCTTGTTAGGTGGAGGGTAGTGGGTGCAGAGGGAGGAGAGACGTTGTCCAGCCGGCGAGTACAAAGCTGCAGTTTAAGGGAGCGGTGAGTTCTGGGGTTGGTGCACAGCAGGGGGAGTGTGGTCTGTAGTGACGGGGCACCGTGGCAACCCAGCACCTGTGCAGCAGGACCACTGTGGGTGGTGATAGGAAGCACGCCCGCAGTCCCAGGGCTGAGGTGATCGGAGCAGGGGCGCTAGAGCGGAGTTGTTCTTCCTCTACCACACACCGAGTTCAAGGCCAGCTTGAGCTGGCTTGAGCCCGTCAAATTTCAAATAGGTCGAATATTTCAAAAACCACCGAAAAGAGAGGATTTGCGGTGTTCTGACCACAAAGAAGCTGCAGGTGCCGCAGGTGACAGGAGTGCGGATTACTGTCGTCTGATAGACCCACTGTGTTCGCACACATTGAACCATGCTTTGGTGGGCTGGAGACGGGGCTTGGAGGTTAAGAGCGCTTGCTTCGGTTCCACTTGGCAGTCTGACCAAATTACCACTGAGCGCTGTCTTTAGCTTTATCCTGCAGGGGGCAGCAGTGTATAAAGCTCTCCCTCACACCAGAAAGCTTAGTTGGGGCTTCCTCCACCTGAATCTCTGTGTCTTGCTCAGTGACAACGGTACTGACTTCTAGATCTCCTCACAGAGCGGATGATTCACAGGAAGGCGTCACTTGCCCAGAGAAGGACTTCCAATATCACAGTATGGAACAGTGGCTCGCAACCTTCCTAATGCTATGACCCTTTAACACACTTCTTCGTGTTGGGACTGTATTACACAGCCATAAAATTCTTGTCTTGGCTACTTCAGAGCTGTAATTTTGCTACTGTTGTGAATCATAATGTAAATATCTATCTGTATTTTCCAACGGTGTCGGAGAGCTCTGTGAAAGGATAGCAGAACCCGAAAGGGATCGTGACCCACAGGTTTAGAACTAATAATACAGAAGGTTTAAAGGAGGAGTATCCAGAGGATTTCTGGTTGGCTGTAGTTGTGGAAAGAAGGAGTGTGTAGACCACCAGTTCTTTTTGTAATTTATGTGTATGGCTGTTTTACCTGCTTGTGTGTATGTGTGCCTCTGTGTGCCTGGTGCCCACGGAAGCCAGCAGAGGGTGCTAGATCCCTTGGAACCAGAACTAGAGATGGTAATGATCAGCCACGTGGGTGCTGGGAGAAATAGTAAGTACGCCTAACTTTTAATCATCTCTCCAGCTCACAGCTGTAACTCCAGTTGAAGAGGATCCAATACTCAGCTTCTGTGGGCTTATCACACACTTGGTCTATAGACATTCACGCAGGCAAAAAAACACTTACACATAAGATAAAAATAGATACAGCAGAAGTGAGTCTCTGTGTGATATGGCGTATGGGAGACTCACTGGCCACCAGCGACTTTGAAGGCCAAGTGGGCAATGAGCTGAATCCAACCTGAGCAACTCTAGGAGGTGGGAAAGTGATTCTCCTCTTTTCTATACGAAAATAATACATAAAAATATGTTTCCAAGTATCAGTACGGCAAAGGTATTAGTAAAGAAAGAATTACATAGAGAAGCAGAGCAGAATTAGAATAGACTAGAAAATCGTACTGTAAAATGCACGTGGAGTGTATGGCAAAGACAATATTTAAATAAATATTCAAAACCTACCTTTACAGTACTAATACTGGGCTAATTGGATATCCGTTAGGGAAAAGATAAAATTGGGTTCATGTTTCACACTGATACCAAGACGAATTCCAAACATATAAATACATAAAGCAAAACTGCATAAATTATGGCAGAGATATTCATTTAAAGGCCTCTAACTTCTTCTCTTGGAACTCTTTGCTATGACTTAAACTGTAGAAAAAAGGGGCTGTTTTCATTTCATTTCCTCTGCTGTGACAAAACACCCTGACAAAAGTCAACCTAAGAGTTTATTTGGTTCCCAATTCCAGGCCACAGTCCATGACAGCAGGGAAGTCGAGGCAGGTACGTGACAGAGCTGGTCATATTACATACTTAGTGAAGAGCAGAGGACAGTGAGTGTATGTGTGTTCCCTTGCTCGCTTGCTTGCTTGTATTCAGCTTGATTTCCTTTCTCTTACACAATTTAGGATCCCCTGCCTAGGGAATGGTGCCACCCAGGGTGACCTGAATTATATGTGGTCGCTCACTTGCTTGGTTGCTTATACTCACCTCAATTTCTCTACCCCTATACAGCTCAGGACCTCTTGCTTAGGGAAAGGTGTTATTCACAGTAGGCAAGGTTTTCTCACAACATTTATTTGAGACTCCCATAGACACATCCACAGGTCAACTCAATGTAAACAATCTCTCATTGAGCCTTTCTTCCCAGGTGATCCAGGCTCTAACAAGTTGACAATTAAAATTGATCGTCACAGGAGCCAAAAACATTGTCAAATGGTGCTTGGGTTCAGATTACTGTCTCATAAAGGCACATTGTTAAAGACTTTGTCCCATGATAATATCACTATTGGAAGCTAGTGGAACTTTTTAAGACTTGGGGCGAATCGTCTGTGTGATTGGAGCAGAGATAAGATAAGCCTTGTTGTTGAAAGGACAAAATGAATAGCAAGCAAATCCCAAAGTCCACAGCTCACTGTGTACTTAAGAAAGTACCATAGAAGAAAGACTTAAGAAATTCGGCCAGTGCTCAATAAATGTACAAATAAAAGATGATATCAAAGAGCAGTCCCACGGCCATGCAAAGCTGTTTGCTCAAGAAATTTGCCTCCAAGGGAACAGGCTCGCTTCTGCTTAAACTGTAAGAAACACACAAATCATCACAAAGTTGATATCTCCATGCTTCCTTCTGTGTGTCCCTAATGTTTAAACCGAGTGTCCATCAGTAATTTATCTAAGGCAAATTGTCTTAGATAAACTGCAAGCATTGCAAGTATTTACTTTTGCAAAAGAGCCTGAGCTTGGTGGAAAGAAGCTGGATGACATGGACTAAGTCCATAACGTGGATATTTGGACATTGACCCATTCTCTTTCTTTCACTTCCTGGCTGCCATGAGGTGCTTTCCTTCATCCTGCATTCCCTGCCATGATGGATGTGCATGCTAGTGCCTAGTGCAATCAGCTGACTGACGGTGGACTTTAACCTCTGAAGCTGTAAGCCGAACCAAACCTTCCGCCCTCTGAGCTTGTTGATCTCAGGTGTCTGATCACTTCAACAGAAAACTCTCAAACACAAAGAGACTTAATCACACATTTTGTTCTCAGAAAGCTCTCCTGAAGTAAATGTGATCTGTCAAATGACAGGGGTGTTTGCAGCCATAAACTCAAGAGCTACTGTTGCTACCACAGCACTCCTGAAAAGGTGCATCTTAAACAGAGAGTCAGGAGGAGGAGGAGATGTTACTGAAAGCTATATCGTGTAACACTATGTCCAAGAATTATATCTAAAGATGTTTTCAAATATCACTCAGGTGTAGCTACAAACCTGTTCATTGAAGCACAAGATTCCTTATTTATCTGTAGTTTCACTTTCCAACACTTCAGTGGCCTGTAGGAAACCCTCATCTGAAAGCATTAAATGAAAAATATAGCTCATGAGTTCTAAATTATATGCAATTTGCACAGTGTGGGGGAATCTCATGCCCCACATCAGTCTGATCAAGTTATGTTTTGAATTACCCTTTTGCACAGTAGATAACACTGGGTATATATTGCTCCCTATGTCACTTAACGGTTTTTTCAGTGATTAGATTGACTGTACCATGATACCTATTCCTCATTTTACTTTTTAAAGTTTTATTTATTTTATGCATATGGATGTTTTCCCTGTGTTTATGTCTGTGCACTACACATGTGCCTGGCACGCATGAAGTCCAGAAGAGGGTATCAGATCCTCTGAAACTGGAGTTACAAGTAGCTGTGAGCTACTCAGCATGGATGCTGGTAATCAAACCCGGGTTATATGAAAGAGCAGCCAGTGCTCTAAACTGCTAAGCATTTGTCCAGCCTCTCAGTTTGTATAATCTTATCTCTTAAGCCAAACTTCTGTTACAACATAATGTTAACTTTTTTGTATGCTGTTAGTTAGTGAGTGTTATCTATTATTGCCTGATCCATAAATGAAATTTTATCATAACCTAGTACACTTGGAGTTGGGAACAGTCCTAGCTTCAGGTTCCAACCTTGGGATGTAGGAAAGGCAATCCTGAAGAAGCTGGACCAAAAGGTAACATTGGCCAACCTAGAGATCACTCAGTGCCCAAGGTCCTGTGGTATTTACAAGCTTACTTAGGATGACAGAGATTACTAGAGCATTAAGTTTTACAGGATGCCAGGCATGCTAGGACCTAGGGAAAGCCTGTGTCTTCTGGATACCAGAGATGAAAATGGAAAATGAGGAACATCCACAACAGGAAATGTCATGCTGCTACACTCCAGAGCCTCCCTAGTCTGGCTATTGTAACTGGCTAATCTGAGAAAGATGGAAACCCTGGATCAGATGGTGGCAAGGGTGATCCTGGTGATGATGGCATCCCTGGTGCTTCCTAGTCATCCAGGCTTACTTTATCATGTTAAATGAGCCATAGAAAAAGGTGATAGAGGAAAATTGCCCCTGCTGATCCTTTAGTGCTCCAGGTTCTGCTGACTCCCAAAATACTCCTGGTCTGCAAGGCCCATGCAGTGACAAACAAAGATGAAACTGGTACACACAATTCCAATGGCATCAAAGGTTATCAAGGATACTCTGGCAATCAAGTTACCCAAATGGTCTCTGTGTACTTCTGGTCACCAGAATACAGGTAGTCTAAGACCCAATGGTCTCAGAGGATTTGTGGGACTCTGTGGGCCTCATGGAAGACACAGGAAAGTAGACATCACAATCCCGTTGGAGTACAAGAACCTCAAGGAATCTGAAGTTTCTTTAGGACTCCCAAGTCCTCCTGGACATGTTGGTATTCTTGGTCCTTTCTGTAGTTGTGGGGTTAGTGACAACACTAGAGTGGGAAATAAAATGTTTGGTGGTTTCTTACCACATTATGGAAATGAACTAGTGAATTACAAAATCAACACTGAAGAGGTTAAGTCTCCACTCAGATGTGTTAATGGACAAATAGAAAGCCTCATTAGTCTTGATGGCTCTCATTAAAACCTTGCTCAGAATTGCAGAGATGCAAAATACTGTCATCTCGACCCCCCAGAGTGGAGCATATCGGGTTGAGCATAAAAAAGGATGCAAGATGGATGGCCTTGAGGCATTCTACAACATAGACACAGAAGAAGCACAGGTGTCAGTCCTTTGTCTCCCAAGTAAGAACTGATGGACAGATCGTAGTTTTGCAAAGAAATATATTTACCTTGATGAGTTCATGAATGGTGGTTTTCTGTTTAGCTATACCAATCCTGATCTTCCCAAAGCCCATGTCTAAACACACACACACAACAACAACAACAACATAAATTACTTTCAAGCTTTTTTTCAAATAATATTACCTGAGAAGATGTGAGGGCAATTTGAGTCCCAGGAAATGATAATTCAGTTCAAATGATTTACATTCAAAAAGAGAGAGCAAATCAAGAGCCTCTCATATCCTAGGTTAAAGGTCCTCGGGTTTGTACTGAAATTCTTCCAGGAATGAAAAATATTACAGAAGTCAAAAGTTACATAAGCCATCTTGACAAGAGAAAACTGTTGGGACTCTATATGTCATTGTTTATTGGATGTAAATGGAAGTTGTTTTGGGAAATGTCAGAAATCCTAACAGAAGTGTTGAGCACGTAGAAAGCACTGACCTTCATTTCCAAACAATAAAGCCGATACATGTTTACTCATGGTGTGAAAAGAAGTACAAATCCCCTCTGTCCGCATGTCTACGACATGAAGGTATTTTAAAAGTTAACCGCCTTTTCATTGCCTTCTCCCTCTGTACAATTCTCTTAGCAAACTGTTCTGTCTTTGGTGATTTATCTACCACTGAGTCCAGCACATCCTCCCCTATTGCTGATAAGTCGTGTACAACTAACTCAGGAGGAGACAGGAACCGTGACTGCTGGTGCCAGAGAACCCCAATCCTAACATTCAGTGCCTCCATCACCCCCACATGGCTCACATTGTTGTGCCAACATGTGAGCCTAACTCTGGTCCATAGGCCATCATCACTGAATCCATACTTGCTGGCAATAGTAAACATATAAAATGAGAAAAAAAAATATAAAACAACATAAAATACTGGCAAACTAGCATAAAAGATGAGGCAACGAGAAAGTTCATAGAACAATACAGGGATGAGGAGAGGAATCCGGTCTAGGCTGAATTAAGTCAGATACTAATGGAATCCTTGTCATTATCCAAGTTATTGCACTGGACAGGGGTGTTGTGAACCAGTATTGCAGAAAAGGGGGTGAAGTGTTCACAGAATCTCTTTATAATACCTCTTACAAATGCATGTCAATCCATAATTATCTCAAAATAATAAAGCCCAAAAAATAAGTAATGACTGATGTATTCCTACAACAGCACAAATGAATCTTAAATTCATCTTTCCATGGGATAAAATTTTTACATACTGTGTGAATGATTTGTGAACATTCAGAAACCTGTGCTTTACCTATGGGGGTGAAAAATATCAGAGTGACTACTATAAATTATGGGAATGAGGAAGAGGGTTGCATGGGAGAAATTTTCAGATTGTGGAATACTTTGGTGTTGTTAAGTAGGAAGGCACTGGCAGGCTTGGAGGCCATTGAGGATAGACCACTCCCTCATGACCTCCTTTGGGCCTCACCTTCTATTTACAAGCTGACATTAGAAAGTAGTAACATATTGAGAGAATTGTGGGATATTTTATTGTATTATCTTCAAAGGCTTCCTAAGGAACCTAAATGAGGTCACAGGGTGGTTCTTGAGGATATCTGGCAGGCTTATAACTCAGGAGAAAAAAAAAAAAACTACATGCAGGAGGAGATCTTTACTGTAAAGTTAATAGTCTTGCTTGAGATACCCCTGAGGGGGGAAAGAAATGAGGCTATACCCAAAGCCCTGTGTAGCCAAGCTTTAAGCCTAGTTGTAAAGGGTACTGGGGCACACTGAAATCATCTTCAGGTGTTCTTCAGGCCTATGCCCAAAAGATCATCACAGTTAGGCCTGTTGACTGTTTAGTTCATCTTCTCTCAGAGAAAGAAGGGGTAGGAGGTCATGGGCCCTCACTTGAGTATCCAACCATTCTGGCTAGCCAGTTATAAATCAGCAATTTGTCCTAACTGCACACTGAGGTCTTAGGGGAAGGTCTAGATGATATATGTGCTTAATGATGATGGCAACATAGAGAAGCTATCGTCCATGATGCAGATTTTTCCACTGTGGTTGTTTTAATATCATCTCTATCCTGTTCATAACTCTTCACCCATTGCTCTGTAGGCCTAAAATACTCATTGGTTAGGCTGGTAAGCTTCGGTAGAGTCATAGCTTGACTTGTCTCTAGGGCCTTAAGAGGAGAGGTGGATGGTGCTGATGGCTTCTGAAGAGAAGGATTTGACCAGCACTGGTTCGTTGCTATTTTAAAATATATGGCTTGTTATTATCTCTGTGTTGGCAACTTTCACAGTACACGTTCACTGTGCTGAAACTCTTGCTCTCTAAGTAAGGGACCTCTTCCTCATCCCATAGCCCAACAATGTTTTGTCTTTCTGTCCTTCTTCAGATGACTGTCCTTATATGTATATCTCAGGTAAGCTTCTGGGGTCTCCTCTAATCCAGCAGTGAGGTGAGGTTCGTTCTTCTGATGTGATTGGGAGTGAGGGGAAGGGGGA
This sequence comes from Meriones unguiculatus, assembly GCF_030254825.1. Taxonomy (NCBI): domain Eukaryota; kingdom Metazoa; phylum Chordata; class Mammalia; order Rodentia; family Muridae; genus Meriones; species Meriones unguiculatus. The sequence continues at coordinate 14,475,457 of NC_083358.1, read as the reverse complement.
GAGAGTAGCACACTGCTACAAAGCACATGGAGAGGTCTGAGGACATCCTCAGTGTCCTGGTCCTTGCTTCTACCTTGTTTGAGAAAGGGTCTCTCTCCCCCATCCTTTTCCCTCTCCCCTTACCTCTTTCCCTCACTCTTATTCCACCCTCCCATGCTCCTGCTGCTGCTGCTGCGTCTGCTGCTGCTGCAGCTGCTGCATATATCAAGCTAGCTGATAGCTGATAGCTGGTCCAGGACCTTCCAGGAACTCTGTTTCCACTTCCCACCTTTCCACTGAGCACCATCATTACAGATGTGTACAACTGTACCAGCATCACCTAAGTTATTACCAAGAGTGTTTAAGGTCCAAGTCAGACCCTGGCCACCCTAACAAAATAGGTTTGGTCACTTTTCCTCACAAATCAAAGAGACAAATAACATAGAGAGATGCAGATTAAAGAAATGTGTTCAGTGTAAGCACACTGAGAAGAGGAACAAATAGAGAAGCCCAGTGACACACACCAACTCCCTCCAAAGTCCCTCTCCAAGCACTAACATCAGTGTTAGCATTTTGTTTCTTTATTGGTCTTGAGACAGAGTGTCGCTGTATAGCCTTGGCTGACCTGGACCTCGGTAAGCAGGCCAGGCTGGCCTTGAACTCACAGAGCTCACCTGTCTCTCCAGCTCTTCAGCACCGGAATTGAAGGAACGTGCCCCCACACCTTCGGAGGATGCTTATTTCAGCAGCCTTGCCTGCAGAGTATCTTTGCTCCTGTCAGAATAGTTACAACTGATCAAAAGACCAAGTGCGGTCTCCATGAAAACAAAACAGAACTCCACACAGACCGAAGACCCTCTTCTCTTAGAATCATCCAAGAAGGCAGAGAGTGCAGCTGCTTCTTCTCTTCCAAGTTCAGGAAACACTAACAGAGAACTCTCTTGTGGGAGCATGGCTACAGTCATCAGATTTTCAGCGTCTATCAAGCAGTTATTAGAGGCAGAGAATAAAAAAAAAAATGACACATGGAAACATCTGCATAAATTTGGAGTAGTCAGGAAGAGTTCTCCACAGGGGCCACCAAAACAGCATACCTACGATACAGCACATACCTGCTCAAGTCACAACAGTAATGTCTTAAAATTCAATCAAATTCAAATGCGAGCAGACATGTTTCCTAAGAATCTTAATTCTCATCCAGCATAAAGATGACAGCATAGCAAAGCCAGCACCTAAAGGACTATTTAAGCCTCAGGCCTACAAGATAACTGATCTCATTTAGCCGCTACTGTAAGTGACCCAAGTGACTGCACATGGTTTTCAGACCTCAAACCTGGAGATGCTAGATGAACCCAAATCTAAAGACCAGAGTGGAGACGAGACTACAAAGAAGCAAACGTGTTAATTAGTCTTAACTGTTAACCTGACAAAGTTAGAATCACAAGCAAAAGGGAAGGGGATAGCCTAGGTCAGACTGTGTAGGCATGTCTTGGGGATTGTCCTGATTGTTTATCAAAGGAGAGAAGACAATTTAATGTTGCTGAGCCCTGAACTGTGTGAGAAAGAAGAAAGCTAGCTGCCTAGAAGCAGCAGCAACAGGCAGCCTGGGAGCATTCATTTCTCTCTGCTCTTCTATTATAGCATTTGAGATTATAATGTAATGATATCATTCTGCCCTTTCTCTTTTCTCCTTCCAACTCCTCTTTGCTGTCTCTTAAGTTCATGGCTTCTTTTTCTTTGAAAGAGAGACAGAGAGAAAGAGTTCCTAAGTATATAAATGCAGCCTGCTCAGTATAATGTTATTTGCATGATTTCTTTTTTTATGTATAATTTTATTTTTTTATTAATTACACTTCATTCACTTTGTATCCCCCCATAAGCCCCTCCCTCATTCCCTCCCAATCCTACCCTCCCTCCCCTTTCTCCACGCATGCCCCTCCCCAAGCCCATTGATAGGGGAGGTTCTCTGCTCCTTTCTTCTGATCTTAGTCTATTAGATCTCATCAGGAGTGGCTGCATTGTCATCTTCTATGGCCTGGTAAGGCTGCTCCCCCTTCAGAGGGAGGTGATCAAAGAGCAGGCCAATCAGATTATGTCAGAGGCAGTCCCTCTTCCCATTACTATGTAGCTCACTTGGACATTAAACTGCCATGGGCTACATCTGTGCAGGGGTTCTAGGTTATCTCCATGCATGGTACTTGGCTGGAGTATGAGTCTCTGGGAAGATCCCTGTGTTCAAATTTTCTGGTTCTGTTCCTCTCCTTGTAGGGTTCCTGTCCTCTCCAGCTCTTACTATTTCCCACTTCTTACATAAGATTCCATGTACTCTGCCCAATAGTTGGCCATAAGTCTCAGCGTCTGTTTTGATAGTCTGCAGGGCAGAGCCTTCCAGAGGCCTTCTGTGGCAGGTTTCTAGGTTGTTTCCTGTTTTCTTCTTCTGATGTCCATCCTCTTTGCCCTTCAGGATGGGGATTGAGCATTTTAGTCAGGGTCCTCTCTCTTGATTAGTTTTTTTAGATATACAGATTTTAGTAGGTTTATCCTATGTTATATGTCTATATGAGTGAGTATATACCATGTGTGTCTTTCTGCTTCTGGGACAGCTTGCTCAAAATGATCCTTTCCAGGTCCCACCATTTACCTGCAAATTTCATGATTTCCTTATTTTTCATTGCTGAGTAATACTCCATTGTGTAGATGTACCACAATTTCTGCATCCGTTCTTCAGTTGAGGGGCATCTGGGCTGTTTCCAGCTTCTGGCTATTACAAATAAAGCTGCTACAAACATGGTTGAGCAAATGTCCTTATTGTGTACTTGAGCCTCTTTTGGATATATGCCCAGTAGTGGTATGGCTGGATCTTGAGGAAGCGCTATTCCTAGTTGTCTGAGAAAGCACCAGAATGATTTCCAGAGTGGTTGTATAAGTTTACATTCCCACCAGCAGTGGAGGAGGGTTCCCCTTTCTCCACAACCTCTCCAGCATGTGTTGTCACTTGAGTTTTTCATCTTGGCCATTCTGATGGGTGTAAGGTGAAATCTCAGGGTTGTTTTGAAATTTTTTTCATACAAGTCTTTGACTTCTTTGGTTAGGGTTACACCAAGGTACTTTATGTCATTTGTGGCTATTGTGAAAGGTGTTGTTTCCCTAATTTCTTTCTCAGCCCTTTTGTCTTTTGTATACAGGAGGGCTACTGATTTTTTGGAGTTAATATTGTATCCAGCCACTTTGCTGAAGGTGTTTATCAGCTGTAGGAGTTCCCTGGTAGAGTTTTGGGGGTCACTCACGTATACTATCATATCATCTGCAAATAGTGATAATTTGACTTCTTCCTTTCCAATTTGTATCCCCTTGATCTCTTTCAACTGTCTTATTGCTCTAGCAAGGACTTCCAGAACTATGTTGAAGAGATATGGAGAGAGTGGGTAGCCTTGTCTTGTCCCTGATTTCAGTGGGATTGCTTTAAGTTTCTCTCCGTTCCATTTGATGTTGGCTATAGGTTTGTTGTATATCGCCTTTACTATGTTTAGATATGTGACTTGTATCCCTGATCTCTGCAATACTTTAAACATGAATGGATGTTGTATTTTGTCAAATGCTTTTTCAGCATCTAGGGAGATTATCATGTGTTTTTTTTTTCTTTCAGTTTGTTAATATGGTGGATCACATTGATGAATTTCCATATATTGAACCACCCCTGAATACTTGGGATGAAGCCTACTTGGTCATGGTGGATGATATCTTTGATGTGTTCATGTATGCGGTTTGCAAGTATTTTGTTGAGTATTTTTGCATCAATGTTCGTAAGGGAGATTGCCCTGAAATTCTCTTTCTTTGTTGAGTCTTTGTGAGGTTTAGGTACCAAGGTGACTGTGACTTCATAGAATGAGTTTGGTAATGTTCCTTCTGTTTCTATTTTGTGGAATAGTTTGAAGAGAATTGGAGTTAGCTCTTCTTTGAAGGTCTGGTAGAATTCTGCACTGAAATCATCTGGTCCTGGGATTTTTTTGGATGGGAGACTTTCAATGACTGCTTCTATTTCCTTGGGGGATATGGGACTATTTAATTGATTTACCTGGTTCTGATTCAGCTTTGGTGGGTTGAATCGATCAAGAAAATTGTCCATTACATTTAGATTTTCAAATTTTGTCATAGAGACTTTTGAAGTAAGTCCTAATGATTGTTCAGATTTCCTCAATGTCTGTAGTTATGTCCCCCTTTTCATTTCTGATTTTATTGATTTGGATGGTGCCTCTCTGCCTTTTAGTTAGCTTGGCTAAGGGTTTGTCTATCTTGTTGACTTTCTCAAAGAACCAGCTTTCTGTTTCATTGATTCTTTGAATAGTTTTATTTGTTTCTAATTGATTGATTTCAGCCCTGAGTTTGATTATTTCCAGCCGTCTATTCCTTTTTTGGTATGTCTGCTTCTTCTTTTTCTAGGGTTTTTAAGTAAGTCATTAAGTTGATTGAATGAGCTGTCTCGAATTTCTTCTTGAAGGCACTTAGTGCTATGAACTTTCCTCTTAGCACTGCTTTCATTGTGTCCCATAAGTTTGGGTATGTTGTGTCTTCATTTTCATTGAGTTCTAGGAAGGCTTTAATTTCTTTCTTTATTTCTTCCCTGACTCAGCTGTCATTTAGTAGCAAGTTGTTCAGTTTCCATGTGTGTGTAGGCTTTTTTGCTATTTCTGTTGTTGTTGAGGTCCAACTTTATTCCATGGTGATCAGACAGGATACAAGAGATTATTTCAATCTTCTTGTATCTGTTGAGGCTCGCTTTGTGACCAACTATATGGTCTATTTTGGAGAAGGTGCTGAGAAGAAGGTAAATTCTTTTGTGTTTGGGTGTAAGGTTCTGTAAATGTCTGTAGGTCCATTTGATTCATGACCTCTGTTAGAGTCATTGTTTAATTTCTGTTTTGTTGACCTGTCCTTTGTTGAGAGTGGGGTGTTGAAGTCTCCCACCATTAATGTGTGAGGATCTATGGGTGATTTAAGTTTTATCAATGTTTCTTTTACAAATGTGGGTGCCCTTGTATTTGGGGCATAGATGTTCAAGATTGCGATGTCTTCCTGGTGGAAATTTTTCTTGATGAGTATGAAGTATCCTTCCCCATCTCTTTTTATTAATTTTAATTGAAAGTCTATTTTATCAGATATTAGAATGGCTACTCCTGCTTGCTTCTTGGGTCCATTTGCTTGGAAAGCCGTCTTCCAACCCTTTACCTTGAGGTAATGTCTATCTTTGTGACTTAGGTGTGTTTCTTGTATGCAACAGATTGCTGGGTTTTGTTTATGCATCCATTCTGTTAGTCTGTGTCTTTTTATTGGAGAATTAAGTCCATTGATGTTGAGAGAGATTAATGACCAGTGGCTGTTAGATCCTTTGATTTTGATGTTAGCTGTGGTCATAAGGTTGTGTGCTTGGTTGCTTTTTGTTTTACAACTTTTACTAAATGAGAAAACTATATTTAAAATGTGCTTTAAACAAATGGAATTAGAAAAAAAAGATGTATGCATTTTAAAGAACTTTTGCACTGTGCTGAAAATCAAATGTTTCTTGCAGTAATACAATGCTCCAATCCATAAAATGTTAAGAGTTCTCAATTTAACATTTTCAAAGACAATATAAGGTTTCACACCTATGGTTACACAGAAGGGCATTATATAAATATTATGCCCATCCCCAGGAAGCTTACAAATTTGACAATACTCAATAAAAGACTTTAGAATCACATCCAATAGTGTCACAGCCAAAGAATCACAAATCACAAATCTGTGTCTCCTTTTAAAATCTCTGTTGACTTTGCTACTCCTTGACATTTGTTAATGCTAACCCTTAAAAAAAGAGAACAGGAAAAGAAATGGCTGCAATAAACTCGTGATCATTGGTACTATACTTCACTACAAAGCATGTCTATACATATCATGATCTTTGATTATGAAAATGCAGAGTAAAAGTCTTTAGTGACATGGCCTTACAGTCAAAAACAACATTCACATGGCAATTTTTAGACAGTGAAGCACCCGATACTCAGAGCCCACAAATGTCCCACTGACCAGTGTTCATTTAAATACATCCTTCACATAGAAAGGGAAAGAGGAGTGCCGGCTTTCCAAGGCTTGTCAAAAAAAGGATTCTCATGTCCTGTGGATCTAAAAACAAAACAAAACAAAAAACAACAACAAAAACCTGAAAAAACAAAACCAATGCAGGTGAGGACAATACCAGAAAGTTAAGTATGCCGAAAGGTGTTTCATGGGAATTAAAACCTAAATCCAAAGTACCACATAATCACATTACCAACTAGTTTTGGGTAATACTATATGAGCCTTATCTTAAACGAAATGCTACTGCACAAGAGAACATCAATAAATTAAAAATTAGAGTGCATAAATCCAAATCAGTGGCAATTTTGTAGAAAGCAAAATACTCATTATCAGCTGCAAAGTTTGCCAGTCAAACTGTTTGATTAAAATCATTGGGTCAGATGGTTTGTAGATTTTTAAAACCTATCAACCTCTAAAATTCCTTTTTACTATAATGAGGCATAAGTTTTCTTAGTAAGATCCAACAGTTACTTTAGTAGTGAAGGAAAATAATAGTTGGTGAATGTCTTTAAAGCTCTTCCCATATTTCATTTTTTAAAATGTTTAGGGAAAAGCAGGAAAAGTAGTTGCCATTATTCTAGCAAAAACAAACAAAACAAAACAAGCCCAAAATAATTAAACCACCAAGCAACACTAAAACCACATTACACAGATGGATCATCATGCTTTCATCTGGATAACTACCACAGCTAGTTTAACTGGGATGCTTTTCAACTTTAAAAATTGTGATACGAGACGATATAACTTTAATGGATACTTTTGAATTTGGATTTAACTTTGTTGAATAACAGTATACTTATTACAATACAGTGTAGCATATCTTTCTATTAGAAAAAAATATAAGATCCTTTACCCATCTCCTTAAGTTAAAGGTGTGATATCATAAAGGGTGTCGAATGGCTGGATGGTTTTACAGTGCACACTTATATATTATGAATTATGTCCTTAACAAATCTGATGGTTTCTTTACATAATTTCTTTCTTCACCTTTTCTTCAGTGGATTAGCTGTTGAAGGTGGAGTGACAGGACGTCCAGAATTCAGTCCACCATACTGCTTCTTAGCTTTCTTTCAGATGGTTTCAATATCTGGAAGGAGCACATCAGTGTCTCATCCACACTCATCATGCCACCAGCATTGTCAAACTCACCACAGTAATTTGGGGCAGAAAATAAGGTTACCAATTGTTGTTCAGCGAAAAATTCATATCCATCTTCCACCACCTGATGAGCTCGACAAATCAAGTCTAAATCATGACGATTCAGAAATTCACTGACTACATCAGCTCCAAAAGTAAAAGAAACACCACGATCATTTTCTCTCCAGCCTTGTACGGATGTCAGACCACAGTAAATCACAAAGCAAACCTGTATCGGGGATATCAGTGGGTCTCATAATTCTCCGAATCTGTTCCATAGACTGTAGGTCTGGTGACAGCCCTACTTGCATGATGTCAAGGCTGACCATTTGGTACTGGATAAACAACTTGGGGGCTCCTCCATGAGGAAGGGTATTTCTTCTACACCATCATTGCTTAGGCTCCTGTAGTTCTTTGTCTTGTTTTGAGGCCTTGTGGGCTTCCTCTTTTCCACATCAGCACTTCAATGGTGTCATCCTTGTTCAGCTCACACTCAGGTAGTCAATGTTGCTGAGATTTTACGGGTGTAGCTTCTAAAATTACTAGAAGACACAGTCTCTTCACTTTCCCACTCCTTAAGTCAGATTTTTTCCACAAGCAGAAATACATGGCTTTAGAAGTCCTGAAGTCCTGTGCTCATAGATAAGCACTAGGGAAACAGAGAATGTTAAAGACACAGTGTTGTCTCCTCAATGGGAGAGGTATATAACCTGTTTGCCAGGCAGAAAGCTGGGCATGAATACAGTAGCCTGGTGATCTGTGGTATCTATAGCACCAGGTCACACCCGACCCTGTCCCCAAATTCTTGTACTTACCTCAGTCATTCTCTCTGAACCTTTATCTTGAGCATCATTTCTCGGTCAATAGAATCCATCCTCATGTGATATGACACATGTATTTAGAAATGGAGCAGAAGTAGTTGACAGCTTAGTCACCTCTGTGTGATCCATGCAGCCAAGACTACACGAGATCCTCCTCTAGACCCTTAAGAGAGCACATGGCCAATCTATAGACACCATCTTTATGAAAGAGGACACATGTACTTTGTAAAAAGCTTCAATGTAGTCTTGCCTTAAGCTTTATTGTGGACATGGAAACTTTCTTTTCCCCAAAATTGTGCTGTGCTCAAATATGCCTACAATCAACTGCTTGGTGTCAGACTCTACAAGTCTGAACCAACACCAATCATGTCTCACCAAATTTCCTTCTTGCCTCATGTGGATCATTATTCTGCTGACCATGGCATTTGTGTGCGCACACACACACACACACACATATACACACACACACTAACAAAAAGAGACTGTTCTTTGCCTGTCATCCTGAAGTCCACCCTTCCTGCATGATTTTCCTGAAGAATCTCTGAAACTCTTCATGGTGCAAAGAACCATAGCACTCCTTGACTTCTCATCCTGATTTCCTCTCCATTCCCTCTGCTCAGGGGATGGGAACAGCATGATGAATGAGTCAGTGGCGAGAAGAACCTGGACACCTCTGGTCTGACTCTAGTTGCCTGATCTGTTGATTCAGTTTTTCCCAGCCTAGGAGCCTTTTATCACTTCTCAGGCAAGCACAGGCCACACATGGCGCTCCAATTACATCAGGTGAATGCACGGAGGAGCACTAAAGAGAGGGCAGTAGTGTCCATTCCATGATGCCCACTCATCCTTCATACCTGAAGCTCTACCTACTCACTACCTGAGACAAATAAAGAGGGTTAGTCTCCCCTGCAGTACAGGATCCCAGCTACCTAGGAAGGCACAGCTGATTTAGACCGACAGAGTCCACTTCTGACAGGTGTGCTCTTGATCATCGGTAAAAATGAAGAAAATTACAAGCTCTCACAACTTACCAGCCGGAGATAATGTTCCTTAAGAACAACCAGTGCAGTCACGATGTTGTCGAAGTGCCTCATCACACCTGGAAAAATGCTGTTCCCAGAGTTTAAGAGCGAAAGTGAAGCAAACAGTGTAAAAGAGAGGGCTCATCAAAGAATCACAGGTCCAGCGGGAGGCACAGAGGCACTCTCTTCCCCTACCTGGCAGCTGGTGCCTACTTGTCTCAGGGATCTGAGGTTGAAATGTCTCTTCCAAGATCAAAAAAGAAGGCATTCTCGAGAGCCAGGATAGTTACTAGATAAGGCTTTGCATCCTGAACCAAATGAGATGGGGAATTTGGGAAGGAGGCTACGAGAGGAGAGCATGAGGACTGTAACTCTCTGGAGTACCAACCAGCCTGTGGGGGTAAGAGGGCAGGAACTTCTTGTGATCAGGAACCTTAAAAACTAGTGTCTAGTGTTTTGGGACAAATGTGTTTGGAGCCCCCCCCCCCCTTTTTTTTTTTGCTTTTTCTCTAGGCAGGCATATCAAATAGTAAAAACTTTCCCTTGAATTTTTTTTTTAACTTTTAACAGCAGACTCCCACAATTCTAGACTGGGGGTTTTGCTCATCACAGCTTGTAGGAAAGGCGGCTTTATGCCACAGTGAGCATGAGGAGGGTAGAGGACCACTTGCAGGGGTAGATTTTCCCCTTACCACTTTATGTGTGTTCTAGGGATCAAGTGAGGTGGTTGGTGCCTTTATCTCTAAAGATTAATAAAGATTCTTAACAGCAGCTTTACATCTCCTTCAGCTGTGAAACAAAACCATTCAGTGTAATTTTTTTTTCCGTTGAAACTCGTGGAACAGTCAAAGGAGGCAGCTACAGTGATGTGTGATCCAACCCCACCTCCTTTTAGTGACGTGTTATCCTCCTCCCACTTTTGGTGTTATTCACAGCAAAGGGAGGCGAAGAGGTGAGTCTGATCTACTTTGATAAACTAATCTAGAACTGAATTGAATGATGTGGTTGCCTTCCTCTTTAAAGGAACCTTCTAGGGGAACTTCCATAGAGAGCAAAACTGACAGCTAATCTTCGTTGTCAACTAACTTGCATGGAAAGACAGACTTGAGCTGAAGAATTGTCTCTGTCATTGCCTGTGGGTGCATCTTTGGAGCATTTGCTTACTTGCTAATTGATATGGCAGATGCAGCCTACTGTGGGTGGCACTATCCCTAGGTAGCAGTATAGCAAAGCAAACTGAGCAAGCCATGGGTAACAAGCCTGGAAGCAGCTTTTGTCCAGAATGTTGCCAGCTTGAGTTCTTGCCCTGATTTCAACTTGTGGGAAGCAATATGAAACAACCTTTTTCTCCCCAAGCTGCCTTTGGTCTTGGTGTTTATTACCGCAACAGAAAACAAAAATATTTATCTTTTTTAAAGGAGAAAAATGTAACTATATAATAATGATAATTATAAAATCTTCAAAGGAAACCAGCTCAAGCTCTAAGCCAGTTTCTCCATCTGCATTTCAAAGAGAAAATTGGGGCAACCTCAGGCAAATGTCCCCAAGCTGCTGAGGATTTGCGTGAGAATGGCCACAGAGCATCTAGACTCTTGTCACTCATCCCAAATGACTCTTTGCCCAGGCAGCCCTTCTACTCTAACAATTTTCACCTCCAGACAATTCAGCTGTAGGATTTCTCTCTGACTGGGAGTATTCTGAAACACGGGAAAGGTCCCCTGAGTCTCTCTGAAGAGGCAGCAGCTGATTAGACAATGACTCTGTGCCCTTTTCCTCCTCTCAGACTCTTTGGAGTGTGGTGCTGCTGGCTGGCTTTGTCACCAGCTCTGGAGGATAGACAGAAACCCTGGAAACATGTGACATCAGAGACCTTCACCCATAAATCCTGATGTGCTTTGCAGCTTCCATCCAACATTCCCCAAAGAATAAGATAGTGGTGGCCTTGCCTTCTGCAAAGTCATGTGTGCATTGCATTTTCCACCAGAGCACGAGACGGGAAAGTGACGAGTACTGTTGAACAGCAAGTGAGGCATTGACACGGGTGTCAAGAACTCAGAGTAATTCACATCCTAGCCAGATTTTTCATGGTGGCTGTCAGATGAGGTCCAGATATGAAATTCTGATTTGTACTTTGGGACAAGAACCCATTCCCCAGACTTTTTTTTCCTAGAAAGAGACAATTTTGACAGGATGACCTCATAGTTTATTATGAACATGAAGAAGATGGAATTTTGATCAGGTTATCCTGTGCTAATGTCTTAGTTAGGGTTTCCACTGCTGTGATAAAACACCATAACCAAAAAGCAAGTTGGGGAGAAAAGGGTTTATTTGGTTTATACTTCCCTATCATTGTTCATCACTGAAGGAAGTCAGTGAAGGACAGGAACTCAAACAGGGCAGGAACCTGGAGGCAGGAGCTGATGCAGAGGCCATGGAGGAGGGTTGCTTAATGGCTTGCTATCCTGGCTTGCTCAGCCTGTTTTCTTATAGAATCCAGGGCCCAAGCCCAGGGATAACACCACCCACAATGGACTGCACCATCTCATATCGATTACTACATTCTTATCTTCCAATGACTTACAGCTGAATCTTGTAGAAACAATTTCTCAATTGAGGATCCCTCCTATCAGGTGACTATAGCTTGTGTCAAGGTGACATAAAACTACCCAGGACAATTGGCCCTTGTTAACTTGATAACTGTTAAACCACCATTCCTTTCTTGTTCATCTCCCAAATCACAATTAACATCAACATTATAACATAAAACATTCTTTACATTTTAAAACCCTTTAACACTTAGCACACAGAAGCTGTGTTCCAGAGGCAGCTGAAGTTGTAGCTTGTGCTGACTCTGAGGAATCGCTTCCCAAAAGATTTCACCTCAACGATTCTGGTCTCTTCTTAATAACCTCTAATTGCTCAGCTCTAGCTGACCAGCACTGAGTAGCCCAACAAAGCAAATGTTTCATTTTAGTAGTTCTGGTATCTTTTTAAATCACAGGTGGCTCTTCAGCTACAGCTAACCAGAACCTCAGGTTTGAATTCAAAATAACAAATAGTTCCTGATAGAGTCTTTAAACTTCTCTCTGAAACTTCACAAGCCAGGCTTTCATCTTCTGCATCACCCTCAACATCTTCCAAGCTCCGACAAAGCAGCTCATCAAGGATTGAACACGTCATGGCTTTTCATGCACAAAGTTCCAAAGTCCTCCCACAATCCTTCTCAAAACAACATAGTCAGGTTGGTCACAGCAAGACCCTACTTATGGTTCCAACTTGTCTTAGTTAGGGTTTCTATTGCTGTGATGAAACACTATGACCAAAAAGAAAAGGGTTTTTATTCTCCAATCTCTTTTAAGGATTTTGAAGGAACGAGTTTATTTGGTTTACATTTCCATATCTCTGTTCATCACTCAAACAAGTCAGGACAGGAACTCAAGCAGGTAGTAACCTGGAAGCAGGAGCTGATACAGAGGCCATGAGAGTGTCATTTACTGTCTTGCTCATCATGGCTTGCTCAACCTGCTTTCTTATAGAACCCAGGACCACCAGCCCAGGGATGGCACCACCCACAAGGGCTGGGCCCTCCCACATCGGTTACTAATTAAGAAAATGCCTGATAGGTGGATCTTAAGGACACATTTTTTTTTTTAAATTGGGACTCCCTCCTCTTAGATGACTCTCACTTGTGTCAAGCTGACATAGAACTAGGCAGAAAAGCTAGGATGGACTTGGTGTAATTCCCTACTAAAAGACTATGCTTCCCAGCTTCCCTTGTGGCTGGGAGAAACAATGGAAGGAAACGTGGTACAGCCGTCATTTTCCATAGGCATGCTCTCATCCACCTTCATGGTACAGGCATTCTTAATCATTCATGTAAGGGAGAGTATGTCCCCTTGCTCTGGATAAACATGGTCCCACCCATCTAAAGTCGGGCGCTTCTTTCTTTCTGCCTTCCATCTCCTTTAAGCTACCTCAGAAATTTAACAATATGGTGCCAAAACTCAGGATGGCATCTAGGGCTCTGCTCCTAGCAGGCAGCCCCAAGCCTTTTCTCCAGGACCTTTTGACTTCCTTACAGTCTTTGTGTACCTCTGATAGAAAATATGCTGTCAGACTTTCTACTCCCATGAATGATGGTGGCAAGTCTGGCAAATAGAGCCTCTGGCTCTGGGGGCTTTATCAGCATTCTCTGTAAACCCAGTGGAGTCCTAAGAGGACTTGGCAGGGCCACCTGTTACTCTCAGGCAGCCACTTCTTTAAACTATCCACCTCTACCTCTCTCTCACTTTCTTCTCTCACCCTGACACAGTCTGACCTAGGCCAGAGGCCATACTGCATTAGAACGAAAAGTTATGAAACATAGTAAAACACTGGGAAAAAGTAACTCTGGACCTAACTCAGAGGTGCCCTGGCTACGTCTGGGGGTTCACTGGAGCTTTTTTCTCTGCCTTGAGACTTGCTCAGCCAAAGAGCAAAGAGATTTCCACTGGCTAAGATTGGTTGAGAGTCCCTGGAATTCTCCATTGCTTTGCAGCTGAAAGCTCTGTGAACCTTTCATTAGCCATGTGGCCTCTTGAACCTGGCATGGTAGAAGTTGGAGACTCACCTTCTACTGTAATGCCAGGTTCATGGGACCCTCAGAGGCCACCAGGAGATGACTCAATGCAATAGCAAGAGAGGTTTATTACGAGAGCCATCGAACTCAGGACCCAAGTCTCACTGACACAGCAGTAGAGAAGTGGGACCTTGAGCTCTGAGTGAGCAGGGTTTTTAAAGGGAAAGTCTGTGAGCAGGGGGTTTCCATGACAGCATGCGGGGGGGGGGGGGGGTCATGTCTTGACGTTACAGGATTAGGTAAAAGTTGGAGGGGCGAGGTGACCTTCTCTGAGGCACAATTGCCTAAGGCATATGCTTCTCTGAGGCTCAATGGCTATTCTGCTAAACTATATCTGAAACGTTGGGGAGAATTTTCCCACCCGATTCCCAACTGATTCTCATTGATTATTGCCAGGGAGATTGTCTCTATTTTCTATCAAGTATTCATTCTGTGATATTTCCTGGAGGCTGTTGCTATGAGAGTTAACTTTGTTTTCTGCCAGGTGCACATTTTGTGATATTTCCTGGTACCTGAATTCAGCTCCCAGTCAAGATGGCTCTTTATTTAAAAAACGGAGTTATACCCAGGCTAACTATAGCCAGGCCAATTTAAATTCCTCACTACTTTCTAGGCCTGTTTATTCTGTTTGAAATGTGGAGGATGCCCCAGGTGGTTAGATTTGACCCCTGGTTTTGCCTAGATCCCATGCCTACTATGAGTTACAATTTTGTGTGTGTGTGTGTGTGTGCCAAAAGACACTCCTATTTGTGACCTAAATAAAAGAAGCCTCAATGAGGAGAATGAAACTGGTGATTCTCCTTTGAATTTCAATGCATATTTGACCTCAATATACATTGGACAAATGGTCACTGCTGGCCCAAATTTAGAACTTTCAACTTAATATCTAAACTGATTTAGATAATGTTAGGAGACAGAATGGTGGCATTATCCACGGCCTCTCTCTCTGTTTAACTCCTGCCTCACTTTAATCCTTTTTACAGCTCCTGCTTGCAAGCTCACCCATGCCTGCCATTTCTGCTAGGCCTCCAAACTTGTGTCTTTACAGTTCCTAACTGACATAGCATACAAGTCTTTTGCCTTCTGCCTCTCTAAGCCTGGAAAACCCTGATTTTATCTCTACCATCCCTAAAATGTTAAGCATTTCAGGTTGTCTGCTCCCATCTGCAGACAAACACAAATTGGTTACAGGTATGTAGATGAGTGGGTTGTTCAGTCTTACAGAGCCACACATGTCTTTTGGGTATGAATAATTAGGAAACATTGTTTCATGCCATTCTACTCTACTGAGAGAGCTGGATCTGGAGGGAGAATTTGACATGCAGGCTCCCTCCAGACCCAAGTGTGTTTATTTGAAAGTTTCCTCCAAAGTCTCTATCCTAGGTTAGGCTGGTCACCTGACTGACAGAAAAAAAAAGGATAGAGAAACAGAACAGCCCAGGAAAAGATACTATGGGGCTGAGAACAGCTAAAAGATAAACTTTTCAACAGTTATGGGCGACAAAGGGTATCACAGATTTTTAGCTCTCTCAATGCCCCCCTTTCCTTCTTTTTACTATGTAGGATAACTTTTTGGTCTAATGCAGTGTGGCCTCTGACCTAGGCCAGACTGTGTTAGGGTGAGGGAAGAAAGTGAGAGAGAGTTGGAGATGGATTGTTTGAAAATACAATAACATAAACCACCGAAGGCCTGTTGGTCACCTTAACAAAGATGTCAGTGAAGCACATGGCTCTCTCTATAACCTTATAAAGATGCTGGCCAACCACATGATTGCTTTTGTCCTGATGAAGTTTTCAGCCAAGATGGCAGCAAGCCAGATGTTTATTTACTCAAAGATGAATCCACCCTTTTAAAATTGATTTTATATATCCTTTCTAAATCACACCCCCCAAAAAGGTGGGATCATCTTTGTATTTTTCCTATGTCAAAGAGGCAACAATAGGTGTCCAGGATATTTTGGATTATGTAAATAGGACTTAGGACTAACATGTTTGATGATTAAGCTTTATAAATTCCTAAGGTTATAATATTCAGGCTAACAGAAACTGACTTAAAGATATACATCTAATTATTTGGAGAAAGTGGGTCTTATAAAAACTGGCATTTTGTAAAAGTGCACTATAAAAGACTCAAGAAAATGAAGTCCTCACTTTCTCTGTGGATTTAAACCATAAATACATGTATGGTTTAAAGTTTTGTTTTGATGCTAAGGGATCTTCAATTCAATATTTATTAAGGCTCAAACATAACATGATCAAAATTATAAAATCCCAGTCTTATAAAAAGAACCAATTTGTAAACTGTTAAATATAATTAAGACATGCAAGTTAATGATCAGATTATAAATTATTAAATCCTTTAATGTGATCCAATCTATAGTCATGTTAAGTACAAATTCAACTCATTTACAGAGACAAGCTTGGAAAGACAGACCGTTTTTTTTTAATTATTATTATTCTTTTATATATTATATCTGACTACAGTTTGCTCTCCTCTCCTCTCCCTTCTCTACTCCTAGTCCTTACTCTTCACCTCCCCTCTCCCCAGATACACTCCTCCTCCATTTCTATCTTTAAGAAAAGGTCTCCCAAGGATACCAACCAAACATGGCCTATCATATTGCAATAAGGCTAGGCACCTCCCCTCATACTAAAGCTGGAAAAGGCAACCCAGTAGGAGGAAAATGGTCCCCAAAGAAGGCAAAAGAGTCATAGATAGCCCTTGCTTATACTGTTAGGTGTCTTAAAACAACACCAAGCTACACAAAGATAACTTATATGCAGAGGGCCTAGGTCAGACCCATCCAGGCTCCCCGATTGTTGGTTCAGTCTCTAAGCTCCTATGAGCTAGTTTATTCTGTGGGCCATTCTTTCTTTGTGATGTCCTTGACCCCTCTGGTTCCTACAATCCTTTCACCCCCTTCCCTGCAGCATCCCCCTAGCTTTGCCCAATATTTTGGCTGGAGGTTTCTGCATCTGCTTTCACCAGTTGCTGGATGAAACCTCTCTAGTGGCAATTTCACTAGGCTTTGGTCTGCAAGCATAGCAGAGTGTCGTTAGGAAAAATTTCACTGACTTTTTTTCCCAGTCACATTTGGTTCTGTCCTAATGTCTCTGGGTTATCCAGAGTCTGGCCATTTAGGCAGAATCTGTTGTGGGCTCCTTCTCCATTGCATGGCTTTCAAGTTGGACTAGTCATTCATTGGCCATTTCCACAATTTCTGTGTCACCAGACATCTACAGGCAGGACAAATAGTAGGTCAGAGATTTTGTGGCTCAGTTGCTGTCCCAATCCCTCCACTGGAAGCCTTGCAAGGTTACAGAAGATGGCTGCCGGTTCAGGGTCTGTATCCCCCCTTACTAGGAGTTTTCACTAGGGTCACCCTCATAGATTCATGGGGATTTCCATTGCACGAGGTTTCTACCTTGCCCCTGATATTCCCCCAATTCCAGTTGCCCCTCCCAGTATTCTCTCCCTCCTTCCCCGCCGCAACCTGTGAGACATCCCTAGTCAACCCATGAAATCCATTCTATTTCCCATTCCCGAGGAGATTCATATTTTCCCCCTTGAGCCCTCCTTTTTACTTAGCCTCTCTGGGTTTATGGATAGTAGCATGATTTTTTTTAACTTTACAGCTAATATCCACTTATATATGAGTACATACCATGTTTGTCTTTCTGAGACCAATTTTTATCTCCCATCATATATCTCCCATTATATGACCTTCTGTACAAGTTATCGAAATCAAGCCTAAAACAAGTAAATCAAAACAGGTTTAAAGTAAACTTAAAGTTTTTTAATGTAAAATAATATTCAAAATCAGATATAATGTCAAAGTGGTTATGAAAAATTGAACATTTGAGTAAAACGGGTTAAATTTATAATATACTTAGCATGGCAGGGTATCCCCATGCCCAAGTTGTCCCCTTGGATGGAGCATAGCCCACCAGAGTAAGTTGTATACTAGCCTCATTACAGGGCTAGTATTCACGAGAAAGAAGACAAGCTAGAAGTCTGCTGCTTTCGCCTCTGGTTGTGTAGGGCTCCCAGCTTTGGCTGTACAGGGTTGACCAGCTCCGGCGATATAGCACATACAAAAATCTCCTTCCTGTCCATAGGAAAGATGAATTACTCCTCATGTCTCGCATGACAGAGGGATGGATTCCTTCAGTGTGTATCCTTCACTGACATACATGGATGCTGTGAACAGGGCAACTTGTACCCAAGCCTACCACGGACTGGTATGACTGGTATGGAACCTGTGTGCCAGTTCAATTGGCCACACCCTCTACCCTGGCTCTCAGTTCTTCCTCTTAGCACACACTAATTCCAGGGTCCGCACTCTAACCACCCATGCTCCCCGATTAAAGGAGGCTGCCGGATATATGCTACAATCAAACTCACAGCTTGGGAAAGTTACTCAGAATATCCAAGCAGTATCTTGGACAATTGGTTTCGTATCTGTAGGGACAACAAATGTGCTGTTAAGTGAGATGCCATGCCCTCAGATTCTTCAGGAGGAGACGGCGTAGATGAAGGAGATACTCTCCAACCTGGGCTCACCTGTGGTGCCTTGAGACTTTAATCCAGTCTCTACCCAGATAGAGAGCTCCAGAGCCAGCGCCCTTGAAGCCTAGAAGGAGTAAATCATCTTTGGCAATGAAGTTCGTTTAAACCAGTATTTTAAAATAAAGCCTGAAGTCACTGCATAGAATGTGCCTGAGTCAAAAAAAAAAAAAAAAGGCAATAGCTGTTCTCCAGAGCTGAGCGATGCTGGTGGATGTTTTCTCAGAGATTCCAAAAGCTAGTGTTTGTTAAAGCTCACTTAGTTTATCATGCCTTATTAAAAAAAAAAAAAAAAAAAAAAAAAAGGTAACAGCCCAGAGAGGAAGGCATTAAAGAGAACTCTTAAAAATTCTGATAGGAATGCTGAAGTATAGCTCTCCACAACTGATGGCTTCAGTCAGGGGTGCAGAAGGGGAAGGATTCAGTTTTCTTCAAGGGGCTGGCCACTAGGAGTTCAGCTATGCTCCACTGAATATATGAGCAACACAAATTGGAATGGGGGGTGTTTTGTTTTGTTTTGTTTTGTTCTTTCTTCTTTTTCTTCGGTGGGAGGTCACAAGGTTGGTGGGGCAGACCTGGGCGGACCAGGAAGTGAGCATAATCAGAGTGCATTATGTGAAATTCCCAAGCAATCAATAAAAACATTATATTGGAAAAAAATAAATTATACCTCTAAACAACCAATCGATTTTTATATAGAATTATGTTAAGAAATAGGCTTACTATCAGTATGTGATGGACTAAGGCTTTGTGCATCTACAGAAGGACAAAGAGTTGGCCCTGGCCTTCTTCATCAACACAGCTCATGTTACATGTAAATTGTTTATAGCAGATTTGGCATGTCTGACTGCTTTTATAGTCCATTTGGTGGTTGAGTGTATGGAATGAGAATGTAGATTTCGTTTTTTAAAGGCTCTGTTAATAGGGTTACTTTTAGAAAAACGTTCAGGTTGTTCAGTGTAAACTTTGTAAACTGAATCATTTAACCTTAAAGTAGCAGTCTCTTGACTTGTGTAATAACTTAGGGTGTCCTAGAATGTTCTAGAAAAGCACCCTTGAGGAAGAGAGCCAGGTAGTCACTGTCTCTGGGAGTATGCTTTTTTGAATTGGAAATTGAAAATCATCTCTTTTTGGAGGATACAACATAAAATTAAATTGTCTCTTTACATAGCCTGACAGTGTAAAATATATTTACTGTATAATCTTAGATTATACAGTATAACAATGGGTATAACAATTTTATATTAACAAAAATATATATTGTCATGTTTTCAAATACTATATCTGGTCATTTAAGATAACAGTCTCAATTTTTAGAATTTTACCATATCAGATTATTTCTAAGCTGTCTTCCAAGACTATTTTGTTCACTAAATAGCAGGCATGCTGAATATTTGAAATTAATATATGAAGCTCTTCATACTTGGAAGCAAGGAGTGTCACTTAGATGCTCTGTGTCCAGAGTCATTCCTTGGATGCTGACTTTAACTGACTTCTTTTACAAGCAAGTGCTTCCGGCCACTTGTTCCCTATGCAGGAGTCTGTGTAAGCAAACAACTAATCACAGTTACTGTGCCCTTCTTCAGAACACCCTCTCCACATGGTCCAGCCAGTTGCACAATTGCGTTCAACCCTATGCTGTTCTGATTGTGTTAACCTTCATGTAAATTTTCTCAGCATTCCCCACAAAGTTATACAGCTATTAGCTCTTTGATTATGCTCTGCATTTTTGCCATCTGTTAAGTTTATCATGGATTATAGACCCTCCTCTATGCACTCTCACTGCTGCCCGGCTAGTCACCCTTTCGTTGGACTTGAAGCAGTTTCAGAGAAATGAGTGTCCCTAAACCCAGTTTGGGTGACCTCTAAAAGGGGGGGTCATAGACCACAGGCCATCCAGCTTATCCCTCTTCTTGTCACTCTGGTCATTGCTCTGAGGATGCAGAACCGAGACAAGTGGACCGAGGCTTTCTTGGTGCCAATTAACCTCTCTGTCTCCTAGCTCGGATCAGTTCAACATCTTTCAGGACCAGCTCAGCTCCTTGACTGCTGCTGTACTCCAAAATTAAAGAGAACTAAATCTGACCACTGCTACGATGGTCTTTGTGGCCTCCTCCTTGAACATGCTGCTTCCAGGTCAACATGCTCTAACTTTGAGATGGTGCCTAGAGACAGGGACCAGAAAAAAAAAAATCCAAGCACAAGCCTCCTCCTGTGTAGGGACTTCTGGCCTCTCTCTTTAATCACTTCATTCCTCCTGTTTTTCTTATACTTCTGTTTTGTTTTTTTTTTTCAATGTTTTACTTCATTTAAATATTTTACTTACTGAACTTCACCCTATACACAGGCCAAGTGTTCCATATAAACCTTTCCAGCAGCTTTCACCCTAAAACAGCTTTTGCTCCATTTGTTCCTGATTCATCTGCAACATCTTAGCTGCTGTGGAGAAATGCCTAAAACGAACCTTCATCCAGACACATCCAGATTGACCCCAAAGCCAGACACAATTCTTTTCATGAATTGTGCTTGAATTGTATTTCTATTTTCTTCTGTTCAGTTCCTTTGCTGCTCTGTAGCTCCCTGCTGCTTCTGCTATCTCCTTTTGGGGCGGTGATCCTCACAATGTGACTAGCCCCTGTCACCCTAAATCAACTCTGTGCTCACTTTCTTTCACAAGCCCATGCTGTCTCTCCTGCCTTTGCTCCTCCCCCTCTCTCAACCCTCCTGGGGAGTCTCTCAATTATTTTTCAAAAGTCTCTTTCAGGAAATGCAGGACAGCAAGTGCCTCATCCATCCATCACAGCAGCTGATCACATTTAAACTCCTGCTGAGTGACCAGAGCACCTGAAGAAACCAGCCAGCCTCCATCTCAGGAGTAAAAGCTGGATTCACTCCTGTTTCTGGTTCAACCTGTTTCTTGAGGACAGCTACTTCTCCAGCACCTTTTCTGCCACCATGCTCTCCCCTGTCATGATAATGGACTAAATTTCTGAAACTGCCAGCAAGGCCCGACCAAATATTTTCTTTCATAAGAGTTGACATGGTCATGGTGTCTCTCTACAGTGACAAAACACTGACTAACACTGTGTGGTTCTCCTCCTGCCTGGGGGTGTGGGGTGGGGCTGTTTCCCATCAGCCCAGGAAGGCAGGAGGGGCAGGAGACAAAGTGCAGAGCTTTGAAGGCCAGCAAGAACGCAGGAAGATCAGACACTCTGCGAACCACCTCAGGGAGCTAGTTCGACTTTAACTCCAGAGCGCAAAAGCTCTATACCCTTTGGAGAGTGGATGGGGGAGGGGAGCTCCAAGGATAGGTGGTTGGAACTAGATACTTCAAGGATGCTTGATTTGCATTAAAGAGCAAGCTCCTCTCATATGAACAGGAACACAGTAGCTAATTATCCTATAGGTGCATGGAGGGGAGAGCTAGCAGGCAGCTGTGTCAAAGGCCACATAGCAAATGTGGTTAGGGGCATCTATGTCTAGAGACGCTCTCCAGATGAAGTCAGGCAGAGAACAGGAGGCCCTGCTGGGGAGAGGGAGTTCTGCACCTTAATGCCAAGCTCACAATGGCTATCTGGACTGGCAGGATTGCAATCTAAAACAGCAGCGTCCTCCCAACAACACTGGAATGTAGTTATTTATTGGACTGATCTACAAAGAGTAATACACCAGGTACATAGAAATGTTACCAGCGGCTGGGGGCTAGGTCAGGCGTTGCCAGGTTCTTGGCTTCTTACCCAAGGAATTGAAAAGAGGGAATCACACAGATCTGAAAGGCCAGAAAGATGGCCTTGTTTGATACAGCAGAGCAGTAGAGATTAGAGAAGGATGTGGTGTCAAGACTGGTAGTGGACCACACCAGTGAGTACTCAAGGTACCCAGCAATTGTGTGATGAGTTTGGCTACTAAGGGACATAGCATAGGTAGTTCTCTGTTTTTATTGATAACCTATGCCATATGATCATTTCCTACTGTGAATATCCCTTCCCACAATGCACCTGGTTTCAATTATTTGTATGACCAATTGTGCAAAGGATGTAAGATGATAAATGGAAAATTGTCTCTAAAAGTTTACTGGGGGGGACACGATTTGTCCTTATTGTGCATACATACTCCCCAAACCAGTTCAGGCTGGGCTGCCGTTCCACCGACCCATTACTAAAATGTATTGGGAATATGTTCGAATAGAAACAATCCAAGTTAAGTGTTCATTAGGGAAGGATAATTTATACCGGCATCCAGAGAGGCCTGTATGAACTGCCCAATGTGAATGCAGGTGGCAATCCAAGGCTGCTAGGTTCATTGTCCAGAAAGGGGTGCATGTGGACACAGTAGGTGTGGGTAAAAGAGCCACCGTGTGTGTGTGTGTGTGTGTGTGTGTGTGTGTGTGCGTGTGTGTGTGCATCCCAGGTCCTAAGCTTTTCCATGTGATTGCCTTAGGAGCATACACAAAGGGTGAAGATAGTGAAAGCAAATGTCCACACACAATCACTAACTAAACAGCTGAAAACTGTGGGGGTAAGTGAACCAGGAACGGATCAACAGCAGGATACAAATTTACTTACCTTTTCCTTGGCAAAGTTGTATACTCCAAATCCAATCATAGGACATAGCAGACAAACTGAAATCAAAGGAATTGTGTATAAGATGATTATGGAACTTTCTGGAAGCGTGGGCTGTGGACTCAGAAGACTAACTTAAGAAACATTTCTTTACCTCAAGTCTAGTAATTCATGATAACTAAATAAAGGTTATGCTTCATTTCTGATTGTGTCTTGAGACAATTACGTAAAGACAAATAGGAGACACTATTGAGAGAAAAAAAGCTGAAAAATAAATAAACTTGTAAATTGATGAAAATTAAAATTAAAAAAACATTTTAATTTTAAATGTATTCAGAAGTAAAATAGCTTACCTCCATCCATGCATAAAAAACATTTATAAAGCTAAAAACATTATGTCATTCAAGTTAAAAGTTTTAGAGCACATTAAAAATCATGAGTCCCAAAAAACCTGGCTAGGTTTGGTCATGAGTCTTTGCTTTGAAAACACTGCTAGTTAGAGTCTTTCAGATGCGCTCAGTAGACTCCTGTCATAGTCCTGTTAGGCCACAGAGGAGGGCTTTGCAGCCAGTCCTGAAGATACCTGATAAAACAGGATCAGATGAATGGGGAGGAGGTCCCCCCTATCAGTGGACTTGGAAAGGGGCACGGTGGAGATGAGGGAGGGAGGGAGGGACTGGGAGGGAATGAGGGATCGGGACACGGCTGGGATACAGAGTTAATAAAATGTAACTGATAAAAAAAAAAAACCTGGCTAGGTGAACAGAAACTTGTGGTTTATCTGGTTGCTCATATGGTGGCTCTCGGACAGGTTCGTGTTCTTCATGAAGAGCACACATCCGAATGAAGAGATCAAAGAGAATTAGACACAGGTGGAAGAAAAGTTAATCAAGCAAAGGCCAAGTATCATCAGGAGCTATGTTTAGCTTTCTCCTGAAGGGGGCGCTGGTGGGTAAGCTCTTTTTTTCAGTCCTCTGCTCTAGGGCAAGGCAGTAGTCTTGTCTTCCTTCTCCTGTATTTCAATGATTAATCACTCTACAGGTGCAAGTAAGAGGCAGCTCCAGCCCTTGTACTGATCAGGTAGTCACAGCGAGACTCCATTTGCACAGAGCTTGAGCTCCCATAAATACCCTCCTCACAAGGATTAAAATGGGTCAAGTGGCTGAAGGACCTGATTCCCCATGTCCTTGGGAAGTGAAACTGTTGAGTTCATGCTTTCTCACTATAGGTACTGCTCAATGGATTTCTATACTGTCTAGGTCAGAATGAAGCCTCCAGAGAAAACACAGTATATCTCAAAAGCCCGAGAATATTATTATTAATTGCTGAAGATGGAATTAACTTTGTAAATCAGCTAACCTAGAATTATTTTTATCCTCAGACATGTGGGCTGAGCCAGTTTAGTTACAATGAACTTTTAAACACAAACGAAGCCAGTAGGATTGGTACCACATGGTATATAGTGAGACAAAGTCTTGCATAGTCAATAGTAGCTGTGTAGGCAGAAATGGATCATGAGCCAAAAAAAAAAAAAAAAAAAAAAAAAAAAAAAAAAAAAAAAATCCTCACAAAGACGAGGAGGCTTGAAGGGGAACAGCCCGTAGTTTCATCTCTTAATGCGTAGAGTTAAGAGGCCTTTGGATAACCAGACAGAGAAGAGGGGTAGTGCTGAGAAGCAGCTAAGAAGCCAAGCCCTTCTTTTGTTTCAGGATGTCTGACAACAGGGAAAGTGTACATGACAAGATGACGTTTGGAATATGAATGCTGTCAGCTCCAGAGAGAGAAGACGTTTTAAGTCAGCGTATAAAGATGGAGAGACTGCTGAGGAGCTTGAGGATTTTTCTTTTCTCTCCTTCTTCCTTTCCATTTTGTTCTGGGGGTGAGCTCCATAGTAGCATAGGTAGGTAAAGTATTAAGAATGAAGGCTCTGCTTGGCATTTGTATTCTCAGTCTATCACATCTGCCTAGCGAAGTGTCCTACAGATACAAGGGAACTTGAATAACAGAATGGTTCCAAATGATGGGCATGGCCAGTTACCGAGCGTTCCTTGCTGACGGATATACCACTGGATGAAAAACGAAAGTCAGGTGAGTACCGAACTCCATGGGGCAGGACGGGGCTCAGAGAACCAGAGGTAAGACCTTTTCAATGCTGTTCTCACTTGGTACATCTGTTGCATGAGATATAGGAAGTAAATCACTCTCTCCTTCTCACATCCTGGATGTTAAGGAGGACACAGAGGTGTTCTAAATTCTAGCCGCTTCCTGTCCAGAGCTGTGTGGAAGAGCTAGAGTGGAACAGTCTACGTTCTGTGTCCTCCATTATCTCCCATGGACGACTCATTCCTGCTGCATTCTCTGGTGCTCCTGACTCTTATCAACTGTTTGTCACACTTCCTGCTGTAAACTGCAGCATCTTCAGACTTTCACTGAACACCACACATGAGTGGACTGTGGAAACTCTCTGCCACTGAAGAGCTCATTATCAGGTGTAT